>NW_022436949.1:12020802-12563487 GCF_009761245.1 Sapajus apella | reverse complement strand
TGCCAGATTTCAAAGGGAATGCTTCCAGTTTTTACCCATCAGTATAATATTCGCTGTGGGTTTGTCATAAATAGCTTTTATTATTTTGAGATATGTTCCATCAATACCTAGTTCATTGAGAGTTTTTCCATAAAGTGCTGTTTAATTTTCTCGAAGACCTTCTCTGCATCTTCTGAGATAATCATGTGGTTTTTGTGTTTGGTTCTTTTTGTGTGGTGAATTACATTTATAGATTTGCATATGTTGAACCAGCCTTGCATCCCCGGGATGAAGCCTACTTGATAGTGATGGATAACCTTTTTGATGTGCTGTTGCAATCGGTTTGCCAGTATTTTATTGAAGATTTTTGCATCTATATTCTTCATGGATATTGGCTTGAAGTTTTCTTTTCTTGTTGAGTCTCTCCTGGGTTTTGGTATCCAGATCATGTTGGTCTCATAAAATGATTTGTGAAGGATTCCCTCTTTTTGTATTGTTTGGAATAGTTTCAGAAGGAATGGATCCAGCTCCTCTTTGTATGTCTGGTAGAATTTGGCTGTGAACCCATCTGGACCTGGGCATTTTTTGGTTGTAGACTATTAATTGCTGCCTCAACTTCAGGCCTTGTTATTGGTCTATTCAGGATTTCAACTTCTTTCTGGTTTAGGCTTGGGAGGGTGTAAGTGTCCAGGAATTTATCCATTTCTTCCAGGTTTACTGGTTTGTGTGCAGAGTTGTTTGTAGTAATCTCTCATGGTGGTTTGTATTTCTGTGGAATCTGTGGTGATATCCCCTTTATCATTTTTTATTTCATTTATTTAATTCTTCTCTCTTTTCTTTGTTATTAATCTGGCTAGTGGTCTATTTTGTTGATATTTTCAAAAAAACCTCTCCTGGATTAATTGAGTTTTTGAAGGTTTTTTTGTGTCTCTTTTCTTTCAGTTCTGCTCTGATCTTAGTTATTTCTTGTCTTCTGCCAGCTTTTTTTTTTTTTAATCTTGCTCCTCAAGCTTTTCAATTTTGACAATAGGGTGTTAATTTTAGACCTTTCCTTGCTTCTCATGTGGGCATTTATTGCTATAAATTTTCCTCTAGACACTGCTTTAAATATGTTCCAGAGATCTGATGCGTTTTGTCTTCATTCTCATTGGTTCCAAAGAACATTTTTATTTCTGCCTTCATTTCATTGTTTATCCAGCCAACATTCAAGAGCCAGTTGTTCAGTTTCTGTGAAGTTTTGCGGTTCTTAGTTACTGTTTCTCGATTCTGAGTTGTAATTGGATTGCACTGTGGTCTGAGAGACTGTTTGCTATTATTTCTTTTGCATTTGCTGAGGGGTGATTTACTTCCAAATATGTGGTCAGTTTTAGAGTAGGTGTGATGTGGTGCTGAGAAGAATGTATATTCTGTGGATTTGGGGTAGAGAGTTCTGTAAATGTCTATTAGGTTTGCTTGGTCCAGATCTGAGTTCAAGTCCTGGATATCCTTGTAATTTTCTGTCTCTTTGATCAGTCTAATATTGACAGTGGAGTGTTATTAAAGTCTCCCACTATTGTTGTGTGGCAGTCTAAGTATCTTTGTAGGTCATTCAGAACTTGCTTTATGTATCTGGGTGCTCCTGTATTGGGTGTGTATATATTTAGGATCGTAAGCTCTTCTTGGCATTGATCCTTTTACTGTTATCTAATGTCCTTCTTTGTCTCTTTTGATCTTTGTTGGTTTAAAGTCTATTTTATCAGAGACTAGGATTGTAACTCCTTTTTTTCTGCATTCCATTTGCATGGTAAATCTTCCTCCATCCCGTTATTTTGAGCCTGTCCTTGTCCTTGCATGTGAGATGGGTTTCCTGAATACAGCACACCAATGAGTTTTGACTTTTTATCCAATTTGCCAGTCTCTGTCTTTTGATTGGGGCATTTAGCCCATTTACATTTAAGGTTAATATTGTTGTGTGTGAATTTGATCCTGCGACTTTGATGCTAGCTGTTGTTTAACCCATAAGTTGATGCAGTTTTTTCATTGTGTCAATACTCTTTACCATTTGGTACATTTTTGGAGTGGCTGGTACTGGTTGTTCCTTTCTATATTTAGTGCTTCTTTCAGGAGCTCTTGTAAAGCAGGCCTAGTGGTGATGAAATCTCTGAGCAATTGCTTGTTTGTAAATGATTTTATTTCTCCTTCACTTATGAAGTTTAGTTTGGCTGGATATGAAATTCTAGGTTGAAAGTTCTTTACTTTAAGGATGTTGAATATTGGCCTCCACTCTCTTCTGGCTTTTGGGGTTTCTGCTGAGAGTTCCACTGTGAGTCTGATGGGTTTCCCTATGGGGGTAATCCATTCTTTCTCTCTGGCTGCCCTTAGCATTTTTTCCTTCATTTCAACCCTGGTGAATCTGATGATTATGTTCCTTGGGGTTGCTCTTCTTGAGGAATATCTTTGTGGTGTACTCTGTATTTCCTGGACTTGAATGTTGGCCTGCCTTGGTAGGTTGGGGAAGTTCTCCTGGATAGTATACTGAAGAGTGTTTCCCAGCTTCGATTCATTCTCTCCGTCATATTCAGGTACACCCATCAAAGGTAGATTAGGTCTTTTCACATAATCCCATATTTCTCGGAGGCTTTGTTCATTTCTTTTCACAACTTTTTTCTCTAATCTTGCCTTCTCATTTTATTTCATTGAGTTGATCTTCAATCTCTGATATCCTTTCTTCTGCTTGGTTGATTTGGCTATTGAAACTTGTGTATGCTTCGTGAAGTTCTTTTGTTATGTTTTTCAGCTCCATCAATTCATTTATATTCCTCTCTAAGCTGTTTATTCTCATTAGCATTTCATCAAATCTTTTTTCAAGGTTCTTAATTTCTTTGCATTGGGTTAGAAAGTGTTGTTTTAGCTCAGAGAAGTTTGTTATTACCCACCTTCTGAAGCCTATTTCTGTCAGTTCATCAGACTCATTCTCCATCCAACCTTGTTCCCTTGCTGGTGAGGAGTTATTATCCCTTGAAGGAGGAGAGGTATTCCAGTTTTGGGTGTTTTCATCCTTTTTGTGCTGGTTTCTTCCCATCTTTAGGTAGTTATCTACCTGTGTCCTTTGTAGTTGGTGACTTTCAGATGGGGTCTCTGAGTGGACGTCCTTTTTGCTGATGATGAAGTTATTTCTTTCTGTTTCTTAGTTTTCCTTCTAACAGTCAGGCACCTCTGCTGTAGGACTGCTGGAGGCCCACTCCAGACCCTGCTTGCCTGGGAATCACCTGCAGAGGCTGTAGAACAGTAAGGGCTGCTGCTAGTTTCTTCTTCTGTTATCTTTGTCCCAGAAGGATACCCGCCAGATGTCAGCCTGAGCTCTCCTTTATGAGGTGTCTCTTTGGATATATGGGGGTTGGGGAGTTGCTTGAGGAGACAGAGTCTATTCCAGATAGGAGCTCAAGTGCTGAGATGTGAGCCCCATTGTTCTGTTCAGAGCTGCTGGGCAGGTACGTTTAAGTCTGCTGCAGCAGAATTCATAACTGCCTTTTTTCCCCACGTGCTCTGTCCTTGGAAGGTGGAGCTTTATTTCTAAGTTCCTGATGGGCTGCTGCCTTTTTTCAGAGATGCTCTGCCCAGTGAGGAGGTAGCCTATTCACAGTCTGCCAGCAGAGGTGTTGCTGAGCTGCTGTGGGCTCTGCCAAGCTGCTGTTTGAACTTCCTTGCAGTTTTGTTTATAGAGGTATGGTTAGAACTGCCTCGGTAATGGAGGTCTGCCTCGGTAATGGCAGACTGTCTCTGTAATAGTGGACTGCCTTGATAATGGTGGCTTGCCTCAGTAGTAGTGGACTGCCTCAGTAATGGTGGGCTGCTTCGTTAATGGTGGACTGCCTCAGTAATGACAGACTGCCTCAATAGTGGTGGACTGCCTCAGTAATAGTGGTTTCCCTTTCCCCCACAGAGCTGGATCCTCCTGGGTCAAGCTGTGCTTGCTATAAAACTCTCAATCCAGAGCATTTCAGATGGCTGGTCTGTGTGGGGGTGGGACCGGCTGAGCCAGATCATCTGGCTCCCTGTTTCAGCCCCATTTTTTCCAATTCAACGGGTGACTCTGTCTCCCAGGCGTTCCAGTCACCAGTTGAAAAGGCTCCTGGATTTGTGTGAGTTTTTGTAGGGAGACCTGCTGTGCCGGCTGAAACAGCCATGCTGGAGACTCTGGCACTTTTCTGCCTGGGAATCTCCTGGTCTGTAGGCAGTAAAAATTTGTTTGGAAATGCGGTGATCACTCACCCTCTGCGTTTTCACTGGGAACTGCAATCCAGAGCTGTTCCTATTCAGCCAACTTGGATCCCATCATTGAAAATTTTCAAAATAAAAAATAAAGTTGCCTAAAAGTTTATGGCTCTTACATAATATGCACAATGGGGAAACAAGAGGACCAATTATACAAAAACTTCACTAAGAAGCTCACATTCAGTAAAGTGCAAAAACTTATCAATACAGAATAATATGAACAGAAAATATGACAATACCCAAGTTCCTCCAATTCTTGGCAGCAAATTCATTTGATCTTGGATTGAATGGAAAGTATACATCCATCTATTTCCTTTTATTCAGAGATATTTTTGAGGGGGGTTTTGCAAGAGTGCTGTTCTGAAAATTTGTTTTCAGAATTGCATATGCCAGAACAGCATTCTTGGAATTTGTTTTAAAGAGAATGCCTTTGAGATGTTAAAGAAATGTACGATATACACCAACACAAAGTTATTTTCAAATCAAATAATAAAAGATTTATTCATGTATATTTTATATCCTTACTTAATAATAGAATAATTTGTATTTTCACCATATGTCTTTATTATATCAGTCCAGATTATTCTATTTCTCATGTGACATCAGCCCAATTTCATATACTACACATTGGGGAAATAATGGAGAAAAGTGAAAACAACATTTATAAGTTTGTAATAGTGTCTAGCTAAAAGGAAAACGAGGCAGTATCTCCTGCATATTTACAGAAGGAAGAAGTTGATTGTTGGATTATTTACTCATTTTTAGTCTACAAAGTATATGCAATAATAGATAATGAAGGACATCATAAAATTTTGTCACAGATAAAAAAAAGCAAACATGTCAGAGTATGTATATATATGTATACATAATATTGTCTTATTTATGACACATTACAGATATGTTGTTAAAGTTGCACTCTTTCTTATATAAATTAACATATTTATGAAAATATATGAAATGCTATTATGAGTACACAGTAATAGTTGTTTTTAATTAAGTGCTAAACCTTTAAGCAATAATGGTGAAATAAATTTAAAATTAAAAGAGAAAATTTGTTATTTGGAGATTTACTTTTCAACAGAAAGAGCCCTACTTCATACTAAAAGCAAAATAAACTTGTACTTCAAAATATTATTTCAGCATATGTTAGCATATTTATGTCTTTCTATTTTTTCTTTTTAAATATACTCAACTAACTCAGCACTTAACAGTGATTAAGTAATTAGGAGATTGAACTTAGGATACCTCAAGTATAGGTAATATTTATAGTAACTGAAAACTGACACTGTGTAGGCTTTATTTAAAAATAATGTTCGTTGATTTTACAAATTATTATATTTACTTCTATTTCTTTTTTTTCTTTTAGAGTTTCTCTTTAATATTCTTTGATCAGTTAGCATAGGTAATAAGTCTAATATATTAATAGAATATTAATAAGAGACCAAATACAATGAATAACTCTCTGTGGACCCTCCACAATTTAATAATATTAGTTTCCAAATTTGAAATATGAGAAAATTATGAAACATTTCTTCCCCACAATTTATTATAAAAGATTAATTTAAATTCAGTAGCATTGTGATAAATATAACAGGCAAATAAACTATGTTTTTTTTTTCTAATACTGATTAGTGTATTACAGAATCAAACTCATAGTTGCATTTGTCACACTTTGAATTTTTAAAAAAGAACACAGGAAGACTTTATGACTAAAAACAATTTCAATTGATATATGATGAGGCTGAACAGATTGCCAGTCCTTTAACTAACTATTGGAAGCACAACAAATTATACAAAATTTAATATCTAATGATTCTAACATGTTCAATTTACAGATCACACAAATCAATTTTATTATTTTATAAAGAAACAAACCAAAAGCTAGTAAAAATAGTCTTGGACAAACTTACAGAGCCCATAAAGTTTATAGGCAAGTATAGGAAAAGTGCCTTGACATAAAGCACAAGGGCCAGCAACAGTGGAGAAGATGTAGAAGGGAGAATGATCTCTTACCAGCACTAGGCTGGAAGTGCAAGGAGATAGTGTGATTGGTAAACACCAGAAAGAGGTGGTTAGAGAATGTCATTTGCCAGTAGCTATGGCCTTAACTCTGCCTCTAAAAAGTGAACCCAAAAGAAGGAAACTGAAGAACTTAATAACACATTCTCATATTCCTCCCTTCCGCAGATCTCCTGCTTGTCTTCAGTGTGGCTTAAACTAACTGGAAGCAAGGGGGCAGAGCAATGGAGCCAAATAATATATACAAAACAGTTCAACATCTAGAGGCAATGTGTACCATGGTGGAGAGTAATTCTGGACAGGAAAATGTATGATACTCACATTCTCCACCCTTTAGGCCCTCAGCATCGACTCCTTTTCTTTCTTAAGGTGAAAATCTTGTGTTCACAATACAGTATCTCATAATCTATTATATAATCATAGGTGATATTAATTTGATTATACTTCTTCCTAAAACCTAAAATACTAGGTATACAGTGTTCTTTATATAAGCTAGTGGGAAAGGGTTGGTAAAATGAAATAATTTATTAATGTAAATCATACTGCCATAGTTCTCTCTTTTATATTTAGTCATAAAGCCTGTTGTTCTAAACATACTCATCTTCTTCCTAAAACATTTTCCCTTTAACTTCTGCAGGCATCTCTGTCGGATAAGGTTCTTTTGTTAGTGGAGAAACTCAAAAGTTCTCTTCCACATTATTTAAGTCCCTGTGACTCTTGTCTTATATTGAGTTTCTGAAGGTGTTGTATTAGGACTATCAGAGAGGGAGAACTGAAAAGCACTCCAGTGAGTCACACTGGATAGAAAAAATATATATTTTCCTTATTATGAGGCAGTGAGCCAATTTCTTCTGAAAAGTTAATAGAGCAACTTTCTCCTCTGCTATAGATTTAGTGAACGAAGAACCCAAAATTTGCCACTTACAATTTCAGCTTCTAATTAATCAGACACGTGATTTGCTTCGCTTAGAGAAGCATTCATCCCTCAGGCACGAGGACCTCAAAACTGTAGGACCCAAAGCAGAATTTCCTCCAGTGAAGTGATAGTTGTAACTGTGTGATAATCCAGTCACATCTCCTTTCCTTCATTTCCATATACTTTGTCTATGGCATAGATGCCACTGTAAAGAGATTTTGGTTTAAGGAATACATCCTAATGTGGTAGAGAAACTCAGAAGTGTAGGTTCTTTGAATAAACTTTTATTTGGCTGTTTCACCATGTCTGCTGCTTCTGGGTGATGCAGAATACTGAGACCAGTGAATGGAGTGATAGTAAACCTATTTTATCTTGTAGTACACTAGTATTTGGATAAAGTTACATCTTTAAAACACAAATCTCAAAATAATTTTACTATGTTTTAAAGCATTCAATAATTTTTCATTTCTTCTAAAATGTAGCTCCAAACCTTTAATATAAAACACAAATTTAAGATCAGGGTTTAATCTTTCTCTTTTCTTTTACTGTCTACTAGCATTTTATAGATTCTCAAAATATAGCTACATTAGACCACTTGTTATGTAATTTTAATTTTTTGGACATTGGGCTATACTCCTGCATTTCTGAAGATGCCCTAAGTCACATTTATACTTATCCAGCAATCATTCTTCAAATTTAATTCAAAGGCTATCTCTTCTAAGTTAGCTAGGCCCTTATAACAATTTTATAATTTCTCCCCTTCTGTATCTTTTCTAAAAATCTGCTGAAATCTTGCCGAGAGCAATCAGTATTACACATACTGTAACTCTATGCAACTCTGTGGCCCACTTCTGTGTTTAAGCTCCTTGAAGCCAGGGAACCACGGCACCAATACTTTTCAATAGTTGTTTGTTGGATTTAAATTAATGCAAATTTTAAGAGCATGATAAACTCATAAATGACCATCATAATTTATTATTAAGGCTTTCAATTTGTTTTCCATCTTTTTTTCAGGATCTATGTTATAAGCAGAGTGCTTAAGTGGTGCTATTTGCATTTCTGATGTTGTATAATGCGTATTTGATCATTCTCTGCTATCAACTTTTGCAGAAGTGGCTTCTCTAAGTAGAGAGGCAAAACATCTTCAAAGTCTCCTGCTGACTTAGCGAGTGCTGTAAATACTTCTGAATAGGTTACTGAGTACTTGGAACTTATTTGTTATCAATGATGATTAAATCAGCAAACATTTATTAAAATGTGGGTAAACCTGCAGTTTAATAGGATAATAGCATCTTACTGTAAGAGTGTGAAATCATTACTACTTTCAGTATTTTAAAGTATGTGTAACCACTTAGTTCGTAATAAATTTTGCAAGCTATGAAAGCATTAAAAATATGAAAACTATTTTTAAAACTCCAAATAATTATTCAAAAATATTCACTTCTATATATTTTCTCTGATTCTGTTGCAACTGTAAAACATTCACCCAATAATTATGTGAAGCTGAAAACTGAAAATTTCAGTTTCCAAAAGCATGCTGAAAATTCCCATTTCTTTATAGTAGATAACCATAATTTGTTGGGAAGAAATGCAAATTGATGGCATATTATAGTTTTATTAGCAATACATAAGACTATAATGTCCATAAATTTAGGGTAAACCAAAAGTTTATATTTTTAGGATAATATTATACCTTTGTGTATTTTTTATTATAATTTAAACCTAATGTCTTATGTAATCATATCTTGGAATTAAATATGGAGGTGATGGTAAGTGTATCAAATATTTGCTGTCATCTCAACTTTCAAAGCATAGTTAGTAAGTGTAAATGTGTTGGAAATTAGGAAAATAGTTTGCTCATTTGTTTGATTATTAATAAATCTTTTATTGCTCTTTTTACTCATTCAACGAATAATGTATACTGACTATCCAGGAACATTTGAAGAATCTCTGAAAACATAATGATAAACAAAACACCGATAGCCTATCACAATGCTTAATGTTAATGGAGAAACTAAACAAAATACTACAGATAAGAATAGCTACATAGAAGAATAGATGGATGATGGATGGATGGATAGATAGATACATGCATACATACATACATACATACATAAATACATAATAGGTGTATAGTTAAGTAGATTCATTAACGTGAAGAGAAAACAAAGAGAAAATTAATGAGTGTGACAGAAATATCTAATTGGGATTTGAGAGTCAGATTAGGTATATATGAAAAATGGATATCTATGAAAGGTAACCCATTAACCAACAGGGGAAGGACATCGCAAGGAAAGGAAGAATGTTTGCTTTGGTGTGGTGAATATTTTACTGTGTTCAAGGAACTAGAAAAAAGAAACTGGACAGAAAACCTAGAACTAGTTTAATGATAAGAAAAGAGGAAGCAAGAGAGACTAGATCTGAAAGTAAGGCAGGAATAGAAAATGGCCAAAGAGGAAACATGTAGACTTTGTGAATTAGCCTAATTGGTATGGAAAATTATTGAATTGTTTATATCATTAAAAGTTTGCAGTTTTATGATTATTGAAAAATCACTCTACAGAGAAAATTTAGGGGATGAACTTTGGTGCTAAGAATGGAACAAGACAGATACATAGAGGCTTCAGGAGGTGCACAATGATGGTGGCTATACTAGAAAGGTGACAGGGTTAGGAAAAATAATAGACGTATGCAATATTTATCCGAGATGTTATATATGTATAAGATAGTAATATTTTTAATATTAAAGTAGGGAAGAAATGGGCAGATAAGATTATTCAAAGATAATCCCCTAGCTTCTAGGAAGAACCAACTTGTTACATGAAATAATATTTATTGAAATGAAGAGACACAGGTAGTCTGAACCAGACTAAATTGCTTCACCAAATTGTTAGGAGCTAGGCTGTAGAACTGGAATGGGGAAGCCGTAGGAATATTCGGTCTGAGCATATTAATATTAAGATGGCTAAGAACATAGGCACAACCGCCAATGCAGTATTGCATTTGAAGATATGGATCTGGATTATTACAAATAGAAAATATAATTTTGATAGAAGATAACAGACGGTTTAAAAGACTTGTAAATAATTTTATCTAGCGATACAGTGGACATGAAAAAACAGTGTGGGAATGAGTTCAGCTAGTATTGACACAGCAGGTTGAATAGTTAAAGCTATGAAATGATTGAGAGGAAATATGTAATCTGACAAATATTAAGAGAGGAAAATATTTCAAAAGAAATATTAATTCAGTTGTGTGATGTCAAGCTAATTGACTAAACATGTTAAAAAGTAATTTTAACGTGAAGATTACTGATTTCTTTGTCTATATTTTCATGAAAAGACATATAATTTGCCTGCATGTACTGTATTATGCCTGAAATTAAAACTAAATAGGATTTGAAATATTAATGAGTTACATTGCATCAATAGATTTTAAAAGAGAACCCTTAGAGAAAAATAAAATTGCATGTGTGTTTCCTTATTAAGTGAAAATGATCTATAACATTAATTAAATTTAGAAATTGTTTATGTTTAATCAGTCTTTACAGAGTGTAGAACATTGCATGAACTTATGAAAAGAGAAAAATACATGGCTTATCAATTTTGTTAAATAAGTATGGTATAATAACTTGTTGGGTTTTGATGGTTGTATTTAGAGATAGTGAGGTTAAAGGTTAAAACTGGCATTACATGGTTTATAATAGGTAACCTCCTGAAATTTTTCAATGTGTAAAATTAGAACTAAATTTATTAAGGATAAAGCCTTAATGACATTCAGAACAAAAGAAATATCCTTTGATCCACAACCACTCCATGTTTTGCTTCAAATAAATTTATGTTTAATAGTAATTACTTGAATCAAAGCAAAATTAATCCTCATTTCATCTATAGTTAAAAAGCACCTGTGCGGCTTTTACAAATTCAAAGATCGAGATATACCGAATTCTCTTTCCTGCCTACTCCATTATTGCAGGATTCCCTAGAAAAGCTCCAGTCTTACAAAAGCAGCTGCTTGTATTTAGCGATAATCCTCTCTACTATTAGTTTTGTCTTTTGGGATAGGAAATTGATTACCTGACCTTAACATAGTGAAGACTCTGTGTATGTCTTCCTCTCTGCCTCAGACAGTAAATCAGTTATGTAAACAGTGAAAAATAATTAACAGTACAATGATGGCTTTAGTTTTATTAGAAAAACTGATAGAAAGTGAAAAGACTTTCATTGGTTTGTTATTATTTTCCCTCGTAGATTACAAATTTACATGCTGCTGACTTAATGCATTTTTTGGTGAATTTTTGATAGTTTCGTAAGCACATTTTTAAGCTTTGTAGCAAAGAGCTGATGGGGAGAGGGGTGACAGGTGACATTAAATAGGTTTACATATCATGATGCCTGTGTTCCTATTCATGGGAAAAGTGCTTTTCACCTTGGAAACTCTTTCCATTCATAACCTCAACAAAACAGACCAAAGGCAAACAACAAACTGAACATTTTCTCTTCTTTATACTTGGTTAAAGTTCTTCATTAATCTATTAGTAACTAAAAATTAAAGTTAGTGTCAATTTCTTGTGAACGTTTTATTTGCAAAACAATTAACATTGTTCTCAGATTGAATCAATAGTCAGTTATAATTTACAAATACTATTGTTTATTGTCTTTACAATAATTTATTGGTGTCCCTTAAAACCTTATGACAGAGTATAACAGACTACTGAGAAAAAATTCATCACTCCAGAAAAGATAGGTAGTCCTTCCAGTAAGTGCTCACAGCCAACCTGGGCAATGACTTAGTTACTTTCCGGGTCATAAAGAAAATGCAAGTGTGAAAACCAAACAAATGAAGAACCTCATGAAGGAAGGATTATGATTGTGAATTCTCAGGGGTATGTGTAGAAAATAGACACTATACCTACTTTGTAAGACCAGACACACATGGACACGCACATACACATGAACATTTATTATTTATTTATTGTATATAGAAGTCATCCATTCACCAAATATATGTTTATATATCACCTAAAATATGCCAGGTCCTTTTCTAAGAACTAAGAAAACAGAAGTCAATCAAACAGATGAATTTTAGGGCATAATAAGATTAAAGGAGCAAAATATAGCATGTCTTAAATCATTATAAAGGAGAATATAAAATACAGCAGGATAGGGAAAAGTAATAGGAATGTAAAGAACCATGAAGGACCTGAATATATATCCTACTTGCAAGCCAACATACTAATTTACCATGATCCATGAATTGAAGAGGTGAGACTACCAGGTAAAAGATAAATGACATTATTACTGATGTCACAAAAAGGGGAAAGAACATGAGCACATTTGCCTCAGTTATGTTCAACTCCAAATCCCAGAGGGATAATGATAATCATTGTAGCAAGATACCCATATATGCCTTTTGTTACATTACAAAAGAGGAGCCCTGAGCATTAAAAAAACCCTGAATATTTAATAATAGTAAGAAACTTGTCATTTGTTCTGAACAAAATACTGTCTATTTTCCAAGACTTTCCACTATATAAACACACTAGAGAAGACAGTCCAAAGCAAGAGACAATCAGTGCCCTTGTTCACAAGACATACAGAATTGCAAAAGACTGAATAGTCTCCTAAAAAATATTCGCTCTTGTCCCTCCATTATTTTGGTTTTAGTTGAATTGTCATGTGTAAAATGTTCTAGGAGATTCTAAATTATCTGACCAACAGAGGCTGGGACAAATTTTGTTTTAATTGTCTCATGCAGAATTTTAACTATGGCTATCATCTATAGGACTCCAAGCAACAGGATAACTTCCCAAAGGGAAATTCATCAACGAACCAAGTTTAGCCTCATTACAGGGACATTATCCTACTCATTATCCTACTGATTTACTGGTAGTGTTTCCTTAAATATTTGCAAATTTTTTATGGCCACCTTAATTAAGGTACATGTCACCATGGCTTTAGAAAGGAAGTGAATTAATCCTCAGGGCTAGTTCTAGGTAAGAAACAAAGTTCCAGGAGCACATGGTGCCTATTAAAAGAAAACATTGTTTAAAATTGTTGGAACCCTCCAAGTGGTACCTACATCTGCCAAGAGGAACATGGTGACAATGCTTACAATATGACCTTCCTGATGGATGGCAGGTCTTAAGGTTCTCAATTCAGTTGAATCATTGAGTCTAGTTCTTGTTTTAGAAGAAATGCTTAAGGGTACTTATCCCAATCTGCGGAACTTACCCATATCAACAGCCCAATGCCATTTATTCATTACATGAAAAGGTTGAGAAAGGGCTATGAGAATAAGAGTGGAAAGGGGATCCTGAGTATTCTCAGGTATTTGACTTGGGAGGTACAGGAGCCGGGCCATCATTTTCTGTTTCTGAAAGAATACTCCCTGAAGTTAAAGAAAAATGGGATGATAGTATTTTAATACATCTAAAACTTTTGTTTAAAAAAGAAGGGCCTTCTTATAAAACTTACAGAGACTAATTATGTTTCCAGCTTTGGCCTGGAGTAGGAGTACTTAGTGACCAGAATATTCAACAAGTGTCATTATCCTTATGATCCTAGATCATTGTTGTCCAAAAATGTAATCCATGTGACTAAATGTAAATTAAGTCTGAAAACTCAGGCCAGAATAAAATTTATGTTAGAAGGGGGTGAGGGAGAGAAGGATTGTGCCCAGAAATAGCAAATCAGAAAATTTAATTTTCAAAAAGGCTATATAAAAACCATTTACAGTTTTTATCCTGATTTTTAACCAGAAAGTAGCAAATAGGTGAAGATCCGTTTCTAGGAATAGTTGCATGAATTGGTCAAACTACATTACTAATGTCCTTAGAGAAAATGAGGGAGTTAGAGTCAGAAATCTTTTTGAGTCAACTTTTGAGAAGGGTGTTCTAATGCTCAGCAAATTTAAATAATTGTGAATGATGCAGACTGAAAAAAACCATCAGATCTTTTGATAATTTTGAGGGCTTATGAGTTAAAAGGCACACCATCGGCAGTTTGGTAATGGTATGGAGAGTCAAAAGCAATACACAATTTAGTATTAAGGGCCATAAAGGTGGAGTTAACATATTAGAATGGAAAAAGAACACTGTATCTTGAAAAGTTTCAAAACGTTGGTGTAAAACCACTGACAGCCCTAAGAGGGAGTCAGACTTTTGAGGCAGTCAATATTCCATGAAGGAACTCTTATCCCATGTATTGTGGCCTCCTTATTAACAGATGAGGTGGGCGGATAATGAGGTCCAGAGATTGAGACCACTCCTGCCAACATGCTGAAACGGTGTCTCTACTAAAAATATAAAATTAGCTGGACGTGGTGGCGTACAACTGTAAGCACAGCTACTCAGGAGGCTGAGGCAGGAGAATCACTTGCACCTGGGAGGTGGAGGTTACAGTGAGCCAAGATTGTGCCATTGCACTCCAGCCTGGCGACAGAGTGAGATTCCATCTCAAAAAAAAAAAAAAAAAAAAAAAATGAACAACTAAAATTCAGCAGAAGCTACAAGTTTGACATATACTGATCACCTCTTCATAACCAACATGTAGTACTTTAATTTGTGCCCAATCTATGATAGTGATGTATTGCTTATCTGGTACAAAAGTGGATACAGGTAGATCAGGGCAATAAACCAGTGCAGGCCCTATAAGCAGATTGATTCTAATGGGTATAATCAGAGAATGGGCTCTCACTGCCAGCATCTACATGAGTGATCCAGAGAGTACAATCAACAGCTGTGATTTGCTTCCACAGTTCATAGGCTCCAAAGTGAGATGCATTTAACATGCCAGCATACAGTTTCTAAAGTAAAAGACCATAGAGCTTGACTATTAGCAATATTCTATAGGTCAGTAAAAGTATAACAAAATTCATCAAGGAGAGTATTGGGCAGTGGTATGAAAGAAAAAAAATAGTCTTAAATCCTGCCCATTGAACAGAGAAAAAAAATCTCCATTCAGTTCTTCATGAATGGCACTTAGGTTAAAAAGTATCACCAGCTCAGGGATCACCACTGAGTTTCAGTTTAGCTGAAACATCAATGAATCAAGATGAAGCTTTTAGGGGAACTTATATGAAGTGTGTACCCCATTTAGCTAGGAGATTTTTCTCCAGAGTGTAGAATGAGGATTTCATTTCCTACAAAGAACTAGCTGTACCTTTTTTATTTTTTATTTTTTTATTTTATTTATTTATTTATTTATTTATTTTTGAGACGGAGTTTCGCTCTTGTTACCCAGGCTGGAGTGCAATGGCGCGATCTCGGCTCACCGCAACCTCCGCCTCCTGGGTTCAGGCAATTCTCCTGCCTCAGCCTCCTGAGTAGCTGGGATTACAGGCATGCGCCACCATGTCCAGCTGATTTTTTGTATTTTTAGTAGAGACGGGGTTTCACCATGTTGACCAGGATGGTCTCAATCTCTTGACCTCGTGATCCACCCGCCTCGGCCTCCCGAAGTGCTGGGATTACAGGCGTGAGCCACCGCGCCCGGCAACTGTACCTTTTTTATATCAAGTGGTGATGGAGGGGGTGCCCATCCATCACCACTTGATAAATATTTAAAATAAATGATATATTTAAAAATGGAAGCTGCATTTTAAAATATATCATTTATATTTGACAAGTGAGGTTTGTTGGGACCTTGCCACTCTGTTAGTCATAGAGTCTGAATTGGCTCACCCCAAAATATCAGATTAGAGAGTCACAAGTTCTTGAGGAGTCAGATATTTTCTTTTTATAAGAGCCCAGTAGCAAGCTCATAGCTGTTTATAAAACACAGTTTAACTGGTAATCATGATAGAGAAATGACAGGTTTAAAACCCAAAGGAGTCACCTTAGGTGGAGTATATCTTCATTTGCCAGAGGCTCCAATCAGCAAAATCATTAGTCACACAGGCTAGCTCAAGGTATCATCAGGGTTGCATGTCCCCAACATTAGTCTCCAGAGCTTTCTGGATATTTTCCAATGATGCCTGTTGATTTGGACCCCAGTCAATAAATACTGATTTGTGAATTAGCAAATATACAAAACAAAAACAAAAGGAGAATGCCAAAGTGATGTACTTAGTGTCTTCAATACTTGAGTTCAATAAGATTCTGGGCCTCCCTTTTTATGGGTGGGGAGTTAAGGGGACAGCAGTTTTTCCTTGACTGACAGAGGGAGAGAACATTGTAAATCTTCCCACATAATCCAAAGAAAATTTATTTGGTGAACAGGCCCCTAAATTTTGTCAGGAATTATCACCCATCTCTGCTGGCAGAGTTTGATAACAGAGCAATCAGCGCTGATGAAACTGAGGCTTCTGACTTGGCAAATTAATAAGTTATCAACTATAATTGAGATCTTCAAACAGCAGAGGTAGAGGTACTAATGCTACATCCCGATTCAACAGAGGAAGTGAAAAGGGATTCCAAGAGAGTTTGTCTCCCTAACATTTTTCTACATTCGGCTCTTCATTATCAAGAAAATACTCTCTGGAACTTTGGGCACAAATATGTAACTTATTGATTTCTATTATGCACTAAAATGTAGAAGCAACAATAATAGATTTGTGTGACACAAAGGACTTCCAACACAAGACCACCATAGGCTCCATTCTTCACTGTGAATTTGCCCCAGACTCATTCATTGAATTCAGACTACCCTCATAGTACAAGGCAGGATTTTGACTTTGGTGCGTGTGAGAAACGAACTCATCCATCCAAATCCAAAGACAGGATTCACCTGCCCAGAAAACAGCAAAAGTGAGACTTTAATGATGGTCTTGCAAGCTCAGGTATCTGATGAGCAGGCACACCCAGCACAGTTTCAATAAGCAATTCATCCCGTAGTGCGCAAATCTCTTCCCCGGTTCCTCATAGGCCGAATGCTATGGGATCACAATCTTCAGGACATTGTCTATTGATTGTTGGGCAGGAGCTTTAAGTGTTCTTCTTAGGGTTGCGTGCTGCACATTGTTGCAGCCCACAATGCATTGCAATCCTAGTTAGCTCAGGGGCTCTTCACTTAGTTGACTTATGACCTAAGTAGCTAGGCAGGCTGAAAAGAACAGGCAAAACAAGCTACTTTGCAAGCTAGTAAACTGCTAACAGACTAAACTTCTGTCATTCCAGTGTAGGAGTGGGAAAAGGATGGGAGGGTGAGGCCCACAAGCAGGCATTGGTTATCCAACCAGAGGCTCAGTACATCCTGTTTATTTAGGAGTTTGCTGACCTAAGCTCATTCAAGACACTTTGTCTTGGAAATGGACCGCCATATGCATTATTTCCTTCAGTGTCTGACTCTACCAGGGGCATAGCTATTGTATTTCTGTGTCTCTGCAAAGCTACTCAGTATATGCAAATAGGTGTGTATAATTTTCAGTCTTTGATATGGGCACTGAGTCTTTGGATCTACCTCTAATCATCTTTTTCCTTAAAGCTTATTAGTTCAGGATAGAGGAAGAGAAAGAATTCAGGGATGCAGAAGAGATTAGTTTCTTAGCAGTAAGTAAGTCAGTTGACTTATGGTGGCATTCCAAGACTCCCTATTAACAAAGTGTAACAAAAAAAAATTTATATCGGTCCACTTTCAGTATTACAGAGCATGACAAAAATGATAGATTTGGAGCAAGGAGACACAAAATAGATAACTGGCATGATCTAACCCACTGGCTACCCAACTGACATTAATAGTATTCTTCAAACCCAACAAAAACAGATATTCCTCTTTCAGGTGTAGATAGCTTCACTTTCTTCCAATAAAAAGAAGGCTAATATTTTCAATAGTCATTATATCCATCTCTAGTTATGTTAATTACTCCTCAGTTTTTCTCAGTGTACTACTGAACATATATATATGGTGCAAATAACAAAACTAAATAGGGAAGATCACTTCTAACAAATTATATTTAAAATAAAAATTGGGAGAAGTACAGAAAATAATAACATTTTATATGCATACACACATATAACAAGCAAAGAGAAAATATGAAAAGCTCTTAGGTTGTTATTGCAATGTCAAAGTTAATATTTATGACTTATTTCTTTTACTATCCATTCCATATTGTCCTTGTCCAGGTTTTTCACCTTGTAGAGTTACATAAATCATTTTGGAATGCTCTGGCTTCTCAAAAATTTTGTCTTTGTTAGCTGCTATAGTTTTCTGTTAATCTGTACTATTGATAATACAAGTACAAAGAGGTACCTTTAGATAATTCTCTGGTTTACAGATATATTCTTTCTTCTGGCTTGACAGATTCTCTACATAACATATCTATTTGCTATGGACACTTTGAATATTATTACAGAAGTTAAAAATAAGGTCCACTTGGGAGTGAAGCTTGCATTGCAGCCTGGATTTGCTGCAAAGCCTTCTCTTGCTCTGGTTCCTGCTTACAACTGGTGGTCGTATGGGTGACTTTGTGATGAGCTGAAGTCTCAAAAGTATTACTGTATTATATTGTCAGATACAAAAACTTGTCTTCACTATAGAGGTGGTATCTTAGTGTGCTTCAGACCACTGGAATCCAGCAACTTTATATTGCTAACAGGCCCCTAAAGTTTTGTGGTATTTATTTTTCAGCCCCTATTTCAAAGGGTGGAAACTTCTTTTGTAAAGGACAATATAATAAACATTTTAACATCTGTTGTACAGAGTGGTATTTGCTGCAACTACTCCACTTTTGCAATCAAAATATCCATAGATAATATGGAAAGAAACGAGCATGGCTTTGTTCCAATATAGTTTTATTTACAAAAGATTTAGCCTAAAGGCTGTAGTTTCCCAATCCCTCTTCTAGGTGGCATAGGCCATACTGAGGCACTCAAGTATTCTTGACCCTTTTTTTCTCTGAAAATTCAATAAAAATGATGCAGTCTGTAATGAGCAGCATAATGTTTTGTGGAATAATATAAAGTTTTGCAGATCATATTATGACAGAGAGCATAACCCTGAAGCAAAGTTATGAAGTTGTAGTCTTGGTTTTACTAGGTAAAGGAAAACTGCTTCTAATAATCTTTGCAAATAGATATGAAATGTATCTGTGTGTGTGTGTGTGTGTGTGTGTGTGTGTACAGGCTAAATCTTTTTAAATAAAACGATATTGGAACAAAGCCATGCTCATTTCTTTCCATATTATCTATGGATATTTTGACATTGAAAAGTGGAGTAGTTGCAGCAAACACCACTCTGTACAACAGATGTTAAAATATTTATTATATTGTCCTTTTCAAAAGAAGCTTCCACCCTTTGAAATAGAGGCTGAAATAAATAAATAAATATATATATATATATACATATATATATATATGTATATACATATTTATATGTATATATATGTGTGTACATATATATATGTATATATATAAATATCTATATATACACACACACACACATATATATTTGATACGTCAATACCTGCATGCCAAGTGCCAGGGCCTGTGATGATTTGTCCAATGACGATACTATGTCCAGGTAGAAGTTTCAACTGGAGTTAAAACCAGATTAACTTTGAAATAATCTATAGTTTTATTCAACAGCCATCTGTCTTATATGCAGGCTAAACAGGTGACATTAATGAAATTGAGTAAACACCATCACCAACAATTTTTAAAAATACATTTATAATGGCAATAAACCTTGTAGCTCTACGTAGGATATGACATTGCTCCTGTAGCAGTAGACTCATTACTAATGTTACAAGTCTAATGCTAATAGTATGTGATTATGTTGCCCTTTGCAAAGTATGTACTCCAGACACACACACACACACACACTCACACACACACCTTTCACAGGGTTTTAAAGTACAGAAAGGAAGAAGGCATGTCTCTGAAGAGAAACAAGAGGGAACAATAGTTCCACTAGTAAGGAAAGCACAGAGTAATCCAGGGTTCCAAAATCTCCTGTTTTATCTGAGTCCAAAGTTTTCCTTTCAATTATTTCAAGTTGTGGGGTCCTCCTTTTTCCCAATCCACATCCTTTTTGTTATATGAGAATTTGGTGAGGCTGTGAATTCAGTTGATGTTGTATTTTGCTGCACACATTAAATTTCGTGTTTGATTTTGAGCAATATTGGTTCTGTGGATACAAAAAATAACAGATTATTTTGTTGCTGCCATGGAAACTTTAGTTTTAGTTTTCAGACTGTTATGTAAACTGATAGTTACAGGCTTGAGCTTATCGTTTTCTCTCTATAAGCACTGCAGTGCATTTAGATGAATCCATATAATACCACAGTTAGATAGTTACCATCATCACTTCCATAACAGTCAAGTAGAATGGCCTCTTGGGCTCCCAAGGCACTCATTTTAGTTAGAAATTTATAACAACCAACTCCATGTAATAACTTAATAAATTAGACACCATTGCACACTATGGATTTCTAGCTACTTAGTGATCATATGCAAGCAACACAGCACTACACAGAAGCTCAATCCAATCCAGAAGAGACTGTCTCCTGGAATCTCTTTCAGTGTCGATTCTGTATCAATTAGATCTAGTTTGGAGAAAGAAAACACGTCTGGAATTTGAAAAAGAAAATTTTAATATAGACTGTTTAACTACAAAAAAGTGATTGACGACTGAAAGAGGTAAGAAAGTTCACTAAGAAATCCAAAATTAGCAAGTGCAAAAATGAAGCTACTATGTCTAGACTAGTAAGTCTTAAAAACAGAGGATGCCTGCTCAAAGAGATTTAAATCTCTTTAAAGAAAGATTGATCCACACAGAAACAAAGAAACACAACAATGATATTGAAAGTTGCCTGAAAGTGTGGGCTAGAGTCATTGTGTAGAAGTCACCCACAATTGCCACCAGGTGTGAGCAGGCAGAGGCGATCTAGAAATGTGTTCACTGGGTTGAGAAGAGCTGATAGCAGGCACAGACAGAGCTGCTATGGAAAGGATCATTGGGTAGAGAAAGTTAATACCGGCACCGGCAGAAATAATCTATAGAAGCAGTTGCTTAAGTAAGGAAGCTGCTGTCTGAATGGTGGTAAGAATTCATTTATAGAAAAAGCCCACTTATGGAGAGAATATGGTCTCTGATTGTAGAAAGAGATGTCCTCTACAAAGTATCTTAGAGTTAGAGAGAGAAGAGCTTGGCTGACAAATGTCATAAAAGCATCCTCTGTGCAGATAAAGTCTGTGAGGTCTAATGATATCGTTGGTGAAATACGATTAAAACAAAATCTCCAGGCACCCCAGAAAATCTCTTCGAAAAAGTATGAGAAATAAACGAGTTTTTTCATTGAATAAGCATTAAAATGGGGTATGATGTGCATCACAGTCACTAAAGAGATTAAGACAAAAATAAATCTCACCTTTTCTTATAGCCAAGCAATACATTGTATACATTTTCTCATGAAAAATAAAACCTATAATTGAGAAACACCATTTGTTACAAATAGTTTATCCTGAATGACTTGGTAATTGTTGTAGTTGCTTATTTTGCTAATCATTTAAAAGAAAAAAAAATTCCTTGAGTTCTTATGATGGGAGATAGGTTTGCAATTTGAAGCCAGGTGCCAATTGAAGTCAGGCTTCTACCCTCTCAGGAAACTGAGAGATAGGACTACTGTCTTCCTTGATGATTACATTTCAAGGCTTTGACCAGATTCCCAGGTTTTTAGGTTGCTTATTTATCCTTTTAAGTGACTTGCATACATTTCTAAGCCACAAAGAACTTATAAGTTTTCTAAAGTGAAGTTTTCTAAATAAAAGGGTGGAGGGGTAGCATGGAAGTCTCTTTCCTTATTTTCAGCTGGGAGAATTAACTGTCTTATTTTAACTTTGTATTTGCTCTTACAATATGAGCACCAAAAGGTCTCAGCAAATGTTTTTTATTTTTTTTAATGTTTTTTTTTAATTTTATATGTATTTTATTGCACTTTAGGCTCTGGGGTACATGTGAAGAACATGCAGGATTGTTGCATAGGTACATACATGGCAATGTGGTTTGCTGCCTCTATCCCAGTCCCCTGTACCTGGCATTTCTCCCCATGTTATCCCTCTCCAACTCCATAACCCCCCACAGTCCCTCCCCAGTCCCCCAAAACAGACCCCAGTGTGTGATGCTCCCCTCTCTGTGTCCATGTGTTCTCATTGTTCAACACCCGCCTATGAGTGAGAACATGTAGTGTTTGATTTTCTGTTCTTGTGTCAGTTTGCTGAGAATACTGGTTTCCAGATTCAACTATGTCCCTACAAAGGACACAAACTCACTGTTTTTTATGGCTGCATAGTATTCCATGATGTATATGTGCCACATTTTCCCTGTCCAGTCTATCATCTACGGGCATTTGGGTTGGTTCGAGGTCTTTGCTATTGTAAACAGTGCCGAAATGAACTTACGTGTGCATGGTTTGTTTTTTTGTAAAATTGAAGCAGGACTAGAACTAGGAAAGCAAGGGACCTCTTGCCTCTGTCTCTTTACAGTGTTACTCTAGCACTTTTTTTTTTTTTTTTTGAGATGGAGTTTGTCTCTGTTTGCCAAGGATGGAGTGCAATGGCAGGATCTCAGCTCACTGCAACCTCTTCCTCCCAGGTTCATGTGATTCTCCTGCCTCAGTCTCCCGAGTAGCTGGGACTACAGGTGCGTGCCACCACACCTGGCTAGTTTTTTGTATTTTTAGTAGAGATGAGGTTTCACCATGTTAGCCAGGATGGTTTTGATCTCCTGACCTCGTGATCTGCCCACCTCAGCCTCTCAAATTGCTGGGATTACAGGTGTGAGCCACCCTGTCTGGCCTATTCTAGCACTTTCTTTTGACAAAACCTAATTTTTTTTTGGAAAATTATTTTTTTTAAGTATATATATATACTTCATATAATTTTTTTTGAATAAATGGATTTGACTGCAAATATCCACATATCATTTTGATGGCAAACTGATATGAACTCTAATTCATGTAAACTTATATTTGTTTCCTTAATTATCAAGCTTACAATAATAGTATCAGGTTCAAATGTTGTTTACAGGGAATATAAAATATATGTGTGAGTGGAGCAGGGTGGTCTAGGGTGGGTGATAGTTAAGTGAGGTGTTTATGAATTCAAAAACAAAAAACAATGAAAAAATTAGAAATAACAATAAAAACTGACACACTTCCAGTGACATTTTTCCCATTACTTTTTATTCACCTATGACCGTCATATAATATGTCTAAAGGTGTTGTGTCTTTTTCAAGTTCATTCACCTCAGTCTCAGCAGAATAATTTAAATTAAGAAACATGAAGTATAAAATAGTGTCTCTCATACTTATAAATAAATGAATTTTAAGTATACCTACCTACCTTGGGCTATCACTTCTCTCATCAAAATTTTAATTTTACTTATTAAAACTTTTACAGTCAGTTTTTAAAATATCAATTACATACATCCAGGAGAAAACAAAACAAAACAAAACATGGCCCAATTACTTCATGTTAAAAAGAAGCTGGGGTTTTATTTAGAAACAAATATGAATCATCAATTGTAATTCAAAGGTGTTACTAGAAGCAGATGTAATCTTAGACTTCAGTTATATAATAATAGGATACAGATCAAGGGAGGAAAAAGCCTCAGTATATAATTTGATGGTTAGAATTTATCTAGAGATGATAAAGAAAAGTCCACATACAGCATTATTATAATTCTGAATGCAGAGTTTATTAACAATGTTAATTGCAGAGGGTAAGAAGACAAAAATATTTTTCACTGTGATATTCAAATACTCACTGTAAATCAGATGTCAATAAATACAGGCATGTCTCAACAGTTATGACCAGAATGAAGAAGTTCCAAAAGTTTTCAATCAGTCATGAAGTGAGTTAAGTTAATGAGGATTTGCACTTAAAAAGATAATAACTGAGATGTTTATATTCTCTCAAATAACATTTGAAAAATTTATTTCTGCCCAATATAAATTTGGCCTAATACATAAAACAACAATGGATGAAAATAATCTTAGTGATAGTTTGTTCTTAAGTAAAGGTGAATTGGCCATCTCATAGGTTTTTTTTTTTTTTCATTAACCAACAGGTCGGAGGTCATTTGCTTACAAGAAAAAATACAAAATCTGCAATTCACAATTTCTACTTTCATAAGTTGTCGTCAGTCCATCTTTGTTGAAAAAATTTCAGAACCTTTTTGGTAGGTTAACTAGATGACCTTTATAATTTCTTTTGGAGAACATCTCTGCTCCAATGCACACACACATCCCGCAGGCACTGACTCTATAGTTGTTAATTTTTTTGACACCTACCATGTATTTCACCTAGATAGTATAGATTTACATTTGATATCAGTTGTAGAGTTTATACATAAGCATTTTAATTTTCCATGTTTTTACCTGGTTTCTTTTAAGAGTATGTCAAATTTGATATATCTACATTTTGTCCATGTTTAAAATACACTGGCAAGGCTTAGACATATAAAATTCCTTTATTACTTTACAAATTCTGTCTTATGTTTGTTTTTCTCTTTGTAGTTTATCTGGGGAGATACGGATAACATTTATGATCTTTACTTGCTCATATGAGAATTGCTGCTGTTAAAATACCCTGAAAACAGCATTTCAAATTAAGCCAAAAATGACTTGCCCCATGCTGTTGTCATCTTGTGTGAGACTTAAACAAGAAACAACTGTGAAATAAAAGCTACTAGGAATGCCCAGAAAACCAAAGTGAAACATAAAGAAACTCAACCATGACTGGATAGTACATTTTCTTTCCCCATGCTTCTATTAAATGAAAAAAAGATGATAATGTGTGAAATAAAATTCCTAAAGACCACAAAACAGATAGATTTTAATTCCAAATATAGCAAGGATTTATAAAATGGCTCATTTCTCTAGTATTTTGTTCATTATCTAAATGAGCAATGATGCAGTAATGTTGTATTAAATGGTAATCCATTATGCGTGATACTCTTTAAACATTAAAAGGAACACTTTTTGAAATGTTCAATGTTTTAAAATACATGAGTGTAAATATTAGAAGACCAGTTTCATATTTTCCATGTTTCTGTCAAAATTACTATACATTTATTGCTAGATCAAAGATGGTAATTTTTAGAACAATATTTTTCCAAATGTTTGACTGCTACAGTAGCCATTTTCTTTTCTTTTCTTTTCTTTTATTTATTTATTTATTTTTTAAGAGATGGAATCTCACTCTTTTGCTCAGGCTGGAATCCAGTGGCCCAATCTCTGATCATTGCAACCCCTGCCTCCCAGGTTCTTTCAATTCTCCTGCCTCAGCCTCCCAAGTAGCTGGGACTAGAGTTGCCATGCCAGGCTAATATTTTGTATTTTAGAAGAGATGATGTTTTACCGTGTTATCCAGGCTGGTCTTGAACTCCTGCACTCAGGCAATCCACCTGCCTTGAGTTCCCAAAGTGCTAGGATTATGGGCGTGAGCCACCACACCCAGCCAGTAGCCATTTTCTTGACAAGTTTGCTCTGTTTTTTAAGTTTTGACGATTCAGCCCTGGGATATTATTCATGCAGCACCTGATGGGGTAGAAAAACACTGAACGAATCTCAAATCAACCACATCCAATTTCAAAATGCAAGTTATTTGAAGCACTATATAAACCATTATTTTGTGTAAAATCATTTGTTCCATTTCCAACAATTTCATATTTAATAGACTCAAAGTTTACAATTAAAATGGTAAGATTAATGAAGGTGTCGTTTGGAACATTGATCATTAGACATTAAAAAATATAACAATCTCCTGTATTTATTTTCATATCTGATTACCTGTGTGTGCATTTTCAGTAGTGTAATAGTATTTGAAGCTGCATTTCAACTCAGAATTCATATAATAATACCTATGTGCTATAAATGCAGTTCAAAGTATTTCTATAAAAAGTGAATTTACTGTTATGCTGCTATTTAATATTCACCATGTGATTTTTTTTTTTTTTTCTTGTGTAGGCCTTAGGAAATTTGACTTAAGATGCACTTTGCCTGATGGGGAATTAAATTTTGTCCTCATGATAACTTTATTAATAAAGAGAGGAGGCACACAAAAAGACTTGCCTGAACTCCTACTCTCTGTAAGTTACAAAGCCAAGATTATAAAGTACGTGTGTCTGGCTCCAAATGCTGTACTCTTTGTACTACCAGAGAGTACTTTTTAAGATTTAAACTATAATAGTTTACAACATGTAGCCAATTAAATATAAATCAGTAAAGCCATATGTACAAAAATTAATATAAGGTACATTTAGCCTATCTGAAATAGAAGAGAAAGAAAATTTTGGCAAAATTAATGTATTTACAAACATAATATTAGTCTCTCATAATCGTTAAGTAGTCTTAAAATTTCCTTCTTATTTGTGTGTTTGCTTTCATTTTTATTCCAATGCTATAACAGGTATAGGTTACCTGAGCTTTTTTCCAAATAGTGCTTGCAGATAAACTGAAAGAAATTAATGATTTTAATATGTTTACATGCTAAAGTCTGTGTAAACCCATAGAATTTATCCTACACAATAAAAATTTTATCATATTTTCAAGGTTAGAAGCCTTCAGAGAAGAAAAGTTTTCCATATGTAGTTTTTTACAATTATATAAGTTGATCTATACATGATATCTATAACAAATATGCATTGTAGAAGGGAGATTCAATAGAGAAAAGATTAGAACATGGGAAATAAATGGAAAACATTGATAATCAATCATGGTGCCAGTTCTCACTAAGCCGGGACAAGACTTCAAAATCCCTCTCAAAAAGAACTTTAACCAGCCATTACCAATTGATCAGAGTTGGCGTGTAAGTTGAAAACCTATTTACCATCCCTGCCCTCAATTCTGTTCTCAACAGTGCTGCCAGACTTATCTTTCTAACATTCCATTCCCCCACTAAAATCCTTCAGTGACTTGACAGTGCCTTCAGGATGAAGAATAAACTCTTGAATATATCATAGAATGCCTGTGGAGTTTCTGCCTGTACCTTCAGCCTCAGTGCCAAACCTACTTCCCTCAACACAGAAACACCCAGACGCATACGCGCGCGCGCGCGCGCGCGCGCGCGCACACACACACACACATCCTAAAATGGAAAAACACATACATGACAACAAACACTTGAACATGCACTCCTAGATACAAACACACAGCTGTACCCATCTCAAATAATAGTAACTATAAAAAAATAGCAGAACTCTTCCATAAAGTTGTACGTATTGTTTTGTTGTCATTTCTTTTTCACCCTCCCTCTCCCCTCTCCACTTTTCAAATTGTGTAATTACTACTTAGGCTTTCTAACATATCTCTTCCTGACTATTGGGGCTGACTTAGGTACTCAAAGTGTGCCCATTTATTTCATTTTATTTGTATTTTAGAGACAGGGTCTTGCTTTGTCACCCAAGTTGGAGTGCAGTGGTGTGACTACAACTCACCACAGCCTTGAACTCCTGGGCTCTAGTGAGTCTTCTACCTCACCTTCTCAATTATCTGGGAATATAGGTGCACAGTACTAGCCTTGCTATTTTTAAAAATTATTTGTAGATATGGAGTCTTGTTGCCCAGGAAGGTCTCGAACTCATGATGTCAAGCAATGCTCAAGCCTAAGCCTCCCAAAGCACTGGGATTACAGGAGTGAACTAACATGCCCTGCCTTATTGTTGTTGTTGTTGTTGTTGTTGTTGTTTTGTAAAAGTGATTAGCACTCTATGCTCTCATGCCATCAACATTGGATTTTTAGTATTGGCTTAAGTATCTCTCTCCAGATAAACTGTATAAGCATGAAAATGAAGACAAGATAATTGATTTCTTATATTTTGATGTTCTAGATTTGTGTATTATAATGTAGGCATTCAACAATTTATTGTTTTATTAAGTGGAACACATTTTGTTTTACTATTTTATAATTAATATAATAATATGTGCTTATCACATAATATGTGCTAGTTATAGTTATATATGCCACTAAACCTTGACAATATCCTTTGAAGTAGGGTTAATATTCCAATTTCAGATATGGGAAAACTGGATGTCTTTAGTCAATTTCCTGAAAAGGAGATTCTGAGATGAGGATTATTGCAAAACGATTTAGCTAGAAAGTGCCCCCAGGAGAAACAAATAGAGAGTGGAGGAAACAGGAAAGGTAAAGAAACCAAGAGAAGGTATAATTTCTAGCTAAGTGTGGCTTTATCCCAGGGAGAAGCTGTGAAGTATAGATTATACTTTATATTTCATCCTGGAGATAAATGAGCTGAACGTCTGCCCTCCTGCCCCAATTACTCATTGATTAACAATAACTCAGATAACCACTTATGAGTGTCCAGGCACATTCTGCTCTCTACATGTGGCAAAAAGGCTTCACAATCGTAAGTGGGAGTCTTTTGAATGGCATCTTTGGTGCGGCAGTTTGAAACAAATAACATGTAGGTGGGCATGAAATGAATGCAAACAGTGAAAAGCATCTAGATCCAAGGGAATTTGGGAGGTGTACTACCATTGCCTGGTATAGGAGATTATATTATTTAACCCAAATTCTCCAGGTAGGCACTAGTGCTGGTATTGAAACCCTGGGCATCTTATTCTCAATTCTGTCCTCTTAACTACTGTACAGTACTGTTATCCCTTTTTAAACATTAATTTAGAAATTTAGTCCCTTAGCCTGGTCTCTCTGCTAAATTGACTAATAAGATACATGCTTCATTCTAAAAATTGACTTTGAGGTCTATGTGGTTTGGCTCTGTGTCCCCACCAAAATCTCATCTTGAATTATAATACCCACATGTCAAGGGAGGAACCTGTTGGGAAGTGATTTGATCATGGGGGTGGTTTCCCTACGCTGTTCTTGTGACAGTGAGTCAGCTGATGGTTTTATAAATGGCCCTCTCTTTCTTTTTCATGCCTCTTTGTGAAGGAGGTACTTGCTTCTCCTCCTTCTTCACCATGATTGTAAGTTTCCTTAGGCTTCCCCAGTCATGCAAAGCTGTGAGTCAATTAAACCTCTTTCTTTACTAAATTACCCAGCCTCGGGTGTTTCTTTATAGCAGTGTGAAAATGAACTAATATAAGGTCTGAATCTTCCCTTAAGGTTTATATTTTACACAAATGTTACATACTAGAATGAATTGAGATTAGATAGTTATGGGTTGTAATCCTTGATCAACTTCGTATTAGTCTGGGATCTCCAGAGTAACAGAACCAGTAGGACTTATGTGTATGTATATATATATGAGAGAGAGAGAGAGAGAGAGAAACCAAAGTCTGTAATGCAGGCTGGGAGGCTAGAGATGCAGGATGGAGCCACTGTTAACAGTTCAGGTTGGAAGGCCTTCTGCTGGTAGAATTCTTTCTGTCTAAGGCAGCGTACTCTTTTGATCTATTTAGGCCTTCAACTCATTGGATGAGGCCCAACCACATTATGGAGGATAATTTGCTTTATTCATAAGCCACTGATTTAAATGTTAAAAAAAAAAAAAAAACCTTCACAGAAACATCCAGAATAATGCTTGATCAAATATCTAAACACCAGGGTCCAGTTGGGTTAGCACACAAAATTAAGCATCACATACTTTTCTGATTACCTTGAGAATCTTATTAATCTCTCAAACTAAGATTTTTATTCTTCGTTGCTTGCTTTTTAAATCTTCTTGTTGTTTTCAATAAGAACAACAGTATTAGTTTGAGCCAAGAATTACATAAAATGAAATAAATAAAACACATAGCAAAATAACCCTTTAAAGATAATTGGTGGTATATATGGAAACCAGGTCTAATAACTTTCTCTTTTTCTAGAGGTTGTTGAGTATGGAGTTTCAAAGTTTCATAAGACAAGTGTTAGTAATAGCTTGTTGGAATGATTGTAAGGCAACAGAATGTACAAGTTTCCTTTTAACACACCCACTTATTTGCCATCTATGGAAGATGAAAATACAAAAAGTTAAGGACCTCAAAAACTAGTGGTATTGTGAATAAAAGATTTTAATTTTTAGAAAAATAAGAATGCTCCTCTGCTAAAAATAATTCATTGACAAAAATCTAAGTTTCATGAATATATCAACTGTCTCAGAGCCCTTAAAAAATGTTTAGTGCAATATTTTCAATGTGCTAAAATATTTTCTGTTCATTAGTTTTCTGGTGAAAAACTATATTAGAAAAAAACTATGTGTCTTATATTATTTAATACCTTCTCCACCCAGAGGGGACAATACAGAAATATTTGCTAAAAAGTAAATGAAAGCCAACTAATCTACATTTACATGTTTATTCATTTATAAATTCTGGGAATATGAAATTGCTATAATGTCAATCAGATTACTTGCAATTTGATAAAAAAGCATAGTAAGTGACAATAAAATCTCACATAAAATTCATAACTGAGCATAAAACACAGAAGTTATCAGTTTGATGTCTTCATTTAGATGGAACTCATCTGGGTAAAATTTAAATAGCAAGACCATTAAAAACAAAATATATGTTATTCCCTCCCTTTTATAAAAGCTTAGTAAAAATCATATACTTTCTATTACTTTTACTTTTTTTTAGTGTGTTTGTTTTATGAAAAGGGTGTATTTTTTATAGTCAGTTATGACTATTAAAATTTGTTGTGTCTGGCTGGGCGTGGTGGCTCATGCCTTTAATCCCAGCACCTGAGGTTGGGAGTTTGAGACCAGCCTGACCAACATGGAGAAACCCCATCTCTACTAAAAATACAAAATTAGCCAGGTGTGGTGGTGCATGCCTGCAATCCCAGCTACTCAGGAGGCTGATGTAGGAGAAATGCTTGAACCTGGGAGGTAGAGGTTTAGTGAACCGAGATCATGCCATTGCACTCCAGCCAGGGCAACAAGAGTGAAACTCCATCTCAAAAAAAAAAAAAAAATCTGGTGTGTCTACACATTATAACTACTATGTAAATAGAGCTTATTGGGGTTCTCTAATTTCATGGTCTACTAATAAAATTGTTTGCAGCTCAAAGTTGGAAATCTCCTATGTCTCATGAATACTTGCTGATGGGTGGAATTAATGAAATTTTTAAGAGGGACATTTATAGTTTTCAGTGCAAAGCTGATTATTTTGTTAATCAGGAGGGATTTCTGAATACAGTTTTCTGCCATGACCTTCTTGATCTTACAAACAAGTTTCCAGAGATAGTTCCACATTCACAATGAGACAGCCCCCAAATCACAAATCCTGGACAATTAAAACATGAAGCCCATGTTCTGGGACTAAGTCCGTACCTGCACAGTCTTTCCATCTCCTCATATAAATGGGTCAAGATGAAGCTTGCTTGCTCGGAGTAAGGTGGCAACTTCTCAGGGTGCTGCTGCCATCGACAACCCTAGACATACACAATCTCCAATATTTCATTATTAGTCATGTTATATCCAATCCAAACCCCCAGACTCATAGTGATCCCTAATATCCCACAAACTAATCCTCAGACAGATTTGTGTGTCTCCTTTGTGTTTGTGTTTCTCTATCTCTGTCTGAAATCATGGTCCATCATAAAAAATCTTTCATGTACCAAAAAGTTTCTCTGAATATTTTCATTACCTTCTTTAATTAAAAAAAAGAAAAAACCTGGCTCTCTCCTGAGATCGCTAATTATTTGCCTTCAGTTTTTTGAGAAGACACCTGTTTTTCCTACCACTGGCCACATAGTGTTGTTACCCTACTGATTCCTATTCTTTGTCACTTTGAGGACACTGTTCCTCCTTTTATCTTAAAACTGCCAAGCTTTGACTCATGTTTATTACCGGTAACTACACACCATTCATAACTGAATGCCATGTTCAGCCATCTATCTACCACCTCCTTCTAGTGCCCGATTACTCACTTCTAACAATTCACGGTAGACATTAATCCTACTGACTTGTACTGTTATTTATCCCCCTAATATGTCATCTTCCGTTTCTACCCAGAATAAATGTTATGGTCAATCACTGTCCTCTTGCCTATATCCTTAGTATGTTTACACCCGTCTGGCTTCTTAAACTCAAAAGCACAATCCAGGGTAAATCCCACTCTTTAAAACCTCCAAAACCACGTACTTTCTATCTTCTTCCCTCTAATCTTTTAATATGGTTTGGCTGTGTCCTCACCCAAATCTCATCTTAAATTTTAGTTCCCATAATTCCCATGCATTGTGGGAGGGACCCAGTGGGAGGTAATTGAATCGCAGGGGCGGTTTCCCTCATTCCAATCTCATGGTAGTGAGTGAGTTCTCACAAGATCTGATGGTTTTATAAACACCTGGCATTTACCCTGCTGGCTCTCATTCTCTCTCCTGTCACCCTGTGAAAAAGTGCCTTCTGTCATGATCGTAAGCTTCCTGAGGACCCCCAGCAACGCAGAACTGTATGTCAATTAAACCTCTTTTCTTTATAAATTAACCAATCTCAGGTATTCATAGCAGCATCAGAACAGACTAATACATCTATATACTTTGCTTTGTACTGCATTGGGGACATTGAAGTAATCAAAAGAGGCATACTTTAAATTAATTCCCAATTACTTATCTCCACAAATTTTTACTGCATATATTGTTCCACATTTTGTTATGTTTGTCAATTCTCAATTCAATATCAACTCCCACTCATGTTATAGATGCCATACCTTCTCATGGTAATAATATCGCTCCAGAAATTCTCCCTTTGTCACCTAGGTTATTAGTTTTTCTCTCTCCACCTTAGTCCACACCTATTTTCAAAAATGCTATTATTTTTTTCCATCTTAAAGGCCCTGTATCTGTACCTTTAAGTTGTTTTATTTCTACTCTCTCTTATCAATCTCTCTGTTTCTATCTTCTTTTAGACCTCATTCAATTAAGATTTGCCACCATAACTCCACCAAAACAGTTCCTGGCAAGGACAACAATAGTTCATATAGTGGCTAAATCCATTGGTCATTGTTTAATCTTCATATTACTTAAATGGCAAGGACTAGATTATACAATTGATTGTTCTTCTCTGGAAATGTTTTATATGTTTTGTTTTCAGGATATCAGACATACCTAATTGTCCTGACTTACCTGGTTACTCTTTTCATATAGCCTTTGCTAGTTTGTCTTCTTCTGACAAAACTATTGATATCAGAATATCACAAATTTATGTCCTTAGATCTCTTTCTCTCCATTATTAAACACTTATTTCCTTGGTCTCATATCATCTGTCCTTATCAGTTGGTTTCTATTCCATCTGCTCTTATAAACTTGAATAATTTCTATATGATGATGATTCAGAAAATTTGTGGCTGCAATTCAGTCATCTTCTATGTATTCTAGAATCATATCCTACTTGGTGGACTGTTAGACATTTTGATCTTGACATGTCACAAAATGAATTCCTTATTTCCTCCCAAATTCTCTTCTTTCCCAGGGACCCCACACTAAGTTCTTATTAGGACAAAAATTTTCTATTCTCTAATAGTTTTTTTCTCACATACCACATCTAACTCATCAGGACATCCTATTGATTCTGCTCTCAAAATATATATGGATTTTTACCATTTTTTTCTACCCCAGTTGTCTGACTCTGATTCAATCCACCATAATTTCAAGCATGTTCTTACTAAAAATGTTCTCTAACAGACAGACAGCAAGACTTCTAAAAAATTGCTCTTTGTGTGTGTATGTGTTCATTTGAAAAATTAAAGTCTTAGGTGAAAAGACAACACTCCCAACCTTATCACATCACTCCTCTACTGAAGGCCTTACGTGTCTCTCTGCTTCACTTAGTATAAAATTCTAAAAGTTCACAAGGCTTTATAAGAACCTAGGTTATCTGACACTGTTGTCTCTCTTACCTTATAATCTCTCACTTTTCTCCCTCAGTTAGTCCATTGCAACCACAGCGGTAGCCTGGATTTTCTTTTAATATATAAAATATTTCTGCTTCAGGGCCTTTTTACTAGTGATTCCTACTCTTTCAGATATTCAAATCTCCTCTGTCAGATATTCAAATGACTCCTTCCTTCTTATATATTACATCTTTTATTAAAAGCCCATTTTTGTAGCACACAAAGGGAAATTCATATTATTTAAAATGGCAACCTTTAAAACTCTGAGATTTAAACCTGCTCTATGCTATTTAGGCTGCATTTACAACTTTTTAAATTCTATATAAATTACATATTGTTTATTGTAAATGTAATTTTTCAATGACTGGAATGTAATAATTATAAGGTCAGGAATTTCTGTTACTGTTTTTGTTTGGAGACAGGGTCTCCCTCCACCACCCAGGCTGGGGTACAGAGGCAAGATCTCAGCTCACTGCAGCCTTGACCTCCCAGACACAGGTGATCCCCCAACCTCTGCCTCCCAGGTAGTTGGGAATACAGGAGCATGTCACCATGATCAGCTAAATTTTGTATTTTTTGTAGAGATGGAGTTTCTCTGTGTTTCCCAGGCTCATCTTGAACTCCTGGACTCAAGCAATCTGCCCACCTCAGCTTCTCAAAGTGCTGAGATTACAGGCATGAGCCACCATGCCCAGCCTGCTGTTGTTGTTTTATACAAACATTGTATTTTCCATGCCTAATACAGGACATAATATATAGGAATACTCAGAAAGCACTTAGTTTATATGATATTAAAAATATTTTGGCTTATGATTCTTCAAGTAAACATGCTTTAAATGATGTATGTATTGTGGTTCAAGTGATTTGTTATTATTTATTACTTCCCTTTGCCCATTTTTTTATTATTCTTTAAGTTCTGGGGTACCTGTGCAGATTGTTACATAGGCATACACTTGCCATGGTGGTTTGCTGCATCCTTCCCCCTCACCTGCAGTAGGTATTTCTCCTAATGTTATCCTTCCCTAATCCCCCACCCCCATCCTTCCCCTAGTCCCCCCCCTCCCAACAGGCCCCCGTGTGTGATGTTCCCCTTCCTCTATCCATGTGTCCTTATTGTTCAACATCCACTTATGAGTGAGAACATACAGTGTTTGTGTGCTAACCTACCCTGTATTAGCCGGACAGACTCCATTTTTCTGAGAGCTATATAGACTCCATCTTGACCTCCACCTTACCCCTCCTGCCACTCCTCCCTTAAGTGCATACCTGGGTCTTACTACTGTGCTGGGTCATGCTGTACTTAGAACTATAGAAACATATAATCTTTGTAATCATAGCCAGCTTGGCAAGCCAACTTGCCATTATGAATGACCCCCCTTGATTGATTATATGACAAGTAACTGGAAATCATGGGAACTGCTTGTGTATACCCTCCTTAAAAAATCAACAATCATGAGAACCTCCTGCCTCCTAGTTACCAGCCTCCTTATCTAACTTGCTTATTCTGCTTCTATAAACTCTGCTCCTGCTAGGCTCCCCCTCCCCTACCTTAAGCAAGGTATAAAAAGGAATCCAGCCCCTTCCTCAGGGCCAAGAGAATTTTGAGCATTAGCCTTCTCTCAGCCTCTGGCTAATTAATAAAGGACTCATGATTCAAACTCAGTGCGTGGTGCTGTTCCATCTAACTCGCCTGGGTACAACATTTGGTTTTCTGTTCTTGTATCAGTTTGCTGAGAATGATGGTTTCCAGCTTCATCCATGTCCCTGCAAAGGACATGAACTCATCATTTTTTATGGCTACGTAGTATTCCATGGTGTTTATGTGCCACATTTTCTTAATCCAGTCTATCATTGATGGGCATTTGGGTTAGTTCCAAGTCTTTGCTATTGTAAACAGTGCTGCAATGAAAATACGTGTGCATGTGTCTTTAAAATAGAACAAATTATAATCCTTTGGGTATATATCCAGTAATGCCATTGCTGGGTCAAATGGTATTTCTATTTCTAGATCCCTGAGGAATGGCCACACTGTCTTCCACAATGGTTGAACTAATTTACACTCCCACCAACAGTGTAATAGCGTACATATTTCTCCACGTCCTCTCCAGCATCTGTTGTCTCCATATTTTTTAATGATTGCCATTCTAACTGGAATGAGATAGTATCTCAATGTGGTTTTGATTTGCATTTCTCTAATGACCAGTGATGAGCCATTTTTTATATGTTTGTTGGCTGCATAAATGTCTTCTTTTGAAAAGTGTCTGTTTATATACTTTGCCCACTTTTTGATGGAGTTGTTTGTTTTTTTCTTGTAAATTTGTTTAACTTCTTTGTAGATTCTGTATGTTAGCCCTTTGTCAGATGGGTGGATTGCAAAAATCGATTCCCATTCTGTTGGTTGCTGGTTCACTCTAATGATAGTTTCTTTTGCTGTGTAGAAGCTCTTAAGTTTAATTAGATCACATTTGTCTATTTTGGCCTTTGTTTCCACGGCTTTTGGTGTTTTAGTCATGAAGTCCTTGCCTATACCTGTGTCCTGAATGCTATTGCCTAGGTTTTCTTCTAGGGATTTTATGGTATTAGGTCTTATGTTTAAACCTATAATCCATCTGGAGTTAATTTTTGCATAAGTTGTAAGGAAGAGGTTCAGTTTCAGCTTTCTGCTCATGGCTAGTCAGTTTTCACAACACCAATTATTAAACAGGGAATCCTTTCCCCATTGATTGTTTTTGTCAAGTTTGTCAAAGATCAGATGGTTGTAGATATGTGGAGTTGCTTCTGGGGCCTCTGTTCTGTTCCATTGGTCTATATTCCTGTTTTGGTACCAGTACCATGCTGTTTTGATTACTATAACCTTGTAGTATAGTTTGAAGTCAGGTAGCATGATGCCTCCAGCTTTGTTCTTTCTGCTTAGGATTGTCTTGGCTATGCGGGATCTGTTTTGGTTCCATATGAAGTTTAAGAATTTTGTTTGTTTTGTTTTCCGGTTCTGAGAAGAAGATGAATGGTAGCTTGATGGGGATAGCATTGAATCTATAAATTTTGGGGGTCAGTATTGCCATTTTCACGATATTGATTCTTCCTGACCATGAGCATGAAATGTTTTTCTATCTGTTTTTGTCCTTTCTTATATCCTTGAGCAGTGATTTGTAGTTCTCCTTGAAGAGTTCCTTCATGTCCCTTGTTAGTTGTATTCCTAGTTATCTTATTATCTTTATAAAAATTGTGATAGGAGTTCACTTATGATTTGACTCTCTGTTTGTCTGTTATTGGTGTATAGGAATGCTTGTGATTTTTACACATTGATTTTGTATCTTGAGACTTTGCTGAAGTTGCTTACCAGCTTAAGGAGATTTTGGGCTGAGATGATGTCGTCTTCTAAATATACAATCATGCCCTCTGCAAATAGAGAAAATTTGACTTCCTCTTTTCCAAATAGAATATCCTTTATTTCTTTTTCTTGCCTGATTGCCCTGGACGGAACTTCTAATAATATGTTGAATAGGAATAGTGAGAGAGGGCAACCTTGTGTAGTGCCAGATTTCAATGGGAATGCTCCCAGTTTTTGCCCATTTAGTATGATATTGGCTGTGGGTTGCCATAAATAGCTTTTATTTTGAGATACATTCTGTTGATACCTAGTTTATTGAGAATTTTTAGCATAAAGGGCTGTTGAATTACGTCGAAGCCCTTCTCTGCATCTATCGAGATAATTATGTGGTTTTTGTCTTTGATTCTGTTTATGTGATCTATTACATTTATAGGTATGTATACGTTGAACCAACCTTGCATTCCTGGGATGAAGCTGACTTAATCATGATAGATAAGCTTTTTGATGTGCTGTTGGATTCAGTTTGCCAGTATTTTATTGAAGATTTTTGCATCAATGTTCATCATGGCTATTGGCCTGATATTTTCTTTTTTAGTTGTGTCTCTGCCAGGTTTTGGTATCAGGATGATGTTGGTCTCATAAAATGGGTTAAGGAGGATTTCCTCTTTTTGTGTTGTTTGGAATAGTTTTGGAGAGAATGGTACTAGCTCCTCTTTGTAAATCTCGTAAAATTTGGCTGCGAACCCATCTGGTCCTGGACTTTTTTTGGTTGTTAGGCTATTAATTGCTGCTTCAACTTCAGAACTTGTTATTGGTCTATTCAGGGATTCAAATTCTCCCTGGTTTAGCCTTGGGAGGGTGTAAGGGTCCAGGAATTTATCCATTTCTTCTAGATTTACTGGTTTATGTGCATAGAGGTGTTTGTAGTAATCTCTGATGTTAGTTTGTGTTTCTGTAAAATTGGTGGTGATATTCCCTTTATCATTTTTGATTGTGTCTATTTTATTCTCCTCTCTCTCTCTATTCTAAATTAGTCTGGCTATCAGTCTATCTATTTTGTTGATCTTTTCAAAAAACCAGCTCCTGCATTTATTGATTTTTTTGAAGGATTTTTGTGTCTCTATCTCCTTCAGTTCTGCTCTGATATTCATTATTTTTTATCTTCTTCTAGCTTTTGAATTTGTTTGATCTTGCTTGTCTAGTTCTTTTAATTGTGACAATAGGGTTTTGATTTTAGATCTTTCCTTGCTTCTCATGTGGGTATTTAGTGCTATAAATTTCCCTCTAGACACTGCTTTAAATATGTCCCAGAGATTCTGGTACATTGTATCTTCATTCTCATTGGTTTCAAGGAACATTTTTATTTTGTCCCCATTTCATTTTTTATCCAGCAGTCATTCAGGAGCACATTGTTCAGTTTCCATGTAGTTGTGTGGTTTTGAGTGAGTTTCTTAATCCTGAGTTCTAATTTGATTGCAATGTGATCTGAGAGACTGGTTGTTATGATTTCCATTCTTTTGCATTTGCTGAGGAGTGATTTACTTCCAATTATGTGGTCAATTTTATAGTAAGTGCGATGTACTGAGAAGAATGTATATTCTGTGGATTTGGGGTGGAGAGTTCTGTAGATGTCTATTAGGTCTGCTTGGTTCAGATCTCAGCTCAAGTCCTGGATATCCTTGTTAATTTTCTATGTCATTGATCTGTCTGATATTGACAGTAGAGTGTTAAAGTCTCCCAATATTATTCTGTGGAAGTCTAAGTCTCTTTGTAGGGCATTAAGAACTTGCTTTATGTATCTGGGTGCTCCAGTGTTGGGTGCATATATATTTAGGATAGTTAGCTCTTCTTGTTGTATCGATGTCTTTAACATTATGTAATGCCCTTCTTTGTCTCTTTTGATCAGGTTATTCATTTTGTACTATTGAATCCTAAGTGCTCCTTACATATTTTGGATATTAACCTCTTTTCAGATAATATGGTTTGCAAAAATTTTCTCCCATTCTTTAGTTTGCCCTTACACCCTTTTGATTGTTTCCCATACTGGGCAGAAGCTTTTTAGTTCGATTAATATCACTTGTCTGTTTTCACTTTAGTTGCTTGTGCTTTTGATGTAAAAAATAAATAAATAAAAAAGCATTGTTAAATCCAATGTCAGAAAGTTTTTTTTTGTTGTTTGTTTGTTTGTTTATTTGTTTCCTAGGAGTTTTAGTTTCAGGACTTATGTGTAAATCTTTAATCCATTTTGTGTCAGGTTTGTGTATGGTGTAAGAGAAGGGTCCAATTTCACCCTTGTTTGTTTAGATATCTAGTTTTTCTAGCATCATTTTTTGAAGAGATGATGGCTTCCCCATTGTGTCTTCTTGGTGCTCTTGTCAAAGATCAGTTGACCACATATGCATTGATTTATATCTCGGCTCTTTATTCTTTCCCAGTGATCTATGTGTCTCTTTCTATGCCAACACCATACTGTTATAGTTACTGTAGCTTTGTAAAATATTTTGAAATTAGAAAGTATGGGTCTCCAGCTTTGTTCTTCTTTCTGAAGATTACTTTGGCTATTGGGAGTCTTTTGTTGTTCTATTTGAATTTTAATTTTTTAAAAAAATTCTGTTAAAAAAAGTCATTTCTCCAAAGAAAATATACAAATGGCCAAAAATTACATACAAATATATTCAATGCAACTAATCATCAAGGAAATTCAAATAAAAATCAACATTATATACCACTCCACAGCTGTCAGGATGCCTATCATTAAAAAACAAATGTTGGTGAGGATGTAGAAAGATTGGAACCATTGTACATTATTGGCAGGAAAGTAAAATGGTGCAGCAGCTCTGGAAAACAGTATGCAGGATCCTCAAAAAGTTGAATATAGAACTAGCACACAATCCAGAAATCTCACTTCTGAGTGTATGTTTAAAAAGTTGAAATCAGAATTTTAATAAAATATTGCATTCTGATGTTAATTGCAGCAGTAGTAAAGTAGCCAAGATAAAGAAACAAACTAAATGCCCTTCCACAGATTAACAGATTTAAAAAATGTTATATATCCATGCAATGGAATATTATTTAACTGCTAAGTCTCTCCTGCCAGCTCTGGTTGAGTGACAGATGAATGGAGTGTGCAGACACAGGCTTTCCTGTCAGCACAGCTAGAGGGCCCCTGCCAGAGTCAGCAGTTGATGCAATAAGCTGGTGATACTCATGCTTTTTTAGTACAGATTTAATGACAAAGGCCTAGAGCAAATACCACTTGTGGGTAATTAACATTGTTGATCCCCCTAGTAGAGAGCAGTCCTGTGAGCAAATGCTCAAAGGTCAGTTTTAGGAGAACACGAGTAAACAAGCTATTTAATTAAACTCCTCTGCATTTTCTTATCTGCTCTTTGCTATTAGCTCATGGTAAGAGAATTAGGCTGCCTTCAGCCATAACCCTTTCCCAACGCTTTTGCAAAACCTTCCAGCCTTCTAAGAAGGTTTGCATCTTTCCTATAATTTTTCCTACCACTCTGACCAATCTCCTATAATTTTACCTTTAAAAAGAACATCCTGGCCAGTCACAGTGGCTCACACCTGTAATCCCAGCACTTTGGGAGGCCGAGGCGGGTAGATTATGAGGTCAAGAGATCGAGATCATCCTGGTCAACATGGTGAAACCCCATCTCTACTAAAAATATAAACAATTAGCTGGGCATGGTGGCACATGCCTGTAATCCCAGCTACTCAGGAGGCTGAGGCAGGAGAATTGCCTGAACCTAGGAGGCGGAGGTTGCAGTGAGAGCGCAATTGTACTCCAGCTTGGGTAACAAGAGCGAAACTCAGTCTCAAAAAAAAAAAAAAAAAAAAAGAACACCTGCCATATTCAACAACATAGATACACCTAGAGAACACTATGCTAAGTGAAATAAGCCGGTCACATAAAAACAAATTATGCATAATTTTACTATATGAGTTCTCTAAAATAGTCGAACTGAGCAACAGATAATATAATGGTTTTTGCCAGGGGCTAGGTAAAGGGGGAAATGGGGAGTTGTTCAACAGGTATAAGCAATGAGTTATGAAAGCTGAATAAGTTCTAACGAGCTGCTATACAACACTGTACCTGTAGGTAACAATACTATACAGTGCACATAATTTATTTTTCTTTTTTAGAGAGTGGATCTCATGTTAAGTGTTTCTACCATAATTAAAAAAAAAAATTGCTTTCCAAAGCAGATATATAGGTTGACATGAACTCATACAGTTTAATTTTATGTGCAGTAACATTCTATTTAGAATATACTATTGGTGAATTTTTGCTAACTCAGCAATTTTCAACATATTGCTTTATTAGATTTTTGGTAATATAAAATTCTGGGCATAAAATTATATTTATTTTATAAAATAAATTAAATAGTTCCTCCTTATCTGTGGTTTTGCTTTCCGTGGTTTCAGTTACCCACGGTCAAATGCATTGCAAAACCATTAAATGTAAAATTCCAGAAATAAACAATTCTTAAGTTTTAAATTGTTTACCATTCTGAGTAGCTTAATGAGGTCTCATGCTGTCTTGCTAGTTCCTGTCTAGTACATGAATTATTCCTTTAACCAGCATATCCCTGATAGGTATGCTACCTGCCTATCTGTCACTTAGTGGCCACCTTTGTATCAAATCGTAAAATCATACTATATATGGAGTTCAGTACTATCCAATTTTCAGGCATCCTATAGGGGGCTAGGAACATATCTCCTGAGAAAATAGAGGAACTGTTGTAATAGTAAAATGCTGAAAAATACTGAGAAAATTTTTATTTGTTTCTTTTCAATTGATTTTTTACCAATGAGTTATTTTAAGAGGTGTTATAGGTTAAATTGTGCCCTTCAGAAACAATGCATTGAAGTCCTAACCTCAAGTCCCCCATTGAAGATAGTGTTTTTATAGATTTGATCAAATCAAAATGAGGTCACTATGGTAGACCGCAATCCAATTTGACTAACTTCCTTATAAAAAGGAGAATTTTGAAAACAGTGACAGACCTGAAATAGAGAAAGCTAGTAAAGCACTCCACAGTGGCTGGAAACTACAGAGGCTTTTCCTTTCTTTGTGTGTGTGTGTGTGTGTGTGTGTGTGTGTGTGTGTGTGTGTGTGCGCGTGCGTGCACCAGTTTTTGACTCAAAGAAGATCACTCAAACCAAACAATAATATCTACAGTCCAGCCATTAGGGAAAAGGAATGAAGAGGGTAAGTATACCATTCTTTTAAGCAAAATATCAGGCAACTGCACATATCTTCTTCTTCACCAGAACTTATTTCATGGATATAAAAGAAGAAGATTCCCTCAGTCTTATTTTTCCTACATACATGGGATCCATCTCCAAGATACATAACAGCTATGCCAATAAGTCAAAATATCCATATTCTAACCAGAGAAAAAGACAAAAAGCAGAGTGCAGGTGCAAGCCTTCCCTTTAGGGTTAAATTCAGGTGGCTTATACTAACTTCTATTATGTTGTATTTTCAGAACTTAATCACATCACTGTGCACAACTGAAAAAGAGTAATAATAAGTAGTCTTTTTCCAGGTGTAATGTAATCAAGTGTAATATGATTGATTTATTTTAATGAATGAAGGAGAGAATGGATAGTTTTTGGAAGTGGCATTCTCTCCTATAGCTTACTTGTGCAGTGAGCCCTTTTCTACCCATACAACACTCCCATTAATCCCATACCAAAGACGAAGTAATTATAGTTAATGCATTTTTCTCAAAACTCAGGAGTTTTGGGTGATGCACACACCTTTTCTTGACATGAAATAACAACTTCAAAATCTACAAACTGATGACCTACGAAAACAGAAACATGTTTTCTGCCTAATGTATAAAGTCTGAAAAATAGACAAATAGTTACCATAAGGATTCTCATTACAACAAAAGTAGAAAAAAAGAAAATAAAGTAACTCTGTGTAAAGCACTTGTCACATAGTCTTGCATAGAAAGAGTTTACAACAGCGTTCTCTTTTGGTAGAGTTCCTTGGTTAACCTTTCTGTAGTCTCTGGATGTATTCTCTGGAAATGATTCCACTGCCCATTGTTTTTCAAGGTTCTGGCTTACTCTGTTCTTTTTTTCTTATTTAGTATACACAACAGACATATTTGAGGCATTTATTGAAGGTCAGACCTTTCTTAGGAGCTATGCAGTGTCTGTCATCCACATTCTGCTGGTGCAGATTTGAAGCCTGTTATTCACTTCAGGGAGGAATTACAACAAGCTTTTGTAGCCTAGGTTTGTTTTACTTGATAACATAATCATTGCTAAAATGTAATGGTTTCTAGCCCATTTGTCTTCAGCTAGTTTCATGTGATTAAACAAAAATGACAGGCAAGAGATCTTTTCTAGAAGGTTTTTGTTAAGCCTTGAAGACTGAAAACAGACTCTAATTTCTTTGTAAAGTCTGACCTCTACATTATGCCTCCTCTCAACCCCCTCTTCATTTAATGAAAGCTACTACACTGATTTCTTGTTGTTTTTGTTTGTTTCTTTGTTTGCTTTGTATTTGTGTGTGTTTTAAAGGCTTAGGAAGAAAGATAGCATCATTAATCTCATCATTGCCTATAAGTATTTGGAGTTTTTCTTTGTTTGGACAAAAATGCTAAAGGGAAATTTTTCAAAACAGTTTTGAGCTATGGTCTCAATCTCCTGCTAAGGTTGTTGCTTCAGCCGCGTGTTTTAATTGATCCAATATAGGAAACAGACGAGAAATTGTCTTCTGTCAACCTTGCATGTTTGCACATAACTAAACTCTCAGTCAACTTATACTATGATGTTCATAGAAGAGGTGACTTCTTCTCCATTTATAGGTTGGCTATATATTGGGTTTATTTTATTATTTTTATATGAAGAAGTAAATAAATATAATTTTCTTGATTCTAGCACTTGTTATCTCAGTACTATCTATTTAAGGATATTCCTGAAATAGGCAACACACTCCAAACTTTTTTTTATTTTTTCTGAGGTGGAGTCTCGCTCTGTCACCCAGGCTGGAGTGCAATGGTGCAATTTTGGATACCCACAACCTCCAGCTCCTGGGATCAAGCAGCTCTCCTGCCTCAGCCTCTTGAGTAGCTGGGATTACAGGCATCTGCCTCCATGCCCAGGTACTTTTTCTATTTTTAGTAGTGACGGGGTTTCACCATGTTAGTCAGGCTGTCTCGAACTCCTACCTTGTAATCTGCTTGCTTCGGCTTCTCAAAGTGCTGGGATTATAAAGCTTTAGTTGGCAAGTGGCAGTTTTCTAAGAAAGAGTGCAGGTAAATTTTTCCAAGTATTTTAAATCATTCCAGCAAGAGTCACCAGTTTTTTAGCATATATTATCTGAGCATGTGTGTGCATTAACTTGTCACTTGTACTAAACCTATAATATGTGTTTGATTCTTAAAGACGCAAGACAACAATCCAAGATCAAATTCTGCCACTCTCCATGGGCATGGAATGTGTTTCCATTTGTTTGTGTCATCTATAATTTCTTACAGCAGACTTTCATAGTTTTCCTTGTAGAGGTCTTTCACTATCTTGGTTAGGTATATTCCTGAGTATTTTATTTTATTTTGTTTTGTTTTGCAGCTATTGTAAAAGGAATTGAGTTCTTTATTTGATTCTCAGCTTGGTCGCTGTTGGTGTGTAGGAGAGCTACTGATTTATGTACATTAATTTTGTATTCTGAAACTTTGGTGAATTCTTTTATCATTTATAGGAGCTTTTTGGAAGAGTTTTTAAAGTTTTCTGGGTATACAATCATATCATCAGCAAACAGTGGCAGTTTTACTTCCTCTTATCTTATTTGGATATCCTTTATTTCTTTCTCTTGTTTGATTGCTCTGGCTAGGACTTCTAGTACTGTGTTGAATTGAAGTGGAGAGGGTGGTTATCCTTGTGTTGTTCCAGTTTCAGAGGGAATGCTTTCAACTTTTATCCATTTAGTATTATGTTGACTGTGGGTTTGTCATAGATGACTTTTATTATATTCATGTATGTCCCTTGTATGCCAATTTTGCTGATAGTTTTAATGATGAAGGGATGCTAGATTTTGTCAAATGCTTTTTCTGTATCTTTTGATATAATCAGGCAATTTTTGTTTTTAATTCCGTTTATGTGGTGTATCACATTTCTTGACTTGCATATGTTAAACCAGCTCTGAATTCCTTGTATGAAACAAACTTTACCATGGCAGATTATCTTTATATTATGTTGCTGTATTCAGTTAGCTGATATTTTGTTAAGGAGTTTTGTATCTATGTTCAGCAGGGATATTGGTCTGTAGGTTTCTTTTTTGGCTATTTCCTTTCCTGGTTTACGTTTTAGGGTAATACTGACTTCATAGAATTATTTAGGTAGGATTCTCTGTTTCCTACCTAAATGTGGAATAGTGTCAGTAGGATGCATACCAATTCCTCTTTGAATGTCTGGTAGAATTCAGCTGTGAATCTTCCTGGTCTTGAACTTTTTGTTGATGGCAAATTTTTAATTACAATTTCCACCTCACTGCTTGTTATTGGTCTGTTCAGGGTATCTACTTCTTCCTGATTTAATCTAAGAGGGTTGTATCTTTCCAGGAATTTATCAGTCCCTTCTAGGTTTTCTGGTTTATGTGCATAAAGGTGTTCATAGTAGTCTTGAATGTTTTTGGTGGTTGTGTGTGTGTGTGTGTATTTCTGTGGTGTCTGTTGTAATATCTCCCATTTTGTTTCTAATTGTGCTTATTTGGATTTTCTCTTTTCTTGGTTAATCTTGGTAATGGTTTATCAATTGTATTTATCCTTTCAAAGAATCAGTTTTTTATTTTATTTATATTTTTATTGATTTTTTTGAAGAAACAAAACTTTGATTTCTACCAATTCTTGCATTAAAATGATCCCCATCTTCCTGGTTAAAAAATAGATGTATTTTGTCATATATGAACATTTTATGATATGGTCCTTCCTGAGATCTTTAATTGGTTTTTCATCCACATATACAAACTTTAGAAAGATCTGTTTCCAGAAGAGAAATTATTTGCTTTCTTTTGCCCTTAAATATACTTTTCATTTTTACTGGAAATATCTAGCTGTCATGCTTTCACTTAGTTTTCATCTACTATCAAGTTTTCTTTACAATTCACTAGTCCTATATAGACAAACAATGTAGACAGCATTTCTATTGTCATAAAGTTTATATTACCACAATTAAGTGAGACAGAAACAATAAATACACAAACAAAATTAAGCTTGTTTAACAAGCATGAGATGGAGAGATTCAACAGATAATGATATTGAGTTTGAGGGGTTGCAAATAAAAGTGAGGGTAGCAACAAAACAGTAAAATTAAAGTGGTTGACTTGGTAAATTAAGTGAATAAAATGATGGACTTCATTGATTAGATATTAATGCATTCAAAGGATTATGACTTTGAGGATCCCAGAGCACATGAACAGGAAAGTGAGATACTTGAAATAGAGACTGTGGAGGTGGTATTGTTATTAGTGATCATGAATTCTGTAGCTTGTCCCTTGGCAAGTGTAGAGGAAAAGTTGGAATTGAAAAACAAACTCTTGTATGAATCCTCAACATTAATGTTGAAGAGACTGAGAATGATATCATAGGATTAGTGGAGAAGAGGAAGAATAAATAAGGGATTCTCAACTTTTCAATATAAAGATTATAATGAATCAGAAATCTGTGTATTATAGCAGTGAGGAGAGGGCACAGAATGGAGTTTGAAAGCATGAGATTCAAATATCACAATTTTACAGAATCAAGGTCAAGAATTAATTTGTATGTAATAACTGAAACCAAAAAGGATAACTACCTCCACTGGTGGTTGTGAGGTACATGAGATATAGAAGATTTAAAAATCTTCATCACAAAAACTTAGTAATTTAGTTTGCAGGGGGAAACTAGGTTACAGTTAAGAAACACGGATAAAGGAAATATTTAAAGAAATGAGGAGACAAGAATAATTTAATTGATAATAGATCAAAAGCTCTACAAAGTACAGGGAAAGTTTTGGGGAGGATAGAGAAGCTCACAAAAGAGAAAAAAGGTATTCAGGATTTCTGGCAGAGACGAAAGTATAGAACTATATAGGACATAATGAAACTAGTTTCAATATCCTTTTTTAAAATCAAAGAAGTTTAGTTCCAGAATCATATAATCAAACATATAGTATAGTGTTATAGCCAGAGTTTCTCTCTTCACTATTATAAATTGGTAGGTGTGTTATAATGATTTGCTATCTGGTTCTTCCCAGAAGCATGCTGGAAAAAAAATTAAACCCTTTCCATTTTCTGATTTATACTAGAATTTCGATTCTTCTTTTTTTATGTATCAAATTATATTTCACATGTAAGAAGTCATCTTTCATAAAGACTTTCCTTATTTTGGTAGATCTTGCAGTCATGATGCTTCCATAGTAAATTCATGCTGAAAATGTAAATCTGAATGACCACAATTCTTTGATTTTGTTATTCTGTCTAATCCTTGTACCTTGCCATTTATTCACCATTCATCAAGACATCTTGTCTTCACGTCTTCCTATGACTCACTTCAATTTTATAATCCATCGTGAAAACTGTAAAATTATTTCCACCGAACTTATTACATTGGTGCAAATGTAATTGTGGGTTTTGCAATCAATTCTAATTTAAAAAAAACACAATTACCTTTACACCAACCTAATAAATCCCTGGTATATTTAATAATTTTCTTGCTTATTTAATTTCTTAGACTGTATCTTTCTTGAGCTCAGGGATATTACTTCTTGATGATTTTTATTCAGTACTAAGAAGGTATTATCTGAATCTATAGTTATATCTTTCTATTAATGGTATAACTGAGCCTGATGATTTATTGATATAGTCAAGCAGTAAACAATGTCTGTATCAATGAGAAGTGGTTTACTACAACAAACAGCAATTGTTTAAGAACAGATTATCAGAGAAAAAAACATCAATGCCTATCTATCTATATATCTTAATTTGAAAATATACCAAAAAGTAGGCAGAGACATTATCTATAAATTAATAGAGAAATAACATGTCCATTGCTAATATTCCCAGTTAATACTTAACTTTAAAAACCTAAGTAGCAAGTAATTTAGCTTCAAATTAGTGATGGTGTGTTTTTATTATATTCTTACCACATTGCTAAAGGTAGAATAATTTTATTAGAACCAAAATTAATTTATAAAATGGAGGCTGGGCACCGTGACTCAAGCTTGTAATCCCAGCACTTTGGGAGGCCGAAGCAGGCAGATCATGAGGTCAGGAGTTCAAGACCAGCCTTGCCAACATGGTGAAACCTCATCTCTACTAAAAATACAAAAAATTATTCTGGCATGGTGGCAGGTGCCTGTAATCCCAGCTACTCGGGTGGCTGAGGCAGGAGAATTGCTTGAAAACAGGAGGCGGAGGGTGCAGTGAGCTGACACCACACCACCGTACTCCCGCTTACTTTAACTTTTATATTAAGTTCATCAGATTTGAGATGGCATATTCTATTTTTCATTTAAGCTTGTAGCCCAGGCTACAATAACTTATATAATGGTTATCACTGATTCATTGTTTATGTTCAACTACACAATGAAATACATTGTTTTCAAAATTTTAAGACAGAAAATGAAACTCAGTCTCTTAGATCATGGCAGGAATTCAGGCTAAAAGTTTAAATATGTTATTATTTTGGCCTTACGAAGAGAACACACATATATATATATATAATATGGGTATATGAATATATATATATGTATATTATTGTTAGAAATTTATTTATGCTTGAATCTTTTCCTTTTCTACGATCTCCCCTGGGAACACTGAGGAACAGTTTGTTGGCATAGAGCAGATTCTTAGATGGCAAGTTTGAAATTTGTTATTGTATTTACCAATATTACTATAAGGTGTGTGTCATGAATAATGAATATGGTGGCTTTCTATGCTATAGTGAAATAAATGCATTGTAGTTAATAAGAACCATGGTTTCTGGGGGCTGTAAGAAGCCATTTTTATAAAATCCAGAGCTCAGGTTTAGTAAGACAGTCTATAACTCAATGTATGCATTTTATACTGTTGTGAAAAAATACTCCCAAATTTGGCAGGTGAAAACATATATCTTCTATTATCTAAAGTTTCTGTAAGTCAGGATATGATAAAAATTTATGTTTGTGGACTTAACTAACTGACTTTTATATGACTACAATCAAGGTGTCTCCTGGAAATGCAGTCATTTCAAGGCTCATGTAGAAGAGGAACTGCTTGAAAGCACATTCAACTGGCTTGTCAAGCCTCAGGTCCTCAGTGGCTGTTAGCTAGAGACAACTGTTTCTTACCATGTGCTCATATTCATAGGGATACAAACAATGTGGCACCTTGTACCTTCCAGAGCAAGATGTCAGAGACAGAGTAGAGGGAGAAAGAGAGAGAGCGAGAGCGAGCGAGAGAGAGAGAGAGAGACAGAGACAGAGACCGAGAGACAGAGAGGTGAACAAGAGAGAGTTCCAAATATGGAAAACACACATCACTTCTGCCATATCCTGCTCACTAGCATCAAGTTAAAAAGTACAGTCTACATTCAAGTGTAGGGAATTACAATGTAAGAACACAAAAGCTAGGAGTCAAGTTTTGCTGAAGGCCTACCAGGGAACTTCCCTTTGGTTTCCAGTGTGTCATGTTTCTCTACTCTGCGACATGCAATCTATCCCTCCCAAGGTGCCTCTGAATTCACATCCCATTTTGGCAACTGTTCAGAGTCCACAATTTCATCCTCTAGATAGGGTCCAGGTCTAAATAAAATAACACAGATGTAGTTACTTGAGTGTAATACTGTAAGTGCAACTTCTTCAGATCTGTGAAAGTAGACAAATAATATCCATCCCAAGAAACACCTAGCGTATAATACAGGGGAGACAAAGGATAGGCAAGGCTAGGGGCAAGGATAGGGGTAGGTGAGCATGCACAATAGGCATTTTTGACCCAAAAGCAGATAATTGAGAGAAGAAAAGGAGAAAGTAGGCCATAGAAATTCCAACTTACAAAGCAGATAATTGGGAGAAGAAAAGGAGAAAGTAGGCCATAGAAATTCCAACTTGATAGTCCTTTGATTCAGCTTTAAGACCTGAAAATAATTCTCCATGGTTATAAATCCTTATCATGAGAGTAAAACCTCCAGATATTTGAAGAAAATGTGGGTATACTTCCTTTCGTGCAATATTCTTTTTCTTCCTCTTCACTTGTATCTCTTTTTTGTAACCTCATATCATGAATTTCTTTCCTAGCAAAAAACACTGATTTGTGCTGAAGCTACTCTCCTTCACTGAAAACACAATAATCATGCTGTGACTTCATTTCTTCTTCACTTCTTCTAACAAGGCAAATCTAAAAGAGTTCTAGACCTGGACACCAAGGTGGAGGGCAGGGTAGGAAATACTTGCTCAAGGACTCCTGGAAGACAAGGAAGTGCCTGAACAAATTAAAAAGTGTCATAATATATCTCAGAGTCCTAAATCATGGAATATGAGCTGAGAGGACCAAATAGGGAGTTAAAATCAATAATTCTGTCCTCAAAAGTAGACTTATTTGTGAATATGTATGCATTCAGATTGAAGAAGGGCAGGAATAGGAACATAATAATAATCACTATGCAACATCTGAGGAACTGTCAATAACAAGATGGTTGGAATCCTAGAAAGTCAATAAAATGAGATAAGAAAAACTAAAAATTGGATCTGGTTATCTAAAGCAATATTGACCACCATCATTACTTTGAAAATGCTTACCATATTTTCTAATTACTGCATAAAATGTCTAGAATTGTGAATATGAACATGCATCCGAGTATAAATGTTATTGGAAGAAAAAGCATAGTTTATACATTTTACTCATTTTTTGTTCAGGTTGTCCTGATTTTCTACCCGCTACTTGAAAGCTTCGAGTAAAATTGTTTTTAGTGTTGTGTTTTTAACAAAGAGTAAAATCTGAGTTAAATGGCCTATTTTTTCTGTTAATGTGTGCTCATCTCCTTTTTAATTCAGTTTTCAATGAAACTTCATGCCTCTTAAAATATGCAGTTTTATTGAATTGTATTGTTTCAGATAACCTGTTACTTAAAGCATTTTTTATTAAGCATAAATCTTTGTAACTTGGGTTGGCTTTCATATGAAAGAATTCATTCATCCTACAAGAAATGATGTAGTACCTCTGCATGTGATGTATTGTGTTAGATTCCACTGGTTGCTGGAAAAGACAAAGGCATTGCCCTGAGCTGAAAGACCTTATACAATGTAGTGCTTCAACTTTAAACTCTCTCTTTCTTCGAAAAATCTCAGTGCCTTAGTTTAATTTTGTATAGTGGTTATCATTTTGACTGACAGCTTGGAGAAGGCCCTAGAAATATTATTAATAATAAAATAGGTTTGTCTTTATTCAGTTCTTGTCAGGTGTCAGACAACAGGCTAAATACTTTCTTATTGTTATTACGACAAAAACATAATTCTCAAAAGAGCAGTATGAGTTGAGTGCTATTATAATCTCCATTTTAAATATAAAATTACAAAGTTAATTTATATTGATGTAATTTGTTCAAAATAAATTTAGTGACTCAGCACTCAAAAAGATGACTGGTATGGTTAGACATCCATATTCTTAACTATTAGTCTAAACATTGCTGCTTGCAATGTTTTCTGCCTGCTGTGTTCTCCTGGTAGATGCCACCTGGCATGTTTACTTACTGTGTTTTATTTTTAATGACTATTTTAATTAATGTGTGTATGTGTCACAAATTATATTATTATTTCAAATATTTGTACATACTTTTAAATAATTTTTGAAAATTAAGGATGTATAATAAAATACATTTTTATACATTTTTCAAGATTAAAGATGCATAATTTCATTTTCATTTCTTGTCCTTTTAAATATTTAGTCCAGCCTATCCTAGCATATATTTACCTGCAAAACATATAACAAAAACTCAGGTTTAATTACTATTACTTCTTAAGTACTAAGAGAATTGTAACTTAATTCAATTTTTAAAATTCTCTACACCTCATGAATGTTTGCTAATATTGTATATCAGTGTTTGAGAATGCACACACACATATGGGGAGATGGTGGAGATGAACAAAATTACACTGTCTTTTTCTGTTATATGTTTCTCTTCTCCAGTCTCTGGTTATCACTGTTACAAGAACATGGTGCTTGATTCATTGAGGGGTGTGCTTTTCAGGAATGATCTTGTGGAATTTGAAACCTGAATTATAAAGGAAAGGGAAGGTGTTGCAAATGAGACATAGGTAGGACATCACATATAGCCAACTATACAAAGTATTTTTCCAGAGATATAATTAGTTTAAGCTACCTCTCCATAATAGTAGTAGATACGTCCTTTTAAAAATAGGAAACACTATTGTCTTTTAAAAAGTATAAAGCTAACTTTGCTGTATCTATAATTTTTCTATTCTTTAATTCTTGTTAGATCATGTAATATTCTTTGGGAAAAAAACTATTTTCCCTGTGAGATCCCATTTCACCTTTCAATTATGCAGTAAATTTCTAACTAGGTAGTTAATGTAGTATCTGAATAGCAGTTCTGGTTCATAAAAGAACTAGGTAAAAACCAAAAATCTTCCTACATCTGCTGTGTAAATTATTGATTTTGAGGACTCAAAAAAGCAGAGAAATTTGCTGGTAAGTGTTTTGTACTAATTATCACAAGAACTGATGACTGGAGAAAGCTTTCTAAAAATATAGGACACCACAACCTAAATCTTTTCATGGAGATAGTCCCTGGCAAGGCAAATGAATAATTGTAACAAAAAGAATGCAGGGAACAATGGGGAAAAAATTGGGAATGCTAATATATGAAATAGAACAATTGGAAAGGATGTGTGATTTTAGCATAAGGAAGGGTGAGGAATAATAACAAAGCTAGAAAATTGTCAGACATTTGTAATATCATGGTTAAACAAAGTTAGGAAGCATGGAAATAAGTGAGAAATGCTGAGGGCATTGAGGGACTATGTTAACTTCTCTTCCCAGGTCCACAAAGGGCGTGGTTTCAAAGGCAAGCACTTCTCAGCACCATGCCTCCATCCACCTCCCCATCTGGGAGCCTAAAGTTCTTTGTATAACTTTCCCGTGGGCAGGCTAGCTAAAATTCCAAGCGAGCTTACTTTGTTCAGAAAGCCCGCCAAAAGCTCTGGAAGGAGCCCAAACAACCAATCTGGAATCAAAGACAAAAATGAATCACTTCGGAGGAAGTTTGAAAGGACTCCTCTAATTGAACAAAAACACGAATGGGCGGGAATAACTTCAAAGTTAAAACTCTACTGCACCTTACCTGTGCAGATTTCCCTCTCTGGGATCCCCTCCCACAACAACGTGGGAGCTGTTTTTTTCCCTCTCTACATGTAGAGATACCCCTTCAGATTCCCCTCCCATGGCAGCATGTGAGCTTCCTCTCTTTCTCTCTCTCTCTACCTAATAAATCGCTTTCTGCTAAACTCTTTGGATCTGATATTGACTTGAACAATAAGCTCATAGTGCCAACAGTGCCCTCTTCCCCTTTCCTGGGGCAAGGGAGGCCAAGAACCTCAGGTCACATCCCACTGGGAAGGGAGCTGAGTCCCATCCGGTCCCACAACCTGGTTACAGTATGAGATCTATTATGGTGATAATTAAATAAAAATGTGGGATTCAAAATCCAATATGAATATTGTTTTCAGTGATATTAAAACACTAGGAAAATACTATATTAAACATATCACTGGTAAAAGAGGGATTATGAAAATTTATACAAATATTGACCAGTGTATTTTAGAATAAAGACTGTATATGATGGAGCTAATTACTTGTAAAGGTCATTTAATCTATTCAACATTTTAATTCTAATTTACTCTTGAGGGCAGTCTGGAAAATTTTTAGCTCTTTATAGATTATTATCATAACATGGTCATTTTTCTAAGTGATCACACCTAAATTAAGATTGAAAAGTACTTTTCAAGGAATTTATGTAATTTAAAATTGATGTCTTATTAAAAAAAGAAAACATTTATGTTGAAGTCATTCATCAGAAGTCACTTGATCTGACAAAAAAAAATTGTCTTGGCCCTTCATAAAACATAAATCAAAGATTCTTTTTCCCAACCTTCCAGGATACCTCTAGCAACATGTAAAAAAAAAATTAAAAGCAAAACCAAAAACAAGATAATCACTCTTCTTTAATTCTTATTTTTCTGGGTTTGATAGGCTATACATTTTTGTCAATATCTCAAAAAATATATATCTGGAAGTAGAAGATTATGTCTTCTTTTGAGGGATTTGAAAATTGTGTAAGACTTGGGTTGATCCCACTCTAATGAAGCACTCACTACAAAATAACTTAAGTAAGCACTACTTACCACCAGAAGTAATGGCCAAGTTAGCAGAGAATCAAAAAAGAGGAGGCTTCCTTTTTTGAATCCTCACTGAAATCTCAGTTGTTCAATAGTGATGCATATTTGCTTTATCAGAAGATCATCTCACTCATAAATATGTTATGGGAAAGGGTATACACAAGTACTATTACAATTATGCTATTTTATAGTAACTTGTTGAGAATGATTTCATTTTCCTTATAATCACAAACACAGTTAATGTAGTACTATGTGAAACCAATCCACAATATATAAAAATGTAAAGTGCTGTGGTAAAATTCCATGACATTCCCTAGCTATGAGGCAACCATCTGATGAATCTCATAAATGCTTTTGTCTATATTTGAATTACCATTAAAGAAGTGATAAGGCAGAATTACATATTCACCTAGGGAATATATGTATATATATAAATAATGGAAACATTTTATAAAAATTTTTTATCATTTACAACTCTATGAAATATAATGGTTGACAGTCATATTCTACTTCCCACATATATCAAAAAACTCCTTGCCTTTCATATCTCACTTAAAAACCTATCCCATGTCTTACTTCTACTAAATTTTTTAAAATGGCAGAAGAATAAGGTAGAAGATTAAATTTTAAATAGGAAATGTTTATTTTTTGAAATAACATTTTCACCTGTGAAGATCATTTATGGTTTTGGTATGTGAGTGTATTATTGGAAACGAAGGAAATTAAGGGCCAATTCAACTAACCTGAAAGATTGTTTTTGTATATTCTTGGTCAAATTTGATAAAAAACGTAAAACTCAACCCTCATGACTCTAGACGGTAAGCATTTATTGAAGTAAGACTAAAACCTTTTCAAGGATCATATACATTAAATACTCCATATAACATTGTATCTACAGTCATGTTTATCGTTATTTCAGAATTAAGAATTAAATCTGTTTGTGCTATATTATCCCAAAAATTTCTTGACAACATCTGTTAAAAATAGTGCTGTTTGGTTTGATTTGGTTCCTGCTGTTTAATACACTGATTCCTATAAAATGTTCTTTAAAATCAAATGGAAACTTTTGAAATTACCTCAGTAGAGAAGAGATCTATAACTATACTTGATTATCAATACTTTGTGGATATCAGTCTCTTGTTAACATCCTCTGATTCTCCTTTACAGATGTTATTATGATTATCAATACTTTGTGTATATCAGTCTCTTTTTCAAATCCTCTGATTCTCCTTTACAGATGTTATTATGATTTCTGCATATACAACTCTCTGGCAATTAACTTATGTTACAGAGGAAATGATTCCCAGGTTGAACATTACCATTTGTAGCTTCACTAAAACATTTTTTTCCCTTTTCTTTTCTTTTCTTTTCTTAGCAAACCATCTGTGTACTCTCATAATTATACCAGTAGCAGTGACATCTTTTAAATTTTGATTACTTGTGGTTTTACAATATGCTTAAAATGAAGGTGAAGAATATAAAGTAAAACTAGACAGAAAACATCAAGAATAAAAACAACTAATTGAAACATAAACCTAAAATTTAGTCATTACATAGCAACAGTGACTAAGGGTAAATGAAGGGTGTGATAGGAGTAATTTGATAACTAATTTAAATTATGCAATCATAAACAATTTTTTACAAATCTGGAGTTATCCTTAGTCTCAAGATGCCACTGAAGCTCTTTAATAAGAATCAGTTTTGCATGAGACTAGAGTTTGTGACAAATGTTACTGAAATAGTACACATGTATTAAACACTCACTATGTTATCCTCAGTGTCCTAATATAAAGATATCCAATCTCCATGTTAGATTGGGAACATATCCTGGTTGAGGTACAGCTTATAGTAGATCAACTGATTCATCCAGCATTCAGCTCTGTGGTCCCCAAATGTATGTATAGCACGCACGCCTGGAGTATGCATGTTCTCATTGTGATTACTTACCTTGCAGAGTAAGAATTCTTTTTGTAGGAAGGCAACATGGAGGTTTATACTTCTCTCATCCTCGTCAAGATACTAAACAGAGGTAATGTCTCAGGATGAATCGCAGTGATGACTGGGTCCTTATATATTCATCAGAGGCAGGATTCATGATACCCGTTAGGGCTCCATTTAATCCCTGTCTGTTGTCCCAAAAACCCAATATGGATAGTAGAAGGTGACATAAGATTTCTGAAAAAAATGGACAAATAGTCATCCTAATTACGCCTGTAATAACACATTTGCTAGATCAGAGGAACATGGACTCAAGTATATGGTAACAGTTCATTTATCAAACAAATGTGTTCTATAATATTCTACCAGGAACAAAGACCAGAAGCAAATTACATTAACAAAAGACAGATTGTATGTACATTATAGTCTGCCTCAGGTTTGCGTTAACTGCTCTGGAAAATACAGTTCAAAGGGATTTGAATGTCTGGATAGTCTTATGACACTACGTTAATTGACTGAAAGTGAAAAGTTCATTGAAAGGCTTTTCAGAAACATGTTCTGGAGAATAAAAAATAAAAACAAAAAGAATTCAGAGCAGTGGCAATATGACAAAACCTCATATCTATACAATAAATTAAAAATTAGCTTTATGTGGTGGCACATTCCTGTAGTCCCAGCTAGCAGGGAGGTTGAGGAAGGTGGATTGTTTCAGCTCAGGTGTTCAGGGGTGCAGTGAGCTATGATCCCATCACTGCATTCAAGCCTTGACAACTGCGAAATTCTGTCTCTACAACCCCCTGCCTTCAAAAATAAGAAATGTTCAGAAAAATTCAGGATTTTGCCTTATCAGTGAAATGTTAGAGATCAGGCTAATAGTTTAGGCCATGGCACACATTCACTTTAAGCAAAGAACAGCCAAATGCTGGTGAGGATGTAGAAGAACCAGGAATATCATACACTGCAGTGGAGTATGCAAATACATACAACCACTCTCAAAAAAGCCTTGTGTTTTTTGTGAAGATGAACATTTTTACCTTATGACCCAGCAATCCCATTCATGAGTATTTAATGTGACAAGATGAAAATTTATATTTGCACAAATACCTGTACACACATATTTAGAACAGCTGTATTCAAAACTGTAAAATATACACTACAAATTGCCCAAATGTTTTTCAACTGTTGAAAGAATAATCTAACTGTGATATAGTCATACAATGGAACTTTTCCTGGCAATAAAATGAATTAAACTATTGATGCACTCAACTACTTGGATTAATATCAAAGGCATTATCCTGAGTAAAAGAAGCCAATTGCAAAGGTTACATACTCTGTGATCCCTTTATATGTCATTATCAATTAAAAAAAAAAACCTATAATGATTAAAAACAGATCAGTCATTGCCAAAGATTATGAATCAGGCAAAGAGATGAGATATAGCATGAAGAAATTTGAGGTGAGTGATGAAATTTTTCTGTATCCTGATTTTGGGTTTTTTTACACAGATGTTAAAATCCACAGAAATATATGCCAAAAATTCAAATTGCTCATTTAAAATTTTATTTTAATAAAAAAGAACAGATTATTGTACTTGGCCCTAAGTATTTACAGCAACACCTGAAGGTTCTCTTTGACTTCTGGAGACAGCACATTTAATACATTAAGAAAACTGTTCTGATCTTGTTATAAATACAAAGTGACAAGTAAAATTGCTAACTTCGTTTTACCTATTGCAGCAAGGAGCACTGTGGCAAATCCATGTTGTGATACAAGCAACCATTTTGCATGGGCTATGTAATCTAGCACCTTCCAAGGAGTAAGATAGCTTCTAGTACCTCATAGAATTATAGCAAACCCCAAGAGAAAAAATAAAATGACTCCTTTTCCCCTGGGTAGATACCCAGTAGTGGTATTACTGGATCAAATGGTAGTTCTACTTTTAGTTCTTTAAGAAACCTCCACACGGTTTTCCATAGTGGTTGCACTAGTTTACTTTCCAACAGCACTGTAGAAGTATTCCCTGAAAACCACATCCATGCCAACATCTGCTTTTATTATTATTATTATTATTATTATGGCCATTCTTGCAGGAGTAAGGTGGTATCACATTGTGTTTTTGATGTGCATTTCCCTGATCATTAGTAATATTAGTCAATAATATTGCAAAGTCTTGTAAAGACTTTACAATAAAAGTTTAGATACATAAATACAAATGAACAAAATGCTCTTATGATTAGAGTTATCTGATCTCTTGACAGTCTTTGATTTTTTTTCTTTTGAGTTTAATACATATTTGAATGTCCCAATTTACCACATTATATGGCTCAAATGCCATTCTCATTCTGTAGGAAAACAAGTGCCTGTTTTTCCATACATTCCATGGTAAATGTACAGAAATGTCTCAGAATAAGTTTGCAATAAGGGAAGTTCTGCAGTTTGGAATACGAAGTATAATATTAGTTGTCTGACGGGCAGATTTGATTTTCATAGTATTTTATTTCTTTCTTGTGAAATCCTATTTCTACATAATATCATAAGTTATTACCCTTCATTTAAATTATGGAATGCATGGAGTCTGTAAAATTTGTGTCTCCTTTCTAACATCTGTGTATTCATATCCTGTGGGCATGCCTTATTCAAACCTCTTCTAAATTGGATGCTAAAGCAAGCTATATCAATCACTCTCTATTGTTCCCCTGGTGATCCCGCTTACATTTTCAGGTCATACGTGTCCAACCACACTTTAATTATCAATTTAATTGCAACTGGTATGTCTCATAAGGCTTGTTTCTTCTGTGTTTTGTGAAAGGATTGACTGACAGCAAGATCAATGGCACATAGTAAATCAATTCTGTAGTCTTTGTAAAATGTCCCTTAGTTAAGATTGAGAACATTTTTTTAGTGACTCTCACAAATAGAAAATCTTGTTAGAAAGAAATCACTGTACCTTTCTATTAGTTTTGATTTTTGAAATTCATGAATAAAATTGCAAAATGTGGAATCTCCTCTGCTCCATCCCAGTCTCTCAGTATCTGCTCCTTACCCCATCCCGAAGACACCTATATTTTTCTCTTTCAATAAAATAGAAAATATATAATTACAATTATTAGCCTGAGATTTCTTTTGATTGCATTTCAAATGTAAACTATGGACTTTATTAATAATTTAAGTGAAAAGGAAGCTTTAAGAGAAAATGAAATAAATGTTTTTTGCATAAACTCATTTTATACAGACAAACTTCTAAAATGATGGCTTAAAAAATTATTTAACTAGGCCAGGCATGGTGGTTCATGCCTGTAATCCCAGCACTGTGGGTGGCTGAGGTGGACCAATAGCTTGAGCCAAGGAGTTTGAGACCAGACAGAGCAACATGGTGAAACCCTGACTCTACAAAAAATAAAAATAATTTTAAAAAATTAGTGGAGGATGGTGGTGTGCACCTGCAGCCCCAGCTACTTGGAGAGCTGAGGTGGGAGGATCACTTGATCCAGGGCTGTGGAGGCTGCAGTGAGATGAGATCATGCCACTGCAGTCCAGCCTGAGAGACAGAGGGACCTGTCTCAAAAAAAAAAAAAAAAAGAATTATTTAACTAACTAATGTCTTGGATTGAAATCTAATTCAATAAAAATAAATGAAAAACTTTTCAATAGATTCAAAAACTCATTTTAAAAAGTTCTTTCTGACCATATTATGAGCTCATATTTTTAGTATTTTTAGTTACTTACGTATTCATATTCAGTGCTTAGGCAAAAAGAGAATAAAAAGTATTTTTTCTCATGGAGACATCAATATTCCAATTTTGGGGGAAATACACATATGACGCGTAGTTTAAATCTTGTTAATAAAGAAAACAGATGTTTATCTCCAGTGCATAGACGGAACATGATGATTTGATTGGTCATAACTTGTGTTTAGATTATCTTTTCTTCCCCTTATTAAGGAGGGCAGAATTTATGTCCTAGATTTAGAGGAGGCAGTGAAGGACGTTATGGCCATGCAGAGTCACATGGAGGTTGCAGCCTGCAACAGATTGGTCAAGCAGGAGCTTTATATATTACATTCATAATATATAAAATAGCTCCATTTCCTTTTATTCATTCATTCACTCACTCATAGAGTATTCATGAAATCATGTTTATTAATCTGCACTACGTGCTGAACTAAACAAAACTGTCACTGCCTTTTTGGATTACAGACTGTAGTGAGGGAGAAAGACAACAATCAAACATAAGTAGAAGTTGTAAAGGCTGTTGTAAAAGAAAAGATCTGGATGTTGGGAAAGACTAGTGGAAAAGGATAATTTTAGACAGCATAGTCAATGAAGAACTCAATTTAGAAATTATTATATAATGCAATCTTTCGCTCAGTTTATTTACTCCTGCATACTTATGTCCTGACACCTTTTTGTCATGATGTAATGAATTCAAGTGATCTATCAAGTGTTTTCATAAATATGTATATCCTTTTTAAACTTTTTAGCTTTATTGGTTTCTTCCTGCTTGTCTCCTACCTTGTTTCAACTTTGGCCACTATCATAAAGCAACCGTTCATTTGTGTATGTGTGTGTGCTTTTACAATATCTATTGTCTATCTATTTATCTATCTATCTGTCTTCTACCTATGTATCTATCTATGTATCTATCAATTGATTATCTATCTGTGTGTCTATCCAGGGCATTTAAAATGATTATATTATTTTTATGTCTCTGAATCTTGTTAAAAATTATTGTGGATAAATCACTCTAGCTAAAATCACATATTTCTAACCCATTCATTTTAAATAATAAATAATATTCCATGGGATGAAAAAATGTCAATCATTTCCCTCCAGATGGGCAGTTGTTTCCTTTCTAGTTTTTGTGAATAGCAAAAAACATGGCAAACATATTTATAGTAAATTATATGCATTTTCAGTTTTATTTATTTTCAGGAGACCTATTTAGAAAGATTTTTAATGGATCAGTGTTTATATGTCTTTGGGGCTTAAACAGATCCTGCAAGTGTTCTTTACATAATGACTGGATCATGATATATGTATCAAACAGTAGGATAGCCTTCTCTGAATAACTGTAATGAAAGTCTTCTCTGGCCTTTTCTGTTCTATTTTATCACAAGGCAAAAATTTTATCACAGGGATATTAAAACAAAATTTTTGCAGGAATGAAATATGAAAACTCTTGGTTTTTGTGTCTATGAAATGTGTCTACTACATAAATCATATAACATATTTTCTCTGTAAATTAATTGGTTTTTAATTTTTTTAACTCATAGTTTTGGATGTGACACAAATTTAAATTTGCATGGTGAGTATATATAAAACAGGCCATACTGATATTGAGGAAAAACTTAACATTATTTCAAACTTCCACGAAGGAATAAGAAGGAATAATAGAGAAAATAAGATAGAAAAATGAAATGGTTTTCCATGGTTGTCTTCATTCCTGCCTTCCTACGTACCCCAAGTCAGAACAAAAATGTTTCCTAAAATAATAAAATTTATTTTCCAAACTTTTGGTGTTTAAGAGAAAAGGTCAGCTTCTTCTCTAATGTAGATTCCATAGTAGCTGAAAATAAGGAAAATGCTTTTTTATAACCTAGACATATGGCATCGATTAGAAAATGAATAGAAATGGGTTCTGATTGGTTGGCTAATATTCTAATGAGATAGATTAATCAATGTAAACCACATAGCTCAGTTGAAATTGCCTTTCTAAATTGCCAATTTCGTTTTCTTCCAGCAGAGAAAATGCCAATCTTTTCCTGTGTAGTAAAATCTTCTTGTTATAACAAGTAAGCAACTCCAGAGTTACTGTTATTGTGGAACATCTGGTAACTACAAAATGTGGCTCCTCAGAGATAACCATATCGGTGGAAAATAAGAACATCCTCAGATGAGTTGTATTTCATGTTTTGTTATACTCTAGAGTATAGTTGCCTCATAATAGAGTAATCACTTCCCTTCAGCACCATAAATGAAACCACAGATGCTATAGTTTGCTATAATTGGAGCAGTTTACCACAAATAAATAACAAAAATAAAAATATATGCATAAACTATGTGCCTCTTATAGAGGTTGAATTGAAAACATTACAAAGTGATTACCCAAATCAATGAGACAATATACTTTAAATAATAGGAAGATAACCAACTAGATTAATCTCCTGACCTCATTATTTTTATAAACTGTATAATTTACTTCAAAATTTATCTCAACAATGAAATTTCAAAAGATCTGAAAGTGTAGCTCTAACATAGTTATCTGCTTTTACATAGTTATCAGCCAGCTGATTTATGGTTTAACATCACCACACTCTAATATTTTACCAAGTTTCTATTTTAATAAATGTTACATTTGTTAGTTCTGTTCATTATTGTCTTATATTTCTACAATCATTTATTTTCTGTATTTGATATTATATTCCTAAAATTTAATCAAATTTTATTTTGTTGATCTCACCATTACAACAGATAAATGCAATTAATGCCATAATTTGTTTAGTAAATTTTTCTACAGTTTAAAATAAATATTTTTATGCACTCTTTGGCTTATATACACTTGTTAGTTTTTTTTTTTTAAGTACATGAGGACATTGAAAGTTAAAGAACAAGCAGTTCAGATATCATGCATCAATGCTGAATTAATTTGCTGTGTTCTTCAGTAAAATTAGGTGTATGAATATTTAGAGTATAGATAATATCTGATTTATTTAAACTCTACAGAATCTTTAATAACTTGTGAAAACTAAAAAACCAACTAGCACATGAAAACCTTTAAAAAATGTTTTTAGGTAGTAATGTTCTACTTCTCATTGCAATCAATTTAACTTTACCCTTTACTAGACTACATGAATAGTTTAAATGCCCTTCATTGAAGAAAAGTCCGGAGTGAGAGTTAAATAGCAATAACATACCAGTAGAAATGTTTGTCTCTGGATTTCAATTACTGGTAGATTAATTTTTAAAATTTGAGTGATCAGTCGTCAAAATATGAACAAGTATGAGTATGTCATATATGTGTAATTGGTAAAGATCTGGCACCAGCACTTAATTGGCAATATGCTCCTTTTGCACTGGTACTTCTAAGCTGTATGTTGTGCTAATGTAATTGACTTGTTTTTCTTTTTATCTTTGTTTAAAGGATAATTATTCTGAGAGTTCCAATCTTATAAAGTTGTAAGCCTCATCTTGAATGAGTTCCCAAGGACCTAAAAATGATCAGAATCATTGTGAACACAACATAGTTCAGAGAGCTTTTCCTCTGATCTCTACTGATTGGTAACCTTGGCACCAGGGTTGTATGTTTATACAAAATTATAGTTGAGAAATAAATTTGAATAGCTTTAAATTTTGGAAAAGCACCATGCATTAATGATTTTATACTTTCCACAAGTCTAACTATTAGGCACAGTTCCCAGATGTAGCACAACTCTACTTCTTTCTAATTTATTCTCTACTGAAAGTTTTCTATACTCCAGCAGACAAATGACCAATTGCCCTTTGGATGTATTCCCAGCTGCATTTTTGTCTTAATATCTGTCTCTGTGGTAGATAGCAACTAGAATTTACATTTGATATATTTTTCTGCATTTTGACTGTGCAGTAGCTGAATCACACAGACTAAGTAACCTTCAAAATATTTTGGATAGAAAGATGATTTAGTCTTTGATTTTCTATACTTAAATCTGGAACAAATTAATGTACTTACTCATTTTGGCTTTCCAATAATTTTGCCTTATTTTTTTTCATTTTTAGAACTATGTGTAATTTTACTAAGTCTAAATTAAATAAAATATTTGAGGATCTGCAAAATCCAACATACATTCTAATTCAATTCCAATTAAAATAGTGTTATTTTTATGCATGAAAGGGAACAGTGTGTTCATCTTAGTTACTTATCTATTAAGATTTGGTCTGTGTCATTAAGACTCCTTCAAAGCAAGGGTTGTAATTATTTCAACTGATGAAGCAGATGCTGCATTAAAAGAATGTGAAATTTATGTCATTATTTTATTGACTCAGAGCTCATGAAGATTCAGCAAGTTATTGTACTGGTCACAAATGTCTACTTTCTGCAGTTATGATAGATATAAATTAGCAAGGCCAGGAAAAGTAGACCAGGTCATGATCATTTTATGTTAAAACATCCTAAATATTTCTGCATTTAAAAATTCCAACTACAATCCAGTAGAATGATTTTAAGTCCAAAAGGTGACACCAGATTGTGCTGAGAACAAGGATTATGTACCGCCTAGTCTCTAGGGCCTCATCTGCCTTTTCCACCAGCTGATTAGTATAGACAGGTATTCAAGGAGGGAGAAAATGTAAAGTGAGCTTTATTTAAGTTTTAATGAAATCATTTGCTCTTCCTAGCGGTTTTCTATCATATTAGCAATGTTTCTTCATAATGCATGAATATCAAATTTGCCTAATACAGAACAAAATTGTCTTATTAAGAACTCACATGTTATAATAGTGCAAAAGAAAACTAATGCAATACAGCAGTAATTCAATTTGATGAAAGTTATTGATACAGAAAAGCAGCTTATTTTCCTAAGAGGATGTCAAAAATATTTATCATGCCTCACTGCAAAGAATTACTCCTTTAAAAGCAGAAATATTCTTTCTGGTTAATTGTATCACAAACAGAAAACTTAGGGATAAGAGAGAGAGACAAACAGGTCTATCCTTAACCCTGATTGAGAGGGTAGCTGTTTGATGATATGAAAAGTATGTAAAAGTGAGACATCTAAAGAATGAAGAGTCACAAAAAAATATTCAGTGAAGGGTTAACAATGGGAATGGGAGATATTTGGAAGTGGATAATATGCTACCTCAAATAATAGAAGAAATTAAACATAAGAATTCCAGAGACAAATTGGTTTCATAATTACACTAGAAGTTGGTTGTAAAAGTAGAGGTGATAGAAATGTACGTATTCCTGTTGTTACAAGGATGCAAACTATCACCTACATTTTTCTTTTCCTATGTCTGTGATTACTTGAGTTATGTCTGCATGAAGGATTCCATACATGCCCTTTGTTGCTGACCTTTTATTTTATCTTAAACTGCAAAATTATTCCAGCTAAATGAAAAGGCCTTATTCATCTACTTACTCAAACTAAATGTTGTTTCTCATTCAAAGTTCTGCTATTTTATCCCTTCACTAAAATCAGAATCACTGTTCTAGTTTTTACACAAGGATGGAAGCTCTGAGTATTGATGAAGATTCTAGTAGATTCAGTATGTATTAAAAATTAATATGACTTGATAACAAAATAGTATCTATAACTCCACTAAAGGTAACACGTTTCAGAATTAAAGCATACTGAAAATATATAGGATAATTATGTAAGATAAAATTCATCTGTCTCATCTAATATACTTCCAGATATATAAAATATTTATTCAATATTTTACTATAGTTTTTAAAAGTTTACTACACCCTTATTTCTACCTTTATATCATATTTCAACCTTCTTTGATTCTTGTACTCATACTTGAAGGCCCACTTTAAATGCTGAATTGTTAACATATCATTTTGAAAATCCATTATCAAATTGTGTTCTCTCTTTATAAATAACTCCATTATGATACATGTCACTTCATGTTAAAGTATTTGTTTATGAGTATCTCTCCTTCATTAGATTATGGTTCTGTTTAGGTAACACATGTTATTCACCATCTCAAATCAAAAGTATCTAGCAGCATATCTGATATATAATAAATACTCATTAATTGCCTTAATGCTATTTTGTCATTCAGGTTCTCATTCAAGCTGTTTCATCAGAAAACTGTCATTTCTAACATTCTTCACTATTTAAAATATCAATATATTATGCTAAAATAAAATAGATTATTTTTCTTTTTAAATGTCTTTCTCTTTACTTTTTTGCTGCTTCTGCTTATTGTATATAATCCCCTTTTAACAATTCATAATTGCCTTCTACAAAGCTTGGCTCAAAAGTAAATGGACTTCAAATCACTATTCCTATTTAATTTTATATCTTTATGAACATGAATCTTGCAAAAGACTTAGTAAAATGGCTTGCACATGAGAGTACTAATAAACACCTGATTATTGAATAAAGGACTGCTCTGTATTTGCTTATGGAGATTAGCATGTAATAAGCAATTTAAAGCAAAAGGCATGCAATAACAGCTGACATTTCAATTGTGCAGATTAATATCTATGTAAAGAAGATTTCATTATTTAATCATTCTGGTCCCAAGGCAACTTTGAGTATATGTTAAACTCGGATAAAAAAGATCAAGTTTTGGGTAGCATTGACTATTTTCTGACCTCAAATATAGTTTTATGATTCACCACTGGTCATATAGATCTTATTGTTTCATTGAATATGTTTACTTCACCCTTTCTAACAATAAAATCATATTTTATTAAGATAAGCGAAAATTTTATAGGAATAACATTATTCCTTAAACAATGTGATGGTGAAAAATTGTGAAATATTTCCTTTAGTTAAAATAATGAGTTAGGCAAGTGGATTTATTAGCGGTTTTCTATTTTAAATAAGAAAGATGACTCTCATTCATACTTACCAGGAATTGTCTTTTGAATCGTATTCTTCTTTCCTAATTTGAGCATCTTTATCCATGTATTCTAAAACAAAGAGCTTCTAATACTGAAGGTCTTTAAGTCCAAATAATATTGGTACCAAATTGATGTACCAAATAATAATTGGTTTTATCCGGATTATTATTTTTTTCATTAAACATGCTTAGTTTTACTGTGACATGTGAAAATGAAGGGAGGAAAATATATCATTTGATCTCTCATTGCTTTACCAGCTTGAGAGCTTTTTATTATATTCAGTAATACATTGGTCTCCATTTTCCATAGTACAGCTAAAAGGGTAATTTTAAAAGACTGTTTTAAGTTTAAAATGGTTTTCATTTAAATATTCTAAGTTGATTATTGTTTGGAAGATCTAGACTTCCTCTTTTCTATTTAAGTTCAATTTTTATTTATTTTATTTTATTTTTTGCTGTTGTTAAACATGAGTAAGTCGCATTTCTCGAGTATGAGGCACACATATATTTGTTTCTGCCTTTAAAAATGTATACTCTATTTGGCTGGAGGTCACATAAATATACAAGTTACATAAAGTAAAAGAAATGCATGAATTTAATAAAAATTTAACTTGTGTAATTACGTGAATAAGCACAATATAACAATTATTAATATTTCATAAATATCTTAATACAATTAAAGTATAAAATGTTAATATTCTCCCCTAACTTTCTTGAAAGACTGTGTCTCCTCTCTATTCCTGTCTTCATCAACTCTAATCCCATTCATCACATCCTTCATATTGCAGGTTCCATCTTATTTGTAAATGTTCCTTTGACTCTTTCAACCAACTAAATTAAAATTTTTGATTGAACAATTTTTCTGTTGATAATTTATATAATTGCCATATTTGGCTATTGTAGACAAGTCACTATGAACATTTAATACTTGTCTATTGGGGTACTTGTATACACTTTTTTAATATTAATTGCAGAGGCACATAAAATGAGCTTGTGCAATTTTAATGGGTTATATTACTAATTTTCCAAAATTGTACCAATTGTACTCCTACCCAGAGTGTAGATTACCTGTTGCATTACTTGAGGTCTTCAGACTTTTGCATTTGTCAAGTGAGTGGATGTTTTTAGTACTTATTGATTGCATAAAGGTAATATTTGATAAAATGTGCATTTAGATCAGTTTATTTTAAATTTATTTCATAAAGTTTCATAGTATTTTCCATAAAGATCTTGTATTGCTCATGGCTCTTGATTTAATTGGAGTTCAGACAAGAAAACAGAGCTTAAGAAATTTCAAAAATGAATAGATTTTTATGCAGACAATTAGATACTTATAAAATTATCTAATGGGCTACAGGAGTTAATATTCAAGAAAGGCCGTTACTTCAACTGTGGTTCAGAATATTAGGAAGCTGTTGCTGCTTCTGTCAGAAGAAAAATTACATTGAAAGTTAAATAGAACTGGAAAATTTTTCAAGACTATTATTCTATACTTTGCACGTAAGAGAACGGCATTGAACTCAACCTCCCTGAAACAAGTCAGGAGGATAGTTAAATGCTGGGATTATGGCAAAGTATTGTAGGACATTTAAAGAGAAGTTGGTCAATGTGATTAGGCCATCTGTGTTTGCTAATTGTTCCTCTTCAAAGTTATGCTCCTACCCTCCCACAGAGACTGAGACACAGGGGCACTGTCTGTCTTGATGATTAGATTTCAAAGGGATGGCTCCCAGGTCCTTGAGAAAGATGTTCCTGGATTGTACAAAATTTACATTTCAAAGGGTCAGAGAAAGAATCTGCAATTACACATTTTTAAAATAAATGCTTTAAGGAAAGTGAGGTTAGGGGCCCGGAATAAGGAAGAAATCTATCTAAGTAGAGGAGAAATCATTCTTAAAGCAGTCTTGGTCCCTGCCCAGGTTAGTAAAATTCAGGAAATTATTGCTTATCTGATAGCCACAGCTGAACTGCAATATTGAAGTAGATAATTCACTGGGAAATGGCTGGAGAAACTGCAAAGTATGTTCTTTGAGGATGCCAAAGGGACCCCTCACCATTGCAGAAAAGACTAACTTTCCCTGTAAGTACCCTTAGCTGTGTCTCATAGGTTTTTGATTTATAATATTCTCATTATTGTTAAGTCCCAAACATTTTCCCATTACATTATGATTTTTTTCTTTATGGTATGATTTATTTTCAAACAATTTTCTAGTTAGCATTCTGCAATTAATTTCTAGCAAACTTTTATTCCTGTCATAAATACGCTCATTTTTTATTTAAATCTTTTGACGTTTGTTTGGTCAAAATTTACATTCAAATAATTGGCAAATGTTGGTAAATTCCTTATGCATATGTGAAAACAGTGTTTATTCTGCTATTTTGGGAGTACAGTGTTCTGTATATAAACATTCAAAACAAATGGTATTTCTTTATTCCTATTATGCAAATCATCTTTTACTGACATTTTGTGTCCTTTTTCTATCAGTTACTGGAAGAGAGTTACGTTAATATCTTTTATTCCGATGACAGATTTTTGTATTTTTTCCAGCAATTCTATCAAGATACATCATGTATCCTGTATATCATGGGGGCCAAGGCCTTGGCTCCCTAAAGGTTCAATGAAAAATCACTGACATTAGACAGATTGATTAATCGAAGAAAAAGCATGTAAATTTATTTAACATGTATACACAAAGCTTTCAGAATGAAGATCCAACTCTGCAGTAAGGTACAGAAGCTTATATACTATCTTGAGGTTACAAAAATAATGTGGACTCAGAGCATAGCCAAAACCAGGCTATGTTGATAAATCAGGTTCTAGTGGCAAGACAGGTTAAGAGAGGGAGAAAAGAAGAGGCTTAGTTAGCAAAGGACGTGGTGTTATGTGGAGTATTGAAAACGCTCACTTTGAATGAAGAGACCCCCAAACAGGCTTTGTGTGAGCAACATGGCTGTTTATTCACCTGGGTGCAGGTGGGCTAAGGCTAACAAGGGCATTAGCAAAGGGCAGTGGGATAGGAGTTGGTTTTATAGGTTTGGGGTGGGCAGTGGAAAGTTACTGAGTAAGATCAGTTACAGTGGTGGGGGTAGGGGCAAGGAGTATACATTACCATAAGTTCAGTTACAGTGGTGGGTGGGGGTGAGGCAGAAGAGCAGTTAAGATGGCAAGATGGGTGAGGGGCTTGTCTGGGAAAACTCTGTTGGGCAATGAGGGACAATGGTGAAGGTGCAGGAGGGTGGTCCGGGGGAGACGATCAGGAGGCAAGCAGGACTTCAGACTTTCAGGCTCCAGGCTTGCATATGGAGACCTGACATGGAGGAAGCCTCATACATAGCAACCCTCAGAGAGAATAAATAATACTTATTTTTGGACTGTTAAAGGTGACACAATCAGGTAATCTTTTCTAGATCCAGGAAAGGCCTAGATAGGGATTTCCTGGCTACATTAATGGAGATTCTCTATAGGTAAATCTGGCCTTTTGTCAGCCATTACAAAATATGTCAAAGAAATATATTTGGGGGTACAATACTTTTATTTCCTTCAGTATATTTTGAAATGATGTTATACCTTCTAAATTATTATTTTGGTGGGATATTTTATGATATATTTTTTCTAACAATATTTTATACCTAAAAGCCTATTTTGTTTTAGTTTAATATAGTAACATCTGTTAAAATAAAAATAATAAATTTAAAAAAAACACTAAATTAAACAGACTATAACTGGGCAAAGAACAACTTGTGAATTGGGTGGACCTAGATCCAGAGTGTAACTGAAAAGCTGATTAGTCACTTGACACATGTAAAGCCCCATTAACAAGAGTGAAGACTGGCCAAAGAAAAGTGAATTTATTTCCAAAGCTAGCTTGAAGAAGGGGCACAGAGAGTCTTGCTTTAAATGTGCTGCTTCCTTTTTGGAGCAAAAATCGGACATTTTTATAACGTAGTGGAGGAAATGAGCGAGGACAGGGATCCTCTGCTAGCTCCTGCTTTATCTGCCAGACAAGACAGTTGAGTTGGTGTCTTCCTGGGCAGAAGTGACTTGTAAAAGTGGCCAGGTGGGCACACTTTCAGTAGGTCCTCCTGAGGCAACTCCCTGGAGGTGGGAGAACCCTGGGGACATTCTTTGATGTGTAGATGCCATCTCTGAGGAGGAGATCCCTTTTGGAATACACAGAGGAACTTTCCCAGTGGGGAATGTCTGGTGAGGGGGAAATGAGAGGTTATTTTGCATTTCAAAAGGGACAAAGAGGGAAGTAGAAAGGAGAAAAGAAGAGAAAAAAAAAAAAACACAAAAAAATTATCTCTCAGAAAAATGGAGGAGCTCCATTACAAGAGTAGGTTCAGGAAAACTCTAGCACAGCCACATGGTGGAAGATGATTTATAGACAGAAAAAGGAAAGTGACACACAGAAAATGGAAGTGAGGTACAGAAGCAGCTGGATTGTTTACTGCTTGATATTTGCCTTGTTTGCACATGGTTTAAACAATTGGCCACCTTTGATTGGTCAAAACTTGGTAATCCTCGTAAGAGTAGGTTACCTCCTGTTTACACACCCAGTTAGTTTTCAGTTTACTTTGTACCAAGAAACCATTAGGCTAAGCTTAAAATATATAAGGAGGTAACTTTAAGCTATACTTAACAAACTGGTCCTCTCTTCGTTAGAATTTGGTTAGAATGGTGCAATTCAATCTAATGCTTTAAATTCAAACTTTGTGTACACTTAGGATTTATTTGTGCCTTTTATAAATAATTGAATTTTTAAGGTAGTTCGTTAAATTTGTTCTCTATGGAAGCATTTGGTACATCCAATTAATTATTATTATTTATACATTATTTTGTTTAGTTGGCATCTTATATATATGTCTTCTTGTTATATATATTTTTTTTCTTTCTTATAATCATTTTGATATATTATACATTTAATTATTTGATTATTCCTACTATTTTGACTTACATTCTCTATGACAATTTCTTAGTAATTAGCTAAATAATTACAGCAAGTATGATGACTAATTACAGCACAATATAAATGATTATCCTCTTTATGAACAATGTAAAATAGCACCTGAATTTATGACTTTTCTAACATATTCTCTTATTGTGTGTTTTCATGTTAAGTTGTTTAATTTTAAGTTCCTCAATAAGTGATTATTAGCATTTTATATAGTCAATGTTCATTTAGTTTTACCTACACGTTTAACACTCGTTTTGTTCTTTCTCTCCAGTGTATTTTTTATCTCATTTTTCTGAAACCATTTTCTTCTACATGAAGCTGTTTTTAGATCTTCCCTTTATCTTTTATATGCTATATCTTCTTTATGCCTGGGGTTCTTAAAGTGTCATCTCCAGATCAGCAGTATTAAGGGACTGTGTTAAAAAAAAAAAAAAAAAAAAAAAAAAAAAAAAAAAAAACTTCTCTTCCTGGGTTTGCGAGGGACGTAGTTTCAAAGTCAGGAGTTTCCCAGCTCCACGCCTATATCTGGAAATGTAAAGTTCTTTGTTTGGGTTTCTCACACTGGGGCTAGGTAGAGAAATCCAGGTGAAGCTCCTTTGTCTCAAAAAACCCACTGAAAACTCTGGGAGGAGGGGGCTCTAACTCAGAGTTGTGGACCAAGTAACCAGTCCGGTATCAGAGTCAAAGATCAATTACTCCGGAGGAAGTTTCAAAGAACTCTCATCGGACTAGAACATAAATGGGGAGGGAATAACTCAAGGGTTAAAATCCTGCTGCTGCCTCCCTATACAGATTCTTTCTCTGGATCTACTTCATTTGGCAGCATGGGAGCTGTTTCTCGCTCTCTCAGTCTAATAAATCGCTTTTTCACAAAACTCTTTGGGTCCATGATATTTATTTGAACGGGAAACTCACCGTGCCTCCAGGGCCCCTTTCCCCATTCTTCAGGGTAAAAAAGGCCAAGAACATCTTCCCATCGGGGAATTGGGAACGTCTTGGAGATACCTACAACGCACCCCAACCTTACAATATCAGCACTGCTTTGTTAGAAATGAAGTCGTTATTTTTAGTGTGATTTCTATTTCTTTTCTATTTCTCTTGCTGGAACTGCTTGAGCTTCATGAATCTGTGAATCTGTGGTTTCATTTTGTATTTTTTCATGAAATTTCCACATGTTATATCTTCAATTACTTTGGTTCCCTCTTCTCTTTCTCTCTCTCCTTCCCTTCTGGAAATCTAGACACAATATATGTTATATCTTCTCCCTCACACTCTATGTATCTTAATCAATTATTCATATTTTCTTCTTATTTTTCTCTCTGACTGCATTCTGTGTAATTTCTTCTGTGTGATTTCCCCCAATTATTTTTGCAGTATGTTTGTCATAAATTGTATATAGTAGATCAATTTGTAAACCCTTCACATCAAATAATATATTTTCCATTAATTCTTGCATTTTTCTCATTTTTTTTTTTCAAATTGTGCTTGCCATTATTTGCAGTTTTTGCTTCCCTGTGAATATTGTCAAGCATGTTTATTTTTTAAACCCTTCACATCTAATTTATTTGTAATCAGTGTCTGCTAATTTCATCACTAAAATAAATTTAAATTTATTTTCTTTGTTTATTGTTTCTCTTGGTTCTAGGTCATAGTGCCTTATTTCCATGTATATGGAAATATATATATATATATATATATGGAAATGTATGTATGGAAATATATGTATATACATATATGGAAATATATTTATATATGCATGCTTTCCATGCACCACTAATTTTTCTGGGAATTTTATTCATTGAAATTTTTAATAGATAAAAGTGTTTCCTGAGAAAAGGTTGTTTTTATTTCTTCTAATTTTTTTTGGTGAGATACTATACTGGGATTATTTTAAGCTGAATTTCTACCAGAGGTACCAGGTCACCAAAAGTATACAATCTGATTATATACTTAAAATGAATTTCCCTATATGTCCAGTGCTGAATTATATATATATACTTTATATATAAATACAAAATATATGTAAATTTTCTTATAGTCTACATGCAGATGATCACTGCTCTCATTTAACTCTTGTACTTATGGTAAAACCGTTTATTGTCCCGTCTTTACAGCAGAGAATATTTTGTTTCCTATTTCCAGTGAGCCCTAGAATTTATATTTTTACACCATCCTCAATGAGGTCTCAAATCTAGAGTTTAACAGGTTCAGCAAATATTCTCAGTGTGCAAATTGTATGTCATTTTCCTCTTACATATGCAAATTTAAGCCTTTGCTTAAGCCACTCTTGACCATTCTTAACTTTCTTTTAAGATCATTGATGATTTTAATTTTATAAAATCTATTGTAAGTAATATTCACTTTTTAAAAAGGAGACTCAATTCTAGTTATTGATGTACTGTCTTATTGGAAACAATATATTCTTTAAAAAACATAAATAACTATATGTTGGCCATTAAATGCATTAGAAAAAATAGATTGTTAAAATATTTATCTTTCCTTCTTGATAATTTTGAGTGTATTACCCTATATATCATTTTATTTTTATATATTTTTATGTCTGCTACATATTAGCTTCTAGTTGGGGATATAGTGATAAACACTCATAACATGTAAATATTAGGGAAAATTCACAAATAAAGTAAATATCAGCCTTATGACTGCTTCGATTACATGTAAAGTATCATATGTGCTTATGGAAGGGAAAACAAATCTGGTGAAGGATATGGAAGAACAATTTATACAAATATGATAAATAGTACGGTTCTTGCTTGAAGCTGAAAAATAAGTATGTCTCAATCCTAAAATAAGTGTATCTCAAGCTTAAAGTGGGGGTATAATTCAAGTTGAGAAAAAAATATATAGACAATGGCCACAAAAGAAATCACATTTGTAGGGAATATTACCAAATACAAATAAAATTGTAGTTTTAAATTCACTTCTGGACTATTTTAAAGATAGTAACATATACACATTATTTAATAGGAAACGTTTTTTATTAATGTCACAATTACCAAAGCTATTCTGTACTTTTGATTTGCTTATAATTGTATGTTACATGATTTACAGGCTGTGATTAGGAAAAGAATGAGGTACTTCGCAATAATTTGAGAATTCTGGGAGTAAGATTAGCTTTGTAAGAAGAACTAATCACGTTAAGATAGACTGGATAAACTTTTGTTTGTTTCTGGATCAAAAATAGGAACATTGGCCACAACAAACTGAAGTTTCAGTGAATATACAGGTGACAGTCTTCTTTTCTATGTAATATAAATTTGTTCAAAATATGAATGTAAAAATGTTTAATAGATTGATTGCAAAAATATTTTTATTCCAGAAAAATGAGAAAATAAATTAGAAACTTTTAATTAGATTTCTTAAACATACTTAGTGTTTATCCAAACGATCATGTCTCACAAAAATTAAGATTATAACAGCTGCTGTCAAATAATATGCTCTGATTCAAGGACTGTAACCTTTTCATTTACTAAAAAAGAAGTCATGTATCCTTCCGCTTCATGTCAGCTTCCCAAAGCCTGCAGACACATTTTAGGAAGCTTGCTCTTTGGCTTCTTCCTGCTTCTCTTGGACTCTCTTCACTGCTTTCATCTATGAAGCATGAATGTTGTGACTACAGCCAGAACACAGGCTGTCCATAGTTGGAGTAGAATATGTAGCCTGTTTCATAAAGATGCTGGAAAGCAGGAAAAGGGCAGCAAGAGGATAGTACATCTCAAAAAATTGCTTTGAAATCTGACATAGTTCTTTTAGTCCTTCTGACATCTTCATAATTTCCCACTATAATCTATTAAATAAAGGTTTTATGTAAAGCATTTTCATTTCATTTTATAATCTAGCTCAAGTTTCATAACTTGTTTTATAATATTTTTGAAAATTACTTTAGATTGCATGCTTAATTATAGAATAAAATATGCAATTTGTCAAAATGCAAATTGGACTATTATAGACAGTAAAGATTCCATTCAAGTCTAAGAGGCTCTCATCAGAGAAAAACAATTTAATTTATATTTGCACATATTTGTTATTTTCTATCAACATTATATTTTTAACATGATGATGATTTTATATAAACCTTTTCTAGTGTTTTAAAAATGATTTGTATTTTGCCTTTCTGTTAACAGTGGACATGAATTAGTATTGATTTCTATGTATTATTATTTTACTATTGATAGAATATATTAGACTATATTATGGGCCACAAAAAAAGTCTCAACAAATTTCCAAAAATCACAATCATATCAAGCATCTTCTCAGATCACAGCAGAATAAAACTAGAAATCAACACCAAGAAGAAATTTGGAAACGATACAAAAACATGGCAACTGACTAACAAGCTCCTGAAGAATCATTGGGTCAATGAAGCAATTAAAAGGGGAATTTTAAAATGTTTTGAAACAAATACACACACAATGTACTGAAACCTGTGAAATACAGCGAAAGCAGTGCTGAGAGGGAAGTTTATGACATTAAAAGCCTGTGTAAAAAAAGTAAAAAGATTGCACGTTAACAGCCTAACATAGCACCTCAAGGAAATAAACAGGAATTCAACACCTTGACTCCTAGCCACTCATACACAGAGAGAACGTAAGTGACTTATTGCCTCAATTTTTTCATAGTTCACTCTGTAATTACTCACTCCTTTCTGTTTTACTTGATGATAGTATGTTAAGCTTTTCTGTGGCTATATCCTCCTCAAATTGATTTACATTATAGATTTCTCTACACTGTTTTTTCATCAATCCAAGCCTACTACTTTTTCTACAGTTAAGTATAGAAAATACAAGGAAACTACACTTCCTTTATAGAAAATTATAGCAAATATAAGAAAATTTCTTAGAAATTTATAACAATATTCTGAGATAAAAATATGATACAGCAATGTAAGGTTTAATTTTTGAATAATCAGTATGAACTGACAAAGATTTTGTGCTTGGCCAAACTTCACTCAGGCTTCTGAAGCTTCTTCAAGAACCATGTGAATACTTCCATGTAAAATTCAGTTTTAGCAAAGAACCCTGCTCAGTCACTATGGCAAACACTCTCAGCCTCGTTATATGATTAATGTCAATATCTGATCTAGGTTTTCAACCTATGCCATCCTTCAGGCCTCTGCCATCTGATCACTCTCACTTGTCTTCAGCAAGAATCTGGTTGGTTAGTTCAGAGTAGCCAGAATTCCCTCAACCCTAAAGTTTCGTCTTGAGCAATCCATTGATCACTCTGGTCCTTAGCTGTAGATTACACTAGCCCATGTTGTATTCGGGTAGAGCCAAAACTCTGCTACACTGTAAAAATCCCATTGCCTTGGTCCCTATATCTAACACAATGGTACTGAATGAATTATTTCTTACAGTGGCTTAACAAGTGTCATCAAATAATTTTTTTCCTTACAAGAATATGTTATTACTAAATAGACAGATTAATAGATTTCCAAAATAATGAATAACCCCAAGGCAGCAGCATTTTTGACACCTATTAGAGAATAGCTATTTCTACATCTCAGAGCAGGAAAAAAACTCAAGATGTGCTCAAAAATGCCAAATGATTTTGAGGTTGTTAGAGTTGGTTTGAAGAGGCATGGTGAAAAATTAAAAGTTCAGCCACTATCACAGCCATTACTACTACAAAAAAAAGTATACAGTCTAAAAAGGATACATGTTTTATAAAAATTACAGATGGATGAATTTATTTCAAATGATATAAGAATTCCGGGAGTGATGACATATGCATGGCGATTTTGTTTCTTATGTAAATAATATGTACATCGGGGCATCAGGTATAAATAAAGAGCAAGCCAAGTCAACAAGGACAAAAAGACGTAGACAAAGAGGGCAATCACTGTCAAATAATCAGAAAAAAAGCAGTTTACTACTCACACAATCCAACATACCTTTTAATATAAACCATGTAGGAAGCCACTAAATATGTGAAAACATATTCCTAATGGTATTAAAATACAGTCAATGAATCATAGTGGTAAGATGATGGGTGATGTAATGTTGGACAAGCAATTTTTAAAGCTATTACCATTTTAGATGTAGCTAAGAATTTTGAAAAATAAAGGAATAAACATAGAAAATAACTTGATAACAAGTGAAAACTATGCAGTTATAAAGAAACTTTAAACTGTCCTCATGGAGATTACAGTCATAGAGTATTTAACACCTGGATTTGTTTTATTATAACAAACTATAATTTGTTGAGGCACAGATCATAACCCTTAAGCCACTGTGAGGTTGAGCTTCCTTTTTATATTCGTTAAACAGAGTTTTGTCCAAAAAGTCACACATTCTGTTTATCTTTTCAACTTATTAAGTTGAATACACAACTCTTTTATATACTTCAAGTTTTATATATGAAAATATATGAATATTATCAATAATGAAATTGTAAAAAGCTAGTAAATTTTATTAGTAAATCTTTAGATTTATCTTCTAAGAAAGAAAAATTAATGATAGTGAAAGGTAAAATAAGTAAACATATTGAAACATGAAATTTATTTTATGACTTTTTTGTATAATTTGATCTAGGATGTTTGATATCTATTCTTTATATTTTTAAAATCTAATATTTTATATATTTTTAATTTCCATATTTTCCCTTGTAATGTCTCTCTGGAAATGGAAGAGAAGAACCTTGTTAATTTGTGCAGTTTTATGAATTACTTTTTATGTCCTTTGTTTGAGTTTATACGTGCCTATTTTAATTTTTTAGGACTATTTTTTGTTTGTTTCCTGGAATATTGTTCTTCCAAAATTTATTATTTATCTGCTGTTTATTTATTTGCTTTCTTGTTATTAATCAAAATATTTTAATTTAAATCTCCATTTGAATAGAAGTTTCTCCTCAAAATAATATAGGTAGTCCTCCTTGAGTCTCTAATAAATTTATTTGAACATTTTAACTATAACTTTAAGTTTTTACTGGAGAGCTAATACTAAAGATTTGTAAGTAAAGTCCAACCTTTCAGAATTGTTCCTGCCCTATATAGTCACATCTGTTTTTAGAGTTAGATTTTTCCCTCTTGTGTCTTTCTCTCAAAATTATCTATAGAAAAAGAAGCAAGCATAGTTTTGTTTCTGGTGAAATAAGTAGCCCTCAAAGGAGAGCTTCCTAATTTATCCATAGACTCTTCCATCCCAGTACCGATTTTACCTTGTAAAAATGGCTGGTAGATGCCTACAATACCCTCCTCTTTTAGTCTCCGTCCCTCTCTTTCTCTGTTTTTCTTATTTGGATCCAGCTCACAGATCTTAAAAAAGCAACCACTACAACAACAACTGAAGAAATCCTGTTTAAGGGAGATTCTGGTCAAAATATGTAATATGATTTTAATATTAAATAGCATGAATATATGGGTTTTACACAACATCTAGTAGTTCAGAATTCAAAAAGTAAAAACACAAGGCCATGTTTCTCTACATATATATTTGATTCTTTGCTTTTAGCCTTACTATACCAATTATTTTGATCTTCTTTTGATCCTCCAGGCTATGAGTTCATTCTCACCAATAAAAATGTTAATGACAATTTTAACCCTATTTAAATATTACAGTACAGACAGCATTTATAGAACGGAAGGCAACGGTAAGAAAGTGGTGTACTTGGTACTTGTGGTTTATTTTAATTCACCAATAAAAGATAGATTGCATGTTATGAACATTGTCTGAGGTATTGAAGACTTTTTTATGGGTAATTTTTTACCATCATGTTATGCATATCAGTATGTTCGTTTTCTTTCACGTACATTATTACTGCTTGGTTTATTTAACCTCTCAAAGACTGGATGTTTCTGGATAGACTATATAAGCTGAGATTTTGACCCACAAAACTGATAATCCCACTTTGAGTCACAGTAATGAGAATGAGGGGTATTCACCTGACATTTGCATTTTCTAGATTGACTCACTAACTCTCCCCAGGCACTAAGATCACTCCACCTTGATGTTACCTTATCTTAGTTCCATAACTCCCTACTGCATTCCATGACTGCACAGCTATTATCACAGGCATGACATTGATACTGCAATAGATAAGTAAGAGAAGGCATTTATTTAGTTTTACTCAGGAATTTTAAAATTATTTTCCATCATTCCCAGAGAGAAACAAAAACCCTGACACATTTCATATACTCTTTTTCCTTTCCTATTTTCCTCTCATTTGTTTTTCTTCTTTCAGTTTCTTAGGTTGCCCCTTTTTAAACTTTCTTCTGGTAACCTTTTTCATAATCTCCTTATCTTTAAATCAAATGCGGTCAATAGAAAAAGAGGGACTTTTGTGGTGTTCTAGGTATGGTTAAAACTTCTAGTTTCCAGAAGATTTTATTCTAATGTTTAGTTTTCTCTAACTTAAATATTGTATTTATCTGAGAAAACATTATGTCAAAAAATATGATCATAGCAGTACAAAGTTATCAGTACTAAAAATGTCTCAATATAAATGATCTGATGAATTAAATATATGTAAATGTGTGTATATATGTGTACGTACTCACATATATGAAATATTAATTTGAGTGGCAGAATTTAGAATTTGAGAGCAAATCAATAGCCATTATTTTCAATGTTATTTTCAAAAGGAAAATTATATAAGATAGAGCTGAAAAATCACTGTCTACTAGGGCAACTGGAAATTTTAATCTATATTCACCAGGTACAAAGGTGATTATTTGTATCTGTATTTTCCTGCTGTTTCTATATTCTATAAATATATATTGGAATTTCAATTAATGAAACCCATATGAATATTTTATAATTGAAAAAAATTATAACAAATTTACATCACTTTTATTCTCAATTTTTTCTAAAGAGTATTCTAATCAAATATATAAAAAGTTTAGCGATAACCACTGAATTCTACTGACCATAAAAAAATGTTGAAATTTCATTAGTTTCAAATACTCCTTCATATTTGCTTATGTTTTGTAATTTATGCACTAAAAATAAATACATACTAAGGATTTCTGAGGAATTGGGTTGTTTCTCTTTCTACATTTTTTCATACATGTAAATTGTCACACTTATTTTCTTTAGAACATATCCTAGATAATGTGCTGATATAAAACTTTCTGATTAATTATAATATGTAGAATTGACTATCCCTTTCCCACGTAAAAATCTGTCTGTTCCATTCTACTAAGCCAATGCTTATGTTTAGATGATGAATTTTCAGTGGAGTTCAAGTCTGTTAACTTTAACAGGGGCTTATTGGCACAGTCATAGTGAATGATGTAAGAATTGTGCCACTGAGACTCAATTAGAAGGTAGAATACTGCTCAATTTTGATGGTTACAGTGCAGCTGGGATTATTTTTTTCATCTTTCTTGTCTAGTTCTCTGTCTCAGGTTGGTATTTTCATCTAGGCACAGAGATAAATTCAGTTATCTTTAACACTTGTGAATTTAATCCATATTTCTATTTTATTTCATTCTTTCTTACTCCTAAAATATCACATGAAGGCTGACTAATGTTTTCTTACTCTAACATTTCTAACAACGCTATTACCAACTAATTTATTTTTTCATACACTAGCAGGACAATTTCAAATGTGTCTATAATATCTGTTGACATATTCATTGCAACACTAAGTTGTACCAAGGTAAAATATCTCTCAGACTATCCTTTCAGTAACTCTTGTTTGTTATTGTTATATTTAAATCGGTAAGGTGCTGAATCTGTTGTTTTAGTACTATTTCTATACTTCAGTGTAAAACTGGACATACTCATAAGAACAGATTAGAAATCAGTGGCTGCATTAGTCTATAATACATTGAAAATAATATTTTACGAATAATGTAACATGAAATAGAATTCTGGGTAAAATAAAAATAAAATCAATGATTCTTTATATCATCTTTGTATGTTTATTAATATGGAAATAAAATAACTATAATTTATGTGGCCATTGAAGTCACAGAAGTGAATGAAATCACAAAAAGAGACAATAGAGCAGAATTTAGATAAACTATGACATTCACAACCTAATTTACAGAGTAATTATTGACAAATAACATGCAAATAAGTGGCAATATAGTAATCAAGGATATTTGAACACCGGATATGTATTAAAGGATTAATAATTTTTATGTTTTATTATATTATGGTCATGTTAAAAATTGGTCCTTTCAAGAATACTTTAAAAAGTAAATTTTGTAGAAATAATATCACATTTTTGATTTTCTTTAAAATAATGTAAGTTTTAGGATTAAGATTGTAAATTACACAAGACTGATACCATGTTGATCATTTTTTAAAGTGATGATGGTTGAGTAAAAGTTTTTTAAACTAATCTAAATTTTTCTTTCTTTTTTTAGAGACAGGATCTTCCTCTATCACCCAGGCTGGAGTCCAATGGTACAATCATGGCTCACTGCAACCTCAAACTCCTGACCTCAAGAAATCCTCCCGCTTCAGCCTCCTGAGTAGTTAAGTGTCAGCCACCACACCTGGGTAATTTTTTTCTATTTTTTAAAATACAGACAGGGTCTCACTATATTGTCCAGGATGATCTCAAACTTATTAGCTTAAAAGATCATCCTACCTCATCTCCTAAAGTGCTGGTATTAGAGGCACAAGCCATCATGCTCAGCTTAGACTTTTCATGCTAAATACACCTGATATAAAATTTTCTAACATATAAATATTGTCATACCTACTGGGTTTGCTCATGGAATGTAGCTACATCATGAACTTTGGAATCAAAAAGACAAAGATTTATGGCTCGGCTTCTCTGGTTACCAGCTTTTAACCAGTTGTGTGATAATAGGAAATTAACGAATATCTCTGAATTTTATATTTCTCATATATAAAATAACAATTATATGTTGTATATATGTATTACTTACTAAAAATACAGCACTTACTAACTATATAGTACTTACTAAAGAAGGCAGTGTTGTAAGTGTTCTGAATATATTAACTCATTTAATCCTTAAAAAAAAACATAGAAGGTAGGTAATATTGTTATGCTCCTTTTATAGATGAGGTAACTGAGGCAGAGAGTGATTCTACAGCTCTTAAATTACAAAGTGTATATTCAAGTAGAATAGTCTGGCCCTAACTATGCATTGAATCACCATGTCACCTAGCCTCTCATTATCTAACAAATATAGTTGTTATATAAGTTTATAGTTTTATTTACAAGAAAATACACATTATATAGGAAGTTCTCACTAACAGTGAGTTTATTGTGGCACTGTTCACAATATCTCCCTTGTTATATTCCTTGGTACTTTCGACAACTGAAACATGTGGAAAATGAGAAAAAATAATTGTAAAGTGGTTTGAATTTTGTTACAAGTTTTAATATCTGGAAAACTATATTTTCTCTTACCATGGACTGACATTACTTAGAAGTTGCATATTCTTGACTCTTCTGTGAAATTATATACCTTGTCTTTGTTACTTTCTGGAAAAGAACCAAGAATAAATCATGATTTTTTTTTTTCTTTTTCTAGTTTGTCAAATAAAAAGTTTGCTATTGACAGAAGGACATATTTTTGCCTTCTTTTTTGTAGTTTTGAGAATAGTTTCATATGTGTTAATTTTTTTCAATTCTTTTTCCATTTATTTTATTGCATTTTAGGTTTTGGGGTACATGTGAAGAACATGCAAGATTGTTGCATAGGTACACATGTGGCTGTGATTTGCTGCCTTCCTCCCCATCACCTACATATGGCATCTCTCCTCTTGCTATCTCTCCCCAACTCCCCACCGTCCCTCCCCTATTTCCCCCCAACTGACCCCAGTGTGTAGTGCTCCCCTCCCTGTGTCCATGTGTTCTCATTGTTCAATACCCACCTATGAGTGAGAACATGCGGTGTTTGATCTTCTGCTCTTCTGTCAGTTTGCTGAGAATGATGGTTTCCAGGTTCATCCATGTCCCTACAAAGGACCCAAACTCATCGTTTTTGATGGCTGCATAATATTCCATGGTGTATATGTGCCACATTTTCCCTGTCCAGTCTATCGTCGATGGGCATTTGGGTTGGTTCCAGGTCTTTGCTATTGTAAACAGTGCTGCAATGAACATTCATGTGCACGTGTCCTTATAGTAGAACGATTTATAATCCTTTGGATATATACCCAGTAATGGGATTGCTGGGTCAAATGGAATTTCTATTTCTAGGTCCTTGAGGAATCGCCACATTGTCTTCCACAATGGTTGAACTAATTTACACTCCCACCAACAGTGTAAAAGTGTTCCTATTTCTCCACATCCTCTCCCGCATCTGTTGTCTCTAGATTTTTTAATGATCACCATTCTAACTGGCGTGAGATGGTGTATCAATGTAGTTTTGATTTGCATTTCTCTGAAGAGAATAAAATACCTAGGAATACAACTAACACGGAACGTAAATGACCTCTTCAAGGAGAACTACAAACCACTGCTCAACGAAATAAGAGAGGATACAAACAGATGGAGAAACATTCCATGTTCATGGTTAGGAAGAATCAATATCGTGAAAATGGCCATACTGCCCAAAGTAATTTACAGATTCAACGCTATCCCCATCAAGCTACCAATGACCTTCTTCACAGAACTGGAAAAACCACCTTAAACTTCATATGGAACCAGAAGAGAGCCCGCATAGCCAAGTCAATTCTAAGCAAAAAGAACAAAGTGGGAGGCATCACACTACTGGACTTCAAACTATACTACAAGGCTACAGTAATCAAAACAGCATGGTACTGGTACCAAAACAGAGATATAGACCAATGGAACAGAACAGAGGTCTTGGAGGCAACACAACATATGTACAACCATCTGATCTTTGACAAACCAGACAAAAACAAGCAATGGGAAAAGGATTCCCTGTTTAATAAATGGTGTTGGGAAAACTGGCTAGCCATGTGCAGAAAGCAGAAACTGGACCCCTTCCTGACACCTTACACTAAAATTAACTCCAGATGGATTAAAGACTTAAACATAAGACCTAACACCATAAAAACCCTAGAAGAAAATCTAGGCAAAACCATTCAGGACATAGGCGTAGGCAAGGACTTCATGACCAAAACACCAAAAAGCAGTGACAACAAGAGCCAAAATAGACAAATGGGACCTAATCAAACTCCACAGCTTCTGCACGGCAAAAGAAACAGCCATTAGAGTGAATCAGCAACCAACAGAATTGGAAAAAATTGTTGCAGTTTACCCATCTGACAAAGGACTAATATCCAGAATTTACAAAGAACTAAAACAGATTTACAAGAAAAAAACAAGCCCATTCAAAAGTGGGCAAAGGATATGAACAGATACTTTACAAAAGAAGACATACATGAGGCCAATAAACATATGAAAAAATGCTCATATGTGTTAATTTATTAATATTTCCACTTAAATTATAACTGCCAAGCATTGCTATTAATGATGAATATAGTAACAGTGAACAATATAGCATGAACCTTGACTTTGATGGAGTTCTGATTCTTTTGATAACCCAATAGTAATAATCTATTTTTTCAAAAAGATATATGAAATTTAGAGAAGTAAAAATACACAGTGCTATATAACATAGATAATACTTATAAAATAGCTTTAGCAGGAATAATGGAGTATTAATGGAAAAATTGATATTGAAACTAATCCCTGAAAACAATTTCCTTATTCTGGAACCAAGAAAAATATATACATAAAGATTCAGAAATAACAACTTGTTTTGATATCCTTAAAGAATATTATGAGCACAGGTAAGGTTTTAAAATGTGTTAAGATTTAGATTAAAGGGAAAATTCACTGGATACATAAGCAGGGACCTTTGAATGAAGGCACATTTAATCTCTGCTAAATATTTTTTTATTTATTATAAAGAAAATGAATATAAAGATTGTAAGCAGATGATCATATTTACACTTTAGAAAAATCATTCTGTCATCAGTGAGAGAAGTAATTGGAAAAAATCAAGACCGCTGTTGGACACATCACTTAGATTATTATAATTATCCTGGAGGACATTATGACGACTTGTCTCAGAGACATAGAGGATGTGGAGAGGTCTCAGAGGATGTGGAGAAATAGGAATGCTTTTACACTGTCGGTGGGAGTGTAAATTAGTTCAACCATTGTGAAAGGTAGTGTGCAGAGTCCTCAAGGATCTAGAACTAGAAATACCATTTGACCCAGCAATCCTATTACTGGGTATATACCCAAAGAATTATAAATCATTCTATTATAAACACACATGCACACATTTGTTTATTGTGGCACTGTTCACAATACCAAAGACATGAAACCAACTCAAATGCCCATCAATAATAGACGGGATAAAGAAAATGTAGCACATATACACCATGGAATACTGTGCTGCCAATAAAAAAGGATGAGGTCATGTCCTTTCAGGGACACGAATGAAGCTGAAAACCATCATTCTCAGCAAACTGACACAAGAACAAAAAATCAAACACCACATGTTCTCACTCATAAGTGGGTATTGAACAATGAGAGCACATGGACACAGGGAGGGGACTATCACACACTGGGCCCTGTCTGGGGTTGAGGGGCTAGGAGAGGGATAGCATTAGGAGAAATACCTAATGTAGATGACAGGGTTATGGATGCAGCAAACCACCATGGCACGTGTATACCTATGTAACAAACCTGCATGTCCTCTACATGTACCTCAGAACTTATAGTATAATAAAAATAAAAACCAAAAACATAAAAAAAGAGAAGTTAAAAAATAATAATTGAGATATATTTAGGAGTTAGAATATAAAAGTCAATTATTGAATATAGGGTGGAAGTCAAGAAAAACAGAACTGAAAATGACAATTAGCTTTCTGACTTGGGCACCTACTTGCTGGTAGTAATACTTTTTATTAAGCCAGGAAAGACACAGAAAGAAAATATTTGGAAGTAATGATTATAAGTCTAGGTTGGGATATTTCAAATTTGTTGTTGTTGAATTTTAAATAAATCAAAATATCTAATCACACTTCAAAATATTGTAATAAATTAAAATGGGAGCTGTTGATGGCAGATGATGTTGATTTTGGAGTCATTAAGCGTCAACTAGTATAAAACTATGGGAGTGAATAAAATCATGTAGGAATATTAGATAGAGTAGGAAATGTAACTTGAGTCATATTGAAGGGAGGAAGAGAAGATTCTCAGAGTCCCTGAGAAGATGTGCCAGAAAGTTAGGAGAAAAACCATCTGTGTCTCATGCTCTGAAGTCAAAGAGAGATATGTCAAAGAATAAATAATCATATAAAAATTTGTCCAGAAGTTAAATGAGACTTTTCATGAAAATCATGAATGCCTTAGTGGAATTTTATGGATTAAAAATAAGATTTAAGAAGCTGATGTATAAATAGAAGCCAAAGGAGAGAGACAAGGAATATAGAAAATTGTTTAAAAAAGTGTTGTTCAGGTAGAGTGTTCATATATCTGTATTTATTCGAGATATTTCTGGGTTGCACCTGCTGTCTGGATTAATTTTTAATAAATGTTATTTTTTACTTTCAAAATTGTTACAGTGAAGTTCTAGTTCCAGATAAGATGGACTTATTACACACTACACCGCCTCTAACCAAGCGCAGCTATAAAATCTGAACAGGATAAATAGAATGGCTATCTGAAGCCTCTTAAAGGTAAAAAAAGTGATGACAAATTATAGAAAAAGTGACCATAATTCAAAGTAACAATGAAAAATTGTTGAGTTTATTATTTCTCCCCCTCTAGCAATCCCCAAGCTGAACTGATTGGATCTATAAAATTTAGAAGTGAGATTGTCTTAAACAAAATGGTCCCAGGAAAAGCCCAATAGTTCTGCTTTAAGAAGGGACAAAGGGGTCAAATAGAGAGTGTAGAAAGCGCCATTTTTTTTCTTTATTTAAACAAAAAACTCCCATTTCAGTAACCCTGGCTCCCAAGCAATCATGTTGTCAGCAGGACCCTAAAAACTCTAAGGAAGGGGAACCCCTTCCAACATTTAAAGAAGCTGTGATCTCAGAATGGTGAAGCAAACACCTATTTATTGCTTTTTTCCCTGTGTTTCTTTCTTCCCATGGCTCCCCCATGATCTGGGCACCGTTGAAAATAATAGACAAAGGAAAGGATAATTAAAGCCTCTGCTTTCTAGTAAGAAACCAGACAAGCAGCTCTCCTGAAACAGGAAAGTACAAGGGAAAATGCAAGACAGGATCTCAGAAAAATTACCTTATAAATTTGTCGATTAAAGTTCACATGTAAGGAACTACAGTAAAAAGTCTAGAGTAGATCAATCTCTCTTACTAGAGAAAGTTGTTTAAATATAACATTTGTCTCTCATATCTTTGCAAAATTAAATCTACAACATAGGTCAGAAAACCTCAGTTCCACCAGTAATGAGAAGTTAACTAACTACCTTATTTTTTAAATTTCAGTATTGATAATTTTGTAAATTTCAAAGGATATTAAAATAATAAATAAATATTTAAAATATTTAATTTAAATATTGTTTGAAAAAGGTTTTTACTTTTATTGACCTTAAGTTCAGCACTTTGCAAAATACAATGTTAAAAATAAGTATAATGACAGAAATTAAAAAAAAAAAACCTGCCAGTAATAAACCAAGGTTAATTCTCCCAATGATAATATGATCTAGATAATTCTATGAGGACATTGAGATACTGACAGTTTATTTACTTCCCTAAAGTTCATGCCACATGACTATTGTATTCCTGTCACCAAGAAAATATGGGTTAAATTTCTATTCAAGATGTCATCTAGTATAAAAATATGAGATAAAGCTAACATACAACAGATTTAATTCAAGGTTTTTTCCCCCAAATTTTAAACATTCTGTGTTATTAAGAATAAGTGATTCTTCATGTAATTAGCATAGAGAAAAGTAGAAGGTGCCCACTAGTGATACAACCCCAAATTCGTTACCTCCATGGGTTTCATATCCATGAATTCAACCACCTGCAGTTGGAAGATATGTTTTTTTAATTATGTTTGACTGAACATGTTCAGGCTTTTTTTTTCTCTCTCTCTTGTCATTATTCCCTACACAATGCAGCATTAAACTACTTAAATAGCATTTTCATTGTGTTATATATTATAAATAGTCTAGAAATGACTTAAAGTTTACAGGACAATTTGCATACAACCTAGGTTGTATGCAAATACTACACCATTTTATATTAAGGACTTGAGAATCTGCAGATTTTGCATCCCTGGGGAATCAAACTTCCATGGTTACTGAGGGACAACTATATTCTTAATGAGCATGGATTTTGAGCAGACAAGAACCATCTTCATTCTCAGGCTGCCAATATGTTTGAGTGGTTTTTAATTGACATCCAATATATTCAAATCTTAATTTTTATTCAGTCTTTGTATTCCATGTTTTTGCAATCCTGATTCTAATAATTATAGTTCAATATATATTGAACTATACCCATACAAGTTGGCTTAACATTGTAGACTAAGCTAAGGCTGACAGAGACAATTTTAAATATGAGTTGGCAACTGTAATTCTTGACTTTAGCCTTCAAAACAGCTGAATTTTCTAGAATACTAGAAAAAGTGTTAAGGAACACTAGGAAAACTCTTTTTGTAATGTATATTTTGAGCCTAGGTAGGTATCATTGATTGCTCAAATTTTATTTTGTTTGGGCCAAGACAGGAACTAACAGGATTCGCAGGCTGAACAGCCCATTCTATCCACTCAAATTGGCTATATTGCTTAGTAGCATATGCAGAATAAAGGAAATCATTTTAATTCTAAACAAACTCATATTTTGGCTATTGTGATAATGTTGTAACAAAGGCATGCAGATATCTCTTTAACATACTAATTTTAATTCCTTTGGATATATTTCGAGAAATAGGATTGCTAGATCATTTGGTAGTTCTATTTTTAGTTTTTTGAGGAACCACCATACTGGTTTCCAAAATGGCTGTACTAATTTAGATTTCTACGAACAATGTACAAGGGTTCCTTTTTGGCCACATCCTTGTCAACACATTTTATCTTTTTTATTTTTGATAAAAGCCATTTTACCAGATTTGAGGTGACTATTTGTCAATTTCAAATAATATTAATTTGAAATGAAAGTTAAAAAATAACTAAATTCATAGATAGCCAGAGATGAATATAAACCACTCGAGGAAAGAGTACACAGGTATGTTCACATGTAAGTGCAGATGCTGTGACATTATCTGAAGCCCACAGTTTAGAATCAGGATTGCAAAAACACGGAATACAAAGACTGAATAAAAATTAAGATTTGAATATATTGGATGTGAATTAAAAACCACCGAAATACATTGGCTAAGGTTATCACTAGTGCTCATTTCTAATACTTGAGAAAAAGTAGCGATGTTTCTAAATGTCTGTCTCTGTACAGAAGAATAAACACTTAAACCCCCAATCAGAAATGTACAATGTCAAAATTATTTACGTGCTTAGATATTTCTACCATGTGACTTTGAATTCACACTGGTATATTTTGACTTGCTTCTTGAAGTCTGCTCTTTTCTTTCAGAGCTTTAGTCTCTGTTATGATCGCTGGGTAAATACAGAGTTGGAATACTAGCTTTATCTTTTTTGGACATAAAGGAAACTTCTGCTTCGAATAACTGCATGGGGCTGGAAACGGACTTGTTTTCTGTACTTGGCAGTGGCAGTGCCAGAGTCTGAAAAATCAAGTGTATTTTATTAACTCTTTGAGCTTTTTAAAACACGAGTCTTACCAGACACTTTCAATTAAGCTCATTCAACTTCTGAGATTCTAGGGGAACTATATCCATTCTTATGGAAGTTGCTTGAGAAGCAGCTTCTGAATTAACCTGTTTTGTTAGAGCCAACAAGAGCTTCTCAGAATAAGACTGAGCAGGGTAGGATATTATAGTAGACTCCAATTTCTTTGACATTTTAACTCAGATTAAATATTAATTTTGAATTTTAATTCCTTCATATTTTGATATTATATTTTCTGTAAAATAATTGGATTTTTAGACTCCTCCTTCCCAGGAATTTGATTAGAAGTCTTATATTAAAATATGACAATAACCTATGGATGACATTTTATTATTGGAATATCTTAACATTGCATTTGATATTTTACAAATCCTTTGATAAAATATATTGGACAAATGTAGTTTGGCAAAATTTGGATAAAAGATAAAAGGAGGCAGAGTTTTGACTTTTGATATTTAATTAACTTGTAGAAAAATGTGAGTTAACACATTATTCTACCTAATTTAAGAGATATTTGCACTGGCTATGGGTAGTTTGTGGGGGAAATATGAAGGGCTGGTGGAAGATATTGAGAGAATTTCCTTGTAAACACATATAAAAGATGGTCTAATTGATTGCTGTTCTCCCATGAAGAAATCAACCACATTGCTAGCTGACAATCAACCCCTCTTTGATTAAATAATCACAAAAGTTATCATATATTTAATATATAATATGTAATATGAAGAACATTTATGTAGTACAATGAAAAGAATCAACAAGGAGGGTTAATTATATGAGCGTATCAAGGAACTCTCTCTTGAAAAATGGGCTTGGCTGAAATCTTTAAATTAAGTGGAAAATAAAAAGTATATAAGTATCTTAAAAGAATATCTGGAAGCATATGGTGATAGGAGTGAATGTGTCATCCTGGGAATCTAAAGGAAAGCCAATATACCTTAAATACAGGGGACAGACGGAGGAATGACATGTGAAATAAGTCAGGATCTAGAACTACAGGGCTTCACAGACCATTAGAATCATACACTCTATTTTAGAAAGAAAAAATGAACTATGGCAGCTATCAATAATTGCCTAGTTATTATCCATTCTCACATTGTGTCTCAGTAAAAGAGAGATTGAAGATTTCACCCAATTTTGCTTGTAATATTAAGTGATCATGTGACTAAGAGTTGATCAACGGAGGTAAGAAAAAGTATTGGTGCAAAATGCAGAACATCTATTTAAAAGGAGCTGACTCAGCTCTGAGGAGCACTCTTTGTTCCACAAGCTGCCTAGAATATAAATGTAATTGCTAATGCTATAGCAGCAGTTTTGTACTATAAAATGGTTTTAGAGAAGGCAGTCAATACTGAAGATGGTAGAGTTGAAACTAAGAACTCAGTTTCTTGATAACACCATGAAGTTACCAAGTCAGGCCTGATATTCTCACTTCAAAATTTACTTTATAAAAAACATATTATTGCGTTTCATTGTAGACATGACAATTCTTATTGCTGTGGCTATATTTGGCCAAACCTAATTTTTATTGCTATATAAACCAATTAAAGTAAAATGTGGAAAGTGGAGGCACTGAGATGAAAAACAAAATTGCAGTTTACAAATATCACTCTGTTCTGTAGAAAAAGACTAGTATGGAGTAAGAATAGATTTAGGAAAACTGGTTAATAGGGCTCTTACAATTGGTTAGATGAGAAATTAGAGTTATTTAGGCTATGAAGATAGAAGTGAAAGGAAGAGAAGATGTATTAAATGAGTTGATGAGAAATTTGACATGAACATCCTTCTAACTATGAGCCAGTTCTTTATGAGCTAATTCCAACATCCAAACTCATATTAATTTTTATGAATAAATGAATCATTTTCAGGTAATTTCCATGTTACAAATCTTACAAAAGTTATATAAAGTGCATTTCATTATCATTTTATATTTAGAGTTTCAAACTATTTTTATGGTGAAATCATAAAGTAAGAGCTAGCAGCATTATTATAGTGGCATATAGTGAAATAATAAGCATACTTAGTTTGGTATCCATTAGTAAAAGATTTATTCTTCTCAGGATCTTTGATGGGCATATTTAAAAAGCAAATAATATCTCATACATTTTCAAATATACTAAGAATAAAATTTAATAGATAGAATCAACCAAACACATTCTATATTTGGAGAACAATATATTTCAGCTTTTATATTTCTATCTCCTGTCTTACTATCTTTTTTGCTAAGGTACATTATTCACAGAGATGCAAAAATAAATGGTACTTAAAGAAAATGGAAAATGAAGTTTAAATTTTTAACTACAAAACCTTGTCAATAAACTAAAAATTGCTTTTAGATACTTTCATCTTTCCCAACCAAAAAAAAGTGAAAAACATTTCCAACAATATATTTATTATCAATACAAAGTATTTCTCAATATCATATTTAAAAGATAGACTAAGCAAAGATATATGAAAATTAATTTGTTTTCCAGTGGTTTTGATGGCTTTCCTTAAGTATTAGCAGGATTCAGAAACACAATATATTTTTCCATGGGTCTGCTGTCTTTGAATAGGATATTCCTGAAACAATGAGTGGGCTAAGCTACTGAGAAGGCTGATATGATCAATAGAATTAGACTATTAAATTCTAAAATAAGGTAATCAAATGAAATTCAACCAAAATAATACCATTGAATTGTAAATAAGCAATTTAAGATATATGTTACATACTTTTTAAATGTTTTTAAAATATTTTAAAGAAAAGACTTCAAAAATGTTTAAAATATGATAAAATATTACTATAAAACATAACAAATATAATAGAAAATGTTATCAATATTTTAGTCTATCACTGAAAAATATAAAAGGACAAAATCACATACTTATTTTATGTTGTATTCATACGGGAAATTGGCAATAAAAAATACCAGATTTTTGGATCATAATATGTTTACAGAGGTTATAGCAACTATAAGCAAACCTTACTTATAAGAGGGCAATAGAAGTACTAACACTGACTCAGTCTCTGAAAATGCACAGATTTATACTCTAACTCTACTTAGAAAATTATGGAAAATGTGAATACACATCTACACATTCCATTAGCATTTAGAAGAAGTGTATCATTACATGCCACACGACCTCTGTAAAATTGTATGTTTTAGATATTCAGAGAGTAAAGAGCAAATTGTATTTTAGAATTACAGTGAAAATACTTTTGACATTACAGACCCAAGTGGTACTAGGAATCCCAAAAGTGTCTAGACCATACATACTTTGAGAACTGCTGTTGTAGACATTGATATGGTTTGGCTTGTTCCACTCAAATCCCATCTTGAATTGTAACTCCCATAATTCCCACATGTCTTGGGAGGAACCCGGTGGGAGGTGATTGAATTATAGGGCTGGTTTTTCCTGGGCTGTTCTCATGATAGTGAATGAGTCTCATGAGATCTGATGGTTTTATAAATGGGAGTTATTTGCACAAGCTCTCTTTTGTCTGCTTCCCTGTGAGATGTGCCTTTCACCTTCTGCCACGATAGTGAGGTCTCTTTCTTTTGTAAATTGCCCTGTCTTGGGTATGTCTTTATCACAGTGTGAGAATGGACTGATACTGTAAATTGGTACTGGTAGAGTGGGCATTGCTGAACAGATACCTGAAAATGTGGAAGTGACTTTGGAACTAGGTAACAGAGAGAGGTTGGAAAAGTTTGGAGGGCTCAGAAGGAAACAGGAAAATGTGAGAAAATTTGGAACTTCCTAGAGATTTGTTGAATACTTTTTCTCTAAATGCTGATATGGACAAGTCCAGGCTGAGGTGGTCTCAGATGGAGATGAGGCGCTTGTTGGGAACTGAAGCAAAGGTGACTCTTGTTATGTTTTAGTAAAGAGGCTGGTGGCATTTTGCCCCTTCCATAGAGATTTGTGAAACTTTGAACTTGAGAGAGATGATTTAGGGTATCTGGTAAAAGAAATTTCTAAGCAACAAAGCATTTGATAGGTGACTTGGGTGTTGTTAAAGGCATTCAGTTGTATAAGGAAAGCAGAGCATAAAAGTTTGGAAAATTTGTAGCCTGATAATGCAATATAAAAGAAAAATCCATTTTTTTCTGCTGCAGAAATTTGTGTAAGAGACCAAGAGTTGAATGTTACTCACCAAATCAGTGGGGAAACTGTCTCCAGAGAATGTCAGATGTCTTCATGGCAACCCCTCCCGTCACAGACCCAGATGTTTAGGAGGAAAAAATGATTTTGTGGGCAGGGCCCAGGGTCCTGCTGCTGTATGCAGTCTAGGGACTTGCTGCCCTGCATCCCAGCTACTTCAGTCTTGATTAAAATGGGCCAACATACAGCTCGGGCTGTTGCTTCAGAGGGTGGACGCCCCAAGCCTTGGCAGCTTCCACATGGTTTTCAGCCTGCAGGTGAACAGAATCAAGAACTGTGGTTTGGGAACATCTGCCTAGATTTCAGAAGATATATGAAAATGCCTGGATGCCCAGGCAGAAGTTTGCTGCAGGGGCGGGGCACTCATGGAGAACCTCTGCTAGGGCAATGTGGAAGAGAAATGTGGGGTTGGAGGCCCACAAGGAGTCCCTACTGCAGCACCACCTAGTGGAGCTGTGAGAAGAGGGCCATTGTCCTTCAGACCCCAGGATAGTACATCCACTGACAGCTTGGACTGCATGCCTGGAATAGCTGCACACTCCACCCCAGCTCATGAAAGCAACTGAGAGGGAGGCTGTAACCTGCAAAGCCACAAGGACAGAGCTTCTCAAGACCATGGGAACCCACCACTTGCATCAACGTGATCTGTCTGTGAGATATGGAGTCAAAGAAAATCAGTTTGAAACGTTAAGATTTGACTGTCTCACTGGATTTTGGACTTGGCATGGGGCCTCTAGCTCCTTTCTTTTGGCCAATTTCTCCCATTTGGAATGGCTGTATTTACTCAACGCCTGTACCCTCATTGTATCTAGGAAGTAACTAACCTGCTTTTGATATTACAGGCTCATAGGCAGAGGGGATTTGCCTTGTGTCAGATGAGACATTGGACTGCGGCCTTTTAGTTAATGCTGAAATGAGTTTAGACCTTGGGAGACTGTTGGGAAGTCAGGATTTTGTTTGAAATGTGAGAACATGAGATTTGGGAAGGCCAGAGGTGGAATAATTTGGTTTGGCTCTGTCCCCACCCAAATCTCATCTTAAATTATAACTCCCCCAATTTCCACATGTCATGGGAGGAATCTGGTGGGAGGTGATTGAACTATGAGGGTGGGTCTTTCCTGGGCTGTTCTCATGATAGTGAATGAGTTTCATGAAATCTGATGGTTTTAATAATGATAGTTTTTTTCTTTTCTTTTCTTTTTTTTAACACAAGCTCTTTTGTCTGCTGCCATGGGAGATGTGAGTCATGCCTTTCACCTTCTGCCATGATTGTGAGGTCTCCCAGCCATGCAGAACTGTAAGTCCAATAAACCTATTTCTTTTGTAAATTGCCTATTGTAAATTGCCTAGTCTTGGGTATGTCTTTATCAGCAACATGGGACAAACTAATACAGACACAAAGACACACATTATAAAAATGAATTTTGAAGTGTTCTTTCAACCTGCAATAGGTTGTAATAGAAGTATGGTACTAATGGAAAAAAAAGGAAAATCATGTGATCTGTTTTTTGAAACCAGGTCACTCACAGAATCTGGCAAAGTATTGAGGAATCTATTTGCAGAGCATAAAAATAGTAAGAAAACTGTTTAAAGCTGGATAAATGGTAACCCATAGGATAACTTTTCAAATGAATGATAAGGTCATCTCTTGTGGCTCCTTGGAGAATAGGAAAAAAGGGATACCTAATAAACTTTAAGATTTGAGCAGAAAAATTTCTAGACAGAATGTTAAAATATCGTATAGGTTTTACTAGCTGCATGCAGTAAAATACTAGAGAAAGGGAAAACAGAGAGTGGAAAAGGTTGCTAGCAAAATTTAGAAAAATACAAAGAGCTCCAGACTACCAGTGCTTAAAAAAACCCCACAAAAACAACAAAAAAAAACTTTTTCTTTCTTATCTCCAGTTCTTTCCAAGAAAAAAAGATTTCTCAAAGTAAAATACACTTGGGACAAAGACCACGTCAAAGACATAGATAAAAGTTCCTTTGTTAATGCCATTGAAAAAGTTAAAGTGATATGCCCTCTCAGGCAAAAGGACTCCTAAGAAACATAAGTAAATCATCTCACAGAAGTATCACAAGCTCAGAGTAGCAGTGGCTATACAGATATTGGCAGGCATTATTTTAAAAGTTCGTGAGTGAGGCTTTTGACACGTGGAATGAAATAAATTCAGATTTATAGAGAACTCACATCTTCAAGGAGACTATCTTAGCAAAAGTGCTGCCAAATTGGACTAAAATGGGCTAAAAATATTCAAAATGGACTTTGCCATAGGCAAAGTATGGAAATGGGCTGAAAATATTGTTCAAATACCATGTAACTCAATGTGTTATTCAAAAGTGGCCAAGCACAGGACATGAAGATGCATTACTCAAAAGAAGACATGTAAGTGGCCAAAAAACATGAAAAAATGCTCATCATCACTCATTATCAGAGAGCTACAAATTAAAGCCACCTTGAGATGCTGCATCTCATCAGTCAGTATGGCTGCTATTAAAAAGTCAAATAATGACAGATTCTAGGGAGGCTGCAGAGGAAAAGGAATCCTTATACACTTCCGGTGGGAATGTAAATTAGTTTAGCCACTGTGGAAAACAGTTTAGAGATTTTTCAAAGAACTTAAAACAGAGCTACCATTCAACCCACCAATACCATTACTGGGCATATACCCAAAAGAGAATAAATTATTCTACCAAACAGGCAAATGCAAGTCATATGTTCATTGCAGGTCTATTCACAATAGCAAAGATATGGAGTCAACCAAAATGCTCATCAATGGTGAATTGGATAAGGAAAATGTGGTAAATGTACACCACGGAATGCTATACAGACATAAAAAAAGAATGAAAACGTGTCCATTGCAGTAACAGGGATGCAGCTGAAAGCCATCATTCTAAGTGAATTAACACAAAATTAGAAAACCAAAATACTGCATGTTCTCACTTGTAAGTGGGAGCTAAACATCAGATACTCATAGTCATAAATATGAGAACTATAGATACTGTGGACTATTAGAGAAAGGGAGTGGGGCTTGGGCTGAAAAACTACCTATTGAGTATTATGCTCACTACCTGGGTGACAGGATCCATATTCCAAAGCTCAGCATCAGTAAATATACCCATGTAACAAACCTGCATTTATACATCTACACTGTATCTAAAATAAAAGTTAAAATTATTTCTTAAGTGGCCAAGAAGGGCTAACAAAAAGGAGAGCTCAGAAAATAGAAGCAAGAATTATATAGAAAAATGGACTGGAGAGTCTTCTTTTGAGAGGCAGAACTGAATTAAGGAGTATTCACTGCCCCTGTATGTTTGGGTACCTGCCAATATGTGCCTGCTGGGTTGCAGAATGGCTCTGCGCCAGTAATACTATTTGTTTCCCATTTTTCCCTTTTCAATCGGAGTGTTTATATAATTATCTTCTCCCTTATTTCCCATTGCACTTTGGGTCTGTGGTGAGCAGATAATTGATCTTATAAATTCATGAGTATCCAGACCAACAGGAACACCATACATGGTGCTATGTCTGAATCAAATGTAAATTGCAAGATCTTGCCCTCCAAGCCCCAGTGCTATACTTTAATGAGACTTCTGTAGTCCTTGGATGGCTGTTAGCATATACTACATATGGGATGGATGTAAGTAATTGTGACCAGAAGGTGAATTGTGGTAGATGAATTGCACTGAATTCCTGATTCTTACAAAGTATTTGGTTTAAAAAGTGGGAGGGCTCTTCTCTGTGACTGACTTTGCCCAGTGGGAACTTGTCAACAGTGACACAATCAGACCTGAAAAACACTTATTAATTGGTGTATTCCTCATTTAACTGTTTTCCATTGCTGTATCCATGATAAAATTATATGATTGCAGGTACATGGAATACATATATAGAAGAGAGCTAAAACTTTGTTTCAAGAAGGCCAATTTTATCTTAAACCATAACAACAAAAATTGAGAAGACTGAAGTTAAAACACACCATTGTAGATAGCATTAAAATATATCAAATATCTAAAAACAAATATGACTAAAATTCAGAATGATCTTACACAAGAATCTGTAAAATATTATTAAAAGAATTGTTAGAAGAAGTAAATAATGGCAGAACATACAATATCCATTGTTTGGAACAGTTAACATTGTAAAGTTTTCAATTTGGCCCAGACAAATTTATACATCTTGAGAAGTGCCATGACATTTATGGAAGTCTTTGTATGTGTTTGTTTATGTTAAACTGGAAAAATAATATTATATTTAAATGTAAATATAATGGATAAAGAATAGCCAAGGCAGCTGTTCAGGAAAAAATGGAATTTTTAATTTAATCAAATATTGGAATTTCTTACAAAGTATCAGCAATTAAGACAACATAGTTTTGGAACAAGGATGGGTAGAAAGACTAACAACACAAAGTAGAGCTCAAATAGATGATTGCATATTTGATTTATAAAAATATAAACACAAATATTTACTGTTCATAAGTGGTTAAAGTCATAGTCTTCAAAAAACAGCATGGGCCGATTGGATACTTATATGGACTATAAAAAAAAAAAAATTGGCCTGTATTTCACACCATATCCAAAAACCAAATCCTGTTAGTCTATAAGCCTAAATGTAAAAGTCAAAACAATTAAGCTTTGAGTGTATAATACAGTTGAATATTTCTTATCTTGTGGAAGATGAGTTTCTTAAAATTAAAATACTAATTATAAATAAGACCCTTGATACATTGGACTATTAAAATGAGAAATTCATAGCACCATAACTCATTATTCAGAGAGAAAAAAGACAAAGAACATAATGACAAAAGTTATACACAACACGCAAAGATAATAAAAGTCTGATATTCTGAAGATATATGTTAAAAAGTTACAATTAAATATGATAATGAATTACAATCAAAGAAAACCTTAGACAAAGAACTTAGACACATTAGAAATAAGACAGTCAAAAGATCAATGACTACATTCTATTCTCAGTACAGTAGTCCACAAGGAAACCCAAATCAAAACCATATTTTATAATGGCATCTCTCACAATAGCAGTAGCAAGAGCCAGTGAAATTGTAGAGAAACAGAAACCTCACTACTAAAAGAAAGAATGCACAACCATAGAGGAAAACTAATTAACATCTACTTAAATGAAGATAAGGATTCACTGTGTTAGTGAAATTCCACTCCTCAGTGTATACTCAGTATGTATTCATAGGTGCATCAAAAGACATAAAAATCAGGAACACTAACATTATTGTTTATATTATCCCTAAGCAGAAAACACATCTGAAGAATGAAACTGTACTGCAAACTAAATAGCAACAAAAATGAAGAAACTACATGAACACACAAAATCATAGATGGGAACTCAACACGATGTTGAACAAAATAATTCACATTTAGAATTCCATTTCATTCTATAGCCAGGTGGAACAGCTCCCACCAAGCAACTGAGATGACTGTAGTGCTCCTAAAATATCTTCAGAAGGTAAGAGCCAAGAATGGAATAGAGGAAAGACACAGAAGCTGGGCTCAATGGGGAGACAGCAGGGAACCCAGCATTGGCTGCTGTACAGCAGAACTCATTTGTGGTTCCCAGTTGCTACAGGGGCAATAGTGGAACTGACAAGGAGTAACATATTCTCACTACAGGCCGCTGGAACCCTGGCAGGAGGAGACCCCTCAATCACTGTAGACATTCAATTTGGTAGGGAATGCTGCTTAGAGTAGTGGTATGGGCCGCAAGTCAGAGATACTCAATTTGGCAGGGTAAGTTGCTTAGCTAAGTAGTAGGGGCTGTAAGCCAGCTGTTGGTAAACCCGGAGGTTTTGGTGCTGGACCACCTGTAGCAGAGCATGACCACAGAAAGCCATTCCCCTACAGTTGACTTGCTCCCATAGGAGACTTTAGCCCTAGGGAAACTTTCAGAAATAAACTTTGCAAGGCAGTCTTGCCCATCAGATGGGGCTGGTCTGACCTGAGCACCCATTGGTCTGCTGTCTCTTCTGGGGCACCACCCTGAATACTCCTGTTTGCAGGGCAGCGTTGGGTGCCCTGGGGGCCACATCATAGCCTCTGCACTGGCGGACCATGCCTGAGTAACGTAAAGCTCCAGAAGGGCAGCCCCTATGGACACACACTGGCCCACATTCTCTGTCCCCATTTAGAAGCTTCCCCCAGGGCCATCCTGCTTCCCTTTGCTGGTGTGTTTCTGTGCCACTGTTTACTTTTCTTGCCCCACCAGCTCTCTTAGAGTGCAGTTGTCCCCCTCTCCCTACCACCCACCATTGAAGGGCATAGAGCCAGCCAGCCTCTCCCCAACCAGCTCTCTGACCTGGTGCTAATGCTGCACAGAGAACAGCAGATCCTCCACTGCTCTGAGCAATCACTCCTAGTTGCAGGACACCAATAAGACATCCAAACCTGTGTCTACCAGTGCCCACCACTGAATCATTACTAATTCTAGTGTGGCTTCATACTAGTAGGGGCCCCCCACCACTCCCTTGCAGTTGTATTTCCTTTGCTACTGTAGTGATTACCCACAGAGAGGCAGGAACCTCAGCACATGCTAGCATTCTGCCACAGATGCTATTACCTTTGCTACTGGTACATGTATATGAGGATGGATCTCCTGTCACCTTACTACAAAACACTTTGGCTAACACCACCCATTGGAGGGGCCAGTGGTCTGAGAGCACCGCTGGAGTCACCACTTATCTGGGAGCACCTAAGCCCACCAAGCACGTAGATTCCTAACCTCAAAGAGCCAGAATACAAAGTCAGGTCCCAATAAAATTCTCCAGACTTAGAGCACACAGTCCTGAAGTAGGGAGCTGAGCATGGGTCCCCTAAAATCTTCCAGAAATGATGCAATTTGGCTGAATCTACCTTATGCCACAATCAAATCATCTAGGTCATCAAATAGGAAAAAAAAATCCAAAGGTCAGCAACCTCAAAGATTGAAGGCAGATAAGCCCACAAAGATGAGAAAGAATCAGCACAAAAACCCCAACAACTAAAAAGCCAGAGTACCTTCTTTCCTCCAAATGACCTTATCACTTCTCCAGCAAGGGTTCTGAATTGGGCTGAGGTGACGGAAATGACAGAAGTAGAATTCAAAGTATGAAAAAGAACAAAGATAACTGAGCTGTGGGAGTACATTGAAACCTAATCCAAGAAAGACAAAAAGCATAATAAAATAATACAGGAGCTGACAAATGAAATAGCCAGTATGGAAAAGAATGTAACCATATTGGTAGAGATGAAATCATAGTATAATAATTTTGTAGTGCCATCAAGTATTAATAGCAGAAAAGATCATGCAGAGAAAAGACTCTCAGAGCTTGAAGACTGACTTCCTGAAATAAGACAGTCAGACAAGAGTAAAGAAAAAAGAATAAATAAAACTTCCAATAAATATGGCATTATATAAAGAGACCAAATCTACAACTCACTGTTGTCCCTGGAAATGATGGGGAGAATGGAACCAACTTGAAAAACATATTTCAGGATATCATCCATGAGAACTTCCCCAACTTAACTAGAGAGGCAAACATTCGAATTCAATAATTGCAAAAAACCCCAGTAAGACACTTCACATAAAAATCATCCCCAAGACGAATATTCATCAGATTCTCCAAGGTGGAAGTAAAAGATGTTAAAAGCAGGTAGAGAGAAAGGTCAGGTCACATATAAAGGGAAACCCATCAGACTAACAGCAGACCTTTCAGCAGAAACTATATAAACCAGAAGAGATAGTGGGTCAATATTCAGCATTCTTAAATAAAAAGAAATTCCAATCCAGAATTTCATGCCCGGCCAAACTAGTCTTCATAAGCAAAGGAGAAATAAAATCCTTCTTAGGCAAGCAAATGCTGAGGGAATTTGTCACCACCAGACCTGCCTTACAAGACCTTCTGAAGATAGCACTAAATATGGAAATGAAAGACCATTACCAACCACTTCAAAAACACAATGAAGTCCACAGACCAGTGACACTATAAAGCAACCACATAAACAAGTCTGCTAAATAACCAGCTAACATTATGATGGTAGGATCAAGTCTACACATAGCAATACTAATCTTGAATGTAAATGGACTAACTGTTTCAATTCAAAGACAGAGCGGAAACTAGATAAAGAAGGAAGACCCATTATGCTGTCTTCAGGAGACTCATCTCACATGAAATGACATATGTAAACTCAAAAGAAAGAGATAGAGAATAATCTACCAAGCAAATGGAAAACAAAAAAGCAGGGGTTGGAATCCTAGTTTCAGACAAAACAGACGTTAAACCAACAAAGATCAAAAAAGACAAAGAAGGGAATTGCATAATGGTAAAGCGTTCAATACAAAAAGAAGATCTAACTATCCTAAATATGTGTGTACCCAACGGAGGAGTACCAAGATTCATAAAGCAAGTTTTTAGAGACCTTCAAATAAACTTAGACTTCAACACAATAATAGTCGGGGACTTTAACAGCCCAGTAACAATATTAGAACCTGAACTCCACTGGATCAAATATACATGATAGACAACAACATAACTTTCCACCCCAAAACAACAGAATATACATTCTTCTTATCTCCGTATGGTACATACTCTAAAATCAATCATATAATTGGAAGTAAGACACTTCTCAGCAATTTCAAAAGAACTGAAATCATAACAACAATCACTCAGACCACAACACAATCAAATTATAAATCAAGACTAAGATATTCACTCAAAATCATTTAATTACATAGAAATTGAGTAACCTGATCCTGAATGACTCCTGGGTTAAAAATTAAATCAAAGCAGATATCAAGAATTTCTTTGAAACCAATAAGAACAAAAATATAACATACCAGAATCTCTGGGACACAGCCAAGGCAGTGTTACAAGGGAAATTTATGGCACTGAATGCCCACATCAAAAAGTTAGAAAGATCTTAATTTAACAACTTAAACACCAAAACTAAAAGAAATAAAGAACCAAGAGAAAACAAATCCCAAAGCTAGCAGAAGACAAGAAATAGCCAAAATTAGAGCTGAACTAAATGAAGTTGAGACACAAAAATTTATTCAAAGGACAAAAAATTTAGGAGCCAGGTTTTTGAAAATAAAATAAAATAGACCACTAGCTAGACTAATAATAACAAAAGAGAGACAATTCAAATAAACATAATCAGAAATGATAAGGGGGGTATTACCACTGACTCACAGAAATACAACCATCAGAGAATACTATAAATACCTCTATGCACATAAACTTAAAAAATTAGAAGAAATGGATAAATTCCTCAACACATGCAATAATGACACCAATAATGAGTCCAATAATGAGCTCTGAAATTGAATCAGTAATAAATAACTTACCAGCCAATAAAATCCTAGGACCAGACAGATTCCTTCTGAATTTTACAAGATGTACAAAGAAGAGGTGGTAACATTGCTGCTGAAATTGTTCCAAAAAAATGAAGAGGAGGGGTGCTTCCTTAACTCATTCTACGGGGGCCACCATCATCTTGATAAGAAAACCTGACAGAGACATGGCTAAAAAGACAACTTCAGGCCAATATCCTTCATGAATATTGATGCAAAAATTCCTCAACAAAATACTGATTCTAGCAGCACATCAAAAAGCTTATCCATCACAATCAAGTAATCTGGAATGCAAGGTTCGTCCAACATAGACAAATCGATAAATGAAATTAATTGCATAAAACAGAACTAAAGACAAAAACCACATTTTATTTCGATAGATACAGAAAAGGCTTTCAATAAAATTCAATGCTGTTTTATGTTAAAATCTCTGAAGAAACTAAATATTAAAGGAACATACCTCAAAATAATAAGAGCCATATATGTTAAACCCACAGCCAACATCATACTGAATGGGTAAAAGCTAGAAGCACTCCCCTTGAAAATCAGCACAAGACAAGGATACCTTCTCTCACCACTCTTATTCAATATAGTACTAGAAGTCCCGAAAAGGCCAGTTGGACAAAAGAAAGAAATAAAGGCATCCAAATAAGAAGAGAGAAAGTCAAACTATCCTTTTTTGCAGACAATATGATCCTATATCTAGAAAACCCCATAGTCTAACCAGGGAGGTGAAAGATCTCTACAAGGAGAACTACAAAACACTGTTCAAAGAAATCAGAGATGACACAAACAAATGAAAAAACATTCCATGCTCTTGGAGAAGAAGAATCAACATTTTTAAAATGACCATACTGCCTAAAGTAACTTGTATTTTGAATGCTATTCTTATGAAACTGCCATTAAAATTCTTCACAGAACAAGAAAAAACATTTTAAAATTTATATGAAACTACACTAGAGCCTGAATGGCCATGACAATCCTACGCAAAAAGAACAAAACTACAGGCATCATGCTACCCAACTTAAAACTATGCTAAATGGCTACAGTAACCAAAACAGGATGGCATTGGTACAAAAAAGAAACACATATAGATCAATGGAAGAGAATAGAGAACTCAGAAATAAGTCTACACCCCTACAACTATCTGATCTTTGACAAAACTGACAAAAACAATCAATTGGGAAATGACTCCTTATTCTATAAATAGAGCTGTGATAACTGGTCAGCCATGTGCAGAAAATTGAAACTGGACCTTTTCCTTACACTTTACACAAAAATCAGCTCAAGATGTATTAAGGACTTAAATGTGAAACCCCAAACCATAAAAACCCTAGAAGAACACCTAGGCAATAGCATTCAGGACTAAGGTGTGGGCAAATATTTCATGCCAAAGATAACAAAAGCTATTTTCAATAAAAACAAAAATTAGAAAATGGGATCTAATTAAAAACTAGCTGGCCGGGCGCGGTGGCTCAAGCCTGTAATCCCAGCACTTTGGGAGGCCGAGGCGAGTGGATCACGAGGTCAAGAGATCGAGACCATCCTGGTCAACATGGTGAAACCCCGTCTCTACTAAAAATACAAAAAATTAGCTGGGCATGGTGGTGCGTGCCTGTAGTCCCAGCTGCTCAGGAGGCTGAGGCAGGAGAATTGCCTGAACCCAGGAGGCGGAGGTTGCGGTGAGCCGAGATCGCGCCATTGCACTCCAGCCTGGGTAACATGAGTGAAACTCCGTCTCAAAAAAAAAAAAAAAAAAAAAAAAAAAAAAAAAAAAAAACAACTAAAGCAATCTGCATAGAAAAGGAAATTATCAACAGAGTGAACAACCTACCAAATGGGAGAAAATGTTTGCAAGCTATCCATCTGACAAAGGACTAACATCCAGCATCTGTAAGGAACTTCAACAAATTTACAAGTGAAAGACAACCAACCCCATTTAAATGTGGGCAAAGGACAAAAAAAGCATACGTGTGGCCAAAAAGCATATGAAAAGCAGCTCAACATCACTAATCATTAGAGAAATGCAAATCAAAACCAGAATGAGATGCCATCTCCCACCAGTTAGAACGGCTATGATTAAAAAGTCAAAAAATAACAGATGTTGGTAAGGTTGTGGAGAAAAAAGATTGCTTATACACTGTTGGTGGGAGTGTGAATTAGTTCAACCATTGTGTAAGATAGTGTGGTGATTCTTCGAAAACCTGAAGACAGAAATACCATTAGACCTAGCAATCCCATTACTGGGTATATACCCCAAAAATATAAATTGTGCTGTTATAAAAACATGCACACATGTGTTCTTTGCAGCACTATTCAAAATAGCAATGACAAGGAGTTAACCTAAATGCCCATCAGTGGTAGACTGCATAAAGAAAATATGGTACATAGACTACTTGGAATACTATGAAGCTATAAAAAAGAATGATATCATCTCATTTGCAGGAACATGGATGGAGCTGGAGATCATTATCCTTAGCAAAATAACACAGGAACAGAAAATAAATTAATGTATGTTCTCATAAGTGGGAGCTAAATGATTAGATCACATGGACACATAGAGGGGAGCAACACACACCGGGGCCTATTACCCGTGGAGGGTGGGAGGAGGAAGAAAATCAAGAAAAATAACAGGTACTAGGCTTAATACCTGGGTTACAAAATCATCTGTACAGCAAACACCCATGACACAAGTTTACCTACATAACAAACCTGCACGTGTGCCCCTGAACTTAAAATAAAAGTTAAATTTAAAAAAGAAAAATAAAGAAATTAATTTATACAAATGCAAACTATAAGACTAAACTATAGTGTTTAGGGATACATGCTTATTTGGTAATAGTATTTAAACATCAAATAATTATGATTAAAAGTGAGAACAATGTTTACTTTGGGAACAAAGTACGAAATAATAGTGAAAAGGATATTTTGGTAGTTCCAGATCCTGGTAATTTATTACATCTTTATCTTGGTGTTGCTTACATAGATGTTATGTTTTATCATATGTCATTGAGCAGTGACATCAAGAACATTAACTATATAGAAATAAATCTGACAAAAGATATACAGAAGTGTTATCAACCATTATTTAGATATAGCAGCACAGAAAACTATTAACAATTGTTGAGATATACTGTTTATAAATTTAAATGAATTAATGTAGAGATTTCAGCTCACACTGGGATATAAAATAAATATGTTCTTAATTAAATTTAGTAGAAACGGGAAAAAGTCTAATGTCTGAGAATAGTCAGGATACATTTATAGAAGTACAAAGTGGTCAGAAAGTATTATATTAAAGCTTATTACTAATTCTAGGAGGTTTTGGGAGATTCTTTGATTTTCTACTGTAATGTCATATGAGCATAAAGACAATTTTGTTTCTTCATTTCTAATCTGTGTAAGTTTTATTGCTTTTTCTCATCTTATTATTCTAGATATAATTTTGGTACAAGGTGAATAACAGTAGGGAGATATAACATACTTGCTTTTTTCTTAAACTTAGGGAAAAAGAGCCCAGCATCTCACAATTAGGATGTTAGCTATAAGATTTTGCAGACATTCTTTAGCAACTTGATAAAATTGCCCTCTATTCCTTGTTGGCTGAATTTTTTTTTTTTTTTAACATAAATGGGTGTCAGTCTATGTTATATACCTTTTTTACACTGGTTGTTATCATATTCTTTCCTTTTGCCCTTTCATCCTTTAATGTGGTATATTGTTGTATCAATTGATTGATTTTTTTGTTTATTTGTTTGTTTTAAGATAAGATTTTCCTATATTGCCTGAGCTGGTCATGAATTCCTGGGCTCAATAGATTCTCCCACCTCAGCCTACCAAATTACTGGGACTATAGGCTTGTGCCAATATGCCCAGTTTTGAATTGGTTGATTTTGAATCTTGAATTAGCCTTGATTATCTGGAATAAATCCCATTTGGTTGTGGTGTATAATTCTTAATATAAAAAATTAAGTGAAAGTAAAATTAAGATTATGTATTATTAACAGAAAGATAAACAAAAAGATGAATGCAATAGAGAAGATAACCCAGAAACAGGATCATGCAAACATGTGCACTTGACCTGTAAAAGAAAGTGGTAATGCAGAAAATGCCTTCAATAAATACACTTGTAAAATTTAGAGAGCTGTGTGGGAAAATTGATGCTTGTACCACACCTCTGACAAAAAACAACTTTTAAGCAGCTATTATTAATACATATAATGAGGGAAAAAGCAACTACAATACAATATAGAAAAATGATTTTTTTCTGTTATAAATTTTCAGTAATTTTAGCACTATTGAATTATTCTAATAATCTTGGCAAAACATTTTGCCAATTACATATAAATAATTTTGATGATTTGAATTTTACCTCAGCAAGTAAATAACTGCTTTGCTGAAAGCTAACCTGTGATGCTCAGAAAAGACTACATCAGAAGCATATTCACAGTATAACAAACACAGGGTTACTCAGTAACTGTGTAAATGACTAAATGTCTTCCTCTTTTGACCAACGTGGATTTTATGACTTAATATGTTTGAACAAGCAACCCTCAATCCATATCCCTTTCTTTACCAATGGCTATAGTTCTAATTTTATATTCTCATCTTATAAATAAAACTTCTTAAAACATCTAGTCACTGAATCTTCCCTATTTTTTGAAAACATCTAATTGATCATCATCTCTCCTTACTTAATCCTGTTTTAAATTCCTCTACACAAGCTTAAATATTATAAAACATCTCCGTATTCAACTTTCTTGAGACAGCCTCTATTCCTCTAGGTGTATATTTTCTTTGCTAGAGCAAACTGAAAAAAACTAACTTCATTTAAACACAGATATGTTTCTGGTCATCTTTACTTGGCTTTCACAACCAAATAGAAACATGTGACAGAATGTTTGGGCAAATTTCCACCACACTATGAGTAGGTTATTAGATGGTGTGATTTGTTTGTACATTTTTAATTTCAAGACTTATATTATCACAATTTAAAATAGTGCTTTATATCTCTTATCAAAAACAATGTTAGGTAGTTTATTGTAGTAACCACTTAGTGATTTATTCAATGTTTAAAATATTACGTTTGTTTCCCTATCCTAAGATAAGTAAAGCTTTTAAAAGTCACATTTTTATGACTTAAAAATGTTAGAAATATCAAGAAAACCCATGCCCATCAAATTGCAGTACATATTTAGAATACAATTTGTTGTAATTATATGTCTCCTTAGGGAGAACATGTGTAAGCTACAAGAGTGTATTGGCAATCATTTTCTATGTTCTCATTATACCCTTTATGATCTGCCTTCCTAATTTGGAGGGTAGGCACATTTTTTCTTACTATGTTAATTAGTTTCTCTTCAATAATCCAGATGTTTTGTTTATGTAATTTATTCCTTCCTGTTGATTTTTTAGTAATGAGATTAATCTGTCTGATTCCCCTCTTTCTAGCTCAATATTATGCTTCTATAATAATTCCCTTTAAAATGGGAGCAAAGACCTCAATCTACCAGTTTGTCTCTTCTTCAACATTGAAAAGTTTTCTTCTTTAGGGAAAGGTTACTGAGAATATTTTGTAAAGGTTTTACATTATGCTCATCTTACAATTATACTACCAAAATTCTAAAACAAAAAGACATAGAAACAATGCATAGAACTATTACAGCAAAATATAGAATTTGACATTCTATGGGATGTGGTTAAACAGTGATATAAAAATGCAATAGCAACTAAAGTGTATATATTTCTTCCATTACAACTCAAGGACAAGCCTCCATTCATTAAGTGCTGCCCCAATCTTCTTTCATTTTAGATTTTCATCTTTTACTCATAAAACCACATTTCTTAAATATTCCCATGTCCATAGATGAGTGAGCTAAATTCAAGTTTCAACCCAACTCACACTTCGGCTGTGATTTTCAAGATATATGTGGAAGTAGGTTAATTTTAGTTAATTTCTTAGTCTAAGATTATTAATGGGACTATTATTTCTAAATCTAAATAACTGTCAAACAATTAGAAGTAATTTGGGTTGAAATGTGTCCTTTAAAATTTTCCAAGATGTACACCTCTCTAGATTGGCATAACAAGCAACCCTCGATCCATATCCCTTTGACAATTAATATTCTATATTTAACCTTATAATGAAATTAGGAGAAAAAGACATTAGGAACCCATTAAAGATGAGGAACTCATTTTTTTATCTCCAAACATTTTATTCCATTTCTTCAATCACATTATTTTAATTGTTATTCTAGAATGAATTTAAATATTTAATAGGGATATAATCATTGATAACTCTTGGATTTTCATACTATGCTTAGCTGTTGCATTCGGTATATTTTTTTCCAGACAAAAAGTTAGATCATTTTTCATCTAGTTCTCAAAAATATTTCTTGTGATTTTGATAGTAGAGTGTAAAACATTTATTACACTTTGGAAAAAGAAAAGAATATATAATTATATTGTGTGATACATATACTGTGCCATATATCACAGTATAATAGTATTTATTTTATTATATATTGTCATACATTATACATCATATTATGCATCATATATGAAATATACATTGCTCCCTTTTTTAATGTTTTCTAGAAAAGTATTATAAATAATATGTAGATAGATGCATGCATACTAGCATTCATACGCATACAGATTTACTACAAGGAATTGGCTTATGCAGTTAGAGAGGCATACAAGTCCCGGGATTAAAGGTTGGCAAGTTGGAGTCCCTGGAAAGACAATTATGACGTTTCGGTTCAAAGAACAGAAAAAATGCATATCCTATCTTGAAGGCAGTCATGCAGGAGGAATTTTCTCTTAACTGGGGGAGGACCAGCCTTTTGCTCTTTCAAGGTCTTCAACACACGGAATTAGACCCAGTCATATTAATGGGAATATACACAAAGTATGTCTAAATATAAATATCTGTCAAGCAATTAAAAGTAATTTGGGTTGAAATACTTCCATTAAATGTTTCCAAGCTGTACGCCTCTGTAGATTGGTATAACAAGCAACACTACGTTACTCAGTCTATCTATTTAAATGTTAAACTCATCCAAAAAACTCTCACAAAAACTGCCAGAATAATGATTGACCACAATATCTGAGCACTCTGTGGCCTAGTCAAATTGCCACATAAAGTAAGCCTTTTCACTTGCGATTTAGTAACATGTTCTAGTTATCATAATTATCAATTTCATAAATATGCCTATTTAATTCCTTTTCTTATATTGCTATTTTAATTTCACACACACATATAATAGAAGTCAAACAATAACTAAAATTCTGCATGCATGTGTATGAGTGAAAGAGAGCGATTGGGAGAAAGTAGAGACATTTGTTATGTATCTTCTTTACTAGACTATGGCTTTAAATTATTTGTCGAAATACTAGGGATTACATGTTGCTATGAAGGTAAATGGATGTAATTATCATTTATAATAAGTTAACTTTAAGTAAGGCAGATTAACCTACTAAAGGTTAGTAGGACTCACATAATCAGTCAAAGGCCTTCAGAGCAAAAACTCAAGATTCCCAAATAAGAAATTAGTTTCAAGATTGTGACATAAAAATCTTGCTTGTGCTTCCAGTTTACTGGCCTGCATTATAGGTTATGGACTCAAGACTGCAACAACACTATTGCTTGAATCTCCTGGCTGCAGGCTAGCCTTGTAAATTTCAAACTTGATAACTCCCACAATTAAATCAGCACATTCCTAAAATAAATGTCCCCTCTACTCCACCCCATCAGTACCCTAATGCTCAGTGCAAACACTGGTAAACATTTAGAGTTCTGTTTCTGCCAGTTTAGTATTTTAGAGCAAGGGGCACAAGGGAATTTTGGCTATTTGCAAAGAAGTATTTTAAGAAGGTAGATCATATACTTTATTCTTGAAACATCAACAAAATTAGATTTGTATAAACAGACAAATATTCTTGGAGTTTAAGAGATCAAGCAGTTACATCTATTACTATAGAATTTTATGGATTCTGAATTTCTTTTTTATGGAGGGAGACCTCCATATACATAGTCTTAAAACTATTACCTCATACACTCTGTTTTTTTCATTTAATATTTGACATTTTTAGACATTAATTACATCTCAAATTTAGTTTTACATATGATATGAAATAATGATCGAACATTTTTTTTTCTAAGCAGATTTGAACTCTTTGAAAAATTACATTTATTTCCATGATGGCTATTTATTACCTAACAAATTATTTAAATATATGTGCATTTGTTCTTTGGAAATCATATATATTGTTTAGAAAGAAAATAATTATTATTAGAAAAATATAAATACTTCTTTCAGCATAGCTACTTATTTCTATTGGTTAGAACTTTTTACCTACTCGCTTGCAAATGAGATTAGTTGAATTATACTTTTAATGGAAATAGACATCTAAGAATCCTGTCCTGTCTTTCAAACTTGACAATAAACTATTGCCTGTAAAATAATATTTATAATTAAATTTTTATTTAAACGGTTTGAACAACTTACAAGAACATTTTAATTCTCCTTTTTTAAAAGTTGAATTATTTTGTAGCACATCAACTTACCCGAAGAGAATAGCAAGAAAATTCAGTTAATGTAAAAATTAAACAGCCAACCAAACAAATAAAATGTACTTGAAGGCAACAGAGAGCTTTTAAGGCAACCAGGACGTGAAAGAACCCAATTCCAAGGAAACATGATTTGTGCTGAAATTTGGTATGACATTCTTCAGCAACTTTTACCCTTAGGACATTTTCTAATTCTGAGAATAGAGTCTTGTCCTAAAAAGCATTTGAAAAAGAATTTTGTAAACATCTTTCAGACCTAAAAGACAGCCGACACTTGAGACACTTGAATCACAGTGTAGTTTAACTACAGATCAGAGTTAAAGAACACCCTAGGCTTTTGGGTGGAACCTCTAGAAGGCTGTGGTACAGGACCATAGGTGAACAAGAAAAACTGGAGTCTTTCTGTGATCTAACTTTTGGTCAAATTGAATTAAGGTGATTAATTACTCTCTCTTCCTAACAAAGGTAAAGGTGAATTCTCTATATAGGAAAAAAAAATTCCTATAAACTATGAAATTCCACACATGAATCCTGACATTCATTAAAAATTATCCTACCCCTTACACGAGTGAACAAAACTGACTTAAAGCCAATAAACAGACAGACAAACAAATGAATCAACAAAACTACACAGTTAACGTAGACTTTAGAATTTTTAGATACATGTGGAAGCAGCTCACATGTATAATAAATAAGGAAAATATGTGAAATAGAAACAAAGTTGGTTGATAGGCTAGGATAATTGAAATATGCAAAAACAAATCCAGATGCACACTGCAATATACAATATACAAAAAATACACAATAACTAAAGTAAGTGCCCAAATGAGAAATTTAGCAGCAAGTTAGTTCTAAAAAAAGAAAATATAAACAAACTTAAAGACAGATCAAGAAAATATCTGCATAGAAACATAGGTAGGTAAAGGATATACTAGGAAAAAAAGACATATGGGATAGAGTAAAAATTCTTAAATATTGTTACTTGAAGTCCCAGAAAGAGAAAAAGAGAAGGGAGAGAGAGAGAGACAGAGAGACAGAGAGAGAGAGAGAGAGAGACTGAAGAAGTAATTGAGAAGATAGTGACTACAAACTGCAAAATTCACAAATAGGCAAGTAGGTTCAAGAAGCTGTGCAAATATCGAGCACAATAAATGTCACAAAAAGCCAGAGACAAGAAGATATAGCTTTTGAAAAGGCAAAAAAAAAAAAAAATTGGCACCATCAAAGAAACAAAAATGAAATTTAACAATAAAATTAGAAGTGTCAAAATTCAGTTAATAGACATCTTTGCTGTTATTAAAAAGAATAACTACCAAACTAGAATTGTATACCCAGCAAAATTGTCCTTCAAAATAATGTTTTCTGCTAACCACAAGCTGAACGTCTTCAGTAACAACTGACATATACAAAGAAAAAATTTGAAAAGAATCCTTTAGAAACAAGAAAAATAATCTCAGGCCAAATTATGAGAATGCAGGAAGAAATGAAGAGCAACTAAAAGGTAAATATAATCCTAAATGTAAATAAATATTGACATTAAAGAAATTGTTACTAAGATTGATAATATTATTATATTATCAATTAATGTAAATGCAGAATTAAAGAATGTGATGATGTTGCGGAGATAGTGAAAGTGACAGTATTAGATTTTAACAAATCAGAAAGGATTATCTTTAGGGTAAATAAATAATTATAAAAAGAAAAAAACCTGTCAATATAAAAACAGGACATAATTTTTAGTAATGACAATAAGAATGTCAAACTTATATGCCCCTCAGCTACGGCTATAAGTGTTTTAAATTATTGAAGTATATCCATGATTTCTTTGTGTCTAATAATTAATACCTGTAGCCGTCTGTATAGTGAATAAATTTTTATCTAGAGCTAATAAGACTTTTGTATTAATGTGTTTTATTAGACAATTTTGAATGTGTATGTGTGACAATCACTTCTATTTTATCATATATAACATCTATTAAAGAATTTTTCTTCCTGAAATCTATTTTAATCATAAAAATTATCTTTTGAGCCAACAGGTTCACATTTTACATCTTTTAAGCCTCACTGTTATCTTTATTAAATGAATAGCTAAAACCAATCCTATTATCATAAGTTTTCAGAAAATCTGACAGTTGATAAGTAGAGGGAGATTATATTAATTTACTTGCCATAGGCTTTTGATATAACTATTTCTTGAGCATTTTACATTTTATTAAAGGAAGGAAAGGCAAAGTTGAATAATGGGGCTTTTATTAGTTTTTACTTAAAGGCCAATGACAGACTCCTGTGGTAATTTCTTCTGATTTTGAAAACTAATAAGACTTCACTTGAATTTTCCCTCAGGAATATTATATTTTTGATATTAAGCAATACCAAATTTGCTATATTATACTTTATAATTTTGTCTGATTACCTCCCCACAGAAATAAAATTAGTATTATTCAAGAGCTTCTTAATAGTTCTTAATAAATAATGTTACTATCAAATAAGCTTAATATTACATGATATACTGGAGTTTGATGTAAAAAATATACTATTAGAATACAAGATTTCTCCTTATTAACTTAAAGTAAACATTGATAGTGTAGTTTGTGGTGCCACAAGTATACCTCAGACATACTTTTGAAATAAAATGACAAAATATCTGCTATGACTCCATAAAATCTTAAATTACAAGTTTAGATCTTGGAGTTCAAGTCTTAATATTTTTTATGAATCTACTATTTCCTTTCTGTATATGGACAATAAATTTCCACACATCATTGACATTTAATCCACATCAGAATACATTCTTGTATGTAATGATTTCTAAATATATTAAAATGTCTTATTTCATGCATAGGTAAACAAAAAGTGGCACTTGGAAAAATATGTCATTTTCAAGTGAATTTAAGTGTCCTAGCACTATGTCTAGTTTGGCTAGTAGCAAGACAATTCTAAGAAAGTGGGAAAAATCAACTTGCAGAATTAAGATTATAAACAGTAGTAGAACAGGATTAGGAGATGTAAGAGGAGAAAGCAAAAAATAGTTAATATCTGTAGAACTTCCATGAATAAGCATGTTACTTATGATATGGGAAATTCAATTGTGTAAATATCTGTGCATAAAATTAGGCCCACTTAGACCTTGTTAGTTGATACATTACTTTTTAAAAAAATTTGTGCAGACTATAAGTTATTCTGCTTCTAGGAAGAGTGTAGTTTGGAACAGTAGACCAGTGGCCAAACAGAGCAAATATTCTAATTATTATAGAAAAATATTTGTGAAAATGAAAGTAAGCCATAGTGTAAATATATGTTTCCCATTAACAAGAATGACATGTAAGTTCAAGTATGGAAATGTATGTAGCATGCAAAAATGTATCAGGAGAAAATTGGGATAGCTATCCTAACGGTAAATGAAGGAGACTTAAAAACAAGAAGCATTACCTTAGGAAAGATGACATCTCTCGTTACAAAGTCTCAATTCATGTGTAAGATAAAATTTCAAAAATTAGGTATAGATGGATAGAATTACATGTATATACAAAATCATATAAATATATAAATAATTAAAATTAAAATGTTAATATATACATTAATATATCTGTATATGTGTATATTACAAAGACATACATATATGTATGTTTATTTATAATTAAGCCCTCCCAGTGACTTGGGGAGAAAATAAAATGACAGTTTGGGACCAATAGCAGCAATAATTACAGAAAATGTAAACAATGTGAATATTCCATTAATTATAAAAAAGTATTTGCAGAATGAAAGTACACCTTAGTAAGTATATGTGCCTTAACAACAGGAATGACATGTAAGTTCAAGCATGGAAAATTATGTAGCATGCAAAAATGTTTCAGGAGAAATCTGGTATAGTTATTCTCATAGTAAATGAAGAAGGCAAATAAAAGAAACAGTATCTTAGTAAAGATGACATTTCTCATTATAATGTCTCAATTCATAAGTAAGATAAAATAATTCTATATCTATATATTCCCAATAATATAGATTTATAAAGGGAAAATGGGTAGAACTAAAAGAAAATTAGAAAATTAATCTCCATTCACTGCTGGTAATTTTAATACATTTTTCTCATTGACATTGAAAACAATCACAATGCAAATTACTAGAGATATTGCAGATTTGAAAGACATTGTTGATAAATTTGATCTAACAGTTTTTTTGTCATCAAACGAGATGACAGCCAATAGCCATTGTTTATATATTCATCGGAAAATCACTCCATGCTAAACCGTAGAGCATTCTTAACAATTTTTAAAGTAATATTGTAAAAAAGTGCATGTTCTATAACCTTAATGAGAATTAAGCTAGAATTCAATAAGAAGAAGATAACTGTATTCTTCTCCCACATATTTGGAATTTAAACATACTCATCAACATAGGCATGGGATTAAGAAGAAATCACAGTAGAGGTTAGAAAATAATTTAAAATGAAATTATATTGAAAGCATGATATATTAAAATTTATGGACTGCAGTTAATTCTGTCCCATATAAGATCAAAGTTTCTATATAAAAATAATACTTAAAAGTCCTAGAAATTTAAATCTAAACAAATTTTTTAAATAGGTAAGAAAAGCAGAAATCAACAACAAAAAAGTAACGAAATTAACAAAATCAACATTTTTTTTTCTTTAGAAAGATTAATAAAACATATGTTTCTATCAAAGTTGATAGAGGGAAAAAAACTGAGAAAGCACAAATAACTAAGACAAAAATTAAAAAATATCACTCTAATACAGTTCATAGACACATGGGAAGAGATAACGTTATCTCTAGTTCAATAAAACTGTAATCTTAGACACCGTAGAGCGGTCCTTGAAAATGCAACTTTCCAAATCTCAAATAAGAAAACGTAGAATGTCAGAAAAGTCTTATGTATCATGAAAAAAAAAAATGAAATCTCTAAAAACAATCTATCCGCAAAGAGATCCATAGATTTGATGGCTTTAATGGTGAATTTTCCAATTTCAGAAGGAAATAGGAATACTTTACAAAATGCTCAGATATAAATTAAAATAAGAAAAAAGTTTTTGAACCATTATATGAATCCATACTAAAACCAGACAAAAATATAACTAAAAATGAAAATTGACCAGGAGCAGGGGTCATACCTGTAACCCCAATAGTTTGGAAAACTAAGGCAAGAGGATTGCTTGATGCCAGGAGTTTGAGACCATCCTGAGCAATATAGCCAGCATCTTTGCAAAAAATACAATTCAGCCAAGTATGGGGTTACACGCCTTAGTCCTAGCTACTCAGGAGGCTGAGGTGGGAGGATCACTTGAAGCCAAGAGGTTGAGACTACAGTGAGCTATGATTGTGCCACTGGACTCCAGCCTGGGTGACTGATCAAGATCTTGTCTCTAATAAAAAAAAAGTAATGAAAACATAAAGAAAATTACAGTATTTATAATAATAGGCACCCCCAATTTGTGTGTGTGTGTGTGTGTGTGTGTGTCCAAATACACAAAACTGTAATTACTTTCAGGTAGCAAGGTTATAATGTTGGAAATATAGAAATTAAAAATTCTAATAATTAATAGGTCATTTTATCATGGTTGCTGAATTTAAGATCACTATAAAATATACTTATAAAAACAACCAAAAAATCCAGAGTATGTATTGGAAGATTATAAACCCAAAAGTAGTGAAAGTAAGAATTCACATAAAAATAAAGAAGCAGAATATACATAAACAAATTTACACATAAAATGTGGATTGGAAAAGTCACCCACTGGATCAAAAAAGAGTGGTTATGGGTTATATGCAAGATATTGATATAAAATTGTGATTTAGATGTTTGAAATTGTAAGAATGATTGAAGCGGGCATGATAATAGCTTTTATAAAACTATTAGACAGATTGGGTGTCTAGTCTAATTTTGATTTTGTTGTCATAGAAGAAGCCATTTTGAGTTTGGACTTAAATCTCTAAGTAGCCAGGATGAAAATAGCTGGGGGCAGAGAATTACAGAAAGAAGGACAAGTGTAAAGGCAAAGAAGCGTAAATAAAATGAGATTTACCTGATTAATCATAGAAAGGTAGGTTATTTGTCAGAGCATGGTGTAGAGGGAGTCAGAACTAGCCAAGAACAATCAGGAATTATCTTAGATAAAGCAGGAATTGAAAATACATAAACCTCTTTCACCCTTTTTAAGATGTTTTTTTCTTCTCCATCATATATGATTCATAAAAAATCACTTTGACTATCCAAAGAACTTTCCAACACACATTCTTACATCAAAAATACATTCTATAATTTCAAAACTACAAAACCATGTATTTTACCTTTTTGTAATGTAATGGTAAAAATATGTTAAAGTATTATGATATGATACATGTAAAATATTTTAAGAATACAGTAAATCCTGGTGTTATTATTAACCTAAAACTGAAATTTGAAAATTCATTTGGTCTACTTAAGTTTTTTGTAATTGTCAAGGACATTTAATATTCCAATGTTGAGTTTCCTTTAAGTGAAATCACAGTTACTGAAGGGCCCTCTATGAGAAATCATAAAATCTTTGCTGTGTAACATGGTACTTTTTTTTTAATGTTAATTCTCAGCTTCTTCTAATTAAGAAACTGAAATGACCATACTGAGTCCCTCAGGATGCTAATGGCTTTTCCACGTGACATTTCACGACCAAGGAGATAAAACAGGGAGAGTGGACAAACATAGCATCTTCTGCCTTGACTGGGAAATTACTTTGAGAAAGACTCATGCCCTTGGTTGTATTTGATGGATTATCTATTCAGTATTTCAGGACTTTGTTCATCTATAATTGACCAAGAAAGTGATGAGCTACAGATGGTCCAGGTTTTTGTTTTGTTTTGTTTTATGGCACTGAGGCAGAATGCAACAGTGTGTTTGCTTTTGCACACACAAGCAGTTAAGTTTCACAAGTAAAGTGTAAAAATAACTTCTGCGCATAGATAACACAGTTCATCTGTTAAAATACAGGGCAAAACTGAATCCAAAGAGCCTTTTGGCTGAGCAAACAAGGAATTATAATGAATAATGTTGCTACCCTGTAACAGATGTAGAACAATGACAGTCTGGCTGATGTATGAACAGAAAAACATGGTTTAAGAGAAAAAGCCACAGGGTTCTCTGTCTCTCTCTCTCTTTCTCTATCTCTTTCTCTCTGTCTCTCACTACTCACTTTGAGCATGCAGTAGTGTATATGTATATTCACACTGTGTATATGTTCAGTAGTGTATATGTATATTCACACTGTGAAGTGTACATTGTTGTAAACAGATACTCAGAACTTTTTCATCTTGCAAATCTGAAAATCTATACCCCTTAAACACCTAACTCCCCATTTTCTCCTTCCTCCAGCTTTTTTATTATAACTGGGGCTTTGTTTATTGCATTTATTATTTAAGTCTAGATTTAAGAAACAGGCTTCCTAAAAAGTTAAACTATTTTTTTTAAATAAAATGAAGTTAGAGTAATCCAATATTTACATTAAAGTTATGTGAAAACTTCTGAAACAAAATTTATATATGTTTATGTTTGTCTCTAGGTCTTCAAATGTAGACATAGTGCTTTGCTAAGTTCATGGAGTTTTTTGATAAATTATTGTAAACATAATTTATGAAGGTATGGTTGATAAAAATAATGTAGATAACTTGGTCTCTCTTATTTATATAATCCATGCACTTATTAACATTTAAGCATTCAAGAAATGCTTCTTGTTTAAATGAATACCTAGACTATTTTATAATCATTCAAATAGTATTAATGATCTGTTTACAGTATAAGGTAAAGCAGGGAATACAAAAGTGCTTTAATATTATTTTATGTAGCTTATATGAAATCCACACCCTATGGAAATACATGAAGAAACATTAAATTTGTGTGAAGGATAATGTGGATTGGATACAGTCATTTACTATATCAAAAAAGGGTAATTATGGGTTATATGTAAGATATTGATATAAAATTGTAACAGAGGTTTGAAATTATGAGAATGATTAAAGAGTATAAAAAGTTCAAAATGGTAAGAAAAAATGACTAGCAAAATAGCTATCTTAATTATTTTATTATATTACATATAATTATTCAATTTTTACTGATATTTTTATCAAATATTTGAAATGAATAAGGCTTTTAGTTACTTTTAATTTATATTAAATATATTATATATACATAAAAACATTTACTTTTGTATAAGAGGATAGAAATTTTTTTAAATAGCTATTTTCATTTTTCACTACATTATATATTATTCATACTGTCTTAGAAGATTGTGTCCTTTGGTTACTTGTTGAAAGCAGTGAACATTTTTGCGCATCTCTCTTGCTTTCTTACAAAATTTTCCTCACTGGCTCAAGTGGGGATTTCTGAACATGATGATTATGCTTAAAGGCCTAGACAGTGGTGATGCCTTTATAGACACATACTCTTCTTTGCCCTGTGGATTCTTTCTGCATTTATTCATCTAATGAACAATATTTATTAATGCCCTATTATGTGTTGTATAGTCTGCAGATGTATAAAGCCCTCACAGGAAATGAACCTGCAGACGTGCCTTTCTAAGTGCATTGCTTTAATTAGCTGAGCTGCTCCAGACAAATTCATGAATATAATCTACAGACATCTTTACACTGAGATCACCCACAGAGGCACCTATCCATTTATAATTCATATATTCAAATATAAAGCCACTACTAACAACTAAATATAATCCACTTGAATATGTCCCGCGAGTGAGGAGTTTCTCAGCCATCATTCAACCCATGCAGTAAGCAGCATCTGCAGTTTCTGGGCCCATTATCTGTTTACTTAGTAAGTGGTTTCAGGATATGGCATTGCCCAGCCAATTCAGATAATGTTCTGACTGCAGTACTTAGTAGCCACAGTCATGAAAGACTATCGAGACTAAATCCGTCATATCTCTGAAACCTATTTTCATCAGTCAGTGATGAAATACAAACCCCAACTCCTCCTGCACACACCCACACTTTACCTCACCACCTGTGTATTGATGTGTGTTTCCTTATCCCTGCTCCAACTTTCCCTTTCTCTCGTAAAATGACATCTGTCAAAAGAGAGATGGGCAAGAGAGATGAGCTTTGTCTTCTAGGGCCATTATCCCATAATTAATCAAGTTTCTATATCCTCAAATTTTTCTCCACAGGTTCCCTTTGCTTACCTGAAACCTGGTTCACTTTTGACCATGCCACCTCCTCACTTCCTCTGAGGTCCCTGCTACATACTTTTCCTACCAGCCTCTTATTTTATTTATTTATTTATTTTATTTTTTGAGAGGGAGTTTCACTCTTGTTGCCCAGGCTGGAGTGCAGTGGGGCAATCTCAGCTCACTGCAACCTCTGCCTTTCGAGTCCAAGGGATTCTCCTGCCTCAGCCTCCTGGGATTACAGGTATGCACCACCACGCTGGGCTAATTTTGGATTTTCAGTAGAGAAGGGGTTTCTTCATGTTGGTCAGGCTTGGCTTAAACTCCCGACCTCAGGTGATCTGCCTGCCTCGGCCCCCCAAAGTGCTGGGATTATAGGCGTGAGCCACCGCACCCGGCTCTCCTGTCAGCCTCTTTTAAGAAACCTTGTTCCCCTGAACTCTAAACAGTTGTAATGTTCTACCCTAAACCTTTATTTTTTCATGTATTTTACATCAATTGACCTCTTGGTTACCAGCCATGTTTATTCAGTAATCCAAAAACTGGCTTCATAGTCCTTATCTGTAATGTGTGCGTTCAATTTTTTTCTGGACATTTTCAAAGTGAGCTTTGATTATCTTCCAAATCTCTTAGACTCTTAGCCCCTTTCCCTTCCTTTTTTTTTGAAAAATTCTGTCAACACAGCAGCCTGCTAATTCCTGCTCACTCCAAGGAGATTTCTCCAAATCTTTAATGTTCTGCTGTATGATTATAACTTCTTTTAACTTCCTTTAAAACTATTCCCACTAAAGTCATTTTTAAAGCAGAGTCTTAATCAGACTTTAGATAGAAAAGAAAGATGCACCTACAAAATGTCAGCCCTACACCTTTCCCAAAATTCAGATGTTCAGCATAAAAAGTGAAGTGATAAGATGAAGAAAGAAATGATAAGATGTCAGGAGGAGAATTAGGAAAGTGTGCTGTCACAAAATCATGTGTATACGGATTTTGTATATGCACATATATCTGTGTATATATATTCAAATATACACGTATATAAGAATTGTTTACTTTTAAGGAGGTAGAACTATTAAAACAAACTTTTTATTTAGATTAAATTTAACAGAGTTTAACTGAGTAAAGAACAACTAGCAAATCAGCCAGCCCTCAGAACCAGAGGACGTTCAGAGAGCTTTGCTCCACACCTGAACAGGCAGCATTTATGAACAGAAAGCAGAAGTGAAGTACAGAGATAGCTTGATTGGTTACAGCTCTATGTTTAGCCTATTTGAATATGGTCTTATTAATAGGCCACTCAACTGACTGAAGCTCAACTGCTATAAATGGCTGAGACTCAGCTGTTTGTTACAAAAGCGGGCTCCTGAATTAAGCTCTCAGTTAGTTTATATACTAAGTTAGGTTGAGGTTTGTTACAGAGGCACTCACAGTAAGGAGGCATCCTCGGGCTAGTTTAGTTTAATAGTACTCATTTGTGACAAATACTTCTTTGGTTAAAACAGAAGATAACATAGAGTAAGTCACTTGATTCTTCTCAGTATTTATTAAGACTCTATTGTGTTGTGTACCCTGCAGGTGAACTCTGCAGTTCTCAAGGTTGTTATTTGTTGGCTCGACTATTGCACTTTTGATAGAGAGCAGTGGAAAGAAACCTGAATGAAGTTGGTTAAGGAAAGAATACGAAGTGCAGTACAGGTATATTACTTTCTCTTGAAGGTTGGGTAGAGGGGAACAGAGAAAAGGAGCTGCAAGTGTCAGAGAGACAAGGCTAAGAAATGGAAGATTGAACACATTTGTATTCTATTATGATGTTGCAGAGGATGTACAGAGGATGAAATAATACAATTAACCAAAGAAAGGATGGATACAGAAATGATGTGCTTAAGACTTCAGGAAAGGGTGATATCTGGAGTACAGGACATGGATTAACCCTTGATTAGAGCCAGAACTTTTCCTATAGTTACTACAGATGAGAAAGAAAAGATGTAAGTAAATTGGCAGAATTTATCTGAAGAAGATAAAGAAGCTCACTTTCAACAAAAATAGGTCATTAGATGAGAGTAGCCAAGGCCTCGAGGTTTGAAGGAAGAGGGCAGTAAATCGTTCTCTTAGAAGGTATTATTCAAGCTATTGGCCAAGCTGCTGTGAGTAAGAACCTAAAACAGTGACTGACTTGTAAAAGGTAAAGTTTTTTCTTTTATTCTTCTAGATAATATCGCTAGGCAAGTAGGTGAACTCTCCTGCCTGGTGTCTTGCAAGGATCCAGGCTAAAAGTGCAGCTCTGCTTTCTTCAGCTTATAACTTCCATTCCTATTTTAGTCATCATCATTTTCAGTCTGCTAGAAAGGGTAGAGTTAAAGCATAGTGTAAATAACTTGTCTTTGAATATGTGCTCACCTATTATTATCTAAAAATTGGTCCCGTAGCTATATCAAGCAACTGGGATGCCTGGAAAATATAATCTGTGGGCTAAGCAGCCATTTCCCATTTAAAACTCTGGGGAGAAGGCATCCAATACTACAAGGAAGATGCCAAGATTTTGTGCAGAGAGTTAGGTGTTAAGCCTAGTACCCATTATTTATTTTTCCTGATCTTCTTCCCTCTCCCTCATTCCACCCTCCAATAAGCTCCTGTATGTGATATTCCCCACTCTGTGTTCATGTGTTCTCATAATTTAGCTCTCACTTATAAATAAGAACATGTAGTATTTGAAAAAAAAAAAAAACTTAACATAATTTATCATTAGAGAAATTCAAAATTGAAACCTGAAGAAAACTTTCTAAATCTTTTACTATTCCCAGCCTTCTAGTTCTCTAGTAGTAGTTTTGGGATGACTGAAAAAAAATCTAGAAAAACAATTTCTGGTATCCATGGAAACATTTTTATGAAGATGGTTGAGATAAATATGGCTGTCAATAATTTTGGTAGAGGATGCACCTTGCTACCTGTAAAAGCAATATTAAAAGTCCCCTAGGGAGAGCTAAATAGAATGAGTGATTTTATTTTCTGTGGTAAAATTATAGACATAAGTCTTTTAGCTGAAAATAAGCCTGTCTTACAGGGAAGTGGAAAAGTGCACACTCAAATACTCTGTAGGTTTGGGAGTAATTACACAAACATTTGAAGGCCACTTTGTACACCTGATACATCCTCCCAAGTGAAGTCTAGTTTTCTCACATTATTATATTTTTACTTCTTTTAGTGCTTTCGGGGTACCTCTCACTCCTCTTTACATCTACTTATAACCTATAAATCATATTCACTAAATAGTCACTCATGTCACACTATTTTATGCAAAATAAGTGAAATAACATGAAGATTTTATTTTTAATAAATTTGGATCTAAAGTTGGCAACCTGCTGAATATATGTACATGTTAAACATTAGAAAATTCTACATTTCAATAAATAGAGTGGCAGTAGTGAACTGAGTGCTTAAAAATACATATATATTGGATACTTACTATTGACAATAGCCATGTTTTAAAAAGTTACTGATTTAGCAAGCACTGAACTCTTGCTCCTGGGTGGGGAATATATAATCACATAGATTATAATCTTATATCTCCAAAACAATATATCCTGGTAGATTATATTTCCTGTATTTTACAAAGAGACAAATAAGTTGTATGTAAGTGTTGAGTGACTAGCCTGAGGCTGTCCCACTCACAGGTGCCAGAACTTGGATTCAAACTCCATCCAGTAGGCAGTAGAGCTAGAGCTTCTTTCACTCCACTGCACTGCCCCCTACTGTCTCCATCCTTTGGTCATATCTGTATGGGAGCTGAAACAAAGCTGAGTGACCTTATTGGATCAGAACTGGAAACCTGCCTGTTGGGCAACTCAAATTTTCACTACTCTGTATGTGTCCTGAATGACCACAATTTTGCTTTGGAGGCTACAAATAAGTATTATCATGGAGGAGACTTTGCAAATACAGAATCTGAGAATAATAAAGGTTGACTGTACATCTTTATGAATTTGATTCTGTCATTATGATTTCTAGTCAGTTCACTCTCAGATATTTCATCCATATTTATAGAATAATTATTTTCTACACAGGATGTTATTCAGTTCTAACTTTCATACATACTTGATTTACATCATATATCAAATTTACATGTACCCTAGACCTATTGTAAAATAATGATGTCTTTGTGATTGGAAGATTAACTGAATGCCTCTCTATCTTACCTTGATTGACTAATATTAGTGTAGTGACATTGACTGTTAAATCATACATCATTGGTAGGAAGTACACTGCGTTGATTTCAGTAGCAACATTTTCATATTTCAATTATTCCTCTGTGAATAACTAGTTAATTAAATGATGAAATTTATTGATAATTTATAATGTTAAAGGTGATTCAAATATTTGTAAAATAAATACAACATATACAGAATTTACAACAAAAATACCTTAATTCTTTACAGATAAGGAGACTGAAGTTGAGAAGTGGTAGGTGTTCTCTCTAATGTATATTAGTAATAGGGATTGAAGCTTAAGGTGTTTTCTCCACCTTTTAGATTCAGTATCAGTCCACACTACTTCTGGGAAGAATTATTTTTCAGAAAATTAATAGAAATATAATTAAAAATCAAAAGTCTTAGAAAATAGTATTCAATACTTCATTTTTACATTTTATTAATTGTGAAATGATTTTTACATCATAAAAGACATATTTTAAATGTATGGTTATGAGTTTAACAAATTATACTGTGTGGCCAAAATTTCAATGTTTTGGAGATTCACCTAGGTTATGTGTTAGTAGTTATTTGTTTTCTTTCTGTATGTGTCATTTTGGATGCTTTCTGTTGATCTATTCAAATTTGTTAATCCTTTCTTCATTTGTGTCCCATCTGCTCTTTACCCAAACCAATATTTTTTCAAATACAGTTTTTTGGTTTTCAGAATTTTTATTATTTTATTTTATTTTTGAGATGGAGCAGGCTGGAGTGCTGTGGGAGGATCTCGGCTCACTGCAGCCTCTGTCTCATGGGTTCAAGCAATTCTCCTGCCTCAGCCTCCCTAGTTACTGAGATTACAGATACCCACCACACACCTGGCTCATTTTTGTATTTTTATTAGAGATGGGATTTTGCCATATTGGCCAGGCTGTCCTCAAACTCCTGACCTCAGGTGATCCACCCACGTTGGCCTTCCAAAGTGCTGTGATTACAGGTGTGAGCCACTGCACCCAGCCAATGTTTTATTTTTCTATTTTTTTAATTCACAAATTTCCCGTTTTTCCAATGATTATAATATCTGCTTATAGATTATTTAAATATTCCTAATAATTATTTAAAAATTATTTTCTCTTTATTCCAACATTTGGGTTTTTAGTCTATTTCTATTGACGTTCTTTTGACTTTAGGTCACCTTTCTCTGTTTTATACATGTTTAATAAACTTTTCGTTTTTAACTGACATTTTGTGGATTGATATGGAATAGAGGGACTGAGTTTTGTTTTCTTCCCCAGGAGAGTATTCTGTGTATTCCAGCAGGAAGTTACTGGAAGTTCAGCTTTGCCTTGTGTAGACTTGCTTTTATATTTTGATAGTGTAGGCCCTGGTATTTGGCTCTTATTTCTAATATGTGACTCTTTCAATGTGTCTATAAGAATTTTAAGATGGCTATCAACCCTTTTTAACTTTATGGGACTCAAACCTCAAAGCGTCTCTTTCTTATGGAAGACAGTTACTGAAATGTCTTCTGGGCTTTCATAGTTCTTAGCTGTTGCTTCATTCTTGGACTCCTTGCATTTCCCATTCAGGGATAAGTGAAAGACAGAGGGGAGCATTATAAGATTTTGGTATTTCCTTTTTTTTTTTTTTTTTTTTTGGTGGCTTCCTCCTGAGAGTTCCCTTTTAATTTCTGGTGATTTTGGTGGCTCCGACCTTCAACCTGACTCCTAATACCAATAAAACTATAGCTCTTGCTTGAACCCTGTGTGCTAGTCCAGGTTATAGGCTTAGCGACACTCTCATGGAAGCAGCCAGATGAATGTGGACCTTATCCGATGTATTCCGTATGGAAGGCTTATATTTATTCCATGTCTTCTTGCCTTTGACCTCCTTTTCAATGCCTTCAAAGTTGTTTTCCATATTGTTCCAGAGTTTACTATTGCTACCAGTAGGAGCATTTGTTAATTAAAAACAAGTCTATCATTACTATAATTCAAATTCATTTTTTAATACTAAACAAAGCACTACTGATATCTAGTTAGGACTTTCCATCTTTAAGAAGCTGCTAATGTCTGCCTATTCCTTCTTGTTAGAAATATTATGAGATAAATAAGGTAATTTAGGGATCATACTTTAAGATATTTTGAAAAAATTAGTGCATAAATCAAAAATCTCATTGTTATTCTTTACCCAACTGTCTCCTCTTCAATGCTTCAGTTTTCTAAAAGAATTGTCAACCTTCCTTCAATACCAAGGTCACATATACAAATAAGAAGACATTTAAGAATTATTGAGAATCCATTTACAGTTGCTGCCCCATAGTATGGATTTCAAAAAGAAGCCCAGAATATGTAAAAAGGAATTTTTACCCAAATTATAAACTGTTGGATTTTATCATTTGTATATTTGGATATAAAAATACTACTTCTAGTTTTAATTCTTATTTCACCAGAGTGACTGATCTAATTTTACAGAAGAATTAACTCATTAACTTATTGGCACTTGAATAACTTTTATCTAATATAAAGAAATAACGTTCACGGCAATATATTTTTCTCAAACACAAAAAGGTTTTCTAATGTGCCCTTGTTTAAATTGAAAAAGTGGGATATGGTGAGTAAGGAGAAGCAAAATTAGGAAAAAGTAAGAATGAAATTTAACAATAATACAACCCATCTAAAATACATTATGGTTTCACTAGACATGACCTATATGTCCTAAAATATATCCCTGGTTTATATCATTGTTTGTATATATTAGGCCTCCAAAATACTCTGTTAACATGGAAATGACACTGAAATGACATAGAATAATTGACTAATTGCCCTGTTGTGTGGATATCTTTGATAAACTAGTGTTTTCATCATTCAATTCAAGTTCTCTCTTAAAAAAAACCATCTGCTATATAAAATGTGAAACTTTGAGTTTGGACCACAAGGTATCAGTCAAAAACAGTCTTCTTTCAGACTATTTAAGACACTCCACCCATATTACTTTATTCTACTTTATTTTCAAGTTTTCTTATTATTCTTTTCTTCTGTCTGCTCATCTATTGTAAAGCCAAAAAATTACATTTTTGTTGGAGTTTTACAATTTCTTTTTGGTGGAAAGAGTAAAGGTCAGGCATTCCATTTCAGGAAGATAGCTAAATGGTTGGCATTAAAGTGTCTGCCAAAATGATGGAGTGGTATTTATTTTTATTTTTCAGTAAAACCATATGAAACTGCAAATAAAAGCACTCACTACTTTTAATGTCAGATTTTAAATTTAAAAATCTCTCATGTTCCTGCCTCCTGAATCAAAACTTATTCGGTGTGAGTCATATTGACTTCAATGCCTATTCCTTTTTAAAATAGCTTTGAAATCTGAATTGTACCAAAACAATTTTATAAAATTGAAAACAATCTTATTTATCAGGACAATAAATTGATAAAATAATCTTGTTAATAATTAATTTTAACCTCATTCATTATTAAATTATTTTAATTCAAATTGTTCAACATGAGGGGGGTCAAATATAGTATAATCTACTTTCTGTATGGAAAACATGAAAAAGATTTATAATGTTGTTGTCAGTGTGTCAAAAGGTAAACCATTCTTGAGTGTTTGGAATTTTTGTTTTCTGAACTTTTCAGTATGAATTATACATATAATAAATAATAGTGCCTATGGCTGCAATGATAACAAATAATAATAATTAGAAATGAAAACTACCATAATAATAACCTGCATTAGTTTAGTGCTGGCTAATTACAGGCTAGGCATAATGATAAGTGACTTACTTACATGAATTATTTGTAACAGGCCCTGAATACCGTATACAGTTCCTAAATAGCATATATATGCGTATATATATATATATATATATATATATACACACATATATTTCATACATACTTTTCTACACATAGGTAGAATGTGTATGTGTATTCTGTAAGTATCATATTCTAAAATGTTTAAACTACAAAAGCCATTTCAGAGTATGGATAAAAACAAGTAATTTATTCACATTAAATAAATTAATTTTAGAGTTATAAAGTTAACTGGATAGAGGCATAGCCTTTTGATCTCACAACTCTAGTTGGCTTCAGAAGGTGAAACAAAAAATTTACTCTGTTTTTTAACTTGATGTAAATATTTTCTCTGTATAAGAAGTGATACCCTGTACAAAGTAAAGATCATAGGCATCGATGAAGCAAACCTGGATTTGAGTCTTGGATCAGTCAATTGCAGACAAATTTTTGTGTTCATTCCTTGTTTTCAAATACATTTATTTATTTTTTTAATATAATTTTATTGTTGAGGTCATAGCAATGCAAATGCAATAATGACATGAATACAGAAGAGATGGTTTATAAAAGATTGTATGATATTGGCTATTGCCTTCTTTTGAAGAATGAACTACATAGTCATTTGCATAGGTTATCAGTGAATGGTGATATCTGTATACTTTCTGGGGCTAACGTGAATGACTAAAAAAGCCTGATGATGAGGAACTCAGTGAACTATTTGGGAGACATTTAATTTAAACAAAAGGACCTCTTTCTGAGACAAAACAGCCCTCTAGGTAAGGTTCTAAATACTATATCTGTAGATATAGATATATTATATTATACGTATTTTGGAAATGCATATATTATATATACATTTGGAATATTTTGGAAATGTATATGTTTTATATATAGTATATAGTTTGTATATATAATTGTTTATATTATTTACATATATAAAGTTTTATATATGTATTTTTTTAATTCCTACATTCCCAACACAATAGTTAACAAACAACTGAAATGCATGTATTTCCAGTAAACAGATTATAAGGAGTTAAAGAGGACCCTTTTAAATCAGGAATGTTTATGAATGTCCACAAGAAGTAAGTGTGTGTGTATGAGTGTGTATTTTTCAGGTGAAGGAGAAGAATTGGAAGTATGGAGCCATTCAGACTCTCATTTAGGATGCTCACTTTAATAACATAAAATTAGGTATTGGTAGATAAAAGTTGATATAATTGAAGGATTGTGAATATTTTAAAAATGAAATTTCCAACATAATAAAATTGTTTATTTCCATTGATGTATATATGTCTGTCTTTATGCTAGTACTACACTCTTGATTACTGTAGCTTTGTACTATGTTTTGAAATCAGGAAGTCTGAGTCCTCCAGCTTTGTTTTCTGTCTCTAGATCATTACAAGTATTCAGGATCTTTTGGGATTCCATATGAATTTTAAATTAATTCTACTTATACAAAAAAAAGTCATTGAGGTTTCGATAGGGATTTCAATAATTTTTAGATTGGGATTCAATAATGTTTAGATTATTTTCGATAATTTTAGATTAGATCCCAATCTAAATAAAGAAGACATTTATTTCTGTCTTCTTTAATTTCTTTCAGCAATATTTTATGGCTTCAGTGTACAATTTTTTTTACCTACTTAGTTAGCTTTATTCCAAAGTATTTTATTATTTTAGATACTATTGTAAATAAAATAGATTTCTTATTTTCTCATTCAGACCGTTCATTCTTAGTTTGTAAAAATGCAACTGAATTTTGCAAGTTGACTTTGCATCTTGCAACGTTTCTAAATTAATTAATATTAACAGATTCGGGGAGTGGAGTTTTGGAGTTTTTTATGTATAAGATCATGTCATCTACAAACAGATGTAATGTTGCATTTTTTAATCCTATTTTCACTAGTTTAATTTTTTCATGTCTAGTTTCTGGCTAGGATATCCAGTACTATATTAAATAAGAGTGACAAGAGTCTGTATCCTTGCTTAAGCCTCTTACAGAAAACATTTCATTTTTTTCAGTTGGCTATGATGTTAGCTTTGGGCTTTTCATATATTACTTTTATTATGTTGTGTTACCTTTCTTTTATTCTTCATTTATGGAGTGTTTCTATTATGAAAGGGTGTTAAATTTTTTCAACTGCTTTTTCTGCATCAATTCAGATCATGTGTTTTTATTTTTCTCTCTGCTAATGTTTATAATACATTAAGTAATTTTCCTATGTTGAAGCGTCCTTGCATTCCAACAATAAAATTCATCTGTTCAGGGTGTATAATATTTTTAATGTGCTTTTAACTTCATTTTCTGAATATTTATTAATAACTCTTACATCAATATTTATTAAGGTTTTTGATCTCTACTTCTGTATTTTTGTAGTTTGTTTTTCTGTCATTAGTAGTAGAATAATGTTGGCTTCATAAAATGAGTTTGAAGGTCTTTTAACTTCTTCAATTAATTACTTGGAAGAATTTGAGAAAGCAGTGTTAATTCATTTGCATGTTTGGTAGAGTTCTCCAGTGAAACCATCTGATCCTGGGTTTTCATTGTTGGGAAGTTGATTGTTGATTTAATTATTTTACTATATATGAGTCTGTTTAAATATTTTGTTTATTTATGAGACATTTTGATAAATTTTATATTGGAAGAAATGTATTCATTTATTCTAGGCTTTTCAATTTGTTGGTGTATAATTGTTAATAGTAGTCTCTTTGGATACTTTTACTTATGTGTCATCAGCTGTAACATCTTTTTCATTTCTCATTTTTGTTAATTGAACATTCTCTTTTTTCTTATTATTATTGATGAGTTTGCAATTGATCTTTTCAAAGAAAAACTTATTTTAGTTGAATTTTTAGATTTTTTCTATTCTCTATTTTATTTCTGCAGTAACCTTTATTATTATCGTTTTATCTCCTAATTTTAGTTTCAGCTGTTCTCCTTCTCCTTCTATCTTCTTCTTCTATTTCTTCTTCTTCTTTTTAGTTCCTTGAAGTATAAAGTTAGATTGTTGATTTGAAATATTCCTCATCTATTAATGTAGGTGTTAACTGCTACAAACTTTCCTCTGAGTGCTGCTATTACTGAGTACCATAAGTTTTGGTGTGCAATAGTTTGTTTTCATGTTTTGTTCAAGACAATTTTAAATTTTCCTTGTGGTTTTTTTTTTTTTTTTGACCCATTGGTCATTGAAGAGCGTGTTATTTAATTTACACATTTTATTTTTACTTTTTTAGCCCTACTTTTCTTTTCTTTTGTTGCATAATCAACAATCTTAGTTTGATTTTAAGTTGAAATCTGAAGATATCTAACCTATTTGAGGTACCTCTTCTAAGTCTCTCACCTATAAATATAAAGTAAAATGCAGAAAGACAAACTTACATGAAATGAACATATGAAAGGCTAACAGAACTTTAATTTAAATGTTAAATGTGCATGCTATGTATCTGCTTATTTCTTTTTTATTATTATTATACTTTAAGTTCTGGGGTACATGTGCAGAATGTGCAGGTTTGTTACATAGGTATGCATGTGCCATGGTGGTTTGCTGCATCCATTCCCCCATCATCTACATTAGGTATTTTTCCTAACCTCCCCACCCCCCAACAGGCCCCGGTGTTTCAGGTGTGTGATATTCCCTTCCTGTGTTTATGTGTTCTTATTGTTCAACACCCACTTATGGGTGAGAATATGTGGTGTTTGGTTTTCTGTTCTTGTGTCAGTTTGCTGAGAATGATGGTTTCCAGCTTCATCCATGTCCCTGCAAAGGACAAGAATTTATCCTTTTTTGTGGCTGTGCAGTATTCATGGTATATATGTGCCACATTTTCTTTATCCAGTCTATCATTGATAGTCATTTGGATTGGTTCCAAGTCTTTGCTGTTGTAAAAAGTGCTGCAATAAATATACATGTGTATGTGTCTTTATAACTGAATGTTTTGTAATTCTTTGGGTATATATCCAGTAATGGCATTGTTGGGTCAAATGGTATTTCTAGTTCCAGATCCATGAGGTATCACCACACTGTCTTCCAAATGGTTGAACTAATTTGCTCTCCCATCAAAAGTGTAAAAGCTTTCCTATTTCTCCATATCCTCTCCAGCATCTGTTGTCTCCTGATTTTTTAATGATCACCATTCTAACTGGCATGAGATGGTATCTCAATGTGGTTTTAAGTTGCTTTTCTCTAATGGCCAGTGATAATGAGCTGGTTTCCTATGTTTTTTAGCTGCATAAAGGTCTTTTTTGAAAAGTGTCTGTTCATATCCTTTGCCCACATTTTGATGGGGTTGTTTATTTTTTTCTTCTACCTTTGTTTAAGTTCTTTATAGATTCTGGTTATTAGCCCTTTGTCAGATGGGTAGATTGCAAAAATTGTTCCCCATTCTGTTGGTTCCTGTTTCACTTTAATGATAGCTTCTTTTCCTGTGTGGAAGCTCTTAAGTTTAATTAGATTCCATTTGTCTATTTTGGCTTTTATTACCATTGCTTTTGGTATTTTTGTCATGAAGTCCTTGCCTATGCCTATGTCCTGAATGGTATTGCATAGGTTTTCTTCTAGTGTTTTATGGTGTTAGGTCTTATGTTTAAGTCTTTAATCCATCTCGAGTTAATTTTTGTATAAGGTGTAAGGAAAGCTTCAGCTTTCTGCATATGGCTAGCCAGTTTTCCCAACACCGTTTATTAAATAAGGAATCCTTTCCCCAATGTTTTTTTTTTTTTGTGTGTGTGTGTCAGGTTCATCAAAGATCAAATGGTTGTAGATGTGTGGTGTTACATCTGAGACATCTATTCTGTTCCATTGGTCCATATCTCTGTTTTGGTACCAGTACCATGCTGTTTTGATTACTGTAGTGTTGTAGTATAGTTTGAAGTCAGGTAGCATGATGCTTCCCACTTTATTATTTCTTGCTTAGGATTGTCTTGGCTATGCAGGCTCTGTTTTGGTTCCATATGAAGTTTTAGGTGTTTTTTTTTTCCAACTCTGTGAAGAAAGTCAATGGTAGCTTGATGGGGATAGCATTGAATCTATAAATGACTTTGGGCAGTATGACAATTTTCACGATATTGATTCTTCCTAACCATCAGCATGGAATGATTTTCCATCCGTTTGTGTCCTCTCTTATTTCCTTGAGCAGTGGTTTGTAGTTCTCCTTGAAGAGGTCCTTTACATCCTTTGTTAGTTGTATTCCTAGGTATTTTATTCTCTTAGTAGCAATTGTGAATGGGAGTTCACTCATGATTTGGCTCTCTGTTTATCTGTTATTGGTGTATAAAAATGCTTGTGATTTTTTTATCCTGAGACTTTGCTGAAATTGCTTATCAGCTTAAGGAGATTTTGGACTGAGACAATGTGATCTTTTAAATATACAATCATGTCTTCTTCAAATAGAGACAATTTGACTTCCTCTTTTTCTAATTGAATGCCCTTTATTTCTTTTTATTGCCTGATTGCCCTGGCCAGAACTTCCAATGCTATGTTGAATAGGAGAGGTGAAAAAGGGTATCCTTATCTTGTGCCAGTTTTCAAAGGGAATGCTTTCAGTTTTTGCCCATCAGTATGATATTGGCTGTGGGTTTGTTGTAAATCGCTTCTATTATTTTTAGATACATTCCATTGATACATAGTTTATTGAGAGTTTTTAGCATAAAGGGTTGTTGAATTTTGTTGAAGGCCTTCTCTGCATCTATTGAGATAATCATGTGGTTTTTGTCTTTGGTTCTATTTATGTGGTGGATTACATGTATAGATTTGCATATATTGAACCAACCTTGCATCCCAGGGATGAAGCTGATTTGACCATGATGCATAAGCTTTTTGATGTGCTGTTGGATGTGGTTTGCCAGTATTTTATTGAAGATTTTTGCATCAATGTTCATTATGGAATCTCTGGTGCATATTTAAAGCAGTGTCTAGAGGGAAATTTATAGCACTAAATGCCCACATGAGAAACGAGGAAAGCTCTAAAATTGACATACTAATATCACGATTAAAATAACTAAAGGAACAAGATCAAACAAACTCAAAAGCTAAGAGAAGACAAGAAATAACTAAGATCAGAGCAGAACTGAAGGACATAGAGACACAAAACCTCTTCAAAAAACCAATAAATCGAGGAGCTGGTTTTTAGAAAAGATGAACAAAATAGATCACTAGCCAGACTAATAAAAGAGAAGAGAGAGAAGAATAAAATAGATTCAATAAAAAATGGTAAGGGGAATATCATCACTTATTCCACAGAAATATAAACTACCATCAGAGATTACTACAAACATCTCTGTGCACATAAACCAGTAAATCAAGAAGAAATGGATAAATTCATGGACACTTACACCCTCCCAAGACTAAACCAGGAAGAAGCTGAATCCCTGAGTAGACCAATAACAAAGTCTGAAGTTGAGAAAGCAATTAATAGCCTACCAACCAAAAAAAGTCCAGGACCAGACAGGTTCACAGCCAAATTCCCCCAGATGTACAAAGAGAAGCTGGTACCATTCCTTCTGAAACTATTCCAGACAGTACAAAAAGAGGGAATCCTCCCTAACTCATGGTATGAGAGACCAACTTCATCCTGATATCAAAACCTGGCAAAGACACAACTAAAAAAAAAAAAAAAATAGTTCTGCTTTTCTTATTTGATTTCTAGTTTCTTTTCATTTTGGTTGAAAATTTCATTGTTATGACTTAAATATTATTAAATTTTTAGACTTGTTTTGTGGCCTAACCTATGATCTATCTTAGAGAATATCCCATGTGTACTGAAGCAGAATGTGTATTCTGCTGTTGTTGGGTACAGTGTTCTGTAGCTCTTATCTAGTTGCTTCATAGGGTTGTTCAATTGTCCTTTTTCCTTAATGATCCTTTGTCTGATTTTTCTATCCACTAGTGAAAATCAGATATTGAAACCTCCTACCATTATTTTGTTTGTCCATTTCACCCTTCAATTTTGTCAATGTTTGCTTCATATGTATGAGTGCTCTTTTGTTGGGTGCACACATATTTAGAATTTGTTACATCTTCCTTGTGAATTTACTGCTTTATCATTCTATAATGCTATTTTTTGCTTTTTGTTTTTCTGTGACAGTTTTGACTTAGAATCTGATGTCCATCTTGTCTCTCTTTTATTTATCATTTCATAGATTTTTCTTTTTCATTCTTTTACTTTCAGTTTATATGTATGCTATTATCTAAAATAAGTCTTGTAGATAGCATCCAGTTAGATCTTGCTTTTGTTGTTGTTGTTGTTTTGTTTTAATCCATTCAGATACTCTATTGGAGAGTTTATTTCATTAGTTAAGTTATTGATATAAATAGATTTGTTGCCATTCTGTTCACTATTTTCTTCATGAATCGTAGTTATTTCATCCCTCTTTTTTCTCTTGCTTTCTTCTTTTGTGTTTCATTGATATTTTATATTTATATGCATTGATTCTTTGTTCATACTATTTTGGATATCTTCTAAAGGTATTTTATTTGTGTATACCATGGGGTTTACAAAACGTTTTATTTCAACCTCAAAATGTAGACTTAAAACTTGATAATATTATTCTAAGTATATAAAATTAAAATATTTATATCATTTTTAAGTCTTCAAATAAAAAGCCTTTTTTATTTAGAAGGCTTAACTTGCAATAAAGAAACAAACAATGTTTATTATTAGTTTATGTTGGAGCCACACAGACCAATTTAAAGTGTTAATTTCTTACTGAATTATCTTTAATACTGAGCTTTAGTTCTTTTTCTGGAAAAACAACGAGTGTAATACATTTTCTAAAAAAAAGTTGCATTATGGTATAACATTTGTAGTACATAAGACTGTATAATAGTGATTCTATATCTTCCATTTTCTTAGCAGTATATATCCTGATCTTTATTCTTCTGAGATAAAGATAATTTACCTTCATAATATACTTTTACTTATTAAGTTTTAATAAATTTATATTGGAAAAGACAGTTAAAATATTTCTTCTTCAATGAGTACATTTCAAATCATTTGCAAAAGAACACTCAACTAAGAGAAGCTTAGTAATAAAAAGGGTAAACTTCCCTATGTAGCAAAATGTCTAGGGAAATGTGGCTTCTTTTATCAGTCAGCCACTCAGTGACACCATCAGATGCTGTGATAGATGGTTGCATTGTTAGCACCCATAGAAACAACCCTTGTGATCTCCATGCACTGATGCATTCCCCTCTCTGTAGATCCATGCTTAGCCTTTGAGGAAAATTGATATGGAGGAGGTGATGCGGGAGTCAAATCATTACATTTATGTTTAGAAAAATAAAATTGGAGAAGTATGTGTATTCTCATACAACAAAAACTATTAAAATATAAATGTCTATTTTCCATGTATATTAAACAATTTTTCAAATGTGTATGACCTATCATGCTTTATAATTTACTGTTTTAGTTCCATGAGTAAATAAATATCAGGAAATTACATAACTTTACAATCACCTAAAGAGCTCAGAGAGGTAAAAAATTAAATGTACATATGTGTTACATATATGTAAATATGTATATTTTTATATGTCTATACACACATATATATGCACACATACATTTTTATGTATATGTGTATGTGTGTTTATTTATAAACTAATTTTCTCAGTAAATAGAATAAATTTTTAAAATGTTAAAAGTCTTAAGCCTTAGAATGTGAAACCCCAACAAAACTTCCACTGAGGATTTTCTATTATATGATTCCATTTTTACCTTGTAGAATTTTTCACACTTAAAAAGCAGAAGAGGTGAAATTCAAGGGACGGTTTTTTTTTTTTTACAAAAAAGTATACAGTATTCTGCTAACTTTGTTCTGCTTTTGACGACATCAGAGTGAAAAATGTCTTTGTCCTTTATTAAAGGTAATATGTATTATGTAAGTTCAATTAGATCAAGGACTACTCTTTGAAAACTTGGACCAGAAAGACTTCAGTTTGTTTTTTAAAGAATGGATCTATGTGTCAATATTAGATTCTTCTAGGAAAACTAAGATAAATTTCTAGTTTAAAGTTTGGAATCCATGCTTAACAACTGTGAGAGAAGAGAAAATAATAATTTACTCTTGCTTTTTCTCTTCATTATATTTGCTTGCCTTGATAATAAATGTTAAAAAATACAACCATGGTTGAAAAAATATGTATATACAAATTATTATATGTAAATTATGTATATTATTTATACACATTTATGTATATATGCATAAAAATCATTCAAATAGTTATTTGCCCATTTGTGAGGAGTTATATTTGTTGGGTTAACAAGAAAAAAATTAAAATAGGTACAGAAATCTAATATGTACTATCTTTTTTAGTAAATTCATGGATACATGTATGTTTGTACATATGAATAACATAGCCATTGTAATAGTATGTATAGGAAAATCCTTTGTAAATATAAAACATAATTTCTTTTGGTCATTCAGGAAAGCTATTTATACTGAGAAAAAAAAAGTATTTTTTAATCTCCTGGGCCACTAAAATGAAGATAGCTGCATTATATTTTTGTATCAGTTATCTTTTTTTAGGTTTCATATCCTATGAATTATTAATATATCAAAAACATAATGAAAATTTCATGAGTATAATAGGAAACAATGTTTCTAGACCAATCTCAAACATATTATTCAGAATAGTGAACTGCAAAATCTACTTTTTTATTTTAAGCGCTTATAACAACATGCAAAACATTATGGTAAACATTTATCTAATATTCCATTATTTTTGTTTAGTGCCCAACAACACTATAAGGTTGTTGCTGTTGAACATAGGAATATTAAAGCTGTGACCACTTCCCATGAGGTCTTTTTCATGTTACTATGTTCTCTGGGTGACTATCTAGAAGCAAACATAATAATAGTAAATTATATTTAAAAAATTACTTTTAACATCATCTTGATATATTCGTGTGACCATCTTAGAAATCAGCAGATTAAAAATAATCATAATTATATTTTAAAATGTAATAACAGAAGACCAAGAAATTACGTGCTGTTTTAACAAATTATATTGATCAAAAACAGCATTGCACTATATGATCATATTTCTATATCTGCATATCTATATGTATGATTATAAGTATATCTATATCCCCATTCAGATTTATGTATATGCCTTATCCTAAACAAACCAATTAATAAAATCAAAAGGCACATTACTCCAAATGAAGCACAAAAAGACATAGAAAGAAAATATATATAAGAAATGACACACAGATAAAAGATTAAAAATTGATAGAGGATTACAAGAAAATTGTATATTTATGTAGTTCTCCCAGTCTAAATTTTTAGCAAAAAAAATCCCAGTGTTACAGGATGTCAATTAAATGTCAGGTGACCTCCAAATATGTCCGACTTTATTTGAGCTGGACTTTGGGTGAGTGAAAATTAATGTTTATTATGTTAAACTAATGATATTTTAAGTTTACTCAATTTTAAGTTTATCCACCCCTCATAAAAATTCCAGTGAATTTTTTAAAAAATTATAATGTGAGACAAATAGCATTGCAGGTGAACAACTATCCATGTTAGTTTTATGTCTTATATTAAAGTCTTTTAAATATGAAAGCGTTTCTTTACAGATGAGAGAGGAATCTATAGTAAATAAAGTACTTGTAGCAGAAGGTATTGTTCAGAACATATTTGTAGCGTACTTCTACTGGATAGAGTTTTTATTTGAAAATTTGTACTCAGTCAGGGATTATATTTTCTGTCCTTAATAGAATCTAGATGAAACCCTGTGGCCAAGTCAAAGCTAATGAGTTGTGGATGGAATACAGTACGTCTAAGCATGGTACATAAAAACCTTTGAGGCTATTCTTCATGTTCTGTCTTCCCATTTTCCAGTGGTTGTAGGCATTCAATGTGACTTTAAGAATCACATGTTGCCACCAAAAGAGGATTAATCAGCCTGTGTCCTTTAGTAACTGGATAAAGCATCTGTAATCCATAACTGCCTGCTTTGAGTTGGACTTCAGGCGAGTGAAAATTAAACGTTTATTATCTTAAACTAATGATATTTTAAGTTTACCCAATTACAGCAGCTTCTGTTACTGAATTAATCCAAAACTTAATGTGCATGTAATATTTTAACAGTTTTAAGAAGAAATTATGTAGTAGATATACATACTATAGCAAGACTAGCTGAGTTCAAAGCCTAACTCTGCATTTACTAGTTGTATAACTAAACATTTTAATTTTGTTGAAAATATGGAAAAACTGGAACCCTTGTACATTTCTGATTTAAAATTATACAGCTGCTATTGAAAACAGTAGGCACATTCCTCAAAAACTTTAAATAGAATTACCATGAGATCCGTCAATCTCACTTCTGGATATGTATCAAAAATCATTGAAAATGAGATCTCCATGTTATATTTCTACATTCATATTCATTATGGGATCATTCACCAGAGCCAAGGTGTGGAAACAACCCAAATTTTCATGAATGAATGAATGGATAGAGAAAATTATGTGTGTAAATACAATGACATATTTCAGCTTTTCAATAAAGAAAATCCTACAGCTTGGACAAACCTTGCTAAGTAAAATAAACCAGTCACAAAAAGGCAAATGGTACATGATTTCTCCTAAAGTAGTCAATCTCTTAAATACAGAAAATGAAATGGTGGTTGCCAAGTGCTGAGGCTGAAGAGGGGAGTTGTTCAATCGATATAGAGCTTCAGTTTCACAATGTGAAAAATTCTAGAGATCTGTTGCACAACAATGTGCATACAGTTACACTATTGTACTGTACATTATCAAATGACTGAGCTGGTAAATTTTATGTATTTTTAATAATAATATATTTAAAAAGTATTACGAACTTTAGTTTTAGTTTTCAATAACATCTTTTTAATGTAGATAACTATTTTAGGAATTTACATAGACTTGGCAATTTTAGGGGTTTTATGTCAGAGAACTACAGGTGACATTCAATACTTGGGTAAAATTTTCCACAATTTCTGTTCCAGTTATCACAAGTTAGTATAGGAAACATTCATATGAGCCGAGGTCAAGGTACTGATATACAATATTAAAAGAGAATATTGTTTAGTAGTAATAAAATAACTTTAATTTGTTACATTTTCTTTTCTTTCTTTTTTTTTTTTTTTTGGATGGAATCTCACTCTGTTGCCCAGGCATGCCTAGCTAATTATTGTATCTTTACTAGAGAGTTGGATTCACCATGTTGGCTAGGCTGTTCTTGAACTCCTAGCCTCAAGTGATTTGCCCACCTTGGACTCCCAAAGTGCTGGGATTACAGGCATGAGCTGCCACACTTAGCCAATTGGTTAGATTTTCAAACTCCATTGGACTTCAATTCAATGAGGAAATGTCCTTGTCTGTTTTGTATACACATGGTCAAAAACATAAACATAGGATTTGACACATACAGTGCTTTTGGATTATTCTTGATTCCTCTTTTTCTCTCATACAACATAGCAAATCAATTATAAAAGCCTGCTAACTCTGCTTTCAAATAAAAACTAGTTCTCAACAATAGCATAATACTTTCATTTTTGTTTCTTCTGTCCCTTATCTCTTCTCTTGATGTATTTGCTTTCTAACTGTGTGCTACCAGCATCACTTCCCTATAATTCATTCCCACTCCTAAATCACTGTAATTCTTTTAAAATGTAGGTCATATCATGATCTTTCTCTGTACATAATTCTATTTTTGTCTTCCCTTTTTTATTTAATGGCCAAGAAAGTCCTTTTATTAATGTTCTTACTGTTCACTGTCAACCTCTACCACAAGAAAACTCTCTAAATTAATTTTCTATTTGCACTGCATTTATACTGTCCTCTTACTATAACTTGAATCCTCCAGACATTATTCCAAGTGCAATAACTGTACTTCATTTCTGTGCTTGGAATGCCTTTCTCTGAAAATAAGCAACACTTGCACCTTAACCTTCTCAAGTTGTTCAAATGTCACCTGCTCAGTGAAGTGACTAATCTGCAATTGCAACCACATCTCTCTATGCTCTACCTATATTCAGCATCTTTTAACTCCATATCTTTATAACTTTTAGCATAATGTATAATTATGTATTTATAATATTTTAATCTATTCTCAATGATTAAAACATATGATTTATACAATCTATGGCCTTTGTGTGTACACTGAAGAACAAGAATTCTATACACTGATTTTTCTGGTGTGCAGCACAATCTTCAGCACACAGGTGCTCAATAAATATATGTTGAATAGATTGTGCACAGTAATTCTAACCATGTAATTGCAGCAGTTAAAAATATCAATAATCTCTTTATTCTGTACTTGGTAATTCACATGAATCGTTCATTTAATCCTCAAAAACAAAACAGTGAGGTTGAATATTATCTACAATGAACAGATTTAAAAATTAGGGCTTAATTGTTTTCCCCATGTTTTACAGTTAGGAATGATCAGAATTCAGATTTAAACCTATAACTTCAGAATACTTGGGTTGAGAGACCCATAAGTTAGTGACTAGTAGCTTGGGGTTGGAATCAGACAGACATGGATTTGAATGTTGGCTCTGCTCTTACAAGCTTTATATAAGTTATTTAATCTTTTGAAGCCCCAATGTCCATAGCTGTAAAATAAGTATAATTGTAGAACCTACCTTATGAGCTTGCTATAATGATTGAGTTAAACACTTTTTGAATATTCTTCCATATAATCAATGTTCAATACATATAATCTGCTTGTAGTATTATCATTAAAGTGTGTTATTTCCTCTGTTCTGTATTTATGGACCACTGTAAATCAGCCTCTCAATTTCACTCACTTGAACAAAAGCAGCCTAAATTAAAAATGGGCAAAACAAAACATATAGAATGTATTAATATCAGCTGCTGAACAAAGACTTTTTAAAGAACATATATCACAAGACTCTACTCACAAATGCTTTTAGTTAAAAGCAACCTTGGCAAGAAATATGGACTCTATATTGCATTTCTCAATTTGGGTCTAGTTTGGTTTACTTGGTTGAATTTCATTTTGTAAAATGTGTGCAAGTTTTTACCAATTATTATACCAATATTTGTAATTAAATGCTTCTATTAGTTTGTTGCAAAAGTAATTGTGGTTTTTGCCATTACTTTTGCACCAACCTAATATAATTATCTCATAATACCATAACTTTATAAACTTTTAGTCATCAAAATTGTGACTATAAGACAATTTTCTACATCCTCCAAAATTATTCACATATAAGAATGATAAATAACTGCTTTCTCACAATCAATATTTTACAACAGTTTTTTTGGGGAAGGATTCTTAACTATCTCTCAACATATAAATTGATGAAGCTAAATGAAATTTAATGTAAGGTAATGTAAGGTAAACAAATTTATTTGATAATGCTGACTTATGAAATACAAAGAATAAAAAAATAAATACAGGGAATATCAGGGGAAACGAAAGTGTATTGACTCCAACAATACCCTTTTCCATATGAAACCATTGACAAAAATTGTCTAAACTTAATTTTTCAGAAACAGACTCAAACCTTGCAAAAAATCCAAGGGGCACTTATTCAAGAAAAATGGTGTCTCAGTAAGAACAGTGAGCTTTGTAGCATTTAACTAGCCCCTTTCCCACCCTTTTTCATCAGTTCAACAGTAACCTTGAAAACATACAAATTTGTAACCCTGATGGAAATAACCAGCCTAGTAGCCACAGACTCTGCAAAAAGCAGATTGGATTTCCCTAAAGCACTACTCCTGAGAATTGTTATTACCTGAGCTGTCTGACAGTTTTGTGGAAACCCCTACTCACAATGAGTGTCTTCATTTCATCTGTATTAGAGCTCTTCCAGTGTTCACAACCTGTTCTCAGTGACATTTTCTGAAAATAATCAGCAGAAATTGTTTAAAATTATGCCCACTTGAAGCCGTGATAACAACTGGGGCAAAAAAGAGGTTCAGCAAAAAACTTGAAAGGGAAAGCTAGTAAAGGAGATGTCCATGGGGGTACTTTGAAAACAAAGACAAATTTGGGGATATCAATAAGGCCATGCACATGTGTTAAGCTGTATGCATAGCTAGGAATGACCTGAGAAGGCTCTAAGCTTTCAGCTCTGGCTAACCTTAAGTCTCTGCACAAACAGGAAGGTAAAGGCTAAGACAGTGGAAAGCTAATTGTCTCAGTATTAACAACTTCCCCAACACAGAAAGAGAGGCCTTTAGGAAAGTCTAGGAAACATATTGGTTTCAGATGTTAAAGAAAATCAGTTTGCAATCATTAGCTGATCATTAAAAAAAATCTAAATGAGGAGAAACGTAATGATCATGCATTCCAAAGAATACACATGGTATAGAAGCAGCACAGCAAATCACTTAAAACCAGCAGCCATCCCCGGAAAAGGGAAAGAACATGATTTTAGGAGTTACCACAATATAGTATTTAAGTTGTCTAGATTTCAACAAAAACATGTTGAAACATTTAAAGAAACTAGTATGCATGTTCCATACAAAGGAATAATAGTCAATAGAAAGGCTCCCTGAGGAAGTTCACATGTTGGATTGTCTAGATAAAAACAATTATCTATCTAATTATCTATTTTAAACATAATATCTAACTAAATTAAACCATATCTAGATAACAAAACAATAGAATAAAAATAATTTTGGGAATCCAAGGTGGCCAAAAGGAAGCTTCTCCAGAGTGCAGCACCCGCTGAGTGAAACACAGAACCAGAGCGATATCTGCGTCTCCAAAAGAGGTACCGGGTTCACCCCCAAAACACTGGTTGAACAGCAGGATTAACCCCCCAAAATGGTGGCAAAAGCAGCCCAAAGGGGGCGAACTGAGGCAAGGCAGGGCACTGCCCCACCTGGAAAGTGTGTCGGGCAAAGAGGATCGAGGGGAGCATCACCCCCTTGGTACTCCAAATCAGATAGAGTGATTCACTCCAAGACTTCGGCAACACACAGACCAGGAAAACGCTGCCTGGCTGAGAACTTCCTGGACACAGACCAGGGTGGAGACTTGGACTAACACCTAGAAAGCTTGCGAAAAGGAACTGCTCATCCCACAGAAGGGAGAGTTGAAAGCGGGGAGGGGGAAACGGCCAGATAGGTCCCACCCACACAAGATCCAGCAACCAGAATCCCTCTCCCAGGAGAGTTTCGCAGTTAACACATCAGACGGGAGCAGCGGGCTCGGGCTCGGCAGAGGGAAAGAAGCCTGCCATTGGGAAGGCGGGGCTAAGCCAACTGGCATAAGTGTAATCCAGACTAAGAATAAACAGCAGCCTGGCTGAGTCCAAGGCAGCCCAGCGTTAAAAAAAAAGAAAAAGCCTTTTACAGGAGAAATAACCCCAACTTTAAAAGAAAGGACATCCGCTCAGAGAAGATGGTAAGAAACCAGTGCAAAAAGGATGAAAACATCAAGTCCAGAATGCCTCTCCTCCCCAGAGAGATGACGACGACTCACCAGCAAGGCAACAAAACAGGTCAGAAAATGATTTTGACAAGCTGACAGAAGCAGGCTTTAAAAGATGGGTAATAACAAACTTCTCTGAGCTAAAAGAACGTGTTTTAACCCAACACAAAGTAACTAAGAACCTTGAAAAAAGATTAGACGAAATGCTAACTAGAATAACCAGCCTAGAGAAGAACATAAACGACTGGATGGAGCTGAAAAAGAAAGCACAAGAACTTTGTGAAGCATATGAAAGTTTCAACAGCCAAATTGATCAAGTAGAAGAAAGTATATCAGAGATTAAAGACCAACTTAACGAAATAAAAAGAGAAGGCAAGAGTAAAAAGCGTGAAAAGAAATGACCAAAGCCTCCAAAAAATATGGGTTTATGTGAAAAGACCTAATCTATGCTTGACTGGTGTACCCGAAGAGGATGGGGAAAATGAATCCACACTGGAAGACACTCTTCAGGATATTATCCAGAAGAACTTCCCCAACTAGCAAAGCAGGCCAACATTCAAATGCAGGAAATGCAAAGAACACCACAGAGATACTCCTCAAGAATAGCAACCCTGAGGCACATAATTGTCAGATACACCAGGGTTGAAAGGAAGGAAAAAATGCTAAGGACAGCCAGAGAAAAACGTTGGGTTATCCACAAAGGAAAGCCCATCAGACTCACATCAGGTCTCTCGGCAGGAATGCCACAAGCCAGAAGAGAGTGGGGGACAATATTCAACATCCTCAAAGAAAAGAACTTTCAACCCCAAATCTCATAACCAGCCAAACTAAGCTTCATAAGTGAAGGAGAAATAAAACCCTTTATCGACAAGTCATTACTGAGATATTTCATCATCACCAGACCTGCCTTACAAGAGCTCCTGAAGGAAGCACTAAACACACAAAAAAACATACAGTACCAGCCACTGCAAAAATGAACCAAATGGTAAAGACGAACGATGCAATGAGGAAACTGCATCGATAAATGGGCAAAACAACCAGTAACAAAATGGCAGGATTAAATTCACACATAATAATATATTAACATTAAATGTAAATAGCCTAAATGCCCCAGTCAAAAGACACAGACTGGCAAACTGCTTAAAAAGTCAAGGCCCATATTCAGGAGACCCATCTCACATGCAAAGACACACAGACTCAAAATAAAGGGATGGAAGAAGATCTACCAAGCAAATGGAAAGCAAAAAAAAAAGTGGGGGTTGCAGTTCTAGTCTCTGATAAAATGGACTTTAAACCTACAAAGATCAAAAGAGACAAAGAAGGATATTACATAATGGTGAAAGGATCAATGCAACAAGAAGAACTAACTATTGTATGAGAACAACATCATCCTGATACCAAAACCCGGCAGAGACTCAACAAAAAAAGAAAACTTCAGGCCAGTATCCATGACGAATGTAGATGCAAAAATCTTCAATAAAATACCGGCAAACCAATTACAGCAGCACCTCAAAAAGATTATCTATCATGATCGAGTAGGCTTCATCCTGGGGATACAAGGCTGGTTCAACATATGCAAGTCTATAAACATAATCCACTACATAAACAGAAACAAAGACAAAATCCACATGATTATCTTAATAGATGCAGACAAGGCCTTTGACAAAATTCAACAGCCATTTATGCTAAAAACTCTCAATAAACTATGTATCAGTGGAACATATCACAAAATAATAAAAGCTATTTATGACAAACCTACTGCCAATATCATACTGAATGGGCAAAAACTGGAAGCATTCCATTTGAAATCAGGCACTAGACAAGGATGCCCTCTCTAACCACTTTTTCAACATAGTATTGGAAGCTTTAGCCAGAGCTATCAGGCAAGAAAAAGAAATAAAGGATATTCAATTAGGAAAAGATGAAGTCAAATTTTTTTGCAGAAGACATGATCGTATATTTAGAAGACCCCATTATCTCAGCCCAAAATCTCCTTAAGCTGATAAGCAACTTCAGCAGTCTTAGGATACATAATCAATGCACAGAAATCACAAGCATCCCTATACACCAAAGCAGACAATTACTACACGAAGAATAAAATACCTAGGAATTCAACTAACAAAGGAGATAAAGGACCTCTTCAAGAAGAACTACAAGCAATTATTAGAGTGAACCAGCAACCAACAGAATGGGAAAAAAATGTTGCAATCTACCCATCTGACCAAGGGCTAATATCCAGAATCTGCAAAGAACTAAAACAGATTTACAGGAAACAAACAACCCCATCCAGAAATGGGCGAATGCTATGAACAGACACTTTTCAAAAGAAGACATATATGAAGCCATCAAACATATGAGAAAATGCTCATCATCACTGGTCATTAAAGAAATGCAAATCAAAACCACATCGAGATACCATCTCACACCAGTGAGAATGGTGATTATTAAAAAATCTGAAGGCAACAGATGCTGGAGAGGATGTGGAGAAATAGGAACACTTTTACACTGTTGGTGGGAGGGTAAATTAGTTCAACCATTGTGGAAGACAGTGTGGTGATTCCTCAAGGACCTAGAAATAGAAATTCCATTTGACCCAGCTATCCCATTAGTTGGTATATACCCAAAGGACTATAAATCATTCTATTATAAAGACACATAAACACGTATGTTCATCACAGCACTGTTTACAATAGCAAAGACCTGGAACCAACCCAAATGCCCATCCATGATAGACTGGAAAAAGAAAATGTGGCACATATACACCATGGAATACTATGTAGCCATAAAAAATGAGTTTGTGTCCTTTGAAGGAACATGGATGAACCTGGAAACCATCATTCTCAGCAAACTTCCACAAGAACAGAAAATGAAACACTGCATGTTCTCACTCATAGGCGGGTGTTGAATAATGAGAACACATGGACACAAAGAGGGGAGCATCACACATTGGGGTCTGTTGCGGGGAGCTAGGGGAGAAAGAGCAGCAGGGAGGGTTGGGAAGGATAATGTGGGGAGAAATGTCAGGTATAGGTGATGTGGGGATGGTGGCAGCAAACCACCTTGCCCTGAATGTACTTATACAATAATCTTGCATGATCTGCACATGGACCCCAGAATTTAAAAAACCATAATGCCTCACTAAATAGAATATATCAACAAAGAGATAGACGTTATAAAAAGAACCTAATAGAAAATCTGGAGTTGAAAAATCGAATCTAAGTTTTTTTTTGTTTGTTTGCTTGTTTTTGAGATGGAGTTTTGCTCTTTCACCCAGGCTGGAGTGATTGGTGCAATCTCACCTCACTGTGGCCTCTGCCTCCTGGCTTCAAGTGATTCACCTGCCTCAGCCTCCCAAGTAGCTGGGACTACAGGCACATGCCACCATGCCCAGCTAATTTTTGAGATGGGAATTCACCATCTTGTCCAGGCTGCACTATAATATGTTGACAATAGATTTGAACTGGCATAAAAAAAATTAGCAGACTTGACTATGGGTCAATTAAGATTACCCAGTTTGAGAAACAAAAAGAAAAAGAATGAAGAAAAATGAGTAGTCTAAGGGACCTGTGGAATATTTCAGCATATTAAAGTATGAAAATACCAGAAGTCTTTCCAGAGAGTTCCAGAAGGAGATGCGAGAAAGAGGCAGGAAGAATATTTAAATAAATGATGGCTAAAAACATCAAATTACATGATTTATCATCAGTGTTAACCTACATATCCAAAAGCTTAATGAATTCCAAGTAGAATAATCTTAAAAGGTCCGTACATATTTTTTATAGTAACCAGTTGTTCATTGGAGTCATAATAATGTGTCACTCATAAATAAATGTCACAAGAACAACCCACTTTTATCAGTTTATGGAGAAATTACTACTATATACAGACCATGATAAAATTAAACTATATTCACTTCATATATTTCTTCAATTTTCTTTAAAACAAAATTAGAGTTGAAGTAAAATTATTAAATATAAAAGTTTTCAGACATAATTTTTATCTCTAAATGCATTTGAAAAGATATATTTCAAGACAATTTATTGCAGAAAATATACTTCTTGATAAATGCCTCCTTTTCAGGAAATGTCTTAAGCGAAATATTCACTGAGCATTTACTATGTACCAGTACAGTTCTATGTATGTATACCCTTTTAAGAACATTTAATCTTTAAAATATCTTATGAGGTATTGAAAACATCTCTGTTTATATATAAGGAATCTGCTGCACCAATATGTCAAATCTTTGTTTAAGATCACACGGTTAATAAGAACTGAGGACAGAACCCATACTCTAGTTCTCTGGCTGCAGAGCTCTCCCTTTTCTTGACTGCTTTTTGGGGGCAGTACTTAAGATCTTGGGGTATTGCACTGTACAATGATCACAGTTAATAATAATGTATTGTATATTTCAAAATTACTGAAATAATAGGCTTTTAATGTTTCTCATCATGAAAAAGTTGGCGAGATGATGGATATGTTTTTGCCTGATGGAATCTTTCTAAAATGTATATGTAGATCAAACATCACATGGTACCTCATAAATATACACAAAAATTATTTGCCTATTAAAACTGAATTAGTAAAAAGTTTAAAAAATTTTAAATCTGGAGGGGAAAGCCATCATTCTTACTGGTATTGTACAGACTTCAAAATAAGAAACAAACAAAAAATAAAAAGTTTTTTCACTTCATTCCAGAACATATAATTTATTTTCACCCCTTACATCTAACTAGCACTACTAAAAATTATAAAACTAGAGTATATTACTGAGAAAAACTTTTACATTTTGCTCCAGATAGTTGCTATATTAGCATATGGAATTTTTATTTCATCAATATTACCAGAAACTCCAGACATGTGTCATTAATTAAGTTATGATGTAGATATTTGGATTGAACATTTTCCTTGAAGTTCAAGTAACTTCATTGAGTCTTATAGCTAACTTTAGCTGTTTTATAAAAGGGTACAAAATGGGCTAAAATAAATATCAAGCACTACAAACAAACAAAAATGGAAAGGTCTAAGAAGTTTTTAATCTGTTCATGTACATCACATGCTTTTCAATTTACACATATTATGTTAGTGAACATTCATTCAAAGCACTTTGAAAATGCTTTTAAGACTTACCCTAGAGGTGATTTTCATATAAAATTATCAAACCTCAGATCTACTCTATAGTAGATGTTGCTTTGTATATGCTATTTACTTACAAAAAATTTAATGCAACCCCATGTATCATTAAGTACAAAGAATACAAATACAAGTCTCTAATGACAGTTTACTATGTAAAAATCTTTTTAAAGAGACTTTTGGAAACATAACTGTCCTGCACCACTCAAATTTATCATTTGTAGTAACTTTTCAAACTTAACAGATAAATCTGATGAACAAAAGACAGTTTATTAATGAATATCTTGCAGTTTTATGTAACAATGATTTTTTTTCTTAGAAATCTTTAGAATTTCAATGTGATGCTTACACTAACATTATGGTTTATGTCAAGAAAGCAAAAATGCAAGTGTATGTAGAACATGTCTTATTGTTCAAAAATAACCTTTACAAAAATGTAATTTGCATTATATTCTGAAATTTTATTATAGAATATTAATAGTTTAGTTCAAAAATATTTATTGCAATTAAGCTTTATAAGTCTGTGTTGCCTACTGGCTGTAAATTATAAAAAATTACTGCTAGGTGACATACCATTATGTACTATAATAGTATATATTTGCACATACTTCTCTCTAATTGAATATATGACTTGAATTTTGAAGACCATTTCCTAGATGTGGTATGTATAATAAACTAAGCAAACTCTAAATTCTGCACATTTTACCAATAGTTTATTATGCACAGAGCTAACGCTGTCACTATGTGAGGCATCGCCAGATGGCAAGTACATAAATGGGAGATAGGGAAAACTTGTAAAATCAATTACAATTGCAGGTGAAATTAAACTTGGAAGCCAAATCATTAATATGTTGAATATGCGTCTGGTTAGAATTATTTGAACCGTTTAAGAACATTTCTATCTTATTCTAACTCAAGAGCCTCTTACATGTTGTAACTGTTAAGCATTCTCTGTCTGAATTAAGACCATATGTGAAGTTTAGGCTTATCCCCAAGGAGTCCATCTGGAGCAACTGATGTTGATTTCATTGCTAAATCTTGATGTCCACATGTGAGTCTCAATGAGATAGATATCTAAGTAAGTTGATTAAATAGTCTTTTCCGTGTTCCTAAAATGTTTGCAAAATTTAATACTTCAGAATTCTTGAGATTTAAGACTACTTTTACTTAAAATTAATCATTATTTATATTAAGGCATCTAATTTATAAATAAATGAATTTCAAATCTTTTCTTAGAACAACATTAATTCTTTTCATAATCTTGTTTCTTTATAAAACATCAGAATATAGGCTCTAGTAAATTAGAATAAATGAACAAATTATATTTATTTGAAACATTTTAAAATATAACTATATGTAAAGTAGTTACCATTTAATATCTGAGACTATCATGTTAATATTTCCCATTCATAACCTGTTTTATAGGATTTGTGAGTCAATATTAGTTAATAAAATATCTTGTCCAAAGATTTACAATTCTTTTATAATTATTGATAAACTTTTAAATGACAAATATTCAAAACAAACGTAAAAAAATACTATCCACTGACACACTGACACATCATTGTAGCCATTGTATTTATGTATTTTGTTTTATCTAAATAGAATGCTTTTGTTCTGAAATTACTTAATAATGTAGAAGTATTAATAATTTATATTCCATTTTTATTTAAATGAAAAGAAAAATATTATGGAGACCTAAATGTAGAGGCAGCTACAAGAATCTAAGTAACTTCCATTATGCAAGCCATAAAAAAGATCTGCAAAATTGTAAACAATGTCATGCTTACAAAATTTGCTTTTTGTTGTGGATTACACAGTTATCTCCACAGCAGTATTTAATTTATATTAATTTGCAGCAAATTAATTATTGTTATTTTAAACAAATTTATAAATTGATTATTCTCAGGTTTTATTTTGTATTTGATAAATATTGATACATGTAAGCAAAATAAATAGAAGCTCTTCATTATCCTCAATAATTTTTAAAAATGTAAAGCATTTCTAGGACCAAAAAACTTGAGAAACATTGCTTATGGGCATGCTTTGCATAATTAATAGATTAACTTACAAGGAGGTGAAAAGTGATACTTGGAGGCAGGTAAAAATATCTTATTCTTTTTATTTAAGAAATGCAACCATAGGTAGAGTACATAAACAGAAACATCATATATCTGTGGTATTAAAATTCCATGCAGGATGGGAAATTAGGGAAAAAAATGTTTGGAAGGTCCTTGATTGGGAGACGGTAATAGAAAATCAAATTATGAACCCTACTTTAAGTTAAAGTCTAAGTTCTAGAAAGGGGTAAAGAGTATGCTTACTTAGCATCAGCATTAGTGTGGAAGAGCTCCACTCCACAGCCATTGTTGTCTTTGATTATAGTATCATTCATCCACTTGGCTGGTCTTTGTATATGAGACTCTGTGATCAGATAATTACTATGTCTGATTGTCAGATCCATATCGGCCTGTCATGTCTTCCTCATCCTAACCTTCCAATTTCCTCAAGTGGATCAGTGTATTCTCAGCCTTCCCATATCTTTCTTGGGGTTGAGAAGCAAAGGGGAAATTACTTATTCTGCCTTACTACCGGGTCTTTCGATGTGTCTACCACCTGCTTCAAGTTTCTTCTCTTCCCCACACACTTCAAGCTGCCTTTCCTAATTTGCTTCTTTAATGCCATTGTGGCACAAAACCCATATGCAAAGATGCTGCTTCTCAAAATTTCATAAAGGAATGGCTTGAAATGATTCTCTGCTCTTGGTTCTCCAAGTCTGGTGGACAAATAAAGAAAATATGCTAGCCTTTCTCAATTAATCAGTAACTTCTGTGCTCTGGTTATAACATCTCCAATCTTCCTTCATTTTGCTCAGGAAGACTCTATGTAGACTTTGGCTGTGGAAATCTGACAAACCATCTATGAATGCCAATGACTAGAAGTCACTGTATTCTTCACTACAACAGAATTGTTGTAAAATAAACAAATATTGTAATGTACTGCATAAGGAAATGTCAGACAAGAATGGAGTCCTTATGTGATAGTGGTCCAATAGATTATAATAGAGCTGAAAAATTCCTATTTCCTAATGAGGTCAAAGCCATCCTACTGTTATTGTACCAATGCATTGCAAATATGTTTATGCTGATGTTAGCATAAACAAACATACTGTGCATAAAACTTGATGATGACAAGTAATGACTGTTACTTGCTTGTGCATTTACTGTACTACGCTTTTTATCATTATTTTAGAATGTATTCTTTCTACCTATAAAAAATAAATTAACTGTAATACAGCCTCAGGCAGATCTTTCAGGATGTATTTCAGAAGAAGGCATTCTTATAGTAGGAGATTACAGCTCCATGAATGTTGTTATCCATGAAGAACTTCCAGTGGGACAAGATGTATATGTGGAAGACAGTGATATTGATTATCCCCAGCCTGGGTAGTACTAAGCTAAGGTGTGTGTTTTTCTCTTAATTTTTAGCAAAAAGATTAAAAAGTAAAAATAAATAAATTTTAAAATAGAAAACGGCTTATGAAATAAGGATATAAAGAAAGATTTTTTAATACAGCTGTACTATGTATTTGTGTTTTAAGCTCAATATTACCACAAAAGAGTCAAAATGTTTTTAAAAAGTTTATAAAGTAAAAATGTTAAAATAAGATAATTTATTACTGAAGAAATAAAAAGATTTTCCAGAAATTTAGTGTAGCTTTAGTGTGCAGTATTTATAAAGTCTACAGTAGTATAATGTCCTAGGCCTTCACTTTCACTCACCATTCCCTCACTGACTCACCCTGAGTGACTTCCAATCCTGTAAGATCCATTCGTGGTATGTGCCCCGTACAGGTGTGCCATTTAAAAAAATCTCTTATACAGTATTTTTACTATACCTTTCCTTTGATTAGATGTGTTTGGATACACAAATACCATTTTAGTATTACAGTTGACTACAGCATTCAGTATAATAACATACTCTACAGTTTTATAGCCTAGGAGCAACAGGCAGTTTCATGTGGCCTAGGTATGTAGTGAGAAATACCATCCAGATCTGTGTAACTCTATGTTCACACAACAACAACCTAAGAATGCATTTCTCATAAGGTATCTCCACCTATAAATAAATAAATAATAAATAAATGAAAATGTTAGTTTCACCTGTGTATGTCCTTGATTTAGCAGGAAAATGTAGCAATTTTATTAAATCTTAGGAACATGCCATTTTAACATTATGTGTGACAAAATGGGAAGCATGAATAAGTACTTCTGCTACAACAATATCCATCCTATGGTTCGCTCCAAGGACAGCACTTGGGCAATGTTTAGCTGTAAGTTGAATGTCTCAGTTACTTCCGCAGAAATTAGAGAATAGGAAATTTTTCTCAATTCAGTACAAGTAGAAACCTTGTACATTAGGATATGCTAGTCGATACTCTCATTAGCCATATAAACCTAGAAATATGGAAACAAATCCAGTAATTGTCATGTGTTCTTTGAAGGAATACATTGAGTTGAGTACATTGATTTCTTTCCTTATTCTTGCTCTAAGAATTTAATAACAAAGTACTGTTCATATAAGGTGACCTTTAAAGTTTCTGAGGACTTTAATTTTTCTTGAGTTTTATATTTATTATTTCAATTTTTAATCCCATTATTGCAACTTACAAAACCATCAAGTTTCATTATATAGAGGAGACAAAATTTCCTGTTTTAGAATTTACAGTATTTTAGGAAAACGTAATCTCTTTAGCATTCATAGCTTCTTTTAATTTGTAATAACCCATTATTCTTGTTGTTTTCATAAAAATTACAGAATACATACTTGTATCATCATTACTACAGTTAAAAAGTAAGTTTACTAAATTCTGCATGGAGAAGACTCAGTTATTTGCTGTTATATTAATGATTTCCCTTTTAAGCAGGAATTTAAGATCATCTTCCAACAGTCTATGGCTCTTTAAATGATACTCAGTTTATTTTAATTAAAGGACTCAGTTCTAATTACTAGCTTCCAAAAAGGAAACAATATTTAAATGTGATATTTTTAGTAAGACCTTTTATAGATTAATAATTAGAAGCTATAACATCATTTTATGTAAGGCAAAAAACAATCTTTTGTGAGACAAATAGTTAATAGAATGAAGAGAACATAGTCTTCCAATTAACAGAATGATAGAGAACATAGTCTTCTGATTAATTTATCTTTCATTTTCAACTTGCAGATTATAGAAGACAACAAGCATTCAGAAATTTGTACAAAGCAGAAGTATATGTGTCAATGAGTTTCTAAGTCATTTTTGACTGCTAGATCCTAAGAACAGTTAAGCTTGAAAAATAAAACTGGACATATTATTTATCACTTTTTAGAGTACTCCAAAAAAAGACTGCAGAAAGTGATAAATTGGGGACAATTTCCGTAGAAAGTCAGTCTTTAATGTCGAAAATAATAACATTTAGCACATAGGGCGTGTCATTGATAATCTACAGAAAACTAGTGTAAGAAATGCTTTGTATGTTTTCCTATGAGTCTTAAAAAAAACGTAAATCCAATTAGGTTGACCTGATTTTATCAACTGCAGTGTAACTAAAGAAAGTGTTTGCCTAATCAATTTTATTGTAACCTTGCTTTCTGAAGTAATGCTGGGTTAATAGAAAGATGGTGCTTTGCAGTGGAAGCTGCAAAAAGAGAAGATCTTAAAGAATTGTGATGTGTCAGTGTATCTTTAGTCCTTTCTCAGAAAAAGCACAGTCTGATAAAATGGATGTAAAATTCCAATTCCCTTGGGATAAATAATTAGAGAGTTGACATTTTAGGTCATTATTCTTCATCACTTGTTACTTGCTAATCAAACACCTTTCTGGCATTAAATTGGCCATCCGATATGGACATTATACAAAATATGATGTAATGACCAGCAAAACATTTCATCTTATGCCTAGTACCATTCTGATATTTTTGTTAATATTCTTCTTTATTTTGTTTTTTCCTTTTGTCTTCCAGTTTTAAAACCAATTTAAAGATATTTTTCACTGTCACAATTCTGCACAAGGGGACTATTATTCTGATACTCTATTATTAATTTGTAGAATTAGATGATTAATCTTACCACATAATGATACGCATTGGAAAAAAATCTCTTCTTTTAGATTATATTTACTAATACTTTACCTAATTGCTATGAGAATTGATTCTGATGGAAGTTCTCCACGTTTCTCATTTAAAACCTGAGTAAGATATCTTATAACTTTTTTCGGCTTAAAACTATGCCTGGGCATCATGTGATTTTTGATTCCCAGATTTCTTTAAAATCAAACTTTGGAAAACCAATACAGCCAATTTGAGCTTGATAGTTTTCTCTCATGTCGTAATAAAGTGAAAGCACAAAACTGGAATTAATTTTTGGTATTTCATATTCTTACACACACATATAACATTTATATTTTGTTTAGTTTCTTTTCAACCTTTATTTTAAATTTGGGAGTATACCTGCAGGTTTGTTACATGGGTAGATTGCATGTGCCAGGGGCTTGAGGTACAGATAATTTAGTCATTGGGTCATCAGCATAGTATCTGATAGGTAGTTTTTCAATCCTCCTTCTCCTCTCACCCTCTACTCTCAAGTAGGCCCCAATGTTTGTTGTTCCCGTCTTTGTGTTCATGTATGCTCACTGTTTAGCTCTCACTGATAAGTGGGAACATGCAGTATTTGTTTCTCTGTTCCTGTATTAATTTACTTAGAATAAAGGCCCCCAACTCCATCTGTATTTCTGCAAAAGACGTGACTTTGTTCTTTTCTATGGCTGTGTAATATTATGTGTTGTATATGTATCATATTTTCTTTTCCTGATCTACCATTGATGAGCATCTAGGTTGATTTCACATCTTTGCTATTGTGAATAGTGCTGTAATGAACATACAAATGCATGTGTCTTTATGGTAGAATGATTTATATTCCTGTGAGCATAAACCCAATAATGAGATTGCTGAGTTGAATGTTAATTCTGTTTTAAGTTCTCTGAGAAATCACCAAACTATTCTCCAGAATGACAACTAATTTAAATTCCCACCAGCACTATATGAGCATTCTCTTTTCTCTACAACTTTGCTGGCATCTATTTATTTTTGGATATTTTCATAATAGCCATTCTGACTGGTGTGAGATGTAATATCCAATGGTGGTTTTTATTTGCATTTCCCTAATGATTAGTGATGGTGAACACTTTTTCATATGCTTGTTGGCTGTGTGTGTTTTATTTTGGAAAGTGTTCATGTCATTTGTCCACTTTTTAATGGGGTTGTTTTTGCTTGCTGATTGTTGATTTGTTGAAGTTCCTTTTAGATGCTGAATATTAGACCTTTGTTGGATGTATACTTTGCAAATGTTATCTCCCATTATTTAGATTGCCTGTTTACTTCATTGATGGTTTCTTTTCCTTTGCAGAAGCTTTTTAGTTTAATTAGGTTCCATTTGTCTATTTTTGTTTCTGTTGTATTTGCTTTTGAAGTCTTTGTCATGAAATCTTTGCCAAAGCCAATATCCAGAATGGTATTTCCTAGCTACTTTTCTTTTTGTAGGTTTTTTTTTTTTTTTTTTTGGTTTTACAATTATTTAAGTCTTTAATTCATCTTGAGTTGATTTTAGTATATGGTGAAGAAAGTTTCAGTCTTCTGCATGTGCCTAGCCAGTTATCTCATCACCATTTATTGAATAGGCAGTCTTTTCCCCATTGCTTATTATTGTTGACTTCATCAAAGATTAGATGGTTGTAGGTGTGTGGCTTTCTTTCTAGGCTCTGTATTTTGTTTCATTGGCCTATGTGTCTAGTTTTGTACTAATACCATCCTGTTTTAGTTACTGTAGCCTTGCAATATAGTTTGAAGTTGGGTAATGTGATGCCTCCAGTTTGGCAATTTTTGCTTAAGAATATTTTGGCTATTTGGGCCCTTGTTTGATTCCAAATGAATTTTAGAATAGTTTTTTTTTTTTTTTCTAATTATGTGAAGGATGTCATTGGTAGTTTGTTGGGAATAACATTGAATTTCTAAATTGCTTTGGTTAATATGGCCATTTTAATTGGTCTTATTTCGTCTTTAATTGGTCAGTATTGATCTTTCTATCCATGAGCATGGAATCACATTTATATTTTGAACTTTCAAAGTGAATTTCAGTTTTTTCTAAAATTTTAAAATGAATATGTGAGCATTGTTAAAAATAAAACTATGCAAAGATAGGGAAATAGAAACTTAATAAACTATGTTTTCTGTCATGCCATCCTTTGTTCTCTGAGACTGCAAAGTTATCTTTATAGTGTGCATTTCATAATCTTTTCTTTTAATTCATACAGTCATATAAAATATATTAGCATATATGGTTTACTCTTGCATTTGTATAGTGTTATATCATATCTTCTGATATTACTTTCAATATAATACAGTTCTTAATGTTACATATGACCGAACAGCAGGGTATCTTGGAAAAACTAATTTTGATTAATATTATTGCAGTTTCATTTAGTCAAAACTATTTTCAACCATAAGTAAATTTATCCTACATGTATTCTATCTAAATGTCTCCTTTTTTTCTGAGTCTCAGACTATAGTACCCAGACACAAACAGTGCAAGCCCAAGGCTTTAGAAATGTTCAAACTCTACATACACCCTGTTCTCATATAGAGGGCTGAAAAAAAACAAAAAACAAAAAACAGCAACAACATAAAAATGCAAACGTGGCCAAACTTTATTTTGAACAAACATTGTATTTTTCCTTTAATGATGTTACTCAAACAAAACAGCTAGCAGAAATTTGAATTGCCATGTATAATGTCAGATTTTAATGTAAACATTCAAATAAAATACAGAGATTTCTACCGGAGGGAGAATAAAAAACATAGCAAAATATTTTTAAAAAGTCTTCCACTGATGACATAGACCAAACTGTTTGCGGTTGTAGTTTAAAAAGCCAAGAAGTGAGAATAAATTTGCCACCATCATCTCTTGTCCCAGCATAAGAAAAATATCAGTCACAGATCAAAAACAGGAAGACCAATTGGATGTCACCACACAATTCCCAGACACTGATTTCTGCTATGTTGATGCAGTCTTGCCTTGGAGGGTTTTTGTAGATCCCCTAGTACCTAGCACATGGAAACATAATTGTGCTCTCAGAGCTTCCTCAGGGAAGTGAGACATTTCCCAGGGAAAAAGGGAGGTTGAATAGTGAAAATGAGAGGAAATTCCTTTTGAGTAAGGATGACAGACAAAATTCAGATCTTCAGTTCAATTTAAATTTTAAATAATATATCAGTTTTAATGTTTGTCTCACTTATTATGTGACACACATATACAAGAAAATCTGTTGTTGATCTGGAATTCAAACGAAATTAGATGTTGCGTATTTTGTATTTGTTAAATTAAGCAACCCATTCATGCGGAGTTTTTCTGCATTTTTTTCCTCTTTTGCCATATATTTATGACAAATTAACACCACCTAAGTGTATCTTGTTAACAGAAGTTTTGACACCAATCTCCTTCTGCTCACCTTGCCAGCACCGTATTCTTTTCTGATTGTCTTGTTCCCTGTCTGAATTGCCTATGCCTTTCACATGGGCTCTCCTTCCAGTCTTCCATTTTCCTCCTCACATTGTGCCAGCTTCCCAGTTTCCTCTCTGCTGTCTCCTTGTGTGCCCAACCCAGACACTGTTGTAGCTGCTCCTAAGAGCAGTGCCCTTCTACATACTGCAGGTGAGAGACTGCACTTGAGAACTGCTTTCTAGCTCTTTCGTTCCCTGTGGCCTTTCCTCATCCTTCAGATCTGTAGCCTAAGATCATGAAGGAAAGACACCTTATCTACTACATCTGTTGCAATTAATGAACCAGTACTGTTACATGATCATTAACCAATGTTCATAGTTTACATTAGCCTTCACTCTTAGTGTTGTACAGTTCTATAGGTTTCACCTAAATGCACAATTTCACATATCCACCATTAAAATATCATAACAAATAGTTTCAGTGCCCTAAATATGCCCCTTGTTTCACCTACACATCCTTTTCTCTTTCCCCTGAACCCCTCACAGTTGCTGATATATTTACTATCTCCATGCTTTTACCTTTTCCATAATGTCACCTAGGTGGAAACACAGTACGTAGACTTTTGAGACTGTAATCACTTACCAATTTGCACTTAGGTTCTGTGTATGTTTTCAGGTGGCTTGATAGCTCATTTCTTTTAGGAGCTAAATATTGTATGAGCATACGATTCACCTATTGAAGGGCATATTGACTGCTTTCAAGTTTGGGCAATAATGAAAAAAATCTGCTGCAAAGCCTTGTGTGCAGGTTTTAGTGCGGACTGTTTTCAACTAGGAGAGTGATTAATTTATTATATGGCAATCATGTTAGCTTTGGAATACATTGTTAAATTGTCTTCTAAACAGTCTCTACAATTTTGCATTTATACCAGCATTGATAAAAAATGGTTTTTGCTTCACACCCTTGCCAGTATATAGTGTTGTCAGTGATTTGAATTTTAGTATTTAATTGGTGGTTAATCCTATTTCATTGTTCTTTTGACTTGTAATTCCCTGATGGCATATGTTGATGTATGATGATAAATATCTTTTGACATCCTTATTTGCCATCAATGTAACATTTTTTTAGATGTCTATTTGACTTTTTAAATAGGGTTATTTTTTGTGAGTTTTTTTTTTAAATAGGTTGTTTCTTATTTGTGAGTTTTTAGAAAATGGGTAGTATATTTCCTATTTTTGAATTTTTAGTGTTCTTTTTATATTTTCATGACAAATCTTTTATCAGATATATGTTTTGCAAGTATTTTCTCCATGTACTCTTGGATTTTCATTCTCTTAACAATTTTGCCAAGCAGACATTTTTAATTTTAATGAACTCCTAATAATAATTATTTTTTCTTTCATGGGTCATGTTTTGATGTCATACATCTAAAAGTCATTGCCATGCCCAAGGCCACCTAGAATTATCCTATATTACCTTCTAGGAGTTTTATAATTTTGCCTTTACGTCTGTGATCTATTTCGAGTTAATTTTTGTGAAGGATGTAAGGCCTGTGTGAAAATCCTTTTTTTTCTTCTGCATGTACATGTTCAGTTCTTCCAGCATCATTTGTTGAAAAGACTATTTTTTTCTCTTTTGAATTGTCTTTGCTGTTTTATAAAAAATTAGTTGACTATATTTGCCTGTGTCTATTACAAGGCTCTCTTTAGTATTCCATTTATGTATTTATCTGTTCTTCTTTCCAGTAACATACTGTCTTAATCGTTGTAGCTTCATAGTAAATCTTGAAATACAGTGTGTTAGTCTTATGACTGATATTCTGTATTGTGTTGCCTACTATGGGTCTTTTGGCTTTCCATATAAAACTTAGTTTCAGTTTATTGATACCTGCAAAGTTACCTTCTGTGATTTTTATTGAGATTGTATTGATTTTATAGAACAAGTGGAAAGAATTTATATCTTGATAATATTGAGACTTCCTATCTATGACCATGCAGTATCTCTCCATTTATTTAGATCAACTTTGATTTATTTCATCTGAATTTTATGGTTTTCCTTGTATAGATTTTGAAAATAGTTTGTTATATTTCTCCTTATTTTGTTTTTATTTTTAAATTCTTATTGTCCTTTGCTGCTATATCGAAAAGTGAATGAATTTTAATTTATTAACGTTTTATTTGCATCTTTGCTATAATTACTTATTAGTTCCAGGAAGCTTTTCTTTCCAATTCTTTCCGTTATTTTTACATATAAAATGATATCATCTTGTGAACAAAGCCTGTTATGTTTCTTTTCTTCCAGTCTAGTCATATAGCAAAATGCATAACCTAGGAAAGAAGAAAAGAGTAGTTAGTTTTAATTTCTTTACCTGGTTATTTTTATTTTGTAAGGTATGCACCTATAAATCCAGCCACTTATTCTAGACCTTTTTATAACTCTTAGGTTTATTGCAAGTTGATAAAATTAATGAAATTTTTAGAAAATTATTTATAATTCATACTACACTGTTGCTCAATAACAAATAAAATTCAAGAAGTTAAAATCTAAAATAAATACAGTGCCAGGACAAATGACTATGCCATTTCTTTAAGTGTATTGGTTTCAAAATACAGCATTTTGTGGAAAGAACAGAAATCACAAAATTGACTGTGTTTATTAAATGACAAACATGATATTATATTCTGTTAGCTCATGGTGTATTTAGTAACTGTGCAACTTCTGATACTTTATCAATACTCCTTTTCTTTTCTTCTAGGGCCTTGTATTTTGGGGCAATAGTCTAGTTTGTTTAAAGTAAGAATAAAAGTCTTAATCCCATTACTGGGTATATACCCAAAGGAATATAAATCATTCTACTATAAAGACACATGCACAGGCATGTTTATTGCAGCACTATTTACAATAGCAAAGACATGGAACCAACCCAAATGCCCATCAATGATAGACTGGATAAAGAAAAGGTGGTACATACACACCACAGAATATTATGCAGCCATAAAATGGTGTAAGATCATGTCCTTTTCAGGGACATGGATGAAGCTGATAGCCATCATCCTCAGCAAACTAACACAGGAACAGAAAAGCAAATATCACATGTTCTCATCCATAAGTGGGAGTTGAACAATGAGAACACATGGTCATAGAGAGTGGAACAACACACACCAGGGCCTATTGAGGGTGGGAGTGAGGGGAGGGGTCTTAGAGAATGGGTCAATAGATGCAGCAAGCAACCATGGCATATGTATACCTATGTAACAAACCTGCACATTCTGCACATGTGTCCCATTTTTTGTCTTAATAGAAATTTAAAAAAATATTTTGTTAATGTTTTGTAAAAAAAGAAGAATCCAATCACATTCACAAGAGCAAATTAATAGTAATAATAATATACTTAGGAATAAATGTAACCAAATATGTGAATGACCTGTACAGTGAAAAGTATAAAATATTTATGAAGGAAATTAAAGGAAACAAAGATAGATGTAAAGATATTTCATGTTCCTTGTTCCGAAGAATTAATGGCATTAAAATGGTTATACTACCCAAAGCAATCTGTAGATTCAATGTAATTCTTATGAAAACCTCACTGGAATTATTCGCAGACATGGGAAAAAAATCTGAAGGTTCGTGCGAAATTGCAAAAGACCCCAAATAGCCAAAGCAATGATAAGGAAAAAGAAGAGAGCTGGACACATCACACTTTCTGAATTCAAAATATATTACAAAGCTATATCCATCAAAACAGTATGGTACTATCATAAAAACAGACACAGAGAAATAGAATAGAATAGAGAGCTCAGAAATAAAACTACCTATTTATAGTCAGCTGATTTTGCACAAAGGTGCCACATATGTGAACATGCAATTGGGAATGTATAGTCTCTTCAATAAATGGTGTTGGGAAAACTAGATATTTAGATAAAAATGAATTAAATTGGACACTCTGTCACACAATATATGAAAATAAACTCAAAATGGATTAAAAACTAAATGTAAGACTTAAAACTGTAAAATTAAGAGAAGAAAGCTACAGAAAAAATTTCTTACCATTGATATGGGTAATGATAGTTTTGGATATAACACCCAAAAAGCAGGCAACAAAAACAAAAATAGTCAAGTGGAATAGCACTAAAAAACAAAGCTTTTGCACAAATGAAAGAATCAACAGCCTCAAAAGGCAGCCTACCATTAAATGGGAGAATGTATTGACATATCATATATCTGATAAGGGATTAATGTTCAAAATGTATAATGAATTCAAACAATTTAATGGCAAAAAATCAAACCAAATAACTTGACTAATTAAATAGGTTAAAAGCCTTAGTAGACATTTTTCAAAAGAAGACACACAAATAGTCAACAAGTTATGTAAAATGTGCTTAATATCACTAGAGGGGAAATTGGGAGATATTGGTCAACAGGTACAAAGTTTCAGTTAGACACTTTGTACATGTTGACCAACATCTACTGTATAGTATGGAGCTCTACTGTGTAGTATGGTGACTATAGTTAATAATAATGTATTATATACTGGAAAAATGGTAAGAATATATCAAAAATGTTCTCAACATAAAAATAACCATGTGAGCTAAAAAATATACATAATCAGAAAAAGCAAATCAAAATGACAATGAGATGTCACTTCATTCTTCTTAGAATGGCTGTCAAAAATAGGAGAGATAAATGTTAGTGAAGATGTGGAGAAAAAGGAGCCTTTATATGCTGTTGATGGTAATGTAAATTGGTAAAGTAATTGTGAAAAACAGTATGAAATTTCCTAAGTAATTAACATTTGAGCTACTATATGACTAGTAATCACATCTCTGGGTATGTATCCAAAAGAAGTGAAAACAGTATTCTGAAGAGATATCCATACCCATTTCAGCATTATCCACAATAGTCAAGATATGGAATTGACTTAAATGTCCATCAATGGATGAATAAAGAAAATATGGTATACATATACAGTAGATGAACCTAAAGGAAATTATGCTAAGTGAAATAAACCTGGTACAGAAAGACAAATACTGCATGATCTCATTTATTTGTGAAATCTAATAAAGTATAGATGGACAGCGTAATGATGGTTGCCAAGGGCTGGAAGAAGAGGGAAAAGAAAAGAGGTGGTCAACTGTCACGGAGTTTCAGTTAGAGAGGATATTTCAGTTCTGAAGATATATTGTATAGCATGATGATGATTAATGATAATAAATTATACTGAAAATGTTAAGAGAGTAGATCTTAAATATTCTCAATATGAAAAAATATAACCATATGAGGTAGTAAACATATTAATTAATTGGTTGTGGCAAACATTTGGCACAAATGTATATCAAAACATTATTTTGTACCATAAATATAATGTGATTTTACATGTAAAACTGGCTATAAAACAACAAAGAAAACAATGATCTCACATGTGAATTTTTTTAAAGTCAAATTTATCAAAAAGAGTAGAATGGTGATTTCTAGAGGTTGGGGTTAGAGAAAAATAGACGTTGGTTAAAGGGTACAAAGTTTGGGATTTTGGGGATGAATAAGTTCTGGAGATCTAATGTGCAGCATGCTAACTGTACTTAATTCTATATTATAAACTTGAAATATGCAAGTTGACCTTAAGTGTTTTCATTAAACACAAAAAAGAAATCTTAATTCTGTGAGTTGATGAATACTTTAATTAGCTTGATTGCATTAGTCTTTTCACCAGGTATACATATATCAAAGTATCCCTTTGTATACCTTAAATATTTGTACAAGTATTATTTGTCAAGTATACCTTAATAAATCTGATGGAAAAACAGGAGGCAAAAATCTAGTATGATAAAGGATGAATGTACACTTTGATAGTGAAGCCAGTGGGGAAAAAGTCTTATTTTTAAAAGATGAGATGATAACAGTAATAGTCATGGAGGCATATGCTTTTACTGTGACATAATGAAGGATATGAATTTTGTCACCGATCTATCTATTTATCTTCTATCTTCTACACATACACACGTTTGTATTCATATATCTGCATATAAACAATATAGAGACTAAATAGCAGATAGCATGCAAAGATTCAAAAATGTATAAATATGTGTTGGGTGGGGGTGGGAGGAGTGCTAGTTACTCCCAGAAGAAATAGGAAACTATTCCGTCCAGATAATATTTGCATAAGATTCCAGAACAATAAATCCATAAAAATGGTCTATTTTGAACTTCATAATAAAGAAAAAGATGAGCTCATTTTCTGAAATGGTAAGTTTTCCCACCCTGGGGTTCTAGATAGAGCAAATAAAAGCACAGGACATATAGTTAAATCAAAGTTCAGGTGAATAACGTACACATAGACATATATATATAATTTTTGTATTATGCTAATTCAATATGTAAGGTACACTTGTACTTTTTAAAATGTTATTTGAATTTATAATTAACTGGGATGTCCTTTATTTACCAGGGAACCCAAGTCCACTCCTGTCCCTCAAACTTAATAAATGTTTTGGTATACTTTCTCTGATGAGAATATTAGAATCAACCTAATTTGAATGAAGTGATTAATCATAGTCCTTAGGGAAACATTGAAAATGAATTGAAGGATTTTTGTTTGTGTGTTTGTTTTTAATACAGTCCATCTTTGCAAAGTGACTTTTGCTTTCAATGTTTGATAACCTAAAATAAAGTAGAAGAGAAAATAGATTCTTAAGTTCATATCATATTTAAAATTGGCAAAGGTAGTTTACTGTAATTTAAAATGTGTACTTAGTAAATTTAAATAATAAAAACATGATTTAATGTTTGTTGGACAGAGATTAGTTAAGAAGAACATTTAGAAAAGAGATAACTGACAAAGGAAATAGTTATCAGATTGGAGGTCCAAATAATGATCAAGAAAATAAGGAAAAGCAAAAGATTAAAGAATGGAATTTTCCATTAGAAATTGGTTAGGGATTGGGGTGTACTTTTCCTAAATCAGAAATGTAACAGTCAAGCAGTTACTATGTTCAAAGCTGCTTTAGATTTTTACTTATGTGTTAAATTTTATTAAACAATGATGAAAGAAAGAGTATAGAAAAATCAGGATCATGAGTACTTTTTATTGAAAATAGAAACGCTTGAAGAACGTTGGAAGATGTCTCTCTTAGAAGTTTGTAAATAATAAAAAATTGTATAAATTTAGAGTGAGGGCAGATTTTTGAATAAGAAAAACTGGTTAGTAAGTGTGAGAAAAAAAGTACTTGAGAACTCAAAAATCTTAGGAATACCAGGAGCAAGAATATTGAGTGTTCAGGTAAAAGCGCCATTTCCCTTTAGCTATGAGTTTGCATAAATAAAAATTTGAGAATATCAAGAAATGTGTAGATAAGCCCTGTATAAGGTATAAGAGAATGAAATAGGTACATTATTACTAAATAAGGCAGAAGTCAGTAAAAGATAGATGTAGCAGGATTTTATTGACTGGAGAAATTTCCTCTGAGCCATGATTATGTATCACAGTGAAAAAGTAAAAACTAATCCAAAGCAGAGAGGTGTGTTGCATCAAATATTGGAAAAGATGGTGCACATAAAAGTTTTAACCTATTTCAAGGAGTCAATTATAAATTTCTTGTTTTGCCAGTCCTGGTGCGCTTACGTTTTTGAACATGTCTGTGTAGTTTGAAGATACCTGACACTTATTAAAAATTAAACTATGGGCCTTCTAAAATGATATTCTGACCCTTGAAGAAAACTGGAATTAATTTAAACAGTCTTTGAAAAATACGTATTAAGAATAATTGACAACCCAAGTAAGAGTGAAGATCTGACTTAACCAGGAGTTTTCATGAAAATTAGCAAATGATTTTATTGGACTGCAGGGTCAATATAAATTACCAATGTGATAGGACTGCTATAAAAATCAATGTAATTTGAGATATTATTAGAAGTAAAATATCCAGAAATATTGAGTGTACTACTGAATTCTGCCCCAGTAGACTTTATTTTAAATATTATTTTCAACTCTAGGTTCAACATTTGCACTGGGTTATTGCCTAAGTGCAAGTCAAGGATAGGGTCAGGATAATGTGGTGATATAAAAAATTTCTGAAAGGCACATGCATGGGTAGTATACAGAAAACAATATTTCTGGGGGTTCCTGAGAAAATATTTATCTTTCACAATTTGCACAATTGTCATATGTTAATTTTTGCATGTTATGCCTCGTCAAGTCTCTGATCCCTTAAAAAGTAGTGCAGTTGTAATATTATACATTGGAGAGATTACTTTAAGAAGGAACCACATTCCCTAAAACATAGGACAAGAAGTATAAAGTGCAATAAATTGGGAAAAATTTACAAGGTATTATAAACAAACTCACATTTGAAGGGATAATTGGAGAAATAACCATATTCTTTAATTGAGTTTGTTTTTAATATTTCTGTGCCTCTTTTGAACATAATTGTACTCAGCTTACTTTTGAACTTATGCTAATATGTTATTACAATCTACTATAATGTTTTTGAATATTGTACCACCTTTTAAATATGATATTATATTTTGTCCTCTTTTATGTTTGTTTCTTTTTTAAGAAATAGAGAACCAATCACAGAGTAACTGATCTAGGTTTTTAAAGTACTATATAACACTGAGACAATATCAGATTTTGACACCAGCAAAGCATAAGTTCTACTTATGGCTATGTATTAAAAATTGATGTTGTGCGGTCAATAGCAACATATAATGTTACATAAGCTGATGCACAGTGTTTGAAAACATGAACTTTAGGTTAACACAGATCTGTGCAAATTTTGAGTTTTGGCTTTGCTTCTTGTAAAGTTTCCGAACCTAAGAAAATTATCAAAATTTACAAGTCTCTGTGGCTATTTATCTAAAAATACAACTTATTTCGTAGTTTTGTTGTGGAAGTTTAATAAGATAATGTTTGCCAAATACGTAACTTATAGCAAATGTTATCACTATGATTTCTATTTTAAGGTGCTGAAGATTCCCATATTTAAAATTCTGTGACAACACACTAACTAAAGTAAAATTTGAAATTTATGAGATTTTTCTGGTTAAGTCTCAAATTTAATTTTATGCCAATGAGAGCTATATTTTTGTGAATAATGCATTTGAAACAGCAGTGAACACATTTTCTTCAATTAAAATGTTCAAGTTTTTTATTCTTAATTTAGATTGAGTGCATTTTATTAGCATTTCTGAAATATAATATCACATATAAAAATACACAAATTGATAAATGAATCCCACAATAAAATACTAATACCCACACTTGTGTACATATTTTCAGTCTTTCAAAAATGCATACTTTGATGTAGAAACTTGGCTTACACTGTTGATTGAGTGACAAGTAATTTAATTTAGTCAAAGCTGAGATGAATTTATTGTGGTCATCATGATACTTAATTCGGTTTCTCTTAAGTACTGGTATTTGACAAACACCAATGGGTTTTAATAAAAGCAATTTTTTCATTGAACATTTTAAAATAAGAAAGGTAGCAAAATAAAGCTCTACTCTTATTAATAAATTTATTTTTTCCAGAAAGCTATGCAATTTCTATGTGTAAAATGGCAGACAAAATAAAATTTAAAATATTACATATTAAGTGAAAAATTTTAAAAAGAGACTATAAATTTTAGCCTCAGATTAATAGAGAGCTGAGATTAGCATGCAAAAGTATATTAGGTGCTTTAAATATTAAAAATTGGGAAGACACATGAGTTTTGTACTGCTAAATAAGCATAACTAACTTATGAAGCAATTGTATTCACATTGACTTTAATGTAGGTAGCAGTGAGATATAGACATTCCTACTTTTCAAATAGGATGCTTAATAACTAATGAAGGTCAATATTCACTTTGTTTCATGGAAGCTCACTGGTTTGAGAACTTTCTTTTAAAAGTTAGAACACGTGATAAATAATATTTCAGCTGTCTATTTTTTGTGCCCTCCAAGTATCCACTTAGGATTGAAGTATGGACAGGAAATAATTATGCTGTCAAAAATTAGTTCCCCTGCTTTTTATCTGTCAAATCTTTTTATTTTTGAATTTTGTAATGTCTTTTGTTTTTATTTGACTTAATATCCATCATGCTTCATATAAGTGATAAATGAATTACACATATTTAAGTGATAAGAGTGTAAAGAAATTGAAATTACTTGACTATTCACTAGATTTTTGATAGTGGGTTTTTTATATGCTTAAATAGCTTATTCCTTTCACAGCATTCAGAGTAGAAAGTTATGTCAAAAGTCTTGATTATTTTCAGCAATCAACTAATACACAAAAATAAAAATGAATTTCATTTTTTTCTTTAAAATAATTCCCTTCAAAAGTATAAGATTTATATATGTCAAATAAGTATGGGAAACTTAAGCGAGCAGCTGATTAAAGAAGTTTCCAATACATTTGATATTATTTTATTTAAAAGATGGAATTATCACCTAAGTAACGAGAAAAATATCTAAGATTTTTCTACACAATCATGATATTTTTCATCTTAGCTTTCAATTTGATAACCCTGTTTATATTTGTACTGCTAATCAGCATGGTAAGATGAACTAGTTAAAAAGGCAGAAGGATAATTAGGAAGTCTTTCATTGTGTAAATATTCAGAAATGTTGAAGTGTTACCTCTAGCTCTGTTAAGAGTTTCATCTCATAATTTTCAATTGATGGATATGTAGTTCTGTCTACATCATACTTATTCATACAGGATTCAGATAATTAAAAAATTCAGAGAGACTTAAAATACTTTCAAAATGAGGCAACACAGCATTTCCAGGGTAATCACCTTATTTTAATTTTGCTGAGAGAGAAAAACAATGAGGGAGATGTTGGGGGCAGGAGAGAGATCCGTGAAGTTACTGACATAAGATAAATGGTAGAAGAACAAATTGACTCTAACATTGTAGAAATTAAGAAGAATCTTATCTGATACTTTTGCAAGTTGGTAATATCTTACCCAAATCCTCAAAATTACCTGTTACTTCAAGGAATAAAGACCTAGGTCTCTTAATCCAGTACAATGCCTGAAGAACAAGATTTTAGACACAAATAATATGCTATGAAATAAAATGTTATAATCTTATTTCCTGTGGGATCATATGTCATTCATCTTAAATTCAATGAACATATTTCCAACTGATTTTTTTATTTTTGTAAGATAATTTAAGATATAAACAAGTAAATATTTCATACTTTAAGGTATTAAGTGTAAACATATTTCAAAGAACTTTTTATACTTCAGATACCTCATTATTTTCTAAAAACTTTATCTAAAATCATCATTCTTTATATTTGTAGATTAGCTCAACATTTTATATAACATTGTCTAAATAGACTGAAATCTCAAGTAAAAAAGAGAATTTAAAAATGTTTATGTTTTCAGCATGTAATTAATATTTTAATATTTGACTTAATCATTACAAATATTCTATAAGTAAAGCATTAATTCCATTTATAGCTTAAGAAGCTCAGATGTTTGATACTTATGCCAGGGACACAAAACTGATTTTAAGCCAAATGTTTCCCTGTTTAATGTCTACGTGTCTATATTTTTAAACTATAATTTTCCAAATATAATCACAGATTTTGTATTAAAGCTCTGTAAATAGAAATTCCTTGCTTCTATTTAAAATTATCTTTCTCCATTCTTTTTACACACTTTATTGTATTCATTCATGTATAAGCTTAATGCTATCTGGAATTTAAACCAATTCTAAACTTGTGAAGATTTATGTCATGATACCCTAGACCTTAGATTAACATGAAGCTATTGTTATTTTTGCTTTCATGTTTTACCCAAATTTTTTGCCTAAATTTAACTTATTTAGGCCAAGAAATTAGGTGCAATTTCTCATCTCAGTTTATTATCCCTTGGATTTGGATCTAGTTCATCCAAATATGCCTGAGCTTGCCTTAGTTGAATTTCTTGAACCTGAGCCTTAACTTGGTTTAATCTATGACAACTGCCTTCAATACTTGAAAATCTAAAGTTTTTCTCAACTATATCAATTGTAAATATGTATTTTCTTAATATTCTTGTAAATTCTAGTCCTTTAATTTTTCCTATTACCAAGTGATATTCTAAGTACTACCTAGTGTTCTATATTTCTTCTAATTTTTTTCTTTTCTTCTTGCTTTAAAAGGAAGGTGCAACATGGTCTTCAGGTTTTTATAATAGTTTGAAGTGACCAAATTCCATGTATTTTTTTCATTAAATAATTTCAACTTTTATTATAGATTCAGAGAGTACAAGTGTAGGTTTTTACATGTCTATATTGCATGATCCTGAGGTTTGGAATACAGACGATCTCATCACTAAGGTAATGAGTATCACACCTAATAGGTGTGCCTATTTTTCTGCCTACACTCTTCTATTCTCCTCCCCCTTCTAGTAGCCCTTAGTGTCTATTTTTCTCATCTTTGTGTTCATGTGTACACAATGTTTGACTCCCATTTATAATTGTGAGTATTCAGTATTTATCTGTTCCTGCATTAATTCACTTAAAATAATGGCCTCCAGCCACATCCATATTGCTGCAAAGAACAGATTTCATTATTTTATGGCTGCATAGTATTCCATGGTGTACATATGTGTTCCACATTTTCTTTCTCCAACCCACCATTGATGGGGCACCTAGGTTGACTCCATGCCTTTGCTATTATGAATAGCATTGTGATAAACATATGAGTGCATGTGTCCTTTTGGTAGAAAGATTCATTTTCCTTTGGGTATATATCCAGTTGTAAGATTGCATGCTTGAATGGTAATTCTAAGTTCTTGAGAAATCTCATAACTCCTATCCAGCTATCCACAATGGCTAAACTAAGTTACATTCTATCAGCAGTATATAAACACTCCCTTTACTCTGCAGCCCCACCAGCATCTACTATCTTTTGACTTTTTAACAATAGCTATTCTAGCTGGTATGCAGTAGTATTTCGTTGTCTCTTTAATTTGCATTTCTCTGATGATTAGTTATGATGAACTATTTTTACATGTTTGTTGGCCATTTGTATTTCTTCTTTAAAGATCTGTTTGTTCATGTCCTTTGCTCATTTTTTTTTAATGTAGTTACATTTTTTTGCTTGTTCTACTATTTAAGTTGATTATAGATTCTGGACCTTTGTTGGATGCATAGTTTGTGTTTTCTCCCATTATGTAGGTTGTCTGTTTACTCTGTTGATAGTTTATTTTGTTGTACAGACTTTCTTTAGTTTCTACTTTTTCATTCAGTCCTACATAGTTCAAAAATGCCATACAGAAATAATACACTTAATTATAATTTTATTACACTTATACCAGTCAAGGTGAATAACTCCCTTCATTTAATTCTCTGGTAAGATACAAGTTACTTAAGTAAATCAATTATTACCAAAATATAAATTATATTATAGATTACCAATATAAATACTAACTTCTTAAGACACTAGGAAAAGTAACTTGATCATATATATTCACATAAAAATTAAAAGTATTCATGTATAGAATTAAAACCAAATGGAATCTTTATACTGCTTCTTTCATATTCTTGTCATGTAATTTCACTATAAGTAGGCCAGTCAATTAGCATATCATTTTTATATTTATATAATTTTTCAAGTCACCAAGAATAACTCTTTCTTATGCACTTATATGTTCAGAACTAATCTTTTATTCTCCTGAAATTTTCATATATATCAAACTTTTAAGCATGGTTTTGTGATCCATTGTAGATAGATTGATAAAATGAATATATGAGTATAAGAAGTCAAACCCAAGGGTGACACAGAATGGAAATGTTTTAAAAGTTGTGATTTAATTAAATTTTCATTCAGTACAAAAATTATGATAACATGTTTATTGCTCATTCCATGCCCTGCTGTGCAATGAGAAAAAAGAGATAGTAAATACTGAATTAAATGCCAATAGGTTGCAGCTTTGTAAACACATAAAATGCAAAATGGCATAAAAGCTCTTGAGTCCTGCTGATTCCTAATTGTCATCTGTGGCATGCTTTATTCTACATTGCTTAAAGTAGCTAACATAACATTAAACCCTAAATACCTTATATCATTTTTAAATTTGAGATTTTTCAAATTATAACTTATTTTTTATATAGTTTCCCCATTCTATGAATTCTAATTATATTACTCTTGCTTTATTTTACTTCCGCAGTAACTGGAAAATATACATGCCATTTATGTATTTATTTGTTTAGTGACATGAAGTCAAATAGTAATATAAACCCTTTTATGATTTCCTTTAAGCTTTTCTCCCAGGAAATGTGAACATTCTTGAGACTACTGATAAATTGTCTCTCATGATAATCGATAATATATGCCAGAGGAAATATATTATGCTTAGTTTGAATTAGACAGGATTAATACCATCAAGATATTAAATTGTAAACTTCATTCTATTTTTTAGCTGTGAATGCTTAACAACTTCCAGATAGTTCAAGTTTGCATTTGCTGTTCCCTCAGTTTCCACTGGTAATTATCTTCTCGCCCACTGTACAGCAGATCGTTGCCCAGTAAATATCTTTACACATTGAATATTCTCCTCATTCAACAAGTTCTCAAGATCCTCCTGCTGCATGTAGACAGCTCACTACATACTCATGCATCCATGGTAAGGGAAGAGGCAACAGAATAGAGTGGAAAGTGCATGGTCAATTTGAGATGTCATATTGATTTATGATTTGATCTTTAATTTACTTTTATTTTTAGTAGCTTTATTGAGATATAATTCACACACATTACACGTTTAAAGTGTACAATTCAACAACTTTTTGTATGTTCAGAAAGTTGTACAACTATAACCACAATCAAGTTTAGATCTTTTTCCTCCCTCACGCTGAGAAACCTATGCCCTTAAGCAGTTATCCATTTCCTCTGATCTACCACTAGCTCAAGGCACTACTAATAAACTTTTGCCTACAGTTTGATTTTAAGGAAGCCATTTCAACCTTATAAAGTTAAACCTTAGATAGAGCTTTTCAATTGTTATTTGCAAATATTAGAAGGTTCTTCCTTTTTCTCTTGTGCACCATACTTCATTAAAAATAACCCTTAATTGTGCAATTATTATATACAATATGAATAATGTCTTAGTGTCATAACAAGGTATCAAGGGTCCTTTATTGGTGACACTGGAGTGTAAATGGATAAGGAATGGCTAAGAATTTTTATTGATTTACAGTGGCATAATTTAAGATAAAGTTTTGTTGAGTCATAAGCATTTATGAATATGGAGCTTAAGCCAATAAATTAGTAAACTAAGCTTTATACTTAAACCAACAAAGACTAAAAGAGACTATCCTGAAGGACTATGGAATAAATAATCAAATGAAGTCAGAAATAAAGATGTTTTTTGGAACCAATGAGAATGAAGATCCAACATACTAGCATCTCTGGGACACATTTAAAGCAGTGAATAGAGGGAAATTTATACCACTAAATGCTCACATGAGATTCAATGCTATCCCCATCAAGCCACCATTGATTTTCTTCACAGAATTGGAAAAAAACACCTTAAACTTCATATGGAATCAAAAGAGAGCCCGCATAGCCAAGACAATCCTAAGCAAACAAAACCAAAAACAAACAAAGCGGGGAGGCATCACAGTACCTGACTTCAAACTACACTACAAGGCTACAGTAATCAAAACAGCATGGTACTGATACCAAAGCAGAGATATAGACCAATGGAACAGAACAGAGGATTCAGAAGTAACACCATGCATCTACAACCATCTGCTCTTTGAGAAATCTTACAAAAACAAGCAATGGGGAAAGGAATCTCTATTTAATAAATGGTGTTGGGAAAACTGCCTAGCCATATGCAGAAAGCTAAAACTGGATCCTTTCCTTATACCTTATACAAAAATTAACTCAAGATGGATTAAAGATTTAAACATAAGACCTAACACCATAAAAACCCTAGAAGTAAATCTAGGCAATAGCATTCAGGACATAGGCATAGGCAAGGACTTCATGACTAAAACACAAAAAGCAATGGGAACAAAAGGCAAAAATAGACAAATTGGATCTAATTAAACTTCAGAGCTTCTGCACAGGAAAATAAAGTGGCATTAGAGTTAACTGGCAACCAACAGAATGGGAAAAATTTTTTACAATCGACCCATCTGAAAAAGGGCTAAAACCTAGAATCTACAAAGAACTTAAACAAATTTACAAGAACAAAACAAACAAACCCATCAAAAAGTGAGCGAAGTATATGAACAGACACTTTTCAGAAGAAGACATTTATGTAGCCAACAAATATATGAAAAAAAGCTCATCATCAGTGGTCATTAGAGAAATGCAAATCAAAATCACATTGGGATACCATTTCATGCCAGTTAGAATGGTGATCATTAAAAAATCAGGAGACAACAGATGTTGGAGAGGATGTGGAGAAATAGGAAAGCATTTACACTTTTGGTGGGAGTGTAAATTTGTTCAACCATTGTGGAAGACAGTATGGCAATTCAAGGACCTAGAAATAGAAATTCCATTTGACCCAGCAATCCTATTACTGGGTATATTCCCAAAGGATTATAAAACATTGTATTGTAAAGAAACATGCAGGCTGGGCACAGTAGCTCAAGCCTGTAATCCCAGCAGTTTGGGAGACCAAGACAGGTGGATTACCTGCGGTCGGAAGTTTGAGACCAGCCTCACCAGCATGAAGAAACCCCATCTCTACTAAAATAAAATAAAATAAAATAAAGCACACTTATGTTTATTATAGCACTATTTACAATAGCAAAGACTTGGAACCAACCCAAATGCCCTTCAATGATAGACTGGATCAAGAAAATGTGGCACATATACACCATGGAATACTATACAACCATAAAAAAGGATGAATTCGAAGCTGGAAACTATCATGCTCAGCAAAATGACACAAGAACAGAAAACCAAATACCACATGTTGTCATTCATAAGTGGGTGTTGAACAATGAGAACACACGGACACAGGGGGGGTAATATCACACACCGGGACCTGTTGGGGGGTGAGGAAGCTAGAGGAGGAATAGCAAGGGATTGGGGATTGGGGAGGGATAACATTAGGAGAAATACTTGATGTAGATGATGGGATAACATTAGGAGAAATACCTAATGTAGATGCAGCAAACCACTATAGCACGTGTATACCTATGTAATAAACCTGCACAATCTGCACATGTACCCCAGAACTTAAAGTATAATTTTAAAAAAGATTAAAAAATAATAAAACAAAATTAAAAAAATAAAAAAGAATAGTCAATACAGAATAATGGAAATAAAACGACTGTAAATTTTACCAATTCTTGATGTTCTTAAATATTAATTATTAATAAATTTTAATGTATATTGTTATATTTTAAAAAGAATATTGGTAATAGAGCATAATTACAATTTTATGGCATTTATAAGAAACTTAACCCAAACTAGGAATTCAGAAATGGTGATATGATATGAAAAATATGCTTGCTAGCACAGTGAAAGCTTTTGACAATTATTTTCTCAACAATCATAAAAGAAAGGACAGAAAGATGATGACACATTTGAACCTCATAATTAACATTTTTATTCTAATGGATATGTTTAAATCTTGACTCTAACATTCAGTGAACTTTTTTCAAGTATTTGTGAAACATGTAAAAACTTACGATTTAGCCATGAGTTTTAAAATATTTTAAATCCATAATATTGTACAGATCACTCTGATTATATGCAAATAAATTTTAGTAATGTATAGTTAATATTGTTCTTAAGGATTTTAAATATCATTTTATTAGGCAACAAAATAAAAGATCTCTCTAAAATATATTCCTAATATGAATCCCAGGCCATTGTCCTTTCACCATTCCATAAATATCATGCTCTAAACCTCCTACATACATGAAAATATAAAAATAAAACAGAGCTTCTGGTTAATTATATGTATATACAAATAGTAGCTAGTAATTATTGCTAATATTTTTTTATTAAAAGTGTTGTAAATGTACAAAACTTTTAAAATACTTTTTCCATTTTTTTTTGAGCCTGTTCTTTAATTCTATCTGGTTTTGTTACATAGAAGTGGCATGTGTAAAAGTTACTATAGGAAATAAGACTTTATCAAATATGCTTTATCATACAATATTTTGTTCAAGTACAATGGCAGTAGAATGAAATTAAACTCATTTTCCCCTTGAAGGAATAACAGTGTAGTCTAGAACAATAAGTATAAGCACACTTATGATAATAGGTTCCAAAAGTATTACCTACCCACCCCCCACCCCACCCCTTGGTTCACTATCTTCACTATTGGGATTGGTATTACTGTTTTCTCTTTTAATTTAAAATAAATCGTGTATAAGCTGTATATTGGATTGCAGTAACTTTTGTTATCTTACTGAGAAAAAGAGCAGTCCTGCTTAATTACCTTAAAATTGTACCTCTGTTATTATTAATATTATTATTTTATTACTATTTCTTTACTTGATCCATTCTAGGAAAATAGATTGATAGCAAATATTTCCCAAATATAAACTATTTCTCTGCATCTACATATGTAAAGTATTTTTGAAAGGAGATAAAAGATATCAGCCCTTATAAATAAATTTTATCTAGAGACAAAATTTAATAATACATGTAGTCCTCATAAAATATGTTCCAAACAAGTTAGCACGAAACTATAAATTAGAATTTAGAGTAGGGAAAGTTTGCATTGAAAGGATAGACTAAATAAGTGGATAAATTATGGTCAGTTTTATATATATTTAACATCATCATGGGATCATTGACTAAAATGTAGCGTTAAGATATATTTAGATGCAACACATATAAACATCATTCTCAGCAAACTGACACAAGTGAACAGAAAACCAAATACCACATGTTCTCACTCATAAGTGGGTGTTGAACAATGAGAGCACATGGATACAGGGAAGGGAACATCATATACCAGTGCCTGGGGGATGGGGGGATAGGGAAGGAATAGTAGGGGATGGGGGGATTGGGGAGGGATAGCATTAAGAGAAATACCTAATGTAGATGATGGGCAATGGATGCACCAAACCACCACCATGGCATGTGTATACCTATGTAACAAACCTGCGCAATCTGCACAAATACCCCAGGACTTAAAATATAAGAAAGTTTTTTTAAAAAGAAATATTTAAAGTGAGAAGAAGAGTGTGGATGCAAGACAAAATCAAGAATAATGGATAGACCGCCTCATAAAAGAAATTGCCTATTAAATTCCATATGTATTATTAATATGGATATGTTTTTAGTGTCATATACAGAAAAAAATGTGAAGTAAAGATATGAGGTGCAGGGAATGGCAGAAGTGGAGTGGGGGTGTAGATTGTAGCCAGAATTTACGGGGCTCTATATATCCCACTTAGAGATGCAAATGATGTCCTGCAATCAAGAAGGCTTAGAAAGTTGTGAGTGAAGTGAGACTGAGAAAGCAGCAATTGTATTTACACTGCATGGGGGACAGCATAGATTTAAAGACAGAAAATAAATAAACTTGGAGACAAACTTGCTATATAAGTTTCTGAAATAGGATGGTGACAGAGAAAAAAGAAAAATAATGATGTAATGGATATATTAATTGGGTAAAAGAACAGACATTGCCAATTGGTTATACATGAATAACCATCTAAGATACATTTAGTGATCAAAATTGTAGACCTGAGAGTCAGATTCCATTAAATTTCTAGTTCCACCTAAGGATCTTGGGCAACAAACTTAGCATCTTTATATTTCACTTTTCTTAGCTGTAAAATGTATATAGTAATAGTATTTTTCATAAGATTCTTATGAGATAAGATAATATTTTAAGTATTAAGAAAGTTTGGCTCATGCCTGTAATCCCAGCACTTTGGGAGGCTGAGAAGGGCTGATGATGAGGTCTCAAGAGATTGAGACCATCCTGGCCAACATGGTGAAACCCTGTCTCAACTAAAAATACAAAAATTAGCTGGGCTTTGTGGTGCAAGCCTATAGTCCCAGCTACTTTGAAGACTGAGGCATGAGAACGGCTTGAACCCTGAAGGCAGAGGTTGCAGGGAGCCGAGATCGCACCACTGCACTCCAGCCCGGCAACAAAACCAGATCTCCATTTCAAAAAAAAAAAAAAGTAAGAAAGAAAAGTTTATGGTTTGTGGTAACTAATGCCTACATGACAAAGCTGGATTTCTACAGTCCTAACTCTGCTTATCTTTAAGAAACGAGATGCCTGTGGTAAAAAATGTCCCTTTTTAACCAGACCAACTGAGACTGTTAGAACCAAGATAGCTGACCAATTGACTTCAAAAAGGTCTCCAGCTTCATTATAATTTAATATGCATGCTTAATTACACTTCCACCAGTGGCATGACATTTGACAGTTGGCATGACATTTGACAATTGCCATGACAATGACCAGAAGAAGCCATAGAGGACAAAAAAGAAGACAGCATTTCAATTCTGGGGAGTTCACTGCCAATTTCTGGAAAAAACGTATTTCTCTCCTCCCTTTTAATGGCCAACCCCTTCATTATGGAAACACTATATTTTAACCCTTCACTACTCACTTGTCAAGAGGTTTATTTGTGAACCATGGTGCTGCTTCTCAATTCCATGGCCACTGAATAAAGCCTTCACTGCTTGACACTTTCCATTTCCTGTATTGGCAGCATGACACCAAACAGGGAAAGACCCCATCTTTTGGGAAGCCAGCTTTGTCAGTAAGAGTAACAATACTTATAACTTAATTACATTAATTCAAAATGTGTTTATCACATCACAATTCTTAGCATAGGATAGGAATTGATTTGTCTTTCTGCCTTTCACTTTCATTTACTTAATCAGATTCATTTCTGCTAGTTGGACTTTTGTGCTTAAAATTTAGTGATTTTTCTAATGTCCTTAAATCATTAATATGAAGTTGTATTTTCACAAAACATTTAAAAATTTTCTTTTAAACTCAACAATGATATGTACTCAGCTTAAATTTTATACTGGCAAATCGTATGTTAAAAAAGATGGAAAATAAATAAGAAATCAATGTAAAAAGTGGCATATTGAGTACATACCTCTTATAAAATAAATGTATAAAATAATTATTCTGTATTCCTTATTTCATCTAAGCATAATATTAAATTATTTAAAAATTATTACTAAAATAGGGTTTCTGGGCAAGATGGCCAAATAGGCACAGCTCTGGTCTGTAGCTCCCGGTGAGACCAATGCAGAAGGTGGATGATTTTTGCATTTCCAACTGAGGTACCTGGTTCATCTCATTGGGACTGGTTAGACAGTGGTTGCAGCCCACAGAGGGCTAGCAGAAGCAGAGTGGAGTGTCACCTCACCCAGGAAGTGCAAAGGGTCAGAGAACTCCCTCCCTGGTCAAGGAAGCCATGATGGTCTGTGCTGTGAGGGACAGTGCTATCTGGCCCAGATACTACACTTTTTCCACAGTTTTTGCCACCCACAGACCAGAAGATTTTCTTGGGTGCCTTGGTTTCAAGCAAAAAACTGGGAAGCCATTTGGGCATATACCACCACAGCAGTCTGAAGTTAACTTGGGACATTTGAGCTTGGTGGGAGTAGGAGTGTCTGCCATTCCCAAGGCTTGAGTAGGTGGGGAAGCCGCAAAGCCACAGTGAAGCTCAGACTGGGCAGAGCCCATGGCAGCACAGCAAAGCCGCTGTAGCCAGTATGCCTCTCTAGATTTCTCCTCTCTGGGTACAGTATCTCTGAAAGAAAAGCAGCAGTCCAAGTCAGGGGCTTATAGATAAAACACCCATCTCCCTGGGACAGAGCACCTGAGAGAAGCGGTGGCTGTGGGTATAGCTTCAGCAGATTGAAACGTTCCTGCCTGCAGGTTCTGAAGCAAGCAGTGGATGTCCCAGCACAGTGTTTGAGCTCTGCTAAGAGTCAGACTGTCTCTTCAAGTGGGTCCCTGACCCCTGTGCCTCCTGACTGGAAGGCAACTCCCAGCTGGGGTCAATAGACACCTCATACAGAAGAGCTCCCACTGGCATCTGACAGGTGCCCCTCTGGGACAAAGCTTCCAGAGGAAGGAGCAGGCAGCAATCTTTGCTGTTTTACAGCCTCTGCTGGTGATACCCAGGCAAGCAGGGTCTGGAGTGGACCTCCAGCAAACTCCAGCAGACCTGCAGCCTAGGGCCCTAACTGTTAGAAGGAAAACTAACAAACAGAGAGCAGTAACATCAACATCATCAAAAAGGATGCACACGCAAAAACCCCAAAGGTCGTCAGCATCAAAGATCAAAGGTAGTTAAATCCAACAAGATGATTAAAAACCAGAGCAAAATGCTGAAAAACCCAAAAACCAAAATGCCTCTTCTTCTCCAAAGAATCACAACTCCTCACCAGCAAGGGAACAAAACTGGATGGAGAATGAGTTTAATGAATTGACAGAAGTAGGCTTCAGAAGGTAGGTAATAACAAACTCCTCCGAGCTAAAGGAGCATATTCTAACCCAATTCAAGGAAGCTAAGAACCTTGATAAAAGGTTACAGGAACTGCTAACTAGAATAACCAATATAGAGAAAGACATAAATGACCTGATGGAGCTGAAAAAAAAACACAGTACAAGAACTTTGTGAAGGACAAGTATCAGTAGCTGAATCAAACAAGCAAAAGAAAGGATATCAGAGATTGAAGATCAAATTAATGAAATAAAGCATGAAGACAAGATTAGATAAAAAAGAATGGAAACTAACAAAGCCTCCAAGAAATATGGGACTATGTGAAAAGACCAAACTTATGATTGATTGGTGTACCCGAAAGTTATAGGGAGAATGGAACCAAGTTGGAAGACACTCTTTAGGGTATTATCCAGGAGAACTTCCCCAACCTAGAAAGACAGACCAACATTCAAATTTAGGAAATACAGAGAATACCACTAAGATACTCCTTGAGAAAAGCAATCTCGAGATGCATAATCATCAGATTCACCAAGGTTGAAATGAAGGAAAAATGTTAAGGGCAGCCAGATAGGAAGATCGAGTTACCCACAAAGGCAAGTCCATCAGACTAATAGCAGATCTCTCTGCAGAAACCTTAGAAACCAGAAGAGAGTGGAGGCCAATATTCAACATTCTTAATGAAAAGAATTTTCAGCTCAGAATTTCATATCCAGCCAAACTAAGCTTCATAAGTGAAGGAGAAATAAAACCCTTCACAGACAAGCAAATGCTGAGGGATTTTGTTGCCACCACACCTGCCTTACAAGAGCTCCTGAAGGAAGCACTAAATATGGAGTAAAAATCCATACCAACCACTGCAAAACCATAACAAAATATAAAGACCAACAAAACTGTGAAGAAACTGCATCAAATAATGTGTAAAATAAGAAGCTAGCATCATGATGACAGGATCAAATTTACACATAACAATTTCACCTTAAACGTGAATGGGCTAGATTCCCCAATTAAAAGACACAGACTGGCAAATTGGATAAAGAGTCAAGATCCATATGTGTGCTATATTCAGGAGTCCCATCTCAAAGATACACAGAGACTCAGAATAAGAAGATGAAGGAATACTTATGAAGCAAATGGAAAACAAAAGAACAGCAGGGGTTGCAATCCTAGTCTCTGATAAAACAGGTTTTAAACAAAAGTATCCGAAATGACAAAGAAGGGCATTACATAATGGTAAAGAGATAAATGCAACAAGAAGAGCTAAGTATCCTAAATATATGAACCCAATAATACAGGAGCACCCAGATTCATAAAGCAAGTTCTTACAGACCTACAAAGAGACATAGACTCCCATACAATAATGTTGGGAGACCTTAACACCCCACTGTCAATATTAGATCAATGAGACATAAAATTAACAAGGATATTCAGGACTTGAAATAAGCTCTGGACCAAGCAGACCTAATAGACATCTACAGAACTCTCCATCTCAAGCCAACAGAATATACATGCTTTTCAGCACCACATAGCACTTATTCTAAAATTGACCACGTAATTCAAAATAAAACACTCCTCAGCCAATGTAAAGGAATGGAAATCTTAATAAACAGTCTCTCAGATTACAGTGCAATCAAATTAGAACTCAGAATTAAGAAACTCACTCAAAAACCACAAAACTACATGAAAACTGAACAACCTGCTCCAGAATGACTCCTGGGTAAATAACAAAATCAAGGCAGAAATAAAAAAGTTTTTTGAAACCAATGAGAACAAAAACACAAGATACCAGAATCTCTGGGAAGTAGCCAAAGCAGTGTTTAGAGGGAAATTTATAGCACTACTTGCCCACAGGAGAAAACAGTAAAGATCTAAAATTGACACCTTAACATCACAATCGAAATAACAACAGAAGCAAGAACAAATAAATTCAAAAGCTAGCAGAAGACAAAAACTATCTAAGATCAGAGCAGAACTTCTGAAGAAGATAGAAACATGAAAAACCCTTCAAAAAATTAATAAATCCAGGAGCTGTTTCTATGAAAAGATTAACAATGTCGATAGGCTCCTAGCCAGACTAATAAGAAAAAAGAGAAGAATAAAAGAGACACAATACAAATTGATAAATGGGATATTGCCACTGATTCCACAGAAATAAAAACTACCATCAGATAATACTCTGAATACCTCTATGTAAATAAACTAGAAAATCTAGAATAAATGGATAAATTCCTGGACACATACACCCTGCCAAAACTAAACCAGGAAGAAGCTGAATCCCTGACTAGACCAATAACAAGTTCTGACATTGAGGCAGTAATTAATAGCCTAAGAACCAATAAAAGCCCAGGTCCAGATGGATTCACAGCCAAATTCTACCAGAGGTACAAATAGGAGCTGGTTCCATTCTTTCTGAAACTATTCCAAACAATAGAAAAAGAGGGACTCCTCCTTAACTAATTTTATGGGGCCAATATCATCCTGATAACAAAAGCAGCGACACAACTAAAAAAGAAAATTTCAGGCCAATATCACAGGTGAACATCGAGTTAGATATCCTCAATAAAATACTAGCAAACTGAATCCATCAGCACATCAAAAAGCTTATCCATCATGATCAAGTCAGCTTCATCCCTGGAATGAAAGGCTTGTTTAACATGTGCAAACACATAAATTTTATCCATCACATAAACAAAACCAGTGACAAAAACCACATTATCTCACTAGATGCAGAAAAGGACTTCAATAAAATTCAACACCCTTTCATCATAAAAACACTCAAAAAACTAGGTATTAATGGAACATATATCAAAATAATAAGAGGTATTTATGAGAAACCCACAGCCAATATAAGCCTGAATGGGCAAAAGCTGGAAGCATTCCCTTTGAAAACTGGCACAAGACAAGGATGCCCTCTCTCACCACTCCTATTCAACATAGTATTGGAAGTTCTGGCCAGGGTAATCAGGCACAAAAAAGAAATAAGTGTATTTAAATAGGAAGAGAAGATGTCAAACTGTCTCTATTTGCAGATGGCATGGTTACATATTTAGAAAACCCCATCCTCTCAGCCCCCAAAACTCCTTAAGATGATAGGCAACTTCAGCAAAGTCTCAGGATACAAAATCAATGTGCCAAAATCACAAGGATTACTATACACCAATAATAGACAAACAGACCCAAATCATGAGTGAACTCCCATTCACAATTTCTACCAAAAGAATAAAATACCTAGGAATACAACTTACAAGGGATGTGAAGGACCTCTTCAAGGAGAACTACAAACCACTGCTAAAGAAAATAAGAGAGGACACAAACAGATGGAAAAACATTCCATGCTCATGGTTAGTAAGAATCAACATCGTGAAAATGGCCACTCTGCCCGAAGTAATATATAGATTCAATACTATTCCCATCAAGCTACCATTGACTTTCTTCACAGAATTAGAAAAAACGACTTTACATTTCATATGGAACCAAAAAAGAGCCCACATAGCCAAGATAATCCTAAGCAAAAAGAACAAAGCTGCATCACACTACCTGACTTCAAACTATACTACAAGGCTACAGTAACCAAAACAGCATGTTAGTGGTACCAAAACAGAGATATAGACCAATGGAACAGAACTGAACAGAGGACTCAGAAATAATACCACACTTCTACAACCATCAGATCTTTGAAAAACCCGACAAAAATGAGTAATGGAGAAAGGATTCCCTATTTTATAAATGGTGTTGGGAAAACTGGCTAGCCATATGCAGAAAACTGAAACTGTATCCCTTCCTTACACCTTACACAAAAATTAACTCAAGATGGATTAAAGACTTAAATGTAAGACCTAAAACCATAAAAACCCTAGAACAAAACCTAGGCAATACCATTCAGGACAAAAGCATGGGACAAGACTTCATGACTAAAACACCAAAAGCAATTGCAACAAAAGCCAAAATTAACAAATAGGATCTATGGGGCCTAACTAAAGAGCTCCTGTACAGCAAAAGAAACTATCATCAGAGTAAACAGGCAACCTACAGAATGAGAGATAATCTTTGCAATCTATCCATCTGACAAAGGGATAATACACAGAATCTACAAGGAACTGAAACAAATTTACAAGAAATAAACAACCCCATTAAAAAGTGGGCAAAGGTTATGAACAGACAGTTCTCAAAAGAAGACAGTTATGTGGCCAACAAACGTGAAAAAAAGCTCATCATCACTGGACATTGTAGAAATGCAAATCAAAACCACAATCAGATACCCTCTCACACCAGTTAGAATGGTCATCATTAAAAAGTCAGGAAACAACAGATGCTGGAAAGGATGTGGAGAAGCAGGAACACATTTACATTGTTGGAGTGTAAATTAGTTCAAGCATTGTGGAAGACTGTGGCAATTGCTCAATGATTTAGAGCAAGAAATACAATTTGACCCAGCAATCCCATTACTGGGTATATACCCAAAGGATTAGAAAACATTCTATTATAAAGAAACATGCACACATATGTTTATTGTGGCACTATTTGCAATAGCAAGACTTGGAACCAACCCAAATGCTCATCAATGATAGACTGAATAAAGAAAATGTGGTATATATATACCATGGAATACTATGCAGCCATACAAAATGACTTCTTGTCCTATGCAGGGACATGGATGAAGCTGCAAACCATCATTCTCAACAAACTAACACAGAAACAGAAAACCAAACACAGCATGTTCTCTCTTCTAAGTGGGTGTTGAACAATAAGAACCCATGGACACAAGGAGGGGAATGTCACACTCTGTGGCCTGTCAGTGGGTTGCAGATAGAGGCAGGGATAGCATTAGGAGAAATACCTAATGTATGTGATAGGTTGATGGTTGCAGCAAACTACCATGGCACATGTATACCTATGTAACACATCTGCACATTTTGCACATATATCCAAACTTAAAGTATAATTAATAATAATAACACTACAAGAACAAAATATAACGTAAAATATTATTACTAAAATAATGTTACAGTAGGTCGCTAGTCAGACCTGAGCCAGACAAGAGAGGGCTGTCCCCTACACACACATCAGGAATGTCAGGTGACCATAGGTGTTAGGCAGTTGTTAACTGTCTCTCTAAGACAATAATTGATCACAGCTAGTTGAAACTAGTAAATAGCAGCTTCTTGATAAGATCTCAGCAGTTGGGTGAGCAGGCTCAGGCTTGTGCATAGAGGCAGAATGGTGGAATTTAACTGGTGTATGAACTTCTAGGAACATATGACTGGTAAGGGAGAATGCTACAAGTCAGCATGCGTAAAACTCCAGGGAACACACTGTGCATGCTCCTCTCCCAAGCGCTAGTAGGTCACTGCACATACAGACAGCCCACCCCAAGAGAAGAATCAGGAGAGAGGTAACATAAGACACCAGAAACATGCCGACATACAAAACCACAAGTAAGAAGGTCAAATCATGCACTTTATCTCTCAAGTCACCCACTTGGCCCTAGTCCAAGTGTACTGTTACTTTCTATCATGCTGGCTCTAAGGCTTTCTAACAAACTTTCACTCTGCTCTAAAACTTGCCTTGATCTCTCCTTTTACCTCATACCCCACTCAGTTCCAGTCTTTCTTCTGAGGAGGCAAGAACTGAGGTTGAGGTTGATACAGACCTGTACAGATTTGCTGCTGGTAACAGTAATACTTAAAACATGTAGAAATTCATAATCATTATCTTCAGAGGTGTAGGTATGAAACTTGTTAGCTTTTTTTTTTTTCAGGAAAAATTGTATTCTAAAATGCTAATCTTCTGCCGTACTCGTAAATACAAGCAAAATTGACTCATAGAATTACATGGTATGCTGTACGTTTCTTACCTTTGGTGAAGTAAAGTGACAGTTCTGTACTATCAACTCTTTCAGGATCATCTCGAATTGAAATATTTTCTTTTCCTTTTCTTAAATGTGGTGCCATGGGCCTTAACTCAACCTTAAATTAATTCTGACCATTGTCTCAAAGGCAAAGCTGAAAAAAAGGTCATCAGGGAAAATAATATTTCTTAAGAAATGATTAGGAATAAAGGACATTCTAAAACTGAAGGCACAGAACAGTCTAGTTTCTACATATAGAGCAAAAACAACCAATATTTACCTATGTGTTTAAGGAGAGAAGAATTACTTTCTTTCTGAAAGGATTATTTATTACAGTCTCATTGCTCCTGTGATGTATTGAATGCTTGACATTGTTATAGAAAATCAATTGGATTCAATCTGAGAAAGTCGTCTTATATGCATTCAAACCTGACAGTTGCATAAATCAGTATTTTTGTGTTAAAACCAGCCGAAAACAAAATGAAATTCATTTGTTTACTTTCTTAAACCAGAGGTGATTGCTACTTCGTTTCCTTTAGAAAGAGCTACATCATGAATTGACTTTGAACTTCCCAGTAAAGTTGAGCTGTGGAGGATATCTCTTTGTAAAAACATAATTAGAAAATAAATTTTCAATGTATTTGCATCTTATTCATTGAGCAAGAAAAGAGTTTTTTTCTGCTCTAGGAAAAAATAACCTTTTAAAATTACATGTCAAGTATTTAGTGCAGACTTTTATAACATCCAATGACAATACACAACCAAAATAAATAATTACTTTTGACTCTTTTACGATTACAGTTGAAAATATCAAAATTGGATTAAATATTGTTTAGTACAAAAATGGATTTTAAAACTCAATATTAACCTTTAATCACTACATCTTTCTTAAAGTTTTATGTATCTAGATACTTTAAAGTTATAGTAAATCATTTCTGACCATTACATATTTATTTCAATCCCAGGATTACTTAAACATCTCTGTTTACATTCCTTACTCAATGTGTAGTCTAGGTTTCAACTCTATTAGGATAATCAGTTATCTAGATGTTTTACTTTGCTTTGTTTTTAATGTAAAACCATAGGGCTATTAATATGCACTGGGCTTCTTGCCTCTTCGTTTTTTTTTTGGGGGGGGGACCATGTTTTGCTCTGTTGCCAGGCTAGAGTGCAGTGTCATGATCTCGGCTCACTGCAACCTCCACCTCCCAGGTCCAAGCAATTCTGCTTCAGCCTCCCAAGAAGCTGGGACTACAGGCACACGCCACCACACCCAGCTAATTTTTGTATTTTCAGTAGAGACGGGGTTTCACCGTATTGGCCAGGCTGGTCTGCATCTCCTGAGCTTGTGATCACCTGCCTTGGCCTCCCAAAGTGCTGGGATTACAGGCATGAGCCACCACACCCAGCCACCTCTTCTTAATCTCTCTACATCTTACACATCCTTCAATGGAAACTTGAGTTACTGGGTCCCCACAGAATTATCTTGGACAATCTCAGCCAACAGTTCTCTTTTTTTTGAGCTGTATATATCTGTAATTTTTAATCTATATATTCTGTGTCACTTTAAATAAGTTGTAATAAACTAAAGAACTATTTGCATAGTAGGTATATAATAAACATTTTAAAGATACAATTTAGTAAGTGTTGTTTTATGTATATACCTATAAAACCTACATTGCAATCAAGATAGAGAATGGATATATCACTCCCAAATTTTTCTGATTCCCCTTTCCTCTCATTTACCCATCTTCCAGCAGAGGTCATTTATTAATTTAGGAGAGTAGAGTGATTTTTATATACTTTTTCTCATACATTTAATCTTAGCTTAATCTTTACTGCCTCTGGTATATATGACTGAATGTTCATTAAGAAACACTATTGTTTAATTTTCTTCTGTACATTTCCAGAACATTTAACTGTGCCTAACACATATTATGTCCTCAGTAAGTTTTATTGAAGAACAAACTAATGAGCGGTTAGTTATAAAAATGTATTAAACAGAGAAACAAATATTAAGGGAAATTATACTTAACATAAAAGCATAGATTATGGATATTTGATTAGTGTTAGCCAGCAGTGCAAATAAAATAAAAGCTGGTCAGTAGCTATTCAGATTATTAATAATAAATAGGCAATTATAATAAGTATTGTGAAGCATTATAATGAGAAAAATGATGGTACCTCTGGCATATAAAAAAGAGACTTAGTAGAAGCCTGAACTTAAATCAGGCTTTGAAAAATTGATTTACATAGTCATTGGTAGTACCCTGTCCAAATGCCATTCTAAGGCACACGACTTGCTCTAGTTTTATAAGAAAGTCCCAAGCAAACAAAACCAAATTAATCTTAATGCCAATAATGTGAAAACTAAATAAATAAAACTGATATAAGAGTTAAAAAATTATTTACACAAATAATGAGGGTAAGGAAGGCCTTGGTAAGGCTTTCCTTTTAATGAAAAGCAGCCCCCAAATCATTTTCTTTTCTAACAAAGAGCGGTCTATAAAATCAAGCTGCAAACACAGACAGGCAAGCTAGAAGTTTGCACAGGTGAATGCTGGCAGCTGTGCCAACAAAAAAAGGCTACCTGGGGCTACGCATGTCCAACATGGCAGCTCCATCATTTTCCCTTCTCTTTGTTAGCAATGTGTACAGTAAGGAGCAGGCCATATGGCATTGGTCAATCAAAGACCCCATTTGTATACTAAGAAGATTAGGGTAGGGTAGCTAGCTTCCTCATGCTATGTAAACATCCCGCCTGGTCCAACCAATCTGTTGGTCCTATGTAAATCAGGTACTGCTTCCTCAAGCCTGTCTATAAAATCTGCTGCACTTTGCTGCCAGCCAGAAGTCCCACTTGAACACCCCTCTGTCTCTCAAGAGAGAGAGCTGTTCTCCTTTCTCTTTCTTTTACCTATTAGACCTCCACTCTTAATCTCACTCCACATGTGTTCATGACTTTGATTTCTTAGGATAGAGGCAAAAAACCCTCAGGTATTACCGCAGACAAGGACACAGCTTCAAAACCTTATGTATCAATTTTCACCATAAAACTTAATGTAAATATGGAAGTATTACATTATTGAGAATATTGACAAATTAATTAATTTATAAGCATGTGCTGTGTAATGACATTTCAGTAAATGACAGACCACATATACTGCAGTGGTCCCATAAAATTATAATGGAGCTGAAAATTTTCTATCACCTGGTGACATTGTAGCCATCATAACGTCATGGTCCACTGTATTACTCACATGTTTGTGGTGATGCTGTGTAAACAAACCTATTGCACTGGCAGTCATATAAAAGTATAGCACTTGTAGAATCTATAAAGAACTCAAACTCAAAAAGAAAAAAAAAATTAAAAGGTGGGCAAAGAATATGATTAGATATTTCGTAAAAGAAGACACGAAAGATGCCAAAAAAATATGTGAAAAAGGCAGGGCACAATGGCTCATATCTATAATCCCAGCACTTTGGGAGGCCAAGGTGGGTGCATCACTTGAGTTCAGGAGTTCAAGACCAGCTTGGGCAACATAGCAAGATCTCATCTCTGCAAAAAAAAAAAAAAAAAAAAAAAACTATCCAGGTGTGGTAGCATGCACTGGTAGTCCCAGTTCTTTGTGGGGCTGAGGTGTGAGGACCACTTGAGCCTGGGACATCAAGGTTGCACTGAGCCATGAATATACCACTGCACTTCAGCCTGGGCAACAGAGCAAGATCCTGTCTCAAAACAATATATGAAAAAATGCACAGCATCACTAATTATCAGGATGATGAAAATTAAATCCACAATGAGATACCATCTTATGACACTCAGAATGGCCATTATAAAAAAGTCAAAAAGCAACAGATGTTGGCAAGGATGTGTAAAAGAAGAGGCAACACTTATACACTGTTGGTGATGATGTAAATTAGTACAACCCGGATGGAAAACAGGATGACGATTTCTCAAGCAACTAAAAATGGAACTATTGTTTGATCCAACAATACCTCTACTGGTTATCTACCCAAAAGAAAAGAAATCATTACATTGAAAAGATGCCAGCTGGGTGTGGTGACCCTTTAATCTCACCAGTTTGAGAGGATGAAGTGGGGGGCTCATTTAAGTCCAGAAGTTCAAGACCATCCTGGGAAACATAGCAAGACCTTGTCTCTAAAAAAAAAATATAAAAATTTGCCAGGTCTGATGGTGCATGTCTGAAGTACCAGCTACTGGGGAGGCTGAGGAAGGAAGATCACCTGAACCCAGTAGTTCGAGACTGCAGTGAGTTATGTTCATACCACTGCACTCTAGCCTGGGCAGCAAGATGAGACCCTGTCACCTAAAAAAAAAAAAAAAACCTTCACCTATGTGTTTACCATAGCACTATTCACAATAGCAAAGTCACAAAGTCAACCTAAGTGTCTATCAGTGGATGATTGAAAAAAAAATTATACACACACACACACACACACACACACACATACACTCACACACCATATATACATATATATATATGGTATAGATATTTTTTGATTATTTGCTTAGGATAATTATTTGCTTAGGGTAATTAAGAATAGTTATTTTGCTTAGGCTAATGGTCTCTAGTTGTGTTCATGTTGCTGAAAACGACACGATTACATTCTTTTTAAGGCTGAGTAGTATTCCACAGTGCAGATATATATATATATATATATACACACACACACACACATATATGCACACACACATGCGCACACACACATTATATATAGTGTGTGTGTATATATGTATATATACCATATATCTGTATGTATGCTGTATGCGTGTATATATATACACATACTGCACACCGTATATACATATACCACATATATATGTATATATCATATATATATACCATACACACACACACATATACACACATCTGCACTGTGGAATACTACTCAGCCATAAAAAAGAAGGTAATCATGTCTTTTGCTGCAACATGAACAGAACTAGAGACCATTAGCCTAAGCAATATAACCCAGAAACAAAGTAGTCGAATATCACATGTTCTTATTGATTAAGTGGGAGCTAAACAGTGGACACAAATGGACATACGGAGTGGAAAAGTAGACACTGGAGACTCTTAAAAGTGAGAGGGTAGGAGGAGGGTAAGGTAGGAAATACTACCTATTGATTACAATGTTCATTATTCAGGTGATGAGTACACTAAAAGCCCAGACTTCACTCCTGCACAATATATGCATATCAGAAATTTGTACTTTTACCACTAAATCTATAAAAATAAAAATGAAAAATAAGTATAGCACATACAATTATATACAGTGCATAGTATTTCATGGTGATAATAAATGACTGTTGCCTGATTAAGTATTCACTATACTATAGTTTTTGTTATTATTTTAGAGTGTACTCCTTCTACTTAAAAAAAAAAAAAGTTAACGGTAAAAGAGACTCAGACAGGTCCTTCAGGAGGTATTCCAAAATAAGGCATCATTATCACAGGAGATGATGGCTTCATGTAGGTTATTATCCCTAAAAACCTTCTAGTGAGTCAAGATGTGGAAGTGGAAGACAGTGATACTGATGATCCCAACGCTGTGTTGGACCAGGCTAAGATGTGTGTTTGTACCTTAGTTTTTAACAAAAACCTTAAAAAGTTAGAGAATAAAAAGATCAAGTTTTAAGAAATAAAAACAAATGTATAGAATAACAATATAAAGAAATAAAATATTTTTGTGCAGTTTTATGACGTGTTAGTATTTTATGCTGTTATTGCAAAATTCAACATGTTTTAAAAAGTTTATAAAGTAATAGTAAGCTAAATTTATTTTACTATTGAAGAAATTTTTTATGAAATTAGTGTAGTCTAAGCATATAGTGTTTATAAATCTACAGTTGTGTATAGTAATGTCCTAGGCTTCACCATTTTCTCACAATTCACTCACTGACTCACACCCAGCAACTTTCCATCCCACAAGATCCATCCACAAGATCCATCCCACAAGTGCTCTATACAGGTGTACCATTTTTTAAATCTTTTTTATCATAGTTTTTACTGTGCCTTTTCTTTCCTTAGATATTCATAAATATTTACCATTGTTTCACAGTTGCCTAAAGTGTATATGCTGCACAGGTTTGTAGCGTAGGAGCAACTGACTATATCATATACTAGGTGTGTAGTAGGATATACCATCTAGGTCTGTGTAAGTACAATCTGTGATATTTGCACAATAACAAATTTGTCTAATGAAGCGCCACTCAGAGTACATCTTTATTGTGGAGTAATGCAAGACTGTATTCAAAAATAATGCCGGTTTACTGTAATTAATTTGCTTAGTGTTAGATGTTATCTTGGCCAAATGTCATTCAAGGGCTCATGACACTCTCTAACATCAGAAATGGAAGAGTGGCAAGTGCAACATACTTTCAAAATTATGTTAACAAAGAGATGTTTTAGAGGATATTGACTAATTGACAATTCAATTATATAGATAGAATGTATACTCTGTTATTGAAATTAATCTTCCTTTAAGAAAATATTATTTAAATACATTTCTAAGATGTACCCTGGGAAGCTGTAATTTATGTTACTTAAAAGAATCACAATTAAAATGTAGCCTTCTTTGTGGCTTTTAGAAATATTTAATTTCGTTTATTCTAAAATAAATTTCTAAAAATTATTAAATAAAACACACTACTATAATATTTTTTCATTTTAATTGCTTTTTTAATCCTCCAATTAATGTGAAGGGTAAGATCTAGAGCTTCAGAGACAAAAATGTCTTGGTTCAAATATGAGTTTGCCACTTTTTGGCTGTGTGGCTCTGTGCAAATTCCTTAGCTTCTCTGTGCTTATGCACCATTATCTATCAAATCGTTAAAGAAATAGCACGTTCCTGGAAGGTGCTGGGAGCATTAAAAAGTAATGCAAATAAGGAAATTAGTTTAATTTAATAAAATGAAATTTTGTACTACTATTAAGCGTAGAAAATAAGACCTGATCTAAATTTATATTCAAAACAAAACAGTGTTTATAACCATTTTTTAAAAGTTTCTGTAAATATCTTAGTAAAAATTGAAATCAATAAATCAATATCAGGAAACTTTTGGGACTAATAGCTGTAAACTTTCTGTTATATTTATATTACTTACCTTAAGGTAAAACAGCCAGACAATAGAAGAAAACCTTTACGTTTTAGTGAAGAGATATATCTTCAGCATATATATATTCAAATTCCTTTAAATTTATTTTCTATTTAACTTTACATTTTATAAGTGCTAATACAATTGCTAGGGATGTTATGGTAAATACTATTTTATTGTGACTCACTTTTGCTACAACCGTTTCTCGAATGTTACCAGTCTTAATTATCACTTACTGAGTGCTTACCAAATACCACTTTTCTAAGAGTTCAGCACTTGCTATCTTATAAAATCGGTGGTCTTAAAGAAATTATTGTCTCTGTCTTAGAGAGGAGAATGCTGAAATCAGAAATTATAAGAAATCTGTTTAACAGCTTAGTGGCTAAGACAAGTTTGGTGTCAAGGCTCTCTGATTTCAAAGTACACACCAGGACACATTTAGCAATAGGGACGAAGAAGGATTCAGTGTACATTTTGTCATTATTTGATTTAATGCATCATTCTTGGCAAGCAATTTTTAAATTTGTATCTATGAAGGGCTCTTTTGGAGAGAAAATCTGAATAGTTAGCAGGTATATATTAGCATGTGGACAAACTGCACCATATGCATTGTTTTTCTCCTGTTGTAAAATCAGACTATTTGTCAAATGTAAAATGTATAAGAGAAATTTATTGTGGAAAATTTTAGCTCTATGAGAAGAATTAAACATCATTTTTTCTATTTTTCCATAAAACTTAGCTACAACTTTTTTTCTAGTATACATATTTCTTCATCACTTAGTCTTCTTTAATTTAAAACAAACAAAAATTCAATGTAGATCATGAAGCCAGCTTCTCCTTCAAAAACATTTACAACTAGAAGTGAAGGTAATTGTGAAGTTATGAAAATAACAAAGTAAAAGACCAAACGGTTCAGTTTTCAGAGATATCCAGTCTTGCTGAGACTCCAAAATGGATTTCAGATAGGGTCAAAATTATGTCAAGTTAAGAAAGAAATATTCATAGTCTTTGGAAGACTTTTAACCTTTAAAATAATTTGTCACACCCCTTATATATTATACAATAAAATCCAAATGTAATGGTTGTGGAACTTATTAAATTAACTTTCAATTAATGATTTAATTATTGAAGTATATTTTAAACAAATAAAAACATACGCTTTCATGTCACAAAACAGAAAGTAGTATATCCCATACTAAAAAGGATCTCTCAAAATCAACGTGCTTATATCTATTTTTCCTTTTAAGGTAGAGCAGAACTCCTGTGAACCTCCATAGAGGCAAGGTCAACCACAAAATGATCAAAGACCTTTTTTTATTCTTTAGGCATAACAAAACACAATTTTACCTTTTAAATGTTAGTGTAAGAATGTCATGACTCCTAGGAAATGGTGCTTACACACTGTCAGTTCATCAGTCATTAGCCTCTGTAACTGTCAGCCACAGACACTCAACAGGCCTGCAGTTTTATGTGGCATAAAGGTTAATATTGAATTCTTTTTATTTTATTTTATTGCACTTTAGGTTCTGGGGTACATGTAAAGAACATGCAGGATTGTTGCATAGGTACATACATGGGAATGTGGTTTGCTGCCTCCATCCCGGTCACCTATATCTGGCATTTCTCCCCATGTTATCCCTCCCCAACTCCCTACCCACCCGTCCCTCCCCTCATCCCCCAAAAACAGACCACAGTGTGTGATACTCCCCTTCCTGTGTCCGTCCATGTGTTCTCATTGTTCAACATCCACCTATGAGTGAGAACATGCAGTGTTTGATTTTCTGTCATTGTGTCAGTTTGCTGAAAATGATGGTTTCCAGATTCATCCAGGGTTTCGGTTGATTCCAGGTCTTTGCTATTGTAAACAGTGCTGCAGTGAACATACATGTGCATGTGTCTTTATAATAGAACGATTTATAATCCTTTGGATATATATACCGAGTAATGGGATTGCTGAGTCAAATGGAATTTCTATTTCTAAGTCCTTGAGGAATTGCCGCCACACTGTCTTTCACAATGGTTGAACTAATTTACACTCCCACCAATGGTGTAAAAGTGTTCCTATTTCTCCACATCCTCTTCAGCATCTGTTGTCTCCAGATTTTTTAATGATCACCATTATAACTGATGTGAGACGGTATCTCAATGTGCTTTTGATTTGCATTTCTGTAATGACCAGTGATGATGAGCCTTTTTTCATGTTTGTTGGCCTCATATATGTCTTCTTTTGAAAAGTGTCTGTTCATGTCCTTCGCCTACTTTTCAATGGGCTTCTTTGTTTTTTTTCTTGTAAATCTGTTTTAGTTCTTTGTCGATTCTGGATATTAGCCCTTTGTCAGATGGGTAGATTGCAAAAATTTTTTCCCATTCTGTTGGTTGCCAGTTACTCTAATGATTCTTTCTTTTGCTGTACAGAAGCTTTGGCATTTAATTAGATCCCATTTGTCTATTTTGGCTTTTGTTGCCAATGCTTTTGGTGTTTTAGTCATGAAGTCTTTGCCTATGCCTATGTCCTGAATGGTTTTGCCTAGGTTTTCTTCTAGGGTTTTTATGGTGTTAGGTCTTATGTTTAAGTCTTTAATCCAACTGGAGTTAATTTTAGTGTAAGGTGTCAGGAAGGGGTCCAGTTTCTGCTTTCTGCATGTGGCTAGACAGTTTTGCCAACACCATTTAGTAAACAGGGAATCCTTTCTCCATTGCTTTTGTCAGGTTTTTGAAAGATCAGATGGTTGTAGATATGTTGTGTTGCCTCTGAGGCCTCTGTTCTGTTCCATTTGTCTATATCTCTGTTTTGGTACCAGTACCATGCTGTTTTGATTGCTGTAGCCTTGTAGAATAGTTTGGAGTCTGGTAACATGATGCCTCCAACTTTGTTCTTTTTGCTTAGAATAGACTTGGCTATGCGGGCTCTCTTGTTTCCATATGAAGTTTAAGGTGGTTTTTTACAGTTCTGTGAAGTGGGTCATAGGTAGTTTGATGGGGATAGCCTTGAATCTTTAAATTACTTTGGCCAGTATGTCCATTTTCACAATATTGAGTCATCCTAACCATGAACATGGAATTTTTTCCATCTGTTTGTGTCCTCTTATTCTCTTGAGCAGTGGTTTGTAGTTCTCCTTGAAGAGGTCCTTTACATCCTTTGTTAGTTGTATTCCTAGGTATTTTATTATCTTTGTAGCAATTGTGAATGGCAGTTCATTCTTGATTTGGCTCTCTTTAAGTCTGTCATTGGTGTATAGGAATGCTTCTGATTTCTGCACATTGATTTTGTACTCTGAGACTTTGCTGAAGTTGCTTATCAGTTTCAGGAGATTTTGGGGTGAGATGATGGGGTCTTCTAAATATGCAATCATGTTGTCTGCAAATAAAGACAATGTGACTTCCTCCTTTCCTAATTGAGTATGCCTATCTCTCTCAATGTTCTCTTTTACAGCTCTGCTGGAATACCAACAAAACCATAAAAGTATTTAACACATCTTTGCCAGCACTTACCTTTCATCTTTTTTATACTAGCCATTTTAACAGATGTGAGGTAATATTTCACTGTACTTTTAGTTTCCATTTCTCTAATAATTAGCAATGTTATAAATTTCTTTAGATACCTGCTGGCCATTTTTATGTCTCCTTTGGAAAAGTGTCTATTTATGTATCTTGCCCATTTTTAATCATTTACTTTCTTTCTATAAAGTTGTCTTACATATTTTAGATGTTAACCCCATATAAGATATATGACTTGCAATTATCTTCTCCCCAATCTGTAGGTTAAGACCAATACTTTCTTATTAATTCTTTGTCTCACTGATCTGTTCATTATTGAAAGTAGAGCACTAAAGTACCCTACTATTACAATCTCTTCCTTCAGGTCATTTAATATTTTCTTTATCTGTTTAGGGGCTCCAGTGTTGGGTACATACATATTCTCTTGACAAATTGACCCTGTTATCATTATATAATGTTGTTCTTTGTCTCTTTTTTTTACTTTTGAACTTTAACTCTTCTTTGCCTGATATAAGTAGAGTTGCCCTAATCCCTGTTGTTTTCTATTTGCGTGGAATATCTTTTTCCATCTTTTAATGTTTAGGCTATGTATATTCATAAAAGTGAGTAAAGTCTCTTTTAAATGCATGTAATTGGGTATTTTTAAACCTGTTAAGTAATTACATGTCTTTTTATTAGAGAATTTAATCCATTTAAATTCAAAGTAATTATTGAAGGTAATGGCTTACTATTGGCATTCTGTTGTTTTCTCGTTGTTATATAGATACTTGTCTTTTTTTCTCCTCTCTTCCTGTCTTTCTTTGTGGTTTGATGGGATTTTCTAAGTAATATGCTTTGCATCTTCTCTATTTATGCTTTGTGTGTCTTCTAGAGATTTTTGCCCTGTTTAACTATGAACTTCTTATTCTAATAATAGTCTATTTCAGGTTGATAACAACTTAATTTTAATTGCATGCAATAACTTTACATTTTGGTCTCTCCACTCATATTTTATGTTTTTGGTGTTAGAATTTACATTATTTGTGATATGTATCTCTTGATTGTTTATCATAGCTATAGTTGTTTTTAATAATTGTCTTTTAACCCTTGTACTAGGTATAAAATTAAAATACATATCACAACTGCAGTCCTGGTGTATTCTGAATCTGGTTCAGTATTACTTATATGACTAAATTTTAGATTTCTGTAACTTTTATGTTATTAATTAGTGGCCTCTGTGTCATCTTAAAGAACTCCCACTAGCAATTCTTGTAAGGCAGTCCTATTGGTAAATAACTTCCTTAAGTTTTGTTTGACTGGGAAGGTTTTTAATTTCTTCTTAATTTTAGGAAAAAAAAATAGCTTTACTGCAAATAAAAGGAGTTTGTTGACAGTTTTTCCTTCAGCACTTTGAGTATGTCATCCCAATCTCTCCTGAACAAAATAATTTCTGCTCAGAAATGCACTGATAATAGTATTGGGATACCCTTTTACGTTATATGTTTCTTATCTCCTACTGTTCTCAGAATTGTTTACTTTCTTCAATTTTTTTATTACACATTAACTTCTGGGGTACATGTGCAGAACATGCATGTTTGTTACATAGGTATGCACGTGCCAGGGTGGTTTGCTGATCTACATTAGGTATTTCTCCTAATGCTAACCCTCTCCTAACCCCTACACCCCCTGCTATCCCTTCCCTAGCCCCCACCCCCGCAACAGGCCCCAGTATGTGATGTTCCCCTCCCTGTATCCATGTGTTCTCATTGTTCAACACCCACTTATGAGTGAGAACATGCAGTGTTTGTTTTTCTATTCTTGTGTCAGTTTGCTGAAAATAATGGTTTTCAGCTTCGTCCATGTCCCTGCAAAGGATATGAACTCATCCTTTTTTTTATGGCTGCGTAGTATTCCATGGAGGGTATGTGCTGTATTTTCTTTATCCAGTCTATCATTGATGGGTTGGTTCCAAGTCTTTTCTATTGTGAACAGTGCTGCAATAAGCATACATGTGCATGTGTCTTTATAATAGAATGGGATTGCTGGATTAAATGGTATTTCTTGTTCTAGATCCTTGAGGAATCACCACACTGTCTTCCACAATGGTTGAACTAATTTACCCTCTCATCAACAGTGTAAAACTGTTCCTATTTCTCCACATCCTCTCCAGCATCTGTTTTCTCCTAATTGTTTAATGATGGCCACTCTAACTGGTGTGAGATGGTATCTCAATGTGTTTTTGATTTACATTTGTCTAATGACCAGCGATGAGCTTTTTTTCATATTTGTTGGCTGCATAAATGTCTCCTTTAGAGAAGTGTCTGTTCATATCCTTCACCCACTTTTTGATGTGATTGATTTTCTTGTATATTTGTTTAAGTTCCTTGTAGATTCTGGATATTAGCACTTTGTCAGATGTGTAGATGGCAAAATTTTTCTCCCATTCTCCCATTATCATTGCCGGCTCACTCTGATGATAGTTTCTTTTGCTGTGCAGAAGCTCTTTAGTTTAATTAGATTCCATTTGTCTGTTTTTGTTTTTGTTGCAATTGCTTTTGGTGTTTTAGTCGTGAAGTACTTGCCTATGTCCTGAATGGCATTGCCTAGGTTTTCTAGGGCTTTTATGGCATTAAGTCTTATGTTTAAATATTTAATCCATCTTGATTTAATTTTTGTATAAGGTGTAAGGAAGGAAGCCAGTTTCAGCTTTCTGAAAGCTGAAACTTTCAGAAAGTATATGGCTAGCCAGTTTCCCCAACACCATTTATTAAATAGGGATTTCTTTCCCCATTCCTTGTTTTTGTCAGGTTTGTCAAAGATCAGATGGTTGTAGATGTGTGGCATTATTTCTGAAGCTTCTGTTTTGTTCCATTGGTCTATATCTCTGTTTTGGTACCAGGACCATGCTGATTTGATTACTGTAGCCTTGTAGTATAGAAGTCAGGTACCTTCATGCCTCCAGCTTTGGGTTTTTTTTTTTTTTTTCTTAAGATTTGTTGTATTCCTACATATTTTACATATTTTATTCTCTTTGTAGCAATCGTGATTGAGAGTTTGCTCATGATTTGGCTCTCTGTTTGTTATTTGTGTATAGGAATGCTTGTGATTTATGCACATTGATTTTGTATCCTGAGACTTTGCTGAAGTTGCTTATCAGCTTACGGAGATTTGGGGCTGAAAAGACAGGGTCTTTAAAATATACAATCATGTCATCTGCAAATAGATACAATTTGACTTCCCCTTTTTTCAAGTTGAGGACTCTTTATTTCTTTCTCTTGGCTGATTGCCCTGGTCAGAACTCCCAATACTATGTTGAATAAGAGTGGTGAGAGAGGGCATCCTTGTTTTGTGCTGGTTTTCAAAGAGAATGCTTCCAGTTTTTGTCCATTCAGGATTATATTGGCTGTGGGTTTCTCATAAATGGCTCTTATTATTTTGAGATACGTTCCATCAATACCTAGCTTATTGAAAGTTTTTAGCATAAAGGGCTGTTGAATTTTGTCAAAGGCCTTCTCTGCATCTATTGAGATAATCATATGGTTTTTGTCTTTGATTCTGTTTATTTGATGGATTATGTTTATTGATTTACGTATGTTGAACCAGCCTTGCATCCCAGGGACATGGCTGTATTTTCTTTCATTTTTGATAGTTCAATTACTATGTGCTTTTGTGAACTCCTTTTTGGATTGAAATTGATTGGAGACCTCTATACTTCATGTTCTTGGGTGTTGACATTTTCTCCCAGATTAAGAAAGTTTTTAAGCCATTATTTTTTTACATATCCTTCCTGGCTCTTGATCTCTTGAATGTGTCCTATAAATCCTGTGGGATTTATTTATTATTTTTTTTGTTTTTTTAATCTCTCTCTTGATTGGATAATTTCAAATGTTTTGTCATCGTAATCACTGACTCTGCAGCTTCAGTGAACCTGCTGTTGAAGTTTTCGTTATATTCTTAATTTCTAGGATTTCTATTTTTTTGTTACTATTTCTTTGTCAAATTTCTCATTTTGTTTATGTAGTGTTTTCCAAATTTCATTTAATGTTTTATCTGTGTATTCTCACAAGTTACTAAACTTTATCAGAATTCTTCTGAATCTTTTTTTTTTTTTTTTTCCATTTGGCACATCTCTCTTTCCTTAGTGTTTATTTTGGGGAATTTATTATTTTGTTTTAGAGGTTTCATAATTTCATAAGTCTTTGTAATCTTTTTTGTTTTTGTGTTAATGTCTGTACCTTTAAAGAGGCAGCCACCCTTTTCAGCTTTTATACATGTTCTTTGCAGGGACTGACTTTCATTATATAGTCTAGACTATGATTCTGGAGAGGCCATCTGGTAACAACTCTGTTCAGCCAGAATTTGCTTTCAGGTTCTGTAGATGACTGGGCTGGTGTCCTTGTTTTGGTATTAGATGAAGCATCTAGCTCGGCCCTGCTATCTGGTAAGGCTACTGGCTGAGCTCTGCAATCAGACTGAGCTGGTGGATGTGAAACTACAATTACCTCTGACTGAGCCAGGCCGCAGGGCATGTTCCCTGGCCAGGTGATGCCACTATTTGAGATCAGAAGTTGGACAAGATTGCTGTAGAATACCCATGGTTAGGTGAAATCTCTAATCAGCATGTACAAGACTACCTGCTATGTTCAGTAGAAATGCATGGTTAATTAAGATTTGCCTCACTGCCTATGTACAAGCTTGAGGTTTAAATGACTGAGAATGTCAGATCCAGCCCCTACTCTATGCCAAAATTTGCTGTGGTGCTTGTCTCCCTCTTTGGACAGGGCCCCTTGGTAGGTTCTGAGGCTAGTCCTAGAGATTGGCTGTCTATGGATTCAAGCCAGCTAGAAACTCTCTCCACTCCTGGGATAAACAGCTCAACTTTGCAGATGGGCTATGCTCTTAGGTGGTAACTCTGATTGGGCATCATCATTGAAAGGTACACAGAACTATTACTGAGATCTGAATGCTGGTTTCCGTGGGCTACAACTCCTTGCTTTATTTCTACTTGACCCTAGGTGGTCTAACCATGCCATTATTCACTGTTTCCCTTTAGATGAGAATGGAGTGGGCTTCTTAGGAAGTATCTCAAAATGCTAGGAAAGCTTATTGTTCACCTCTGATTCTCTTTTTTTTATTTTCTCTCTATCTATCTCTATAAGAACTGATCACTGGAAAACTCTCTCTGTGTGGCACTGAGTTAATTTGATGGTAGAAAGAGGGTGATGTGATCAAAGTAAGTTTTTTTCCTGCTGTTTTCTATGCAGTTTTTATTTCACTCTGTGGACCACACAGCTTACTTAGGCTCATTTCCAATGTGAAGGATTTTCACCAAGGTATTGTCTTTGGATAGTTGCTATTTGAACTTTCTATGGGTAGTAGTAAAGCCTGAGCCTTCCCATTCTGCCATTTTGCTCCTTTAATTCATTTTGACTTGATTATTGTGTATGGTATAAAATAAGGATCCATTTTTTTAATCTGCAGGTATATACTCAGTTTGCTCCAGACCAATTATTGGACAGACTGCCCTTATCCCCATTGTTTCTGCTGGATGCGCCTGTCAAAAGGTAATTGACTGTGTATGTATTTTAATTTATTTCTGGAGTCTCTATTCTGTTTCATTAGTCAATGTGTCTGTTCATACCAGTACTATACCATTATGATTACGATAGCTTTGTAATATAATTTGAAATCAAGAATTGCGATGCTTCCAATGCTGTTTTTTTTTTTTTATTTCCCACCTCTCAAAATTGCTTTAGCTATTCAGTGTCTTTTGTGGTTCCATATGTATTTTAGAATTTTTTAAAATATCTATCTGTGAAGAATATTTTTGGAATATCAATAGGGATTACTTTGAGTCTGTAGATTGCTTTGGGTAAGGACATTTTGACAATATTAACTTACCCAAACCATAAACAAGGTTTATATTTGTATTTATTTTGTATGTTCAGAATTTTTCATCAATGTTTTATAGTTTTAAGTGTACATATCTTTCACTTCCTTGGCTAAATTTATTCTTAAGGATTTTATCCTTTTTGATGCTATCAGAAATGGGATTTTTTTTATTGACTTATTTTTCAGATACGTAGTGATTGTTGTACAGAAATGAAATACGTTTGTTGATTTTGTATCTAGCAACTTTTCTAAATTCATTTATTAGATCTAGCTCTCTCTATCTCTGTGTGTGTGTTTGTGTGTGTGTGTGTGTGTGTGTGTGAGTGTGTGTGAATTACTTGGAGATTTCTACATATAGAATAATGTCATCTATAAACAGGGATAATTTTACTTCTTCTTTTCTTACTTATATGCCTTTTATTGCTTTTTCTTGTATACATATTCTTACTAGTACTTCCAGTATTATGTTGAATATAAGCAGAGAGAGTGAGCATCCTTGCCTTGAACTCCATCTTAGAAGAAAAGATTTCAATGTTTCACTATTGTGTATGATGTTATCCATGGGCTTTTTATAAATGGTCTTTATTACGCTGAGGAGATTTTCCTCTATGCCTAAATTCTTGGCTAGTTTTTATCAACAAAGTATGTTGAATTTTGTCAAATGCTTTTTTTGTGTGTCAATTGAAATGATTGTGTAGGTTTTATCTTTCGTTCTGTTAATACAATGTATCACATTGGTTGATCATTGTACAGCTAGTGCTCGACTTACGACCATGATTGGTTCTGACAGACCGGTCTTAACAAGATTTGGTCGTAAGTTGAGTAGGCTATATGTACAGTACTGTGAAATGTTATAAAAATCTTTAAGTCATATTTTATCATAATTTTCTTTCATTATTGTTATATATCATAATTTTCTTTGTTCATTTTATGCCATTTGTATCATCCCTACACCATTTTGTTTCTTATTTTTACATTCGTCAGGTTTAAGTAAAACACGGCATTACCAGTACAACTGGTTTAATATTTGCAAAACATACAAAATTACAAAATACAGGTGCATACAAAAATACAAAATACAGGTGTAAAAAATACCATAGGAAAAATTTTCCCAATTGCAAAACATATCAAAATATATAAATATGTACGAAACATTTTATTGGCCGCTGGTGGTTGGCTGCGGATCGTTGATATCATCTGAGGCAGCAGTTGGGGTTACCGGAGTTGGTTTTTTCATAAACATGGTGAGCTTTGTCTGAATTGTATGTTTCTTTTTTTCTTCATAAATTTCACGATACGGACGAAACACATCGTGCGCCATCCGTTCAATCCTTGCAAATCATTCGATGTTTAGGTCCATTGCTTCGAAATGTATAAGAAATTTATTCAGTAAAGATAAACTGTCTGATAATCCCTTAGTGGTGAACTTTCTTTCTGGCTCCTCCTCTTCTTTCTGTGCTTCTCTTCTTTCTTCTTCCACCACTCTTTCTTCTTCCAGTTTGATTAGCTCTTCATTTGTAAGTTCTCTGGATTCTTTGTCTAGCAACTCTTCGACATTTTCTATTTCACACTCCAAAGAAAGGTCTTTAGCGAGTTTTACTATTTTTTCCCGAATCATTTCAAGTTCATGTTCACTGTCAAATACGCCAAAATCATTAACATAGTGCTTAACACAATTTTTCCAGATGCCATTCATGCACTTTGTCGTCACAGCCTCCCAGGCAGTAGCGATATTCTTGATACACATCAAAATGTTGTAGTGTTTCCAAAAATCTCACAAAGTTAGTTCTGAGTCAGCATCTATAGCGGATATTGCTTGAGCAAAGGTGGTTCCGAGATAGTTGGCCTTTAATGTAGCAATCGAACCTTGGTCCATAGGCTGGATGAGTGGAGTCGTGTTTGGCGGAAGAAAAACAAATTTTACATCTGGGTGGAGATCGCCTAGATGTGGTGGGCGTCCAGGCGCATTATCGAGTAGCAATAAAATCTTGAAAGGAATATCTTTCTCCAAACAATATTCTCGAACTTGAGGAATAAAGCAGTTCATAAACCAGTCTTCAAACAATCCTTGTGTCATCCATACTTTACGTTGAGAACGAAAGTAGACGGGCAGTGTGTGCTTGTTAACGTTCTTGAATGCACGCGGGTTGTCTGAGTGATAAATTAAGAACGGCTTCAGCTTAAACCCTGCGATGTCCCCGCCAAGCAGCAGAGTTAGCCTATCCTTAAATGCTTTAAATCCCGGCATGCTTTTGGCCTCTTTGTGAATATAAGTGTGTGCTGGCATCGTCTCCAAAATAATCCAGTTTCATCAACATTGAAAATCTGTTCTGCTAGATATCCCTCATCTGTAATTAATTCATCCAGACTATCAACAAACTTACGTGCTCCTTCCTCATCCGCACTCGCTGCTTCTCCAGTCACTCGAACACTATGCATTTGGAATCTTTTCTTGAATCCCTGGAACCGGCCAGTGCTTGCTACAAATTCTTGACTGTAATCTTCTCCAGCATGCTTCTTCAGAGTGTGAAATAGACTTCTCACCTTCATCTGCATAGTAAAAAGACTTAATGGTGTCCATTTTTGAATTTGATCTTCCATCCAAATATATAGCAATTTCTCCATTTAGTGGATGGGCCCGCTTCATTGCTTTGTTATAACTGTTGATCGCATGGGTGCAGAACCTTTCACAGCTTCACGAATTCTTTCTTTATCTTTCAAAATCGTCAACACAGTCAAGTGTAATAACTTCGTATCATGTGCCATCACATTCACTTTCTTTCCTCCTTCATACTGCTTAATTACCTTCATTTTTGTGTGGAGATCAATGGCCTTTCTTTCCTTCTTGGCAGGCTGAGGCATAGACAAAGACTATTTCCTCTTGGTAGACATCTTGGGAGGGGTTTGATGAAAAATATCCAAGACACAAAACACAAATTGCTGTACTGAGTCTGGGATAACAGTTGAAATGGTGCACGTGGAGATGGTAGTGCTGCCGGAAGCTGGTCCGCACTGTCGTATGCCCAGCTGGGCAACGGTTGCACTGCCACACGCGCGGAGCAGTCGTGGCTAGCGATTGTGGTAGTAAAGTCGAATGGTCGTAAGCTGCATAGGTCGTAAGTCGATCAATACCTGTATATTAAATCAGCCTTAAATGCTAGAAATACTCTGTTGTGGAATCCCATTTGGCAGTATTTTATTAAATATTTTTCCTGTTTTCATCAGAGATATTGGCCTGTAGTTGTATTTTCTTGTGGTCTCTTAGTCTGGCTTTGGCATCAAGGTGATGCTGGTCTCATGAAATGTGTTTAGAACCATTTCCTCTAATTCTGTTTTTGTAAAAGTTTTCAAAAGATTAACAAAGTAATTGTTAATTTTTGTCTGTAGTTTTTGTATTCATGATTCATTTCTGTTCTGATTGCTCATAGTTTATATGCTCTCTTTATACTTTGCCAGTAGCTAGAATATAAAAAATTATGGTGAGTTATTCTGGGAAGAACCACCAATAATACTGTTAAAACAAGAAGGTAAAATGAAACTTGACTGCTCAATATTCTTTTGCAACATCTGCCAATCTACTCTAAGCCAGAGTCAACCTGTGAACTATGCTATGAGGAGGAAACAGATTGCTGGCTTGTTTGAGCCAATGGATTCCAGTGGATTTTTGGGTGTCTATGTTATAGCAGCTTAGCTTAGACTTCATGAAGATCAACATTTATGTGGAAATAAAAAAATAGATAAAAAGCTTTCCCATTCTGTTGGTTGCCGATTCACTCTAATGACTATTTCTTTTGCTGTGCAAAAGCTGTGGATTTTGATTAGGACCCATTTATCTATTTTAGCTTTTGTTGCCAATGCTTTTGGTGTTTTGGTCATGAAGTCCTTGCCTATGCCTATGTCCTAAAATGTTTTGCTTAGATTTTCTTCTAGGGTTTTTATGGTGTTAGGGGGAAACAGGGGAGGGACAGCGGGGGGTGGGGAGTTGGGGACAGATAGCATGGGGGGAAATGCCAGATATAGGTGATGTGGAGAAAGGCAGCAAATCACACTGCCATGTGTGTTCCTATGCAACAATCTTGCATGTTCTTCACATGTACCCCAAAACCTAAAATGCAATTAAAAAAAAGTTGAACATTCAGAAAACTGAGGAAAACAGACTAAAATACTTTTATGGAAGCCAAGAGAGAACAAAATATTACTAAGAGAGTAGTGGTAAGTAGTACCAAATAATGCAAAAATATTACATGTGATAGAATATTCCAAGTATATATTGCAACACTGATGAGATGATAAATTTGAGTAATCTACTAAATATTAGGGAAAACTGCTAATGGAAGTGGTAGAGTGAGTTAATGAGGAACACATAGAAAGATTATCTGACAAAATTAAAGGCACCATATCAATTAGAAACTATAAAATTAATGTGGCATAAACTATCTAAAAAATTAGTAATTTTTTTCATAAAATATTCAGCTGTCTAGATGTGGATTACTATGGTGAAAGCAAAGAGTACGGATGAGTTTATTGGAAATTTCCCATTTCAACCAAGAAGTTGATTGAGTGTATCAGAAAACAACAAAGAATAGAGATTTAAAAATTACGTTTTGGGTTTAAATCTTGGCATTTAATAATTTTATAGCATTAATAAATTAACCACTTTAGTGTTAGTTTTCTCATTTGTGAAATGTGGTTAAGGTATATTACTACAATATAATTTGCTGTGGTAACAACTCTGACTCTCAGTGGCATACAATCAAAAACATTCATTATGGACCTGTAGGTTGGCTAGAACTCTATACCACTTGCTTGTCTTGGCTAGTTTCTGCTGGGTTTGATTTCAGCCTGGAGTTAGCTTTAGACCTCTTTTACCTAGTTTTTTAGTCCAGAACTCAAGCTAAAGAAATGACCACTGTCTGAGAATTGTGGTTCTCACAACGAGAGAACTTGAGTAAGAATTTGCAATGCCTCTAAGGCCTTTTGCTAGCACATGACATTTTTTGCTATTTTACTTTCCACTGGCTGAAGCCAGGAATATGGCCAAGGCAGTGATGGAAGAAGGGAGAGTAAATATAGCTGGCACAGATTATAATTCAATGTTCACTGATCTTATTGTTATTATTTGTAATAGTTTATTTGTTACATTATTATACTGATGAATAATAAGTTGTACATAGTATAAGAAAAGAAGTAAGACAAGAAAAAAGTGATAGGCTGGGGATGAAAACAGATTATTGTAGAAATGTGATAAAAGAGAGAAGTCTGTTTGAAGGGGTAGATCTCATACCTTAATATTTCTTAATATTTCTTTTTTTTTTTTTTTTTTTTTTTGAGACAGAGTCTTGCTCTGTCACCAGGCGCCAGGCTGGAGTGCAGTGGCGCAATCTCGGCTCACTGCAACCTCCGCCTCCTGGGTTCAAGCAATTCTTCTGCCTCAGCCTCTGGAGTAGCTGGGACCACAGGCAGGTATGACCACGCCCAGCTAATTTTTGTATTTTTTAGTAGAGACGGAGTTTCACCATGGTCTTGATCTCTTGACCTCGTGATCCGCCCAACTCGGCCTCCCAAAGTGCTGGGATTACAGGCGTGAGCCATCGTGCCTGGCCAGTTTAATATTTCTATGAGCTTAAAAGAGTTATAATGGGGAGGGACAGCATGGGGTGGGGAGTTGGGGAAGGATAACATGGGGAGCAATGTCAGATATAGGTGATGGGGAGGAAGGCAGCAAACCGCATTGCCATTTATGTACCTGTGCAACAATCTTTCATGTTCTTCACATGTACCCCAAAACCTAAAACGCAACAAAATATATATTTAAAAAAAAAAGAGTTATAGCATTTTGGTAGTTGTAGTGATGATAAGGTCATTGGCGTTAAAATAATCAAGGATCTATTAGACTATATGATTGAATAAATCAGCTACATAAGCTACAGAGAGAAAAATTACTATAAAGTGAGTTCTAAAATCTGGACTAAATTTAGGTATTGAACCAGAATTTGATAACTGCAAACTACAATAATAATGACATGTAATAACATGAACCACACAGATATGATGGTTTCAAAATAAAAAAAATGATGTTATAGAAATTGTAAAATAGCATTTAGAAAATGATAAAAGTGCATTGTTCTAGGTTGGGTGACACATTAAGAAAGAAAAAGAGAAAGAGCATGAAAACACAGAGTAAATACAGTATTTAAGCACTGATGTCTGAGTTCTCCAAACTTAAGATATAAAAGGTTACTTTTTGCTTTTTTGACCTGTTGATTTCCTCAACCTGTATGGGTTGCTTTAGCTACCACATTTTGAGTATGCCCCCATGATGAATTTGGAAAGCAGTGTGCAGCTACATCTACTCACTCATATCTGTATATTTCATCACTTTTCCATTGTGTATTTCCAATTTTTTATTAAGTTGAAAGGAAACCACCTTCAGGCAAAGGACAAGGAGTCACTCTCCTCAGTTTCTGAACCAGAGCTACACATTATGACATGGCCTAGCTCACAATTTTTCATTGATGTTGGAAGAAAGTCCTCATCTGAAGAGTCTGTAGACAGACTAGAGTTTTTATCAGCCAAGAGTTAAGCAAACGTAAAAAGAAACTTATGGGAATAAGATAAGATTAACAGGGTTATTTGTGAAGAGACTAGAATTTCAGGAACCTGCCTTCCTCCACAGGATGGTAAATGGCTTCTTGAATTAGTTAATGACTTGAAAGGATAAAAAAGTTTTGTTTTGTTTTTAAAGATAGTTTAAAGTCATTGATTCTTTAACACAAATTAGCTGGGCTTGGTGGTGCACACTTGTAATCCCAGCTACTCAGGAGGCTGAGGCAGGAGAATGGCTTGAACCTGGAAGGCAGAGGTTGCAGTGAGCTGAGATCGCACCACTGCACTCCAGCCTGGGTAACAGAGTGAAACTTTGATTCAATACATAAAATAAAAGAAAAAGAAAAATAAACTTTAACACAAATATTAGTGCATTGTATTTCCTCAAATTTTGTATATTTGACCTAAGTTTTACTAGTCTTATTTTTATTTTACCATTACAAGGCATTTATGTTCTCTCCCCCTTCAATTCCTTGTATCATCATCACAAGCTGTGCATTATGTAGAACTCTACTCTAGCAGAGAGAGTGTAATGGGCTCTGAATAACCCATGTTTCCTTTGCTGCAAGTAGAGACTATATGTTGCTTATATGTTGATACTGATTCAACTAAAGCCTCACGATAAACATTTTCTTCAAATACATTTTCTGTCAAATGACCTAGTGTTTTAAAAATAAACTAATCGGGCAAATATTTTTATTCAAATTCAAGAATTTTATTGCTGAGGGAATCAGAGTCGTTTTGTGTGTGTGTGAAATAACCTATCAATCCATCTCATAGAGCCAGAGAAAGAGTGCTTTTGACAGTACATCTCAAATTATCAACAATTTTAAATCCTTATTTATAAAACTATTAATATTAAACTTTACACCATCACTTCATGGAATGCCAGTTGATATAAATGCTGGTAATGATTTACTCATTTATGATAAATTAATTTTGTATATAATAATTATTTGTTGAAAATATAGTAAAATTAGTGAAAAAGAAATTATATATGACATGGTAACTATATAGTTATCAATCTTCTATCTATCTATCTATCTAATATATCTATGTTTGTCTTTAAAATAAAACTGAATAGTTAGAGAGTAGGTTTCCAATAGAATTAATCTTATGCAAAAGCCAATAAAACACTTGGTCCTTAGTCCCTGAGATAAATAAAATTTGTCCTTGATCTAATGATCACCTCATTTTTCATGGCACCCACTTGCTATGGGTTTTCTGCCTTCCTATTTTACATGTAAATGGTGCTTTCATAATTTTTCTTGGTTTCCAGGTGACCAATATACAACTGCAGAACTCATAAAGATTTGTTTTCTCATGATTCAACTGAAGGCACAAATATTGCATAACTACTTAAGTCTATCAACAAATTTTCCTTTCCAGATATTTTATAAAGGTTTGTAAAAACTGACTTCTGCTCTTTCTCTTTTTCCATAGTCATTAAAAAATGAAATGTATGCAAATATCATAATTCAATTTCCTGTCTATTAACTTATTTTCAGATTTTAATTCAAGCACTGGTACAAACATTTTAACTGTACCTAAAAAATGGCACATTTTAATTCAAACTCTGATTTCATAAATATCACCTGTAACCTTTTTGGTTATTTTCTTTACAAGGGAGACAGAATCCAGTATAAATGATATTCAAGTTCAAACTAAATTCCAATGCTATATTTTCTGCTTAAAAGTAAAATAAAATAGAACTCTTGTGGATAAGTCATTGACATGGTAGACAGATTGCCCCAGGGTCAAATGAGGGCTGAATTGCATACAGTACTAGATAGATGACTGTGTCTAAATTATGAAAACCAAGGCTCAATTTTCATGTGTAAATTATTCTAATATAATTGATAGTATGCAGTCAAGGTTCTATCTTCAATAAACTATTTCAAGTGCATTAAAAATAATGTTATTATATTACAGAAAACTATAAATAGATTTTAACGAATTAAAACCCAGCAGAAAATATATAATAAATATATAGTTGTAAATTTTGAGCATTAGTGTCTCTTCATAAAAGAATGGATAATAGGTCTCTACCTGAAAAGAAACACGTCAAGATTCAGGTCTTTTCTTGTGAGTTCAGAGGCATTTCTTGAATACTTACACTTTATAGAGTCTGAAGCTCCTCCTTTTCCAATCCACCGTATTTACTTTATAATACATCATCCTGTTTTCCTTCAGAACACTAAACTGCCATCTGCAAGCATATTTCTTTATTTGTTCACAAGATCATTTTCTGTTTTCCCTGCTAGAGGGCCCAAAAAATTTCTTGCACAGAATGAACACTCAACATGTATTTGCTGAATGAATGAAACACATGTGTCCTGACGGGAGATCTCATATTGTTTTCAAGGTTGAGAATTGAGTCAGACATCAACTATAGTTTACAAGTATCTGTTTATTCAATTATATGTGCTTGTTACATAAAATGGAAAGGATATAAAAGGAATTTTTGTGAAGAACTCTTTGTGCAATGTGTGATTCACAGAAGAAAGTAAAAGTTATTTTGTCTTTTGGGACCAGACACAGTTTTCTTGGATTTCATCATTTTTTTTGTGTATCACATTGGTTTAGGTGATTTTTCTGAGCCTACTAAAAGATACTGAGCTTAGCTTTTTAAGATAAAAAATTATGATGCCACTGCAGTTATTTCCAGAAAGTGAATTCTGTTTGGTTATAGAAAACTCCATAAATGTGATCAAAAGATCTGCCTAAATGAAGAAAGAGGACTGGTGTGCTTTGTAAACTAGAAAAAAGTAAACTCCTCCTTGTATCTCCCATCTGCCTTTCCTTGCCCCACCTCCCTCCACCCTCAACACACACACATACACACATCACATCAACTCCTGATTGGATAAAGTTGGAAGAAAAAAGTTAAATGCTTTGTGATCATCATTTTTATTATGTTTACTAGAGATAATTTGAGAAATTGAGATTGATACTAATACTTTATTAATGGGGAAATGATCATTTTAAATTCCTTAATGGTTACAAATCTCAAAATGTATTATATCAAATATTAAGCTTTACATTAATATTTTACTCAATTCTGTTAAAACTAATTGTAATTCTTTGTAACAGACCCAAGAAATTGCTTTTTTCTCTTACTTTTCCTGTTGGCTCAGCTGCAGCTTAATACATCTCTTATCATCTTCTTAGCTATTTCTCAGCCAAACAATATACACTCAGATCTAATATTTTCTAATAAATCAACTCCACTTAGTCCTTATTATATTTGTCCAATCTTTATGAATTCCATCTATTTATTTGCACAAATTTGACTTTTCTAGGAACTAAAGGAATTTGCCAAGAAGACCTATTAGTTTTTCTCTACTAAATGTAATGGATTAATATGTAACTTTTTTCACTTCTGCTTTTACAAGTGAATCTTTAAAAGGCATCCCTACAATTGGAATATCCTAAGCATTTTTAATTGCTATATTTTTATTGTATAAACATATTCATTTGCCTTCACCTAAACATCCAGTGCTTGAATAGAGTACAGTACTAAGTTCTCAATTAAGGTTTTTAGAATTTGAACTTTGCTACTAATGGCCTTGTCCAGCTTAATACATTTGTGTTATAGTTGGGATGATTAAATGTTTCTTTGGTGCTTAGTACAATGAAAACTAACAAAACCACCAAAAGATAATCATACCAGAGTTAAGGAATTGCCACAAAACCAGAATAAAACAAGTAAAATAAAACAAAACAAGGATCAGGTCACATCAGAATGGTCAATAGTAACACTGGATATTAGAAGACAACAAAATAAAACTTTTACATTTCTACAGGGTAATGATTTTCATCCTAAATTTCATGCTTAGAAAAACTGTAGGCAAATTTTGAGGATATAATTAAAGCATTTTCATAAATGTAAGGACTAAGACTTAATCCAATTATTCCTCCATAACAGAATACTCAAGACTGGGTAATTTAAAAGGAACAGAAATTTATTTTTCATAGTTTAGTGGCTGGGAAGTTCAAGAACAAGGTGCTGATGTCTGGTGTCTGGTAAAGGTCTTCTGGCTGCATTCTCACAGGGCAAAAGGGATAAATGTCTTCAAATGGTGGAAGAGAAGTGCTATCTAGCCAAATGCTACATGAAGACTCTTGTATAAAGGCTTTCATCCCATTAATGTAGGAGGGGCCCTCATAGACTAATTACCTTTCAAGACTCCACCTCTTAATACCATCTCATCATCAACACCTACATTTGGGAGGTGACACATTGAAACATAGTAGAAGTGCTCCAGCAAAATAAAAATGCTAAAACATGCAGCTTTCAAAGTTTTAGTAAAATTTTTGTCATCAGAAACACTGCCAGCCTGGAATGAGAAGTAAATAAAGAGTACAAGCCAAGGAAAACATCAAAATAAAGAGACAGAAATGTGAGATCCAGAAAACAAAAATAATGAATTAGGGAAGCCAGCTTTGCATCAAAGGAAGCCTAGAGATAAATCAGCTCAGATTGGAGAGGGGAATTCCTGGAAGATATGGTTATTCAATAGTGTACACTAATACACAAGGAAAAAGTTAGGATTAAATAACAAATTAAGGTTAAAAAAAAAGAACTTAGAAAATCTGATGTGGGGAAGTATTTTGATATAATTACAATAGTTGAATAATTAAAATACTTGACTATAATAATATTAAAATTCTTGAATTTGCAGCCTGTGGCACTTACAGATTTAAAATTAAATGGGAAAGAATAAGTTAGGGAAGGAATAAGAGAGTTAAAACTGCATATAGTAAAATAACTCTAATTTTTAAAATTGATGAATCTAGAAAAAATATATAGTTGCCTTACAATAAGAACAAAGATTTTGGTATGCAATGCTTGGAGAAGAAATGATGGAGGAGATAGAAAACTGGGTTTCTATTATAATACTTTCAGGAGCTAAAATTATTAGTATTCTTAGATAACCGTCAAAGACCAACATCCTTGTGATATTTCTGGGCAGAACCTGTGAATATGATGAGAGATATCCCTTTCACAATGCTGTTATATGAAAAATGAGATTTGGCATATTTAACTAAGGCTTTGGAATTGGGCAGGGAATAGGGACTAAAAAAATTTTGAGGAAAATAAAAAAAGTCTTGATTGCCTTTAAGAAACTTTTAATAGGATTATGCATTTTAAAGATGCTGCCAGTGAAAATATAGATAAAAGGTAATAATAGAAAGTTTAGCAAAATTGTCTTCTGTAGTTATGTGGAGAGCCAAATTTGTGATACAGGTGATTATTAAGCTAAAGAGATTTTTAACTAAAGTGTTAGAGGTGTGGCCTGATTTCTTTCAGTGCCCATAGTAAAATAATTTTTAAAATAGCAGTAAGTAGAAGGAAGAACTCTTAAACAAAAATGAATCAATATGTGATGACTTAGAAAATTCTCAGTCCAAATGGCAAAATGTTATAATTAAGTGGTTGCTTTTTAATATAAGTAGGGAGGTAGCTAAATGTATGATTATACAAAATTTTGCTGAAAATTGGAAATATTATGCAGTCAGTATATATAGTCACAAAAATAAGATTGTGCATTACAGACCTTCTCTATCAAGCTAGAGGACCTTCAAGATGTTTAAGGTCATTGTCCCATAGCCATCTCAACCAGGAGGTTAAGCTTATCTCCAAAAGATTCAATGGGTATAGCTTTTGTTGAATGTTTCAAAGTTTGGTGTACTTTACAAATAATCTAAAAAGTTTTGTAAAATTTTTGTCATCAGAAACACTGCCAGTCTGGGATGAAAGGTAAATACAGTATAAAATTAAAGGAGGTTGTTGAGCCTCAAGAATTTACTGGCAAGAAGTAGACTTATAAAATGACTCAGTTCAAACAAGTGCTACTATTCATGAAAATGAAAGGATGATTCAGAGGGTGGAGTTAAGGGTCCAGAGGGAGAAAAGGAAGCCCGACACGTAGGCTTAGCCTCAAAGAATTCTTTCTAGTCCTCAAGACCTAATATAGGAATTCCTGTTGGAGTTTTCTTAACTGGATTACAAAACAGCTTCGAACTGGCAACTCTTTTACCTTCTATTTTCCCACTTTTTAAATAAAATGTCTATAACTGTTATCCTATACACATTCCACTGTTATATGTTGAAGTTTTGAGGGCAGAAAATTTATGTCTTTAATTTTGCAGATTCGAAGATGTAAACGAATTGTGTTTCATAACGAATTACACCCAAGAGCCTCATAGAAACCTGATTTAGTTGACCTAGATGATGAGATTTAGAGTTAGAGGAATTGATTTTAAACTTGATCTCTACTATGGTCTTGGAAATTTAACTCCCATTGTGGTGATATTAAGAGGTAGGGCCTTTAGGAAACTGATTAATTATTCTCTCAAAGGGGGTTAAAAAGGCAAAAGGGAGTTTATCTTTTAGCAAAAAATAAACTCTCTTTTGCCTCTTTTGTCCCTTCTACCATATGAAGACACCTAAACAGTGTCATCTATGAGGAATGGGCTATCACCAGACACCAAACCTGCTAGCACCTTGATATTGGATTTCTCAGCCTTCATAAATGTGACCAATAAATGTATACATATAAAAATAAATGCACATATATTTTTTACAAATTACCGAGTTTCAGACATTTTATTATAGCAGCAGAAACAAACTAAGATGAGCTTATCTTGTCATTGGGAACCTTTTAGAGACCTGGAGACGGAATCAATGTATATTGCATGATGGACAGATGTGGAATACTGGGGCCACAGGGCAGATTATGGGAGGCAGAATTCTAAGAGGACTTCCAATGGCACTTGCTTCTATGTACTCTTTTTAAAAGTGGGTTAAACCTGATAATTTGGTCAGCTATTAATCCTATGATTGTCACATTATGTAGCAAAAAGATTATGCCAATGAAACTAGGATGAAAATTTGATTTACTTTAAAATAGGGAGATTATACAGGTAAGCCTGTCTAACCTGATCACATAGTACTTTAAATCAGGTTGTAGTAGTCAGGGATAGATGATGTCAGAGATTCAACACATGAGAAGGATTCACTTGGATGTTGCTGTATTGAAGACCTGGGGAGCTATGTGGTGAGGAATGCAAGAAGCCTGTAGCGGCTGTGAGCAGCCCTTGACTGACAGCCAATAAGGAAACAGGGACCTCAGACACACAACCAGGAACTAAATTCTGTCAATAAGAAGAATTACTTCCAAAGTGGATTCATGCCTATATCCTACAGATAGGATTGTAACGTTTTTAACATCTTGATGTCAGCTCTTCAGAGACTGAGCGAAGAACCCACCTACATCATTCCTGGAGTTCTGAGTGATTAAATCAGTAATAATTTGCCAAGTTTGTGATAATTTGTTATGCAGCAATGCAAAATTAATAGAAAGCTGGTATTTAACAATGTGTATGAATTACTTCTTAGAAAATAGCATAATAATATACAGAAATAGTATCCAGCTTAAATTGGGAGAAAAGAAGAGGAGGCCTTTAAATACATTGTAAATGATAACCAGGGAGAGATAGAGTGAGGGAATAGTATGTCCTAGCTAGTTGTAGAGCATATTCATTTACACAAAAGGTGAAAATAAAGGACAACTTTGGGAACTTTAATTGGTGTTTATGCACAAAGTGAAAACATTAGTATGTATAGCAAACTGGAAAGAACTAAGATAGCGGCATTAGACAAGCGAATTTTAGGGAATTGGAAGTTTTTTTTCTTAATTTAAAGAAAATCTCTGGCTCAGAAAATTGAAGCTAATTATTGTTCTGGGTTAATAAAACAAATAATTGTGAGTCCCTGCATTATTCCTTTCTTGTTGCTGATTCATTCATTTATTTTCATTCAGTTGTATGTTGTATTCCTATTCACCACTCCTTTTTCTCTCCTCAGTGTGAAAACATTTAAATGCATTTGAGATAAATCTTTGTGCCTAATAGTGAAAAATCTGTGCTGTTAGGCATGAGCATATTTAAATATTAATAAATATTTTTGTTCTTATTCTGTGGCTAACTTCTGTCACTCAACTTTATGTTGCTTTGAAGATCTATCCACATTTCTATAAGTAAGTATTTATTTTTCTAACCACTGGATAATACTCTATTCTGCTCATCAGGCAAGTTTCACCTAGCTTCTTCTTCACTGGTAGGCAAACTGATTATCTTTAACTCCTGCTATCCATAACAATGTTTAGATAAACATAAATTCCCATGCCACTTAACAGACATCTATGAGACTATGTTTGGTCTTGGTCAACAACAAACAGATGGAGAAACATTCCATGTTCATGGTTAGGAAGAATCAATATCGTGAAAATGGCCATACTGCCCAAAGTAATTTACAGATTCAATGCTATCCCCATCAAGCTACCAATGACCTTCTTCACAGAACTGGAAAAAAACACCTTAAACTTCATATGGAACCAAAAGAGAGCCCACATAGCCAAGTCAATTCTAAGCAAAAAGAAAAAAGCGGGAGGCATCACACTACCGGACTTCAAACTATACTACAGGGCTACAGTAATCAAAACAGCATGGTACTGGTACCAAAACAGAGATATAGACCAATGGAACAGAACAGAGGTCTCGGAGGCAACACAACACATATTTCAATTTTATTTGCTTTGTCAAAGATCAGTCAGCTGTAAGTATATGGATTTATTTCTGGATTATCTATTCTGTTCCATTGGCCTAAGTGCCTATTTTTATACCAGTGCTATGCTGTTTTGGTGACTATGGCCCTTAGTATAGTTTGAAATTAAGTAATGTGATGCATCCATATATGTTCTTTTTGCTTAGTCATGCCTGGCTATATGGGCTCTTTTATGGTTGCATATGAATTTTAGGATTTTTTTTTCTAGTTCTGTGAAGAAGGATGGTGGGAATTGGTTTGATGGGAGCTGCTTTGAATTTGTAGATTGCTTTTGGCAGTATGGTCATTTTTCTTTCTTTTTTTTTTTTTTTTGAGACAGAGTTTCACCCGTTACCCAGGCTGGGGTGCAATGGCGCGATCTTGGCTCACCGCAACCTCCGCCTCCTGGGTTCAGGCAATTCTCCTGCCTCAGCTTCCTGAGTAACTGGGATTACAGGCACGCGCCACCATGCCCAGCTGATTTTTTGTATTTTTAGTAGAGACGGGGTTTCACCATGTTGACCAGTTTGGTCTCGATCTCTTGACCTCGTGATCCACCCGCCTCGGCCTCCCAAAGTACTGGGATTACAGGCGTGAGCCACCGCACCTGGCCAGTATGGTCATTTTCAAAAAATTGATTCTACCCATCCATGATGATGTGTTTCCATTTGTTTGTGTCATCTATGATTTCTTTCAGCAGTGTTTTGTATAGGTCTTTTACCTCCTTGGTTTGGTATTTTTCTAAGTTGTTGAAGTTTTTTAGTTTGTTTGTTTGTTTTTTACCTATTGTAGAGGGGTTGAGTTCTTGATTTGATTATCAGCTTCATCACTGTTGGTGTATAGGAGAGTTACTGATTTGTGTACACTAATTTCGTATCCTGAAACTTTACTGAATTCATTTATCAATTCTAGGAGCTTTTTAGAGGAGTCTTGAGGGCTTTCTGAGTATACAATCATATCATCAGCAAACAGCAACAGTTTGACTTACACAAGTCAATTAATGTAATACACTACATAAACAGAATTAAAAACAAAACTCACTTGATTATCTCAATAGATGCAGGAAAAGCATTCAACAAAATCCAGCATCACTTTATGCTTAAAACTCAGCAAAATCAGCATACAAGGGATATATCTCAATGTAAGAAAAGCCATCTATGACAAACCCAAAACCAACATAATACTGAATGGGGAAAAATTGACAGCATTTCCTCTGAGAACTGGAACAAGACAAGGAGGCCCACTCTCGCCACTTCTCTTCAACATAGTACTGGAAGTCCTTGCCAGAGCAGTCAGACAAGAGAAAGAAATAAAGGGCATGCAAAGTGGTAAAAAGAAAGTCAAACTGTCGCTATTTCTGCTATTTTAAAAAGTATATTTGTAAAACTTCTATTTATATCATTCATTTTCCTGCAGTTGATAGATTTTGTTGAGAGTATCCTATTTCTTTTACATTAGTTATACTCTTTCAGAATCTAATCTTTTTGACCTCTGACTCCATTTCCCCTGGAAGTAATATTTCAGGGATGACCAAGGTGTCTGTAGTCTCCAGTTGTCCTTTAAAAAGAACTGAGAAAAAGAGCTCAAGCCTCCTACCACTGTGACCACTTCATTGGATGCCATTTCACCGGGTGATTCAAGTCAGGAATTTATACTTCTGGGAATAGGGAACCTCAGGAGGGGGCAATTTCCTTAGTTTGTAATCTACCAGCGACTGAGGAGGTGGTGAGTGTTGAAGAGGGAGGAGGTAGAGAAGTGAATCCTGGAAACAAGTTGATCTGCGCACACTAATTTTATCAAATCCTCAGTAGCTTTGTTTTTGTTGCCTTATATAACCTCACTGGCACTGACAGGCCATTCCACTTTTTCCCCAGCAATAGGGGAGAGGGAATAGAAGATTTTAAACCTTCTCTGCCTCCTTTACTCTCTCTAAAATCTCCACCATTGGTTCGTCCCAGGCTGTAGCTCCCAACAGAAGCATACCGAGGCGCATAGCAGTTACCCCAGTTTTTAGGTTCCCCAAATATTTCTCATAGCTGTTCAGCGAGTTCCATTAATCCATAATTCTCTCTTGCCTTTGCACTTTCTAGAGTGTTGATTAAGACAGAAAAAAGCCTATAGCTTTTTACCTTACCGTCTTAAGAAACAGGGAAGCTGAATTTTGTCTTGAAAACTATGTATTCTAAAAGATTTTAAACAGCAGAATGACGAGCTTAGGTTTCTTGTAGGTGTTAGAGACAGGAAGGAGTATAGAAACATAAAACAAGGAAACCAAATAGGCTATGCCTATTTAGTAAGAAGTAAACATGCTAGAAATAAAAAGAATTGGGGCCAGGTACAGTGACTCACACCTGTAATCCCAACACTCTGGGAGGCCAAAGCAGGAGAATTGCTTGATCCTAGGTGTTGAGGAACAAGCTGGGCAACACAGCAAGACCCTGTCTTTACCAAAAAAAAAAAAAAAAAAAAAAAAGAGCCAGGCATGGTGGCACACAACTGTAGTCCCAGCTACTCAGCAGGCAGAAGTGGGAGGATCACCTAATCCCAGGAGGTAGAGGCTACAGTGAGATATGATTGCACCACTGCACTCCAGCCTATGTGACAGAGCAAGACCCTGTCTCACAGAAAAAAAAAAAAAAAAGTGGCAGAATTTTAATAAACTTATCAGAGAGAATGGTGATAACTCTTTTAGATTGAAGAAGAGGCTAGAGGCTAGAATTATCTAACATTTATGCCTCAGTAAAGAGGATAGAAAAGCTTTGATAAAATTCCCCAAATTAAAAAAGGAAGAGGAGACAAAATTGTCCAGAAGCTAAGAAACAAAATAAATTATGAGTTTGGGTTTATGGGGATTATTTTTTACCGGTAGTGCTTAGATATTTGTCAGTAATCTAAGTATCATGTTACTATATCATGTTAGTATTAGAATATATGAGTGCAGTGAGCAAGTGTAGGAAAGAGATCAGCAGGTTTTTGTTGAATTCAAAGTCTTTTAGATCTCTCAGGAATGCAGAATATTATGTGTAGTGGATACAGTGGAGGGATAGAGGAGGGACTCCTAAACTTTCTTGGACATCAGAATCCCTGGCATATTGATAAAGAAAAAAGTAAAAAACAAAAGGGAGGGAAGGAACTAACAAATGAACAAATGAAAAAGGAAGAAATAAAACTTAGGGATTTATCACCCAAGATTTTGATTCAGTGATGCATCTGATTATCTGGGCATCCGACTCACAAGGAGACAGTGCTGTATAATCAGCTTTTGAGACAATTGAGGTAGAAAACTTAAACCAGTATATATTGATTTTAGGACTTATTCCTACCTAACATGCAGAGCTGAACACCCAGAATATAGTATTCCTTTGCTAGATTCTATGCAATTAAAGAAAAGTAGAGGTTGAAAAAAGCATCATTTCCACAAGCCTGAAATACAGTGTTTGTGGATCTAAGGGCCTCCTGTCTGATGTTTAGTATTTTGTTTGTTTGTTTGTTTCATTTGCTTGTGTTGTTTGGTAATTGTTATTTGGGGATAGTGATTACTGGTATTAATCTTGTGTGTCTGAGTCAGAGAAAAGACAATTAAGAGGTAGAGTGGATTGGAAGGATTTCCCTGTTTTCCGGTTGTCTTGTTTACGTGAAGTGAAGCCTTGGTAAATTTTTTTTTTTTTTTTTGAGATGGAGTTTCGCTCTTGTTACCCAGGCTGGAGTGCAATGGCGCAATCTCGGCTCACCGCAACCTCCGCCTCCTGGGTTCAGGCAATTCTCCTGCCTCAGCCTCCTTAGTAGCTGGGATTACAGGCACGTGCCACCATGCCCAGCTAATTTTTTGTATTTTTTAGTAGAGACGGGGTTTCACCATGTTGACCAGGATAGTCTCGATCTCTTGACCTCGTGATCCACCCGCCTCGGCCTCCCAAAGTGCGGGGCTTACAGGCTTGAGCCACCGCACCTGGCTGGTAAATATTTTAAAATATAGCTTAAGTATCCTCTAAATTTCATCACTTTGTGTATTCTACTATTGTGTTTTTCTCTAATCTTAGCTTTCAAAATTGTGAGATTTTTGTCTTTTTCTAATTTGATTTATTATTTTAGTCTAAAATTAGTAGAAGCTACCATTGGGCTGGTCAACATGTGTATCATGAGTTCCTCATCATTATACTAACTTTAAAAATCTTTAGCTATTTCATGTCTCCTTAACCCAGTTTCATTTTAATAGATCATTCTAGTTCCCTTAGCTTTTAAAATATGACTCAACAGAGTAAGCAGAATTTCTAATTTCCTCTGGAATACAAGCTATGCATTCTGCTTGTTTACATTTATTTCAATATGAGCCAAGTACTTTGTTATCTTCTGATTGTCAATAACTAATTCAACAAGGTCTTCTTCACATCCAAGTTATCCACTGTTCTTGCATTTTTCATGTTAATGACGGATTTTTTAAATGAGTTGAGGATTTAAGCCGATTTTTGAGTCATTAATTTTACACACCTAGTGATTTATTAACTACTCTGTATTCCTTGGTAATAACACTGATTCTAAGGCTTAGAAATAAAAACCTATCTTACTGGTTTGGGTGCTATAAAGTTAACTAAGATACTTAACTTTGATTCCTTTTTTTTATGTAAGAGTATTATAATTCATGTTTGTAATGATACTCAAGCTTTGGGAAATGTGTTTTTTTTAAAAAAAATATGCATTTTTAATTTAAATCAACATTTCAGTTAAGAACAGTAGAAGTATTTTTTTAATCACACAAACATCTTTAAGTTCATATATTGAAAGATATTTTATCATCTTTCTAAATTCTTGATTTAAATATTCTCTTTCTAAATTCTTGATTTAAATATTCTTTACAATGTAATATACTACTATATAGGGGTTTTCAACTTTTAAAATATAGAAGTAGCTCACACTGATTGTGAGTGTTAACATGTTAAACATTTTAAATGAATAGCCACATTTCATTTTTACAACAACCCAATGATGTTATTATCCCCTTTCTACATGCAGAAACTAAAAAAAGATTGTATAACACCTAACATAAACATAAAGAATCCTTTGTTTAAATAAAAGACAACCAAGAAATCAAATATATAAAACACATTTTTAAAAACTGCCTTTTATAAACACAGAATATGTACTGGAAGGATATTCACTGAACCCTTAAGAATATGGTTTAAAAACCTCTTGCATTACATCATTCCTCATAAATAAGAAGTGAAAATTCTCTGATATTTTGATTAACTATATTTAGTAATATTTTTCTAAGATAGAACTTTGCCACATACTTATTGATTTTAAAACTTAAAAGACTTGCTATAATTTCCAGTGCCCTAATTAACCTTTATAAATATTTCTGATGATATGTGTAGGAGAATATCTGAAACAGAAAAATATGGCAATCCAATATTTTGAGAGAAAAATGCTGTTTACAAAATTGCATATACTAACTATCTTTAAATCATTTCTACAAAACTATCACTTCTTAAGTCTTTGAAGAGTAAAGTCATTTGTCAGTTTTAAGGAATTTAATGGAAGACTGGAACATGTAGGAGGAAAAACATTCCCAGAAAATTCCAAAACATGTAAAACCTTTCTTCCAACCCCCTGATGATTATTTTAGTCTATGAAACAAAACAGATAAACAGGAGGAAAAAAAAAGAATAAAAATTTATTATGTTTAAGTACAAGGGAGTCTCACAAAATACAAAACTCAAAGAAGGGCCAAAACATTAAAGCTTACTTATCTTCTTCATAAGAGAGAGGGAAGTAGAGGATGTAGGCCGTTTTAGAGGAAGAGTAAATAATTTTTAAAGGAAATGAGTGAGGCCAAAGAAAATCTAGGTTCTTAAGATACTTTACGTTAGAGGAATGTCAGAATTCTTTTATGCCCTGCTTCAGGGGAGAACAGCAGGAGAAGTTCAGAGAGACCTTCCTGCTTCTGCTGTTTTCTTAAATGCCAAGGTGCCATATGTTGGGGTTGCATGTCCTAAACCCCTTTGAATTTTTTATTTTATTTTGTTGTGGTCAGGTAATTGTTACAGATTTTAATCTTTTTAAATTTCGCATATTATTTTATGGTTGAGAATATGATCTATCTTTGTGAACTTTCTATGTGTGTGTATTGGTAGGGGGGTGTTACATAGTGAATTTATCTCTAAATGCAGTAAAATTTCTCTCTTTTTTTTTTTTGTTTGTTGAGAAAGATTGTTGCTGTGTAACCCAGGCTGGAGTGCAGTGGCCTGATGTTGGCTCACTGCAACCTCTACCTCCTGGGGTCAAGAGATTCTCCTGCCTCAGCCTCCCAAGTAGCTGGGATTACAGGCACCTGCCACCATGCCTGGCTAATTTTCATATTTTGAATAGAGATGGAGCTTCATCATGTTGGCCAGCTGGTCTCGAACTCCTGACCTCCAGTGATCCATCTGTCTCAGCCTCCCAAAGTGCTGGGATTATAGGCATGAGCCACTGCACCCAGCTATACAAATTTTTTGAAGGTCATCACATTAATTCTTTGAATCTCAAAATCTGGTGCAAAAAAAAAAGTCATTTGTAATATTTTTTAAAATGCAGATTTCATGTCTTCAACTTCCAGAGGAGGGTAGGACTGAATGCATCTAGGCATCTTCGCTTTTTACATGCACATAAAGCTATATGGGTATTGTGGGAACAGATTCTGTACTTTATTGAGATGCTGAATGTGCCCCTCAGAGACTAAATAAGAATGTGTGTGAAAAACCTTTCTCACATAAATAAGCAAATAAAACAAAATAATATACTAGGAATAAAAGAGTATCTTTTATTAATTTATTTATTAAATGCATCAGCAATTATTTGGATTACATCAATATAAAACAGATTAAGAGCTATGCCTTCAGCAGACTGACATTCTAATGTGCCTGGTGGACAGTAACTGCAAACACAAAAATAAATACATTACATAATATGTTAGGAGATGAAAAGTCCTCTTTAACAAAATGAAAATGGAACCTAAGAAATATATGAAATGCAAGAGGTAAAGGGACAGAAAAGTTGCAGGCTTTAAGAGATTGTTGATATAGGTTTAATTAAAAAGGTGTTATGTGAGCAAAGATTTGTGGGAAAGTGAGGTGTTATCCATATAGATTTTCAAAGGTGAACATTCCAGCAAAAGGGAACCAAGTGCTGATACTCTTAGATGAAATCCAGTCTTGTGTGTCACAGGAATAAGCAAGAGGCTCTAGGGGCTAGAGTGCAGAGAATAAAGGGGAGAGGAGCAGAAAATGGGGTCAAGGATGTAGCCTGAGGACAATTAAAGACATTTTGCTTTGAGTGAATGGTTAAACGTTGCAGGGTTTTTAGAAGACCAGTAGCAGAATCTAAATTAGCTTTTAAAAAATCTGTCTTATTACTCTGTTTAATATGCATCCTAGGCAGCATACAGGCAGGAAAGTGGAGTTTTCATTTAGAAGACCATTGCAGTATTGTAGATGAGAAATACGTAGTAGTGGCTTGGACTAATTTGTAAATAAAGACGTACAAACTCTGCATTGTACTTATCAGAGATGTAACCTTGGAAAGGAGGAGAAGTGGTCAGAATCTGAATATATCTGAAGGTAGCAGCAGCATGATTTCCTTACAATTTGAATATGAATTGCTTTATATCAGTTATTATTTATAACAAGACTATAGCTCTTTAATATATCTAAGACTGGTAATATTTTCTCAGATGATTAATAATGTAGTTGAAGCATGAAGTTTAAATGATTTGACAATGATAGGGCTATTGGCAAAGACAAATCTTGAACCTGTCTAACAGATCTTTCAATGTTTATAGGTCTACATTCATCTATAGGTTTCCATGTATATTTGAGATTTTAAAGCATTCAAACTGTTCTGAAATTTCAAAACAAAATTATATTTGATGTTATATTTAACTCTAAATTCTATATATTTGTGGAAAAAAGAGGAGAGGAAACAATGAAAAATCTGATTATGGATATATTTGGTGACGTATTACAAAGTTTGTACAACTCAAAAAATCTGTAAATTTTTATCCTTTAGAATCGGCAAGTAATCTGTAAAAGACAACTCACGGAGGTCCTGGAGATTCAACATATTCTGAATAGTAATAGTGAAAATTGCAAAGCAGATTTCTCAGTCCTGATTTAGTAATGTAGGCAACTGTAAAAATCACCTAATCTCTTTTTTTAGACAGGAAGTTTGGCAGGAGCTTTCCTTACTGACAACAAATTTGTCTCCTGGCAGTAGTGATTTGTAGCAGCTGCTGCAAATCAGTAATAATTTGGGATCCTTCCATTTCACAGGTGTGGAAAGACTAGAATTTAAGAGATTTACAAACTTCACACTGCACTTATCAGTAATGACCAACTAGTGCAACTTTTTTTATTTGTAAGATTTATTGTTATTTCAGTATCTAGAAATTTCTTATTTTTCCAGGTCAAAATGATTGGTCACATAAAATTGCCTGAAGATTCTAGCAACTCCTTTCTTTTTACTCAGCAGAGAGGAAAAGTGAGAACTGAGACAGAGTTTTCTTTATTAAGCTTTTGCACATCTTTAAGAATCCTTGGGAAGTTAAAGAGACCTGCTCCTCTTCACAGCTAATATCCTGCATGTGTCACTTTTGTTGTATTTCAATATTTCTTGCCACTAGATTTCTGTAAAAGCCAGAGGCAATTAACTTATTTTTTTTTCACACTAGCATCTTTACATACATGTCAATATACAAGCCAAAACAAATAGTCAGATCTAATGTATTGTTACTGCAGCTGATAGACTTACTATTAGGTCTTATTTGCACTAAGCCTATCAGCCTATCATTTATTCTGTTCAGTGCTAGAGTCTTTTCATAATTATAAATAACATTATCCTTTTATTGGTAGGCAAATTATCAAGGTCATGGCATTTATCTCCACAAATTTATGTCAGAGGCAATTATATATCTCTGTGGCCCAATGAAATTTTCACTCTAGGATATTATAACCATTCCTCAGCAAAGCAATCTGGAAGCTCACCTATTTAAGAATAATTGGTTAATCTTTTCTCTTGAAAAGCCCAGAGTAATTACATTTTTCAGTATAGCATAGAAAACAACAAAAAGTGATTAAATTATTTAATTTGCCTCTTTATTATTCTTTTATTTTCATCAACCAGCGCTAGATACTAATTTGTTACAAGGTAATACACTAGGTTCCTACGTCAATTGAAGGACAATTATTCTTGGGCTTATTTTATCCAATTCTTGCATTGAAAAAGTGATGATGTAAAATCTAACATTTATCAGGTGTTCACTATATTATAGGTATGTAACAGGATTATTTTATTAAATTAATAACTATCTTGTGGATTCCAAAGTCAGGGTTTGAATTCACGCAATCTAAGTACAGATTTTTGTGGCTATACATTTTATTTCTCTGTATTAAAGCTTATTGCTTTGAATATATATGCACATTGCATTTTGTGGCCTATTATGCTATGATTACAAAAACATATATAAATCACAGAGGAGGGAGGACATTATTCTAATAACAGCATTAGGATAAAATTTTTAAATGTGATTGATAGCATAATGTGTACATATGTGTATATGTGTAGGAGCACACACACATATAATATCTAACCTTTCTCTAAAAATAACATAAATCCAACCACAATAGTAATTTTCATAGTGTATTTGTGGAGAACATTGTTAGAAAAATAAAACAAATCAAAGCAAAACAGATTCTCTGAGAAGGATCTGATAGTAGTGTTTGTATTTACCGGACCTAGATGGCTTAAACTTTTGTCTGGAATATTAATGCAGCCAGTGATAGCTACTCAAAAGAATGAAATTAGCGATTTGGCTACATATAGATACCAGTTGATATTTGTAAACATTTGTTTTATATTGCTGCAGAACTGCCATGAATTTTTCTCCCATATGGTGTTTATTTCATGTCCCCTTATGGTTATTGACTATGCCATCAGCAATTCTCTCACGTTGTGATTCCACAGTGTTCCTCTGTTGTGATTGGCAAAGCCAAATAATAGCTATAACGTCTGGAACAACCATTCTAGCAGATTTCTTAGTTAAGCATGATATTTACTGAAAAATTTCTTTTCAGTTTTAATGTAATGACTAATATTAAAAACAATTGCCATAAGCTGTAGTTTTAAAATTATTTTTATGTACATATCTAATAGCAAGATATGAAAATTATTTATGAGAAATGCCTACTTTTAGGTTGATTTCTTTCTAAAATTATAAAATCAGACAAACCCACCTACTATCTTTTAATAACTGTATGCCTGCTTTGAAAGAGATCTTTACATTTTAGCATTCTCCTTAATTAATTATTTAGTAATGTTGGCTTCCTTATTAAGAAACGTTTTATTCAAAATGCTTATTAGAGCCATTAAAATATATTTTTAGCAAAATAAATTACATTTCAAATCAGAAGAGTATAGGTCTACTACTAATTCCCAAACTAAACTGATTGAGGGACTTTAGGCAAGTCCACTAACTTCTTTGAGTTTTAGTTGCTTCAAGTCTGGAACTGTGAGAAATGTCAGATGAGATCAAATGTACTGGGAAGAAGTTTACACAACATCTCATCAAACTTTAAAACATTAACAAAGGTAAGACAATATTACTATCATCAATTCCATACTGCATATATTAGGTTGGTGCAAAAGTAATTGCAGTTTTTATCATCACTTATAATGGAAAAAGCCACACTTACTTTTGCACCAAACTAATACCTCATTCTGGTGATTTTATTTACTTAATCTGCTTATTGAAAGTACTTTTCCTTTACATATACTAATGAGACACAACATTTTAGAAATATACTTTAAAAGCCTATTAATCTTAAATGAATCTGTAAAATTATAGTATTATAATATTTTCTTTAGACCAGAATTAATGTTTGACCATATTAAAGAGATATACAATACTGGGCAAATTGCTTAAGCTTCATAACTTCATTTTCCTTACATGTAAAATGACAAGTATTATATCAAGTGAAAAGTACTGCCATCGAATTAAATGAAATAATGCCTGTAGAATTTATTACATTGTCTGGTATATGGTAAATAAGTTTTGTGACTAAGGTATAATTAGCGTAAATATAGCCCTGATTGTTTCTATGTCTCAAATATTTATGCATCACAAAGGTGCTGAGAGATCCTTGTGTTAACATATCCTCAAAACTTATCATGCTTAGGTTTCAATGAGCTTCTTTGACCAGTGTTTTAAGGTGAAATCAAATTCAGTATGTTTTGCTATTATTTCTTCAGACTTTTTCTTTTCTTTCCCCTTTCCCTGTTGATGACTCTTATCACATGTATAGTAAGCCTAATGAAGTTGTTCTACAGCTTTTTTAGTTTTTTTCATTCTTCCTTTTTTCTCTGTTTTATTTTGGATAGTTCTATTGCTATGACTTTAGGTTCACTTTTTTTTTTTTACTTTTCCCATACCTAATTTTCACTTAATCTCATCTTGTATGTTTTTCTCAGATGTTCCAGCTTTCATCTTTATAATTACATCCTTTTTATACGTTTTTGCCTCTTTATTTTGAACATCTGGAATATAATTAAAAACTGTTTTAATATCCTTGTCTATTCATTCTAATATCATAAGAATAGATTGGCTTTGATTGATTGATTGACTCTTCTCTTCATTATGCTTTCATGGAATTACTTTGTATGCCTAATAATAATAATTGGATGCCAGACATTGTGATTTTACCTTATTGGGTGCTAGATATATTTATATTCATAAATCTTTACTGTGATGTACAGTTAGTTGGAAAAAGCATAATTTGTTCACATCTTGCTTTTACTTTTTGGTAGGAAGATCCAGAGGCAGAGCTCAAATTTAGAGCCAATCACGCCTACTTAGAATTCAGAAACTCTTGGCCAGTCTCGGTGGCTCATGGCCTGTAATCCCAGCACTTTGCGAGGCTGAGGCAGATCACGAGGTCAATAAATCGAGACCATCCTGGCCAACATGGTGAAACCCTGTTTCTACTAAAAATACAAAAAAAAAAAATTAGCTGGGCGTGGTGATGTGTGCCTGTAGTCCTAGCTACTTGGGAGACTGAGGCAGGAGAAACACTTGAACCCAGGAGGCAGAGTTGCAGTGAGCCAAGATCACACCACTGCTCTCCAGCCTGGCATCAGAGTGAGACTCCATCTGAAAAAAAAAAAAAAAAAGGAATTAAGAAATGCCTGACTATTCTCCCAATTTCTCATAAATTATGAGTTTCTTAAATCTGACTCTTGGGTACAGGCACTATCCTCAACCTGTGTGAAAACTGGGTTCTTTAGTCCTTTCAAATGACCTTCTCCTGACCCCTGTCCACTCCCCACCACACACACACACACACACACACACACACACACACACACAAACAGTCACACACTCACACACACAGAGTTTCAGGTAGTTTACTCATCGGCATGCTCTCCTCTATAATCTGTTTGGGAATCTCTAGCCACCTTGGTGTCCTCGAACTCTCTCTTTATCTACTCAACACAGGGATGCCAATACATACTCTACTGGATACACTCCCTGCGTGGCCTAGGGAATCTTATGTGACTATATGGTGAGGCAATCATAAAGCTTCCTTATTTGTTCCTCACGTTTTAGAAATCGCTGGACTTTATTGCTTATGTCTACTATCTTAAGCACTTTTTTAATTAAAAAAAATATTTTGTCCGTTTGTTGTTTGTTTTTTCAGAAGGGAAACTACTTTTTGTGTTAAAATGTCAAGGGAGAACTGAATAATGTCTAAGATTCCATCCTGCTTGAAAAGTAACAAGTTCACCTATGATAGTTTCATAGATATTAGCAGAAAGACATGAAATGTCTTGGTCAGTGACAAAAAAAAACACATTTATTACAGTAAGAGTAGCAGCAGGAATAATATTGTAGCAGACCTTCCTGAACCCCAATTACATATTACAAGTAATAGAGTAAGGCTCACGCATTGCCTACACATGCAGTGGATATGTGCTATAACAGCAGAATTCTAAGAGGGACTTTAAAAAGGGACAGCTGGAAAACCTGCTCATCCTTCCCATTTGAGAGAGACTTTGCCTTTATTACCTTGAAATGTAAGCAAATCTCTCTGGAGATAGAAATGAAGAATCTCTATTTTTATTGTCTTGACAGATAATGTCTTCATTTTTAGAATCTGGAAATTTAAATAAATTTGCCTCAGGGGGAGTCCAGGTCTCTTTCTTTTCAGAATTCTGTGCTTATACAAACATTCCTGAAAAGATAGTCCTGCAGTACATGGCCTATGAATTCCTACATGTATAAAACTATGAGAGAGACAGATTTATGGATAATTGTCTCTCAATATCTAATTCCTAATTGTCAAGGCTATTTGGAAGTGAAAATTCTTTATAGCTTCTTAAGAAGGCACAAGGAGAAATTTCAGGGAGGCCTAGAGTTGAGTTTTTAGTTAGACCAGTAATGTGATGCCCACTCAGAATACAGGGGGTATCACTAGGTATCTACATGCTCTCGAGGTCTTAAGGAAGAGACACGTTTAGACAGAACACAACATACCTGCCAGAGCATCACTTTTATCTGTTCACCGTGTGTCTACTCAAGTCCCAAAATGAGAATCCCAAATCAATTATGCATGACCATTTCATGGAGCTCTAAGTTAAGGGTCTCATTCAGTCAAGATTAACACAAAGATTAAAAACATGTTAATCTTTAATTTGTACTAATTTTAAAAGCTATCATAGATTCTGATGCACCATTTGAAGTTCATCAGAATCAATTATGATAGCTTTTAAAATTATAAACACCACGTTACCCTAGATCAACTGATTAATAAAAAAATGGACACAGGATTTTTATAATAAAAACAAAACTGAAAAGAAACAGTCCAGAAATGGTATTGGTGAATTTAAAAGGGAAGGAAAAACTGAAGTTCCGAGAGTGGTATTTCATGACACTTAAAAGGTAGCAAATAGTACTTAATATCAATATTATAGGTGGATCTCGGATTTTTTTTTTTTTTTTTGTAAATGTAGAAAAGCAACTGGACAATCACAACTCAATATGTAAATCAAATATAAAATCCTAAGACCTCCCCAGCTGACTTAATGGACCCTCTCTGGGCCAAGGGGCACCTGAAAAACTAAATTCCCTGATTATGATGGAGGAGAGATCGGCCACCCCTCGTTATACCGCATCCATTTTGAAGTTTAGGGACAACTGATCAACATTAGCATGAAAATAGAGACCATAAGACTGACAGAACAGACTATTTGTGGCAGTAAGATACCAAATTTCAATTGGACTCTGGTATTGTATCACCTGTTCTCTGAGAGCTGCCACCTATTAGTCTTCATCTAAATAACAAGGCCCTTGGCCTTCACAACTTCCTTATCTTATCCCAAACATTTCCTTTTATTGACTTCTTAAGTCTTTAGACAAAGCTTAACTCTTACTACCAATTGCCAATCAGAAAATGTCTGAATGCACCTATTAACTGTAAACCTCTCTCTTCATGTAATCCTGCTTCATTAGGCTGAACAAATGTACACCTTCCGTAAACTCATAATTTACAGGAAATTGATAGAATAGTAAGGAGTTTCTTAATTCTAAGAAAGCAATAATTGGCCCTAAACTTGAGCTCTGCCTCTGGATTGATTTAAGTCTTTGCTTGTAAATCCTGTTTCCCTAAAATGTATAAAACCAGACTGTAACCTCACCACCTTGGACACACTTTATCAGGACCTCTTCAGATTGGTCATTCATTGGCTCAGAATAAATCTTTTAAAGATTTATAGAGTTTGGTTTTATTTTTTGTCAACAAATATCAACATGTGCAGTATTCACCCTTCTGGTCAAATCTGCAGAGATTACAAGATTCTAATCTGGCAATGAAGGATAGAGAAATTCATTGTGGCCTGTGGTAATGAGAATGTGTTTAACACTCATGCTAGCACAAGCAGGAAAAATTTTAGATTCAGCCTCTATTTGGTCATAAGTGTAAAACGATTTCTGGTAACCCTTTTTCCATTTGCCCTGAGAATACTCAAAAGTGGCACTTGCTGCTGCAGCATTTACCTTGAGACAGCTTTGCCACACAATAGCTCACTTTTACTATTATTTTGACACTTCTCTAATATATTGACTTTGGAAACAAACGATATCATTCTATTTATAGCATTCTGTCTCTCGTACTGGTATTTCAGTTTACAAAATATAGTAATACTCCATCACTGAAAATGTCAAATCCTAGAAAACGTAGCATTTCTATGCATGATGTTAACACAATGAGGGGCTGTGTTAAGGAACAAAAACTTCTCTTCCCTAGTCCATAAGGGGCATGGTTTCCAAGGCAGGAGCTTCCCAGCACCACGCCTCCATCCACGCCTTCATCCGGCAATGTAAAGTTCTTTGTCTAGCTTTCCCTCATGTGGGCTAGGGAGAAAAATCCAGGTGCTCTCCTTTGTTTAAAAAGGCCACTGAAAGCTGTGGGAGGAGGGGGCTCTGTAGCCAATCCAGTATCCAATTCAAAGATCAATCACTCCAGTGGAAGTTTGCAAGAACTCCTCTCATTGGAGGAGAACATCATGAATGGGGCAGGAATAACTTCAAGGTTAACCCCCGCCCTCCCCCTCCCCGTTACCTATAGGGATATCTCCTCCAGATTTCCCTCCCATAGCAGCCTGGAAGCTCTCTCTCTCCTACTCTCTTTCTCTCTCTCTCTGCCTAATAAATCTCTCTGCTAAACTCTTTGGGTCCGCAATATTTATTCCAACGATAAGCTAACTGCACCTCTGGGATCCCTTCCCCCATTCTTGAGGCAAGAGAGGCCAAGGACCTGGGCATATTGAGGAAAATATCCAATGGGAGAACTGGAAGCATCTTTGGGGTGCCCCCGGAGCAGGGTCCCGACCCCAGTTATATCTTTGGTAAGCAGGAGCTGAGCCCCTGTGCTGACCCAGTTACACAATGGCACGGTCTCAGCTCATTGCAACCTCTGCTTCCTGGGTTCAAGCGATTCTGCTGCCTCAGTCTCCCAAGTAGATGGATTTATAGGTGCCTGCCAGCACGCCTGGCTCATTTTTGTATTTTTAGTAGAGATAATGTTTCACCATGTTGGTTAAGTTGTTCTCGAACTCAGGTGATCTGCTCACCTCTGCCTCCCAAAGTGCTGGGATTACAGGCATGAGCACCACGCCTAACCTATAGGAATATATAGCTTTTTTATCTCAGAATTCACTAGAATACAGATTCACTGATTCTAAATTTAATGATTTTTTTCCCAATGTACAATAAAGCCTTAAATGAAATACCATAAAGAAAAAATTATATTTCTAATATTATCTACAGAAGCTTGTGATTTTAAACTTAAATTTTAACTGACTAGAAGCTATGTTTTCCATATTATTGGAAATGAAATAAATAATGTATCAGACAAGTATTCTTTTATAGTCTTGTTACACACCAACATTCTGCTTCATGTTTTATCTTAATAACTTATAGGTAAATATTACTTTATTTCTAGGTAAATTGTGAGATCAACCAAAGTAAAACAAAGTATTTATTTCAATTTCATCCTACAGTTTTAGGTGAAGTTAAAATACTAAATATTATACCTATTAGTATCTGAAGTGTTGTATACCTAAGATCTTTCAAGGCTTCTGATAAATTGCACAGTTCTTACTTAGGATGATTGTCAGGGCACCATTTCAATGCAATGAATCTTAATGACTCCACCATTGATTAATTGCTTGCCTAATTGTGAAAACTGAATTAAATAAATTAGGAGCAAGAAAAATCAATTTGTCAGCCCCGCAGCCCAATTAAGTTATAAAGTTGACAAATACAAGGTCCAAGTTTAGAAAAAAAAAATCTCCAAATGTCTCTTGGTTAGCTCCACTTTTCTTTAATTAAAAAGCAAGTTAAATTTCCTTCAGAATGTAGGAGTTACTTTACAAAAAAAAAAAAAAAAGCAACTTCTTTCCTTCTTTTCAGCATCAAAATCAATCTCTCAAGCAGTTTTTCAGATTTAATCTTTTTCAACTTTTCTTCCATTCCTATTCAATTTTATAATGCTCCCGTTTTTGCCCTTTTTCTATCCTTTAACTTTTCAAATCATTATGCACACTCTGGCTAATTAGCTTTCTGCATGCTTCAGTGACTTTCCATTGCATTACTCTGTAAGATCTACAGCACAGTCAGTTTTCCAACAAGAGTTTGAAGTCACCAATGATCAAATACCAGATTTATTTCAATGCTGCTCTATATACAACCAATGCCATTGTTCAACTATCATAGTCGATATTCTCCCGAATATCCCATTCACTTCTTTACACCTTATTCAATCTTCAGGGATGAATGACAATACAACAGCTGATTTTTAATTGCATTATACTCCAGATACTGTTCAAGGAATTTTGCATATAATGGAACTCACTTGATATTCATCTCAACTTTATGAAAGTAGTACAATTATGATCACTACTTCATTGTGGGAAAATTGAATTATGGAGTGGCCAGCATGCTACATCTACTAAAAGGTGGAGTTCAGGTTAGAATACCACCAGCAAGTCCACATTATCATTTATGTACCCTGAGCACTTTGACTTCATGAACCCCTTCTTTTATTAATAAAACCATAAAAATGTTTATATTGCCATAATATAAACATGAATATATTAATGGTATATAGTAAAAACATTTTATTTGATATAAAATTTTATTTTTTCTTTTAATTTTATAAGATATTTAAGGCTGGGTGCAGTGGCTTATGCCTGTAATCCCAGCGCTTTGGGAGGCCAAGGCGAGCAGATCACAAGGTCAGGAGATCAAGAACATCCTGGCCAAGGTGGTGAAACCCCGTCCTGCTAAAATACAAAAATCAGCTGGGCATGGTAGCCGGTGCCTGTAATCCCAGCTACTCGGAGGATGAGGCAGAAGAATAGCTGAACCAGGGAGTCAGAGGTTGCAGTGAGCCAAGATCATGCCACTGTTCAGCCTGGCAACAGAGCAAGACTCTGTCTCAAAAAAAAAAAAAAAAAGAAAGAAAGAAAAAGAAAAGAAATTTAAACACTTTTGTGGGTATCTAAAGGCATGATGAGTCCCAGACTCCGTGCTACTGTCCCCAGTGTGTAAGTTAGCCCTGTCCACCAGTTTTATGCCAGCCTGGCTTCTTAAACTCTATGTGCCTGCATTTCCTGTTTTCTAGAGATAAAATGTCTTGCTCCCATCTACAAAATTTTATTACATTTTATATTTGTTTTACTTCAATTGTAGTCATCTTATTAGACTTCATGATATAATAATCTGTATACGTTATGCTTTCTTAATAAATTATAGACTCCATAAAAATATGCATTATTAATATATCATATTTACTGTTGATGTCAAGATGCCTAGCAGTGCCTCTCATACATTAAATTTCAGTAAATTTTTGTAAATTTACTGAAAAAATAATTTTTACCAAAGCAATAAATACTATATCAAATATTTATTAAGCACTTTCAATAAGTTGAAATATTTGTAAATTTTACTCATTTTCAACTTTTCTTCCATTATTTATTTTTGTAACGATAGCTTAAAGGATTCACATATCATTAAATAGAAGTTTACTGACCTGTTATGCTTATAAATCACTGTAATTTTGGGGGTCATACCTTTTTCCATGTTTTATATTTTTACTGTTTATAAATCTCTCTAATTTCATTTTCAGAAATTCTGAAATAGCTAATATTTTATATGGACTTATGCCAAAGGAACTTTGCTTAATGTTTCAAATTGCTTTGCTTCTGATATGTGGCATAATGTTTATAAATTCTTCAGAAAAATATAGCAGTGAATTCACATGTAAAGTGTTCCTTCCATATTAAAATAATAGAAATTTCCTGAATTTTTAAAAAACATACATGTCTTTTTAATTTTAAGCATTTCTGGGCTGGGCTTGGTGGCTCATGCCTGTAATCCCAGCACTTTAAGAGGCCTAGGCGCATGGATCACAAGGTCAGGAGTTTGAGACCAGCCTGGCCAGTATGATAAAACCCCATCTCTACTAAAAATAAAAAAAAAAATAGCCAGGCATGGTGTTGCATGCCTGTAGTCCCAGTTATTTGGAAGGCTGAGGCAGGAGAATTGCTTGAACCTGGGAGGCTGAGGTTGCAGTGAGCCGAGATCGCACCACTGCACTCCAGCCTGGGCGATGGAGAGAGACTCTGTCTCAAAAAAAAAAAAAAAAAAAAAAAAAAAATATGCATTTCTGAATCCTCTAAGTATTTATAGAAGTCTTATTCCTATTTTATGTCTTTGCTAGAGCTACTGTTCCATTGCTCCTCAAAGATACAGCTTTTGATACCCAGCATCAATTATGGCTGGTTCTGTCCTTTGTTAGTTTCAATGTCAAACTTACAAAATAATTAAGAATAAATGGTTAAAGGGATTTCTTTTCTCAGATATATTTACATATTATAAGAAAATAATCTCAAAGCAGAAACACTTTTCTAACCCTAAGAATGTCTTTAAGAAGTTACTGAAAGTTTCTTGAACTTGGAGAAGGACATATTAATGGTAGATTGGTTTATCCAATATTTTTCCACCTTTGCCACCAAAGCTGTCATCTTAATTTTTTTGTGTTTACAATATTTCCAGCAAATGTTGTTGCCACTGTTGAAAAGAGTACAGTCTGAAATCAAATTTCTAGCACAATAATCACAATATTACTTAATTGGCAAATTTTTGCTTCAGTGGAGATGTGCCAATTAAAATTTCACTGTACTTTTTTTTACATGCATACTCAGCTCATATCTCAACTTCCATAAACCACTCATGAAATACAAGAATTTTCAGACTCAATTAAGTCTTTTTTTTTGCTTCATTAAGTATAAATACATTATCCAATTCCTGTTAAGTTTTATAGCTATTTTTAACAGACTTAGGCTTTGTTAGGTGGATTCAGAATAGCCTTAACTGTGACAGGAAATATGAGGTCAGGTTATTTCTAGTAATGGCAACTCTTTGAAACTTTATTTAAATATATAATTTTAAAATATTCTGTCTTAGTAAACACTTTAAGATTTATGATATATTCAAGTCTTTAGCATATAGTAGGTATTACATGGCTCATGAATTGTTCACTCTTGTTTTCTGACATTGACTTTTCCTAGCACAATATTTAATTTATAGAGAAATCTATTTTGCCATCAGAGGATGAGCTCTTATATACTGAAAGAAATGGAGAACTACTCAATAATGCTATTTAGTTATGCATTTAAATACCATAGCAAAACATTGCAACACATGCTCGTTTACACTTGTTCGAATGAATTGGTTTCTAGCTTTGGCCGATCAAGACAATCATGCCTAAAACTGCTCTAAACAGTAATTATCAACCCCCACCCCATTCTAAATAATTTGGTCTCTAAGGATGCGATTGGGAAAAATCTGTATTTTTAAACATTTTTAAAGTTAATTTTAATGAGGAGATTAACTCAAAAGAATACATTTGGGAAGAGGGCTAATATTGGTGATCTTTACTATAAATAAAATGAAACTTGATTTTTTTGTTTCACTAATACAAAATTATTTGTTTCACTAATAATTTTATAGGAAAGTAGTCATTTGAAAAGTGTGGCAAGTTAAGGAAATAAGAGACTACTAAGAATAAGGAGAAGAAACCAAAACAAAGGATAAGGAGATTTTAAAGAGAACTGTTCAGTGGGGTCATGGGCTGTACAGAGAAGCCACCCTACAGAACTTGAACTTATACCTTAAGCTTATTCTGGCTGGAAGCAGTGGATAAGTGTTTGGGGCAATATGGTACAGTAGTTGTAAAAGATATCGTAAATTATATGAGTTGATGAACTTTTTACCAAACTTACCTACACATACACACAAAAAAGCACATGCGTGCGTGCGTGTGCATGCACACGCACACATACACACACACACACATTAAAAAAAGCCAAGATAAAGTCAAAGCCTGAGATCTGAGTTGAAGCTTGTGTTGTTCTAACATGACCTCATTAAGATCAATTAGATAAGGTTGTCCTTAAGGTACATCCTTTCAGTATTCAGTGCTTATCTTAAAATGCAGGATGGTTTTACTTGTTATCTAACTGAATTCAGAATTATATACGATATTACATTAACTGTCATGTATTTTGCTCTAAAAAAATAGAAATAAGGGATAATTACATATGGTTTAAACATAATTTTTGCAGAATAATTCTTTGAAAAATAAATATATCCATACATGACTATTACAACATACAATATGTGATTCATAATGTAATATGATTAGATAGAAAAAGTCACATTAATGTAATACATAATTTAATTATTTTATTCTAAAGCAAAATTCTTCATAGAGAACTTTCACCTATATTTTGAAAATATAAGCCATTTTGAAATATGGTTTTAGTATTTCATGTAGCAGAGAAATAAACAAAAACCTATCTATCCCAGTACACAGTAGTTGATAGGTTCTTTATATAAAGTATGCATATAACTTAACCAAGTGCCACATAATGTACACATTTTATTTATTTACAAGATAAACACAGATCAACTGTATTTTCAAGGACAATGTTTAAGGAACTGTATATGCAGAAGTTAAACCATATTTTATTCATATATTTCTTTTCTTTAGGTTTGCACCGATGTCTTCAACAAAAAAGCAAGTGTAGTTTACAGAGACAGTGTCAGAATAAAATTTGTCTCTGGGTGCGGCAGGTTCTCTGAAAGGCCACATAGTTCAGACTAAACTGGGGATGCAAGAAGTTGGCTAAAAAGTTCACACTTGATCTGTGTTTAAGTGATATATAGAAGATAACTAGATGACACTAGAGTGAACAAATAAATTCAAGTAATAATAGTGTAAGTATGCTTCCAAATTATAGTTTAAATATGCTCCATAAACCTCATTTTTCCTCCTTCTTTGGCTGGGTGAAATGTAAGTTGGATACATAAGTTATCCTTCACTTTCAGATACAAAATAACCTCTCATATCTAGTTCAAAATAATCAAATACTGAGCAAATATCTGATTTTAGAAAGAAATATTTAAAAACGAATTAGTCCTATGTAGTGATTGAAGCTAACTTTATTTGAAATGAAAGGTTCACTTTTGTCCTTGCTCCCTCATTCCTTAACCTGGATGCTGATTCGCAGAAAGTGAGCCTTAGTTGGCTGATTAATTTCTCTTCCTCAACCTAAATCTGCCTTATGTTTTTTGATCCCTCTGAGATTTAAGTAGGGAAGAGAAAGGTAAAAGAGACACAAAAGATTTCCTTGTAAGATGGTCTTGTGTTGAGTTTTTTTTTTTTTTTTTTTGGTCATAATAAATATTTAAAACAGAGATTTCCTCACAACCTCCTTAACAACTTCCCCCCTTTACTACCTTCACCTTGAACATCCAGCATTAATCTTTCCTGCCTGGTCCCTGATGGACATGCCCTTTATATCCCTCCTCAGTGAGCTAATGCCCCAAGGCAGATTTCTACCCACTGTCACGACAAAACTCTATCCTATCGGTGCTTTTATCTATTTATTGTTTTGTTTGCCCTTCCTTCCTTCCTTCTTTCCTTCCTGCCTTCCTGCCTTCCTTCATTTTTTTTCCTTCTTTCCTCTCTCTCTCTCTCTGTATATGTGTATGTTGGGGATGATAGGGTTGGATGTGTGTGTTGCCTCCAATGCTGCTGTCTGTTTTTCATCATTAACTCTTAAATTTTCTTCAGGCAAGATGTGAGGTCAAGGGTCACAAAAATATTTTTATCTTTCTTTTCTAATCCTGAACTTATTTGCTGTTTGAATACACAACAATTGCCACTTTTTGGTTTTAGCTTCAGTTAAAATTGAAATGGAATAAATCCAGTTTTAATAAACTATTACATAAATAATAATTCTCAAACATTTAGTATGTGCTTTTTGTGAGATAATACATATATTATCCCATTTAATAGTCTTATACTATGAAGACCATTATTATGGTGAACAAAAGAAGATAGAAAAAAAAGAATACCTATTGTATGATTTCATTTATGAGAAGTTCAGTGATTATCTGGGCATGAGGGTAGAGGCTATCAGATTGACCAAGAACATTTCTGTAATAAAGGAAATGTTCTCCCTCAGATAGGTAGTGGTTAAATAGGCATACATAATTGCCAAAACTCATTCAAAAGAAAATTTAGTATCTGTGATTTTCTTGTGCATAAATCATATCTCTATTAAAAAAAAACTGTAGATTCTCTGCTTAATTAATTCTTAAAGTAGATTAGGAAGAGAGAGTAGGCAGATGGAGTTAAAGAAGAGTCACTCACTGAGAGAAGACAACTAAGGAGCCTGCCACATTTAAAAAGCTTCGGGTTTCTGAGTGTACCAACCTCTCACTCTCTGCACTTTGGAAATCAGTTTATTAATTGTGACACAGAGAGGAAAGTAATATAAAGTAACTTGTGCTACTATTATCTTTGCAATTCGATTGCAGGAAATACTTTAGAAAGAGAATAATACTTTATTTTTCCTGGAGGCCAGAAAGAAGAAAGAGTGCATAGATGGATGGTGTATAGGTGGTTGTATCCATCCATGGCCAGCAATTGAGCTATGGCTCAATTAACAGGCCAAGAAACACCAGAAATAGGAACAGAAGAAATGCAATAGGAATTCTAAGATCTTCTCACTAGCCAACACCATTCTAGTGTGTGTGTGCACGCACACACACACACACACACACACACACCCCTCAGACTTCAATGGGTTGCTGGTTGAGGGGAATTGCTGGAAAGTACAGTATTTTTACCTCTTCCTTAACTAGGTTTTATTTTTGAACAATTGAACTTTAAAATATCACATACTACAAAAACATGACAAGTTACTATTTCCTGGAAGATAAAACTTTGAGCATATATTCCTTCTTTTTAAAGAAATTAAGTGTTCAAAAAACAGAGACTTTTTAAATAATCAATATACTTTTACATTGGAAACCTTTCAAATCATACACAGACTTAGTATGTCCTGAGCATTCCTAATATTTAAGAAGTGTTTTATTTAAAATTGTATGGGGGATAATTATAAGTCTCCATTCTAAAGTTTTCAAAGCTATCCCTTGTTATTTCTAGAGGATGAGACATTAAGGAACTAAAGAAAAGGAAAGGGATTTCTACAAACAATATAAATTTATATATAAGCATAGTAATAATGGAGACAAGACTTATTTTCTCTCTCTGCTTGTCTTTTTGCTCTACATGGGAACACAGAGCACATGCATCCCTTTCTGTTGAAGATGGCTCTGGTGGTTTTCATAACTTCAGGAAAAGATATGCTGTACTGGCTGATCTCATAAGTGGAGAAAAATAGACCATCTCAAAGTAACAATTTCTATAGCAGAAACCAGAATATGCTAGCCTTGTAAATAAGAATTCACTCATACAGTAGGACGCCCATTTCCTTTAACAGAGAGAAGAGACTAGGTCATTTCCCTTATTAGAAAATATGCTCAATGTAAGTTGTGTTCAAGGCTCTCAAGGCTGTTAGTGTATGTTCAGTGGGTCTCAGACTCAGGGAAGATAGACGGGTATAAGACAAAGATTTAAGTTAGCAATTTCCACATCCTCAGTGTCTATCTATATATTTTCCAGAATCTCTTTGTCCTTGCCCCTCATCCTATCTGAAGCACAGAGCCTGATATCAGAGGAATTTCAGATAATCAGGTGGATAAGAGAATTGGACTCTGAGGAGGCTCACATAAATGGCGTTTTAAAATGTGTGCTGTTGTTTTCCTTCATGTCCTGTTTGACAAATAGTGAAGGTATTTCCTCTAGGAAAATTTTCAGTTCTGACACTATTGTTTGAGTGTTTTTAAGTGACTAGTTTTGTCCTAAAGAATCTGATTGATTCACTTTCACATAGAAAACTCATAAAAAATTGAAAGGCTTCAATAATTTTAAATCATTCTGTATTGCTCATGGAGATTTAAATTTCAGTGCTAATTTTTTTTATTAGCACTTTAATTTGGAAGGTACCAGGCTCCTACAAGATTTAAAATTATTGGAGCATTTCAAAATTTTATAAGCTTTCCAGTAAGGTTGTGGCTGTGATTCTGAGCTTGTAAAGTAAAGCGCAATTTAAAGTTAATTTAAATAATTTAAGTACTGCAGTCTTCAGGGGAATTGTTTTGTCTTTCAAACTGGAATTTTAGATAGAACATTAAGATTATGTTACAAAGAGGAAATAATTTTATAATAAAAATTGTAATAATTCTGGCTCATTTTGAAAGTCAGGTATTTTTGTCAATTCATATTTCAACTTGCATTTTAATAATGTTTTTGCATTTTTAATTTTTGAGGAATTTTACTCAAATAGTGTTTCTGTATGTTTAGTTTTATCAGACTAAACTGATGTCTCAAGTGACAGATCTCAGATCTATGGCATTAGTCTGATCTTATTCAGTGGTATGATAATAAATTGGATGATGATCTTGGAAAATGCCTCTTTTAGAGTATAATAGAAAGTGATCAGGGTTGAACTGACTGAATAATAATATTGCTAGTCAAGAAGACTTTATGATAATAAATTTCATCCTAGAAAATACCTTTACAAAAAAGAAAATACTTTCACTTGAAAATAAATGTCTAACTCGTACAGTTAAGAATTGAAGAAAAATTGTTAATATATTTAAGAAAGGCCATTTTTTTGTTTATCTTTTTTTTTTAGAGGAAGCACACCATGTGTCATGGATAAAACAAGAAAAACTCTAAGTAAAATTATAGAAAACATCAATTTATTTAGAATGGTGAGAGTAGCGGAAGCAGAAATTCCTCTCCTGTGTATATATAAAACCATGGAATAAATATCCATTGCTTTTTCTTCTTTCAAATATTTCTGGATATCATATAATAATATTGAGATACATTCAGATAGTTTACATTTAAAATTGCAAAGGACAAAGAAGCCTGCAAAATTTAGGGATATTGCATTGAGAAGAAAATGCCCAGGGAGGTTGATTTATGTTAAATAATTGAAAGGCTACCACCTGTAAAGGGTATTTGGTTCGTGGCTTGTCTTTTTGTTCAAATTTTCAGCCTTGGACAAATGACATAAAGACTTGAGAGATGTTTATAAATTAAATATAGTGAAGAAAATTATGAAAATTGGAACTACTTACAACCAAAAGAGACTTTTTGGATATGATTTTTCTGCCAGAAGAATCTGCCCCAAAATTAGAGATTCAATTCTAAGGAATATGTTGATTAGGATACTCTGGGGTTTCAGGTTGTTCTAGTTAACCAGCTTCCTCAATTATTGTCAAAGCTAAGTCTCAGGTACTATCTGATGCCCAAGCACATTATTGTAAATAAGTTGGATAGCATGATCAGGCCTGTGGCATGGGCCAGATACAGTCAGGGGGACAGATAACCTACTGACCAGGAAGCTCATGAAAGCAAGCATGAGCGCAAAAGAGAATACCCAAGTCAAAAACCACAGTCCAATAGAAACCTTGTCTCTGAAGTGATATCCATCATGTTTATAATATTCTATTCATTGGAAGTGAATGGATAGTATAGTAAATAGTGTATTCCCTTGATATCATCAGGAGGAGACTGTACCAGGGTGTGAATAGCAGTAGGCAGCATTCACTGAGGATTATTTTATAAGTTACCATAAACAGATACATTAATTTGGTATGTAAAATATAATCGTCAAGTAATTATAGGTTAAAATATAAAATGTTACTTTTTCTTTTTCAAATCAAAAATTGTAATACAGTTGGCAGGTTTTAAATAGCAGGGGGCATACACATATGTATTTGCTATATAGATTTTTTTTTCCCAAGAGCATTTCCAACAATGTTTTGAAAACACTTGGCTTGATTCACTTCTATTCCACTCTGAGAATTCTCCACATGTCATGGTGATGACACAAGCTTGCAACACTGAATCAGTCACATAGAGATGTAGAACAACTTATGTCTTGTTTCTGTTTCTCATAACAGATTTTAATAATAGGTAGTTATGTTGTGTCAAAACATCTTGTAAAACTGTGTATCTAGAACAATATTATAGAAGAGTAGTCACAGATATTGCCACACTAAAATAGCAAAAGGAAAGAAAAAAGTACTGTTTTCCTTCCTGGTATAAATGGTAGCATCTTTGCAAGTTTACTTTAGCCATTCAATCAGTCATTAGAGGAGCTAAAGCTTACCTCTAAAATATCTGAATGTACTGTAGACATGAGGACACTATTTGTATATTTAATTGGGTAGTATTATATGTATCTACATAGAATATGATGTAAATATAATTTATACACATTAAACGCAAGTATGTGTAGGTTATATCATGTATATTGTTAATACCTCCATGACACAAGTTTACCTGTGTAACAAATGTGCACTTCTGAACTTAAAGTTAAAAAAGTTAAAAAGGAAAAACATTATATGTATATATAACATATGCATATTATGTATATGTATATTATGTAATATATACATGTATCTTGGATTTTTTGGCCTCCAGAACTGAGCAATAAATTTCTATTGTTTATAAATTACCCAGTATAAGATATTTTGCTATAGCAGCCTGAGTGCATTAACAGGGGAATATATGTCTGTTTTTTCCTCTCTCAGTGATAAGAATAATCTTTAGGTTGAGGTGATGACAGCTAGCTCCTACCTCTCCCATCATAACTTCCTCCTTAATAGTTCATCTAATGTTTTCAACAATTAATAATCTTCACCTGAGTCAATTATTTTATTAGGAGTTGCAAAACTGTAATTTCCTTACTCTATTTCTTCCACATGTATTAACTGGAATTCTATTGTAAAAAATAATTTTACATTGCCTGCTAAGGGCGTATATCTGCTCATCTTGTGCTAGTTCCACAAAAGTTGGTGGGTTGACTACTGCTAATAATTTTATAGAATTTGTGAAGATTTCTTATCAAATTTTGTGAAAGATGTTGTATCAGTTATGATTTGATCACAGAAATGGCGCAACAAGAAGTTATGTGTAATAAGAAGTTTGGTGTACTGATTTGATTTAGACAATTGTGGAAACTGGTTAAACAATCTGTGATCATTACTTTTGTGTGTGTGGCAACCTGAAGTAGAACTGGTGGTTAGGAAGAAAAGATGTACATGAAGGAAATAAAAGAAGAACAGATTGATCCTTTTTTTGAGGTAAAATGGCATTCTTGTGATTCTGTGACTACTTTGAAGTACGCAGCCTATGTAATGCTGGAGAATCTAGCTGCCTTCCCCAGGGAACTAAATGTACACCTTGTCTAAGAGATAAAGAGTTGGATTTGTTGCAAGCCCAGCTTCCTCTTTATCCCACAAAGCAAGATAGTGGATAAGCTACAGAAACATGAAAGACATCAGCATCTCATGGTTGGTTCAAACCTGGTAAGTAGAACCAGAATAAATCTGCTACTCACCACTGTCTTTTAAATTTCAAAATTTAGACCTCCTGTTTACTCTGCGGGGAAGGACAGTTTGTGAAGTATAATTTAAACTTAGCTAAATTGATATAATATAAAACTACCACAAATATCTTCCATTCCACGATTCTTAAAAAAAGCACAAAAATAAATATCCCATTGGGTCTGATTTGGGAAAGTATTTACGTGAGATTGAAACAAAACAAAACAAAACAAAAATGGTTGCTCTGTCATCTTCTTTTCTTTTATTCCTAAAAAAGACATCCAAAAATTAGTATAAGTACAACAATAATAGCATTGACAAGTATTCAGAGTTATTAGGAATTTATGCATAAATTTCAATGTATGTTGCAAAGAATAAAAACAACTTTCTTGTTTGACTTTATTGTGTTTAAAAAGACAGTAGAAGCATAATGACTAAAATTACTGATTTCTGAATCAGACAGAAACTGAATCTCAGCTTTGTCATATAATATTGGTATAATCTTTGGTAATTCACTTTGCTTTTAGAATTTCAGCCATTTTTCTTGTAAAAATGGAGATAGGCATACCAGACTTTGCAAGATTAATGAGAAAATGCATGCTTATTGGCCACATATTCTGTTTCTAAAAATGATAGTTTTTATACTTATTCTGACTATTATTATTTTTCTCACCAACACTTACCTTGCCAATCCTTAGAATTTTTAGGAAGAGATTAAGAAATACTTAAATGATGGTAACATAGAACTTAGGTCATCAGCTTGCAGATCACCATTTGACAGTTATTAGAGACTGCTGTTTTAATCCATAATTGAATCAAGAAAGACTATATGTACATGAAATCTTCCATCTTAATATTATAATTATAAATCCACATTTTCAGGCTTCAGAATACATATATCACACAGAAATGAAAGCTGTATTAAAGTCTGAATATATTACATTTAGTGCTTCTTCCTATTCCCCAAGACCTTTATTTCTATTATAATTTAGAATTTTTTCACAACTTTTTCTCCCAAAGTCATCATGAATTTTATTCTTTGTAGCCTATGATTTCTTGTTATTTGCAAATTTATTACTTAGCTACTCTTTCCAAAGCATCTAGTCAGCGAAATAAGCTATAATTTTTATCATGTAGCATTTTAATTAAAATAAAGATGAAGTGTTTTTTTTTAAGAATATTCTAATTTTTCAACATATCAAATGGACCTCTCATGTTAATAAGCTTCTTTATTGCTATATTTTCAAATCTGCATGGGTGCAGTCTCAATGCATCTCATTTATTTTTTGATTTATATTTAAGCAGTGAAAAAAGAACTGAAGCAGTTCATTCACTCACCAAATCCTGGCTAACTGCCTGCTTTATGCCAGTTTCTGTATTATGTGAGATCACTTGCTACCAGAAAAGCAAAACATTTTCTATTCTCAAGGAAATAGTCATGCAAAGGAGACAAGACAGTTACACGTTTATCCAAAACTGCAGACCATTTGTGAAGAAAACCTTTGAAATAAGTCCAATTGAAAATGTGAAATTACAAAAAGCTAGCCCCTATATTTTATTATGAAATTTTCAAAAGATGTTGCTGAGGTAGTAAATTTTAATTTGAGTTTTGAAGAAGAATTTTGATAGGCATAAAAATGGGAGAAAAGTTCAAGCAGAAATATAAGGATGAATTTGACCAGAGTAGAAGGTGTTATATGTCTGCCTTGTACAGAGTATGTTGAGGGTTTTATCTTTATCATATAGTTAGGCAAAGTCTGTGAACTGTCAATGAAAAGACACAAGAAAATTCCTAAGTCAGGGATACATTTAGAGAGCATGCGAAAATCTTCAAAAATATTTTGTAAGGTAGAAGCAGAGTAGGGATTGTCAGGTATAAGATCCCTGGCAAGAACAATAAGTACAGAGAAAATGTGAGATATAATATCTTGAGAACCTAATATGGAACAAGCACACAAAGAAAAATATTCGTAGACACTAAAGTAGGCCTTTTATTAGTACAGATATGCTGTGCATATTAGCTCTTTGAATACACTTTTATTTAAAGTTCAGGTGTTCTCAAGTAGTTGGACATTGAGAGTATTAAATACAAAATCCAAATATATTATTTACCAATCAGTGATCTTTATCAGTAGCAACTTGATTATATGACTGAAGCATTGGGAAGGATATGTGGTATATAAAGCTAAAATGTGTATCTGAACCATATTTGAAGAGGTTTGTATTAAGCGTTTTTTGGTATTTCTGACCAACCCATTATACTCCTTTAACAAGAATCCCCTGGGAGGAGAAATTGGCTCAATATTGGTTTTCTGTATCTTTCTGCCTACTAGTACATTGTTGATCAGAGCAGAAGTAGAGAGTTAATCCATACTGGGACTCTCAGTACTTCATCCTTCAAATTTGGAAATGGGAATCAGAAAGCAACTTAATCATTGATTGACTGGATCCAAAGACTTGTACAAAGCAAAGCAGTTGTCTTTCAACATATGAAAATAAAGAGACATAAAGTTAAATAGTAGATTAAAAGAATCTAGACATAAAGACGAATGAAGGAAGAGAACATAAGATTCTAGAAAGATACACTCAGAGTAGATATTCTTTGCTCTCTACCAGTTTACAAGTTTCTTATTCCAGTCCTTTATTCATCCCACTGTTCTTCTTACCCTCCAGTCTTTGTGATACCCATATATCCACATATCTGCAAAATAAAGATCTTTTGAGTACACTAAATCAAGAGATTTTTTAGGCTGGGTGTGGCAGCTTATACCTGTAATCCCCGCACTTTAGGAAGTCAAAGCAGGCAGATTAGCTGAGGTCAGGAGTTTGAGTCCAGCCTGGCCAACATAGTGAAACCCCATCTCTACTAAAATTACAAAATTAAACAGGCATGGTGGCACATGTCTATAATCCCTCTACTCATGAGGCAAAGCAGGAGAATTGCTTGATCCTAGGAAGTGGAGTTTGTGGTGAGCTGAGATTGAGTCATTGCACTCCAGCCTGGGCAATAAGAGCGAAATATCATCTCAAAAATAAAATTATATCAATCAATCAAGAGAAGTTTGATTATTTGAAACACGTAAGGAAAACTCCCCACCCCTCTACTTACAAGCAGACTGATATTTTGACACTATTTTCCAGAAAATTGAATTATTTAGCAAGCACATAGTATGATTTTAATGAACTTACTGCTTACCAATTATGCTCTTACTGCTTATCTTTCTCTTATCCTAAACATTGAGCTTTTTTATATAGATTTAAACAAACCGTTTGAAGGTCATACAAAAAATAGGGCTTGATTTGTTTGAGGACCTGAGATATATAAGAAAATTATGACTAAACTATAATGAGCCAACAGGGAAGTAAAAATAGATTATATTGCACAGTGGAAAGAGGCCAGATAATGCATGAACTTTTTAATCTTGATAGAGAATAACATAGCAACTTCTGTCTATGTCCAAAGGGAAGAAATTGAAGATTTTAAGCTGAGAATAACATATTTTTGTTTTATTGAACTCATTTTGGTTGCTCCACACACACAAAAAAAGGAGAAAACACAAAATATAGTATTCTTATGGTAGTGATTTAAACTGAGAGTATTATTCTATTTTCATGATATTGCTAAAGACCTACCTGAGCCCGGGTAATTTATAAAAAAAAAAAAAAAGACTTAATAGACTCACAGTTCTATGTGAGGCTGGGGAGACCTCAAAATCTCATTTTGTGTGCTTGGAAAAGCTACAGACACTCAATGCTAGCCCATGAAAGCAGCCAGGAGGGCGGCTTTACCCTGCAAAGCCATAGGGCTGGAGCTGCCCAGGACCATGGGAACCCACCTCCCATGGAGGTCCTTACCACAACACATGAGAAGTATGGGAGCTATAACTGAAGATGAGATTTGGGTGAAGACACAGCCCCTCCAAATCTCATGTCCTCACATTTCAAAACTAGTCATGTCCTTCCAACAGGCTCAAAGTAAAGGGATGGAGAAAAATCAGCCAAACAATGAAAAACACTTAAAACCTGGGGTTGCTATTCTAATATCAGAAAAACAATACGCCATCAATGAAAAAAAAAAAAAAAAAGGCAAAGAACGATGTTACATAATTGTAAAGGGTTCAATTCATCAAGAAGACTTAACCGTAACAAACATATATGCCTTCAACCCGGGAGGACCCAGCTTCATAAAATAAGCTCTTAGAGACCAAGAAGAGACTGGGATGACACAACATAGTGGGAGAGTTCAACAGTCCACTGAAAGTATCAAACAGATTGAGGCAGAAACTAGCAAAGATATTTGGGAATTAAATTTGACACTTGAGTAAATGGACCTAACAGATATCTACAGAATTCTTCACCCCAAAACAACAGAATATACATTCTTCTCATCTCCAAATTGCATGTACTCAAAAACTCATAACACTATTCACCATAAAATAACTATGAACAGATTAAAAATAAAAGAAACTGAAATCACATCAACCACACTCTTGTACCACAGCACAATAAAACGGAAACTAGTATTAAGAAGATTGCTTAAAAGCAAACAACTACATGACAATTAAACAACCTATGTCTGAATGACTTTGAATAATGAATGAAGTTGAGGCAGAAATCAAGAAATTCTTTGAAATTAATGAGAACAAAGATAAAAGATACCAGAATCTTTGAGACAGAGCTAAAGCAATGCTAAAAGGAAAGTTTATAGCACTAAACACCCATATTAAAAATATCTCAAATTAACAACGTAGCATCACAGGTAGAAGAACTAGAAAGGGTAAACCAATCCCCAAATTAGCAGAGGACAAGAAACAATGAAAAATCAATGCTGAACTAAATGAAATGAGAATAAATAAATAAATAAATAAAATCAGAAATTGGTTTTTTGAAAGAATAGAATCCTAGACCTCTAGCTAGTTTAATGAAGAAAAAAAATAGAGACAATCCAAATAAACACAAATACCAATGACAAAGGGAACATTACTAGTGACTCCAGAGAAACCAAAAAATTCTCAGACACTATTATGAAAACCTCTATGTACACAAACTAGAAAACCTAGAATAAATAGATAAGAAACTCACTCAAAACAACACAATTTCATGGAAATTGAACAACCTGGTCCTAATGATGCCTGGGCAAATAATGAAAGTAAGGCAGAAATTAAAAAGTTCTTTGAAACCAGTGAAAACAAAAAGACAAGGTACCAGAATCTCTGGAACACAGCTAAAGCAGTGTTAAGATGAAAATTTCTAGCACTAAATGATCACATCAGAAAGCTAGAAAGACCTCAAATTGACATGCTAACATCACAATCAGAAGAGCTAGAGAGACAGGAACAAATTAATTCAAAAGCTAGCAGAAGTCAAGAAGTAACTAAGATCAGAGAAGAATTGAGGAGATACAAACACAAAAAAGCCATTCAAAAATTCAATGACTCCGGGAGCTGGTTTTTTGAAAAAAATTAACAAAATAGATGGACTGCTAGCAGACTAATAAAGAAAAAGAGAGAGAAGAACCAAATAGACATAATAAAAAATGATAAAAGGAATATCACCACTGATCTCACAGAAATACAATCTACCATCAGAGAACACTATAAACATCTCTATGCAAATAAACTGGAAAATCTATAAGAAATTGATAAATTCCTGGACACACACACCCTCCCAAGACTGAACTAGGAAGAAATTGAATTCCTGAATAAACCTATAACAAGCTCAGAAATTGAGGCCGTAATTAATAGCCTACCAACCAAACAAAGCCCAGGAACAGGCAGATTCACAGGTGAATTCTGCCAGAAATACATAAAGGCGCTGGTACCATTCCTTCTGAAACTATTCCAAACAATTGAAAAAAAGAGACTCCTCCCAACTTATTTTATGAGGCAAGCATCATCCTGATACCAAAACCTGGCAGAAACACGACACCAACAAAAACTTCAGGCCAATATCCTTGATGAACATATATGCAAAAATCCTTAATAAAATACTAGCAAACCAAACCCAGCAGCACATCAAAAAACTTACCCACTATGATCAAGTCAGCTTCATCTTTGGGATTCAAGGCTGATTCAACATATGCAAATCAATAAACATAAACTGTCACATAAACAGAACTAAAGGGAAAAAACCACATGATTATCCCAATAGATGCAGAAAAGACCTTTGATAAGATTCAACAACCCATCATGTTATAAACTCTCAATAAACTAGGTATTGATGCAACATATCTCAAAATAATAAGAGCTGTTTATGACAAATTGACAGCCAATATCAGATTAAATGGGCAAAAGCTGGAAGCATTCCTTTTGAAAACTGGTACAAGACAAGGACACACTCTTGCACCATTTCTATTCAAGTATTGAACGTATTGGAAGTTCTGGCCAGGGCAGTCACACAAAAGAAAGAAATAAACGGTATTCAAATAGGAAGAGAGGAAGTCAAGTTGTCTCTGTTTGCAGATAACATAATTTTACATTCAGAAAACCCCATAATCTCAGCCCAAAAACTTCTTGAACTGGTAAGCAAATTTAGCAGCCTCAGGATACAAAATCAATGTGCAAAAATCACACACATTTCTTACATCAAAAATAGGGAAGCAGAGAGCCAAATCATGAATGAACTCCATTCGTAATTGCTACAGAGAATAAAATACATAAGAATACAGCTAACAAGGAATGTGAAGGGCAACTTCAAGGAGAACTGCAAACCACTGCTCAAGGAAATAAGAGAGTACACAAACAAATAAAAAAAATTCAATTCTCATGGATAGGAAGAATCAATATCATGAAATTGGCCATACTGCCCAAAGTAATTTATAGATTCAATGCTATTCCTATCAAACAACCAATTCTATTCTTCACAGAATTAGAAAAAAACTATTTTAAATTTCATATAGAATCAAAGAAGACCCCATATCGCCAAGACAATCCTAAGCAAAAAGGATAAAGCTGGAGGCATCACATTACCAGATGTCAAACTATACTACAAGACTGCAGTAATCAACAACATGTTCGTGGTACCAAAACAGACATATAGACAAATAAAGCAGAACAGAGACCTCAGAAATAACACTACACATCTACAACAATCTGATCTTCAACAAACCTGACAAAAACAAGCAATGGGAAAAGGATATCCTATTCAGTAAATGATGCTGGAAAAACTGGCTAGCCATATGCAGAAAACTGAAACTGGGCCTTTTTCTTATACCTTATACAAAAATTAACTCGAGATGATTAAAGACTTAAATGTAAAACCCAAAAGTATAAAAAATCCTAGAAGAAAACCTAGGAAATACCATTCAGGACATAGGCATGGGTAAAGACTTCACGACAAAAACACCAAAAGCAATTGCAACAAAAGCCAAAACTGACAATGGGATCTAATGCAACTAAAGAGCTTCTGCACAGCAAAATAAACTATTATCAGAGTGAAAAGGCAACCTACAGAATGGGAGAAAAGTTTTGCAATCTACCCAACTGCCAAAGATCTAATATACAGAGTTTACAAGGAACTTAAACATATTTACAAGAAAAAACAAACAATCCCATCGAAAACGGCAAAAGATATAAACAGACACTTCTCAAAATAAGACATTTATGAAGCCAACAAACATATGAAAAAAAGCTCAACATCACTGATCATCAGAGACATGAAAATCAAAACCACAATGAGATCCCATCTCACACCAGTTAGAATGGTGATCATTAAAAAGTCAGGAAACAATACATGCTGGCAAGGCTGTGGAGAAATAGGAATGCTTTTATACTGTTGATGGGAATGTAAATTAGTTCAACCATTGTGGAAGACAGTATGGGGATTCCTCAAGGATCTAGGACCAGAAATACCACTTGACCCAGCAATCCCATTAATGGGTATATACCCAAAGGAATATAAATCATTCTACTACAGAGACACAGGCACACATAGGTTTATTGCAGCAATATTTACAATAGCCATGACATGGAACCAACCCAAATCCCCATCAATGATAGAGTGGATAAAGAAAATGTGGTACATATACACCATGGAATATTATGCAGCCACTACAAGGAATGAGATCATGTCCCTGCAAAGGACATGAATAAAGCTGGAAGCCATCATCCTCAGCAAGCTAACACATGAACAGAAAACTAAACACCACATGTTTTTGCTCATAAGTGGGAGCTGAACATTGACAACACATGGATACAGGGAGGGAACAGGACCTGATTGAAGGTGGGGCATGAGGGGCAGGAACTTAGAGGAGAGGTCAATTGGTGCAGCAAACCACTATGGTACATGCAGAACTGTGTAACAAACCTGCACATTCTGCTGATATATCCTGTTTTTATTTTTGTAGAAGAAATTTTAAAAATGGCAAAAAGTAAAAAAATAAATGGTGTTGGGATAATTGGCTAGCAACATGAAGAAAACTGAAATTGGACCAGTTCCTTATCCATATGCAAAAATAGACTCAAGATAGATTAAAGATTTCAATGTAAAACCTAAAACTATAAAAATCCTGGAAGAAAACCTAGGAAATACCATTCTGGACATAGGCACTGGCAAAGATTTTATGATGAAAATGCCAAAAGCAATTACAACAAAAACAAAAATTGACAAGTGGGACCTAATTAAACTAAAAAGCTTCTGCACAACAAAAATAAAACTATGAACAGAATAAATAGGCAACCCACAGAATGGAAGAAAATGTTTGCAAACTATGCATCCCACAGCGGTCCAATATTCAGAATATATAAGGAAGGTAAACAAATTAACAAGCCAGACAAACATACAACCACATTAAAAAGTAGGCAAAGGACATGAACAGACAGTTTTCAAGCAAAGATATTCATGCCACCAATAAGCAAATGAAAAAGTGCTTCACATTACTAGTCATTAGCAAAATGCCAGTGAAAACCATGTGATGCCATCATACATCAGTCTGAATATCTATGATTAAAAAGTAAAAACAAACAAACAAACATATATTGGAAAGCCTTGGAGAAAAGCTAATGCTGATATACTGATGGCAGGGATGTGGAAATCAGTTTGGAGATTTCTCTAAGAACTTCAAACTACCATTTCACCCAGCAATCCTATTACTGAATATACACCAAATCTTCTGCCATAAAGACACATGCACACATGTATTCATCACAGCATTATTCACAGTAGCAAAGACATGGAATCAACCTAAATGCTCATCACCAGTGGACTGGATATAGAAAATGTGGTACACTTGTACCATGGAATACTATGCAAACATAAAAAAGAATGAAATAATGTCTTTTGCAGCAACATGGTTGGAGCTGGAGGGTATCATACTAAGTGAACTAACACAGGAACAGAAAACCAAATACTGCATGTTTTTACTTATAAATGGGAGCTCAACAATGAGTACATAAGGTCACAAAGAAGGAAACAAAAGACACTGGGACCTACTTGAGAGTAGAGCATGGGAGGAGGGTTAGGATCAAAAAAATACCCAATGGGTACTATAACTATTAGCTGGGTGATAATTTGTACACCAAACCCTCACAACACATAATTTACCTATATGACAAACCTACACATGTAACCTTAAAATAAAGGTTTAAAAAGAAGTAAATAAAAATATGGATGTTATAAAAATAAAACTTACAAATTTAATTCTTAAAAAGGTAAATATAAAACATATAACAAATATTTATTAACTGTTCAGATATTTTGTGTAATATTTCACAATATACTTTAAATAAATTTATAAATGCATATTTGGATAATTGGAAAAAAATATTTTAGTTACATGTTTGTCAGCAGTCCACATGTATAGGGCATGGGTCTAACAGCTTTTAATATCAGCTTGAAGTATCGCAGTTTAGTTCTGGTAAAGAAAAGGATCTATTTTAAGTGAAAAAAGCCATTAATTGTGACAATCTAATATGACTTTTGGGGTCTAAGATTCTCGACTTGATATTAGCCAAAATGCTGAGAAGTGATTGGTTAGGGGATGGGGGTCTAAGATTCTGAAAGGAGAAACATAACCCATTATATAACTATCAATTCGGGTGAAAAATATGATCTAATATTGAGAAACTATTTCAAGTAGGAGCAACAGCTACAATTCAATGAATATCAATACTTCTTTTAATTTTAATGTCCTCCTCTACAGTATAATTATTATATTTTCTTGTATGTATGTATTAGAATTATTTGAAGAGTTTGTTAAAATGCAGAACACTTGCTCTCAATTTTCAGAAATTTAATTTTATAAGATTTCATATGGGTTACAGTAATCCAATTTTCAATGTTTCATCCAGGTGCATATTTAAGAGATTTTATCTTAGAATAACATGGATGGGGCTGGAGGCCATTATCTTAAATGAATTAGTGCAGGAATAGAAAACCAAATATTGCATGTTGTCACCAGTGGTAGCTAAACATTGAGTGCACATGGACATAAAGACGTAAATGGCAGACCCTGGGGACTACTGAATGGGGGAGGGTGAGAAGAGGTTGCAGATAAAAAACTACCTCTTGGGTTATCATGCTCACTACCCAAAGGGTGACAGTATGATCTGTACCCCTAACTTCAGTGTCACACAATATAGCCATGTAATGAACCTGCACATGTACCCTTTGAATCCAAAATTTAAAAAGAAAATAAAAAAAAAATTAGAATTATACAATTGTATAATTACATAGGGATATAATTTTATAATTATATTCTTTTTTCAATTATACAATTGTAAGAAATTACGATTTACAAAATTGAATTACAATTTACAAAATTAAAAAGAAAATACAATTATACAATTTTTAAAGATGTGAATTTAAAAAGAAAGAAGAAAAGAAACGAAAGGAACATTTACTTCATTCTGAAATCAGTATGGGAACTCCAATGTGTATAAAATATTTTGTATGATATATTACTTTTCATTTTTTTAATTTTAACCTGTTGGTATCTTTGAAACTAAAGTTGTATCCTATAGACTTCCTATAATTGGATGATGTTTCAAATCCAGTCTGATAATTTGTGCCTTTTGATTAGATGTTTATTTCATTGTCATTTAATGCTATTATTTATATGGTTAAATTTATTTATATCTGGGATTTTACACTTTACGTTTTATATTCTCATGATTTTTGTGTTCCTCTGCTTTACTAATTTTTTGTATTAAATACTTTTTAGAGCAACATATTAATTCCCTATATTTTCACTATACTTTTGAATTACCAGCTTAGCACTTGCTTAGGCATTACCGTATACTTCTTAAGTTGTCAGAATCTTAATTTGTACTGATATAATTCCAGTAATATAATATAGATATAGGTAAATATGGCATAGATATAGATAGATGATAGATAGATAGTTAGATAGATAGATAGATAGATAGATAGATAGATAGATAGATAGATAGATAGACAGATAGATGTATACTTGACCTTCTGTATTTCTGGCTTTCACATCCATGTATTCAACCAACTGATGATGAAAAATATTTTCTAAAAATTGTGTCTGTACTGAACATGTACAGAATTATTTTACTTGTCATTATATTCTAAATAAATACAATATAATAACTATTTACATGCCCTTTACATTATATTGGGTTTATAAGTAGTCTAGAGATAGTTTAAAATATACAGGAAAACGTGTATAGGTTATATGGAAATCCTACATCACTTTATATCAGAGACTTGAGCAACTGTGGATTTTGATATCTGTGAGAATTCCTAAACTAATCCCCCATTAATATTGAGAGGTGACTACACATATAAAGACATTTTTCCGCAGAGTGGTATTCCATTTCTGCCTTTTTGTGCTATTTTCAAACAAATATTACATATATTAATATTACAAACCCAACACTACCTTATTAAAATTAACTTATATATTATTATATGTCTTTTAAAGAAACTGAGCCAGGGGTGGTGGCTCATGCCTGTAAACCTAGCACTTTGGGAGGCCAAAGTGGGTGGATCTCCTGAGGTCAAGAGTTCGAGACAGCCTGGCCAACATGGTCTCTAACCTCATCTCTACTAAAAATACAAAAATTAGCTGGACATGGTGGTGGGCACCTGCAATCCAAGCTACTCGGGAAGGTGAGGCAGGAGAATCACTTGAACCCAGGAAGCAGAGGTTGCAGTAAGCTGAGATCATGCCATTGCACTCCAGCCTCGGTAAGGGAGCAAAACTCTGCCTCAAAAAAAAAAGAAACTTAAAGAAGATGACCAAGGATAGATTTATGTTGTTTGCAATATTAATATTTTTTTTTTTTTGCTCTTCTTGGTTTTCTTTATTTGTACGTGTGATTAGGTTACCATCTGGTGTCTTTTTCTCACTCTAAAAAAACTATTCTTCCACCCACCTCTTTTGTCCTGTTATTAGCAAATATATTCCATTTCCATATGTTATAGACTCAACAAAACAATTATATGGTTTTTTTACACAGTTGCTTTTTAAATTACTTAACAGAAGAAAGGAGAAAATATGCATTTAGATATTACATATCTTATTTATAATTGCATAATAACCTTTACTGTTAATTTTTGCTTTTTTATGTAGATTCAACATAAAAAATTTCATTTTAACATTCTTTTAAGGCAAGTTTGCTAGGAACACGTTCTCTCAATTTTTGTTTATATAGGACTGTCTGTATTTTGCCTTCACTTTTTAATATTTGCTAGATATAGATTCTTGTTTGGCCGACTTTTTTTCTCTCAGCAGTTTGCATATGCTATACCACTGCTTTCTTTCTTGCTTTCATGACGGCTGTTGAGATGTCAGCAGTTAATCTTATAGAATGTTCCTTGTAAGTGACAAGTATTACTTATTGCTGTTTTCAAATTTTCTCTGTCTTTGTTTTTCAGCATCTTTAGTATACTATATCTGGATGTGGAGTCTCTTCATGTCTATCCTATTTGGAGTTGATTAATTTTATGACATGTAGCTAGGTTTTTAATCAATTTGGGATGTTTTCAGCCATTAGCTTTTTCTCATAATTATTTCTGCTCATTTTTCTCTCTCATCTCCTTCTAATGCTCCCATTACATAAACTTTAGACAGCTTAGTAATGTCTCACATTTCTTCACTTGCAGTTTCCAACATTAAACATTTTTACTTTAAACAAGGTTGAGGAAGGGCAGTTAGGACCCCAGAGTTCTCAGCACTGTGTGCCTGAGGTAGGTGATCTGTATTACATTTGGGATAGTGTGGAAGAAGAAAACCCCAGAGTTTGTTACGCTCACCTGAAGTTTAGTCCCTGCAACTCCGGATGGGGAGATGAAAAATTCTGGTAGCCTTTTCATTACAGGAAAGACACTGTAGACCTTGACTAAACTCACCTGGAGTTTAGTCCCTGCAACTCCAGATGGGGAGATGAAAAATTCTGGTAGCCTTTTCATTACAGGAAAGACACTGTAGACCTTGACTAGAAACTGGGCTAAAGCTAGGTGTTCTAGAATATACCTACTTGAGCTTTCCATCATGCTGAATAATGAGAAGAGAGAGAACCAATGGATCTTGTTTCAAATGCCACAAATTCTCCCTATTCTTACCAGGTTTTAGCATATATTATTGAATCCATGTTTCGTACTTCTCTGTTTACCCTTAGGATAATTTCCAGAGACGGTAAATGGTTGTAGGTTTTAAAAATATACTTTTTATCAATTATGCTTATATTTTACTGGGGAGCAGGTCTGTAGAGTTAGTTCTGAATTCACACTGCCATTTTGGAAGACTTTTAAACATAATTTATCCCTGTTATGAGTACCCAATTGGTAACCATTCTTCTTTAAGCTTCCTCAAATTTTATGTAACTGGAGTCTTGTATATGAAGCTACCAGTATCAAAAAAGTTGCCAAACCTTCATTGCTTCTTTGGTGTTCCAGTTCCCAACCTCAATGGGATATTTTCACAACTCTAATCCTTGCTGTGGGGCCTAGTTTCATTTTTCTGTTGTACTCTGCAAGATTCATCTCACTTTAGGAACCCTCCATTCCATTCCTACTCCTAACACATATACATCTCTTGAGGACAAAATTAATTTTTTGTGATAAGCATAAATAAAATTTACAAAGGGGTAAGAAACATTTTTCTTACTGTCATATTTCTTGATAAATTGTTAATTTATTTCAGTACTTCTCAGACTTCAATTTTTATGCTAGTTCCCTGGAGATCTTGTTAAAAGCAGATTCCGATTTTGTTGATGTGGAGGGCACCTAAGAATTTGCATTTCTAATTATGCTTCTAAGTGATACCCATACAATTAGTTTACAGGCCTGAAGTTTCAAGGCTTAATATCATTATATAGATTATTATCTCTTATTTATTCTTTATCCTTTCAAATTATGTACCCTTGTAACTGAAACTAAGAAGAAATGGATCTGTTAATGAACTGTGTACCTTTTAATATACGTTATTAGCTACTCAAAGACCTGTTGAGTTTCAATGCTGCTAACTAGATGGTCCTTTACTGAGGTTTATTTTATTTTATTTTTTATTTTTTATTTTCTTTTTCTTTTTCTCTGTCGCCAGGCTGGAGTGCGGAGTGGCGAAATTTCCACTCACAACCTCTGCCTCTTGGGTTCCAGCAGTTCTCCTGCCTCAGCCTCCTGAGTAGCTGGGCCTACAGCCTGTGCCACCACAACCAGCTAATTTTTCATAAGTTTAGTAGAGATGGGGTTTCACCATGTTGGCCAGATGGTCTCCATCCCTTCACCTCGTGATCTGCCTGTCTCAGCCTCCCAAACTGCTTGGATTACAGGCATGAGCCACCACCCCTAGCCCCTTATTTAGTTTTTAGGCAAAAAAGATCTCATTACTTTCTCTTTCTCAATAGAATTCTCTAACATGAGAATAGGAGAGGGATGAGAACTCTTTGGTTTCCTTTTTTTTTAAAAGATTTAATTCAAAATTTATTTTAAACCCTTTATTTTAAGATCATTTAAAAACTGTATGGTATATCAAATCTTTTTTGTTGACATTTTTCATTTGTATTGGTAATCTAGACCCTGGAGTGTCAACTCTCTAGTGTTAAGTGATTTACTAATTTCTCTGTCAGTGAAAAGTAGAAATAGGCACGTAGTTATAATCATTGGCGGTTCTTTGTAAATAATAATCTCTATTGAAAAATTCTGAATTAAAACATCAAATAGGCAATTGGAGTTAACAATCTAAAGTCATAATTATGACCCCATTGTTAATAATTTAGAAGCTGGCAAGACTAAATGATATATAAATCATAAGTTATACCACAAGAAATTAAAAAGACCATCAGAGTATCAGAGAATGTAAGTTCAAATATTATTTACCTAAACAGACATATCTGAATAAAAACAATAAGTCCCACATTTTATAAATCATTTTGTTAGGTTCAACTACATGTTATTAGGCTTAGAACATATTTGAGAAGTAATGAAGACTTAATTCCCAAGAACAAATACCTAATTTGACTAATATTTGATATTATCTGCTAAAGAGCTACAAAAGATTGATCTTCACTTAAAACTTCACATAATTACGCTTTGTATATTTTTCAAAATACCTAACTAAATTTAGATTTATCATTAAAAAATGTTATTCTTTGATGACAATTGATATACCTGAGAGCAGAACAGTATCTAACACATAGCAGATCATTAATAAATGTGTACTGTAAGAATATTATGTGGTTAAACTTATGAAATGACATAAGGCAAACTTTATTGTAATAAGATAATTCTTAAACTATTGCACATAACTAACTGCCATGAATTTAGTGACAAAGCAGTACATATTCATTATCTCAGTTTCTATCGGTCTTGAGTCTGAACACGGCTTAGCTGAGTTCTCTGCAAAGTTGCAATTAAGGGCTTGACCCTGGAATCCTATAGAAAGGTGAATCTGATTTCACCTAAGCAGGCACCACAACTAAAGGCCCAGATTCTTGCTAGCTGTTGTCAGAGATCCCGTTAGGACCTGACCACGCTGTTCTCTCTATAAGCATTTCACCATATAGCAGCTCACTTGAAAGCCAGTAAAGGAGAGAGAGAACATCTTAGCAAGATACATTACCATTATAGATCATGTAATCGTGTATACCTTTGCCATACTCTATTGGTTACAAACTACAAGCAAGTCACAGGTCCAACCAACACTCAAATAAAGGAGGAAAACAGGGTGTAAACACTAGTAGATGGGGCTCCTGGATGCAATCTTAGAGTCTGTCCCCCACAGTCAACGAAAAGAAATAGTCTTTATTATAATTATTATACTTAACTCTTCCATGTAAAAAATGTAAATTCCATAAAAACATAAAGTTTATACACACAGTTTACTACTGTGTCCTCAGAGACTAGAACAGTGCCTCCTCTGTTGTAGATGCTGGGCCAGTATATCCGAAATGACAAAATATTAAGTGCCATTTTTTCTCAAAAGAATAAACTCTAGAATCAGTCTCTGTTAACTGGAGTTTGGCTTCACAGCTATTAATTGTGTCTCTTCAGAAATAATAACATAGAGCCTGAGTGTGGCCCAGCATTTTAGGAGGCTGAACCGGGAGGATCACTTGAACCCAGGATTTCCAGGCTGCAGTAAGCTATCATTGCATCACTGTACTCCACCCTGGGCTACAGAGGGAGAGAGAAGAAAAGAAAAGAAAAAAAGAAAAGAAGAAAGGAAGGAAAGAAAGGCAGAAATGCAGGCAGAAGGGAAGGAAGGAGGGAAGGAAGGAACGAAAGAAGGAAGGAAGGAAGGAAGGAAGGCAGGCAGGCAGACAACTTTATAGGGTTTTTTCTCCGCAGGATTAAATTGTAGATAATCTACATTTACAAGTTTTCAAACAAAGCTTGGAAAATAATGATCATTAAATAAATGTTAAACATCATAACCTTTTTGGTTTTTATATTTATTAGGACAATGACTTGACCTATATTCTCAAATATTAATATTCTTACTAATTGCTTGAGAATCTCATTCGACTGCCAATTTGATTCAGTAGGACTAAAGGTGAGCCCTGAAATTTTGATTTTCTAACAGGTTTGAAATGTTAGAAATGTTTGTAATTCGGGTTCAAGGACTGCAATTCAAAGATCAGATAATTATGTTTCCCTGATAAATCATCTTAATTTATGCAGTGTCTGGATGTCATCAAATTATTTTTTTGGCAAGAAAATATTTCGGTTTCACTTATTAAAATTCGAATACCTTTAATCAGTTAGAAACCAATATAATAGTATTCAAATAATTTTAAAATCTAAGCATTCATTTTTTTCTTAATTTGTTTTTATTTCTATTAGAGATTCAGTTTCATTTTTTCAAAAAAAATCTGATTATACAATACTATATTAATTTTTAATATAATTTAAGATGATTACACGAATTACACAATTTATAAATTAATCCTAAGGAATATATATCAAATACAAGCCTATACTCCATTTAAAACATGATAAAATTGTTATACTAAATTATTTCACATTATCATACCTTTCAAATGATACAATAGAGCCTGTAATTATAGTCTCTTCTAGTTAAAAATATAATCAAAAACTAAGATTGTGAAAGTAGTAACCAAACCGTATACTGCCATAAAAAGGCTAAGTTTTCTAAAAGATATAAAATTGTGTATTTAAGGTGTGAATAAATTAGTATCCACAAGTTACATTTGACACATTTATTTAATGGCTACTAAGGTAGCCACCCCCCCAACCCCAACTCCCCCCCCGCCCTGCCCCCCTAGCAAGAGAAAACTTTTAAATCACTCTACCAAACTCCTGTTTAGTTGGCAATACAAATTCTTATCTGACACTATTGTCCTCCTCAGTAAAACAAAGCTTGTGTTGTATTTGTTCTTCCTAAAAAATGACTTTGGGGGTCCTTTAGATGCTGTCCAAATCAATTCCTCTTTCTCTTTATAAATGAGGAAATGGTTCTCTACCTGAAGCCTGTTGCAGCTCTTTCTCTCTCATTAAGACTAAACAATCAACCTTCCAAACTCTCAGATTAGAAACAATTCTGATTAGTTTGGACACATGGTCTCTTCCTGTTGCAATACATATGGGTGACTCTCATGAGCCTCCCGTGAAACAACAAGCAAACATCTGGAAATTACCTGCCCCAAAACAAAACTTTCATTATAACAGTTTTTACAAGTAACAAATTGCCTGCCTGGAAAACCCTGAACAAATCAGGCTAAACAAAAGGTATTATTAGGCTAGAAAAACGTTCAAAAAAGGAGAGCTGAAAGTGGCTTCTGAATTCATCTAAGCAGACACCACAAAAGATACCAATTTTTCTTATAAAATGAAACAAAGCTGGATGTTTCTTGCACCTCCTTTGAAAAGAAGAACTAAAGGAGGTTTGAAACTATCCTTTTGTTTTACAAGTTTCTGCCTTGGGAAATACCAATGTCTTTACTGACGTTAAAAAATAGGTTCCAGTTAATGTGATAAATTTAATATAAAGTAGTATTTTCCCCAAGAGTTGAGGATAATTTCTAATGAAGACAATTTGTCTCTCTCTGGTTCCTCAGGGCTGTTTCTAATGACCCAGCTGGAAATAGAGAGTAATCTCATCAGATTCTGACACTCATCAGTCGCCTTAGATGCAGCCACTCCTGTGGCCATTCCAGATTTCCTTTAAAGAGTTCTGATTGTCAGCAAGAATAAAGAGTGGGAGCATTGATATAAACAAATTATCTGAGATTGCCCCTATAAAAAGAGAGTTGCCAAGCCCAGGTCTGAGCTGGTGGGAGCACTAGAGAAGAAATTGGCAGCCTAATTAGGGTCAGCGTATATTCAGGTTCAGCCTCTATGCTGAATGAGTTGTTTTGCACAATCTTCATCCACCTTCTCACTTTTTCTTAAATGAAACCTCATTAAGAACAGTTCACTCTATAATGCTGACTTATCACCTTGCTACTTTTTAGGCCATTTACATTATAAATATGTACCACAGAATGGCAAAGATTTCTAAATGATAAACACATGAATTTTTTTCATGCATTTCCATTATATATTTATAATGTGGTCTAAATTGTAAGTTGTTACTATAAGACTGACTACTATTGGCTCTAAAAATTTTCCCAGAAGTCATAGTATTTGGAACATATAATAGGACACCATTTAAAAAGGTATGACCCCCATAATGACTATGCAGACTATACATATGAATTTTATCTACAGACACAGGGTAGCATACTCATTGGGGTGAATTACATTGTCAGCCAAGCTAGGAAACAACCTTCCTTGAACATAAGAGTGTTCTTCTGAGTCTTGTGAGAAATCTTAACACTTCTTGGCCATGATGCCAACCCTTCTCAGATGCAGCCTATTGAATATAGAAAATGGAAAGGGGTACTTGTTTACTTGTTTAGTATTACCTTTTTAATTAAACCTGTTGTGAATTTTTATTATTAAAATGTATACCAACCAGTGCTTATTAGGTAAAGGTTACATCCAAAAATTAAGTTTCTGGAAAAACATGGAGGTACACTTTAAATGATCTAAATTTTAGATTTAGATCCTATAAATCAAAGTACATAAATTGTAAAATAACTCTAAAATTCAAATAATGCTGATATTGTAAAACTAAATTCTTGGTTTTATAACATAGAAAACACAGTTTTGACTCCTGAAGATGGATACCAGAGGCAATAGAAAAAGTCAACAGATTTAAAAGGCTGTTATTAAAATTTTCAGACAAGCATTATATTACCTGCACCACAGAATTATTACAGATTCTTGCAAATCAGAGTCGTTTCAGTAATATACTTCAGAGGAAGATATTCAGATATAAAATTACAATAGATTTTTAATGTATAAATAGACTCTTCTGATGGCTGTTGGATAGCTCAATCTTTTCTAAATTTAAAATACATTGTAGAGTTTCTAACAAATGAAGAAGTCATGCACAAGTTCAAAGTTTAAGGCTCAGATGACAGATAATCTTTCTTTTTCTTTGAAACAGAGTCTCACTCTCTCACCCAGGCTGAAGTGCAGTAGCATGATATCGGCTCACTGCAACCTCCACCTCCAAGATTCAAGCTATTCTCATGACTCAGCCTCCTGAGTAGCTGGGATTACAGTTGTATACCACCATGCTTGGCTAAGTTTGTATTTTTGGTAGAGATGGGGTTTCAACATGTTGACCAGACTGCTTTCAAACTCCTGGCCTCAAGTGATCAACCTGCCTCTACCTCAAAAAGTGCTGGGATTACAGGTCTGAGCCACTCTACCCAGACAGATAATCTTAAATTACCTGAAAATACATCCTTTTGAACATTAGTCAATTTTTTTTCTTTTTCTGATAATTTTTAATGATTTCTGGAAATGTCTCTAAATATTAGTAATTAATAGAATTGGGTTTTGGCTTAAAAAGTAAAGGAGACAAAAAAATCACAGAATCTGAACTTTGGAAGTAAAATTAATTTTTTAATATCTTGCAATAATTCTTTCGTCAGAAGGGATTACACTGATATCAGGAATGAGAGATATAACACCTGTATAGATTCTTCAGATCATAATAGCTATTAATTTATTTATGAACTTATATGAAATGAGCAAATTTCTCAAAGGATACAAACTAAAAACTAAAGGGCTTTAAAGTAGAATTAGGTAACATAAAAATCCATATATGTATCAAAGAAATTGATTTTGTAGTTAAAAACTTATCCACAAGGGAAATTTGAGCCTCAGATCAAATGGTAAACTCTACCGAACATTTAAAAGTAAATACAATCAATTCTGCACCAACTCTTTCATAAAATTAAAGAGAAGAAAATAATTCTCAAATAATTGTATGAGACCTGAACTGCTTTAATGTCAAAACCTTGATAATGATACGACAAGAAAACTTTAGTTCAACATCCCTCATGAATTTAAATGCAAAATTTTAAAGAAAATTTTAGCAAATCAAATCTAGCAATATTTAAAAACGTTCATACATCATGATTCGTGTGCTTTAACCAAGAAATATAGTTAGTTTAACTTTAAAAATTCAATCAATATGATACACCATATTAAATGAAAGGAAAAAAAAGACATTCTCACTATATGTGAAATAGCATGTGTCAAAATCCAACTTTGATTTCTGATGAACTGTTAATACTTTAGAAATAGAATATAATGTCTGCAAACTTGTAAATGGAATCTGTATGACACAGCTAGTGGTGGAAGGCTGAATCCCTTCACACTAAGATAAAATGTACACACTCATTTTTTTAAAAAAACATTATACTAGAGTGTTTAGCAAATAATGTAAGTCAAGAATGAGAAAGAAGAGGTATTCAGATTTATAAAGAAATAAAACTGCTTCGATTCACAGACAGTTTGATTGTACAGAATATCCATTAACATTCCATAGAAAAAGCTACCAGATTAGTAAGTGAATTTAGCAAGGTTGCTGGATAAAAGACCAGTATATGAAAATGAATTTTAAAGTTTATGATTTAGCAAAAGATAATTAGAATTTGAAGTAAAAATAATATTTACAAATATTTTAAAGTATGAATTGAATTCCTTATGTTCTGACAAAAAGATATGCAAGTCTTTAACTCTGAAAACTTACATATTTGGTAAGTATATTATATATACACTTACATATGCTTAATTATATGTTAGAAAACAAACATCATATATATACAATTGCTGTGAGAAATGTTGAAAGTCCTAAATAAGTAGAGCAATAAACATTAATCATGTATCTGAACAGTCAATATTATAACGATGTTAATATTGCTGATAGTTCTACAAATTCAATGCAATCCCAAATAAAACTCCAGAAAGGTTTTTGTTGAAATAGACAAGCTAATCCTTAAATTCACATTGGAATCTGTAAGACCTACACTAGATTAAAAAATTGTGGAAAAAGAATATAGTGTTGAAAGGTGTCTGTTACTTGACTTCCAGGTTTATTATAGTGCTAAGGTAATAAAACCAGTTTGCTATCAGCATTAAGATAAACATGTAGAACAAGGGAATGAAATGGAGTCCAGGAAGAGACTCATGCCCATATAAAACAATAAAAAATAAATCATTTTAATAAGTAGTGCTCAATTCTGTTTGCATATTATAATCACTGGATTTTAAACAGCATATGTGTATAGGTCCCATTCTAAAATTTCCTTTTATAAGTTGGTTTGGAATAGGGCCCAGCTTATAGAAAAAAGGTGAAGAGATTTTTATAGATGTAATTAAGATCCATAATCACTCGTGTATAACTTAATTAAAGGAACATTATCCTGGGTAGCACCAACCTAATCAGATGTGCGCTTGATAAAGGATCTGGATATCACGGGCATGAGAAGTCAGAGACACTAATGTAGCTAAGACAATCACTCATTGGCTTTGAAGAAACATACTGCTAAGATGTGGACTGGCCACATGGCTAGGAACAGTATGTTGTCTCTAAGACCTTGAAACTTTAGTACTGTAATAATGGAAAGTGGAACTCTGCCCACAATCTATGAGCTTGGAAAAGCACTCAGCCTCATATGAGACTGCAGTCCGAGTTAACACCATTATTTCTTCCTAAGAAGAGCCTCTGCAAAGGATCCAGTAATGTAGGGGGCCCCAGTTTGCAAGCTATGGACCAGTACTGGTCCATGGCCTGTTAGGAACCAGACCACACAGCAGGATATGAGCAGGGAATGAATGAGCATTCCCACCTGAGTTCCACCTTCTGTTAGATCAGCAGTGGCATTAGATTCTCAGGGACGCATGAACTGAGCATGAGAGGGATCTAGGATGTGTGATCCTTACGAGACTCTAATGCCTGATTATCTGATGTAGACCAGAACAGTTAATAGTTCCATTCTGAAACAATTCCCTTCAATCCATGGAAAAACTGTCTTTCATGAAACAGGTCCCAGGTACCAAAAAGGGTGGGGACTGCTGCACACTAATCTATACTCAGACATGTATCCACAGAAATTGATATAACTAATTTGAATTGTCTTAAAATGCTAACTTGCGGTAATTTGTTATATAGTAGTACGTAACTACTATAACTGTCGATTTGTTTTTGTATATTGGTCAAAGTCTTGGTTTTGAAAAGAGAATATATGTCCTTATAGGTTCTTAGAACCCAATAACCTCTGTCATTCTTATCTTCCAAATTTATACCAGAAAGTATAATTTTTGCTTTTGGTTCCCAAAGTCAATTAAGGAGGACAGGCTAAAAGCATATTTATGGCATACCATACATATTAAAATGTGTAGTATTTTTATTAAATGAGAATATTAGCTATCTACCAATAAGTCAAAAGCTGAGAAGGAGCTGGAGAAACATTCAGAGAACAGCATATCTCCCAAAGTTTAAACACACACACACACACACACACACACACACGCACACACACTCTTTGTCTCTCTCTGTCTCTCTCTCTCTGTCTCTCTCTCTCTCTCACACACACACACACACACTCACACACAATCACACATATACACATTTGCCTCCCTTCTGGTGACACTGAGTTCCTAATTGTCTAGCTATGGTTAAATAATATCTTTTTCTTGTGTGTTTTTCTGGTTTGAAAAGCTCATATCTTATTTACATTCATTTTGATACTCTGCTAGTAACATATAATTACCTTTATTTAGCTCACAGAGCAAAAACCCTCATGTGTAATCAGACATGTCAAATTAGACAACGTTTCCTAATATGACATTTTAGTTTCTCATAGTTATTACTTCAATGACAAAATAGTATAAGAGGTTGGTTGCAGTGGCTCACACCTGCAATCCCAGCACTTTGGGAGGCTGAGTTGGGTGGATCACCTGAGGTTAGGAGTTTGAGACCAGCCTGGCGAACATGATGAAACCCCATCTCTACTATACAAAAGTTAGCAGCGCATGGTGGCACATGCCTGTAGTCCCAGCTACTCAGGAGGCTGAGACATGAGAATTGCTTAAACCCAGGGGGCAGAGGTTGCAGTGAGCCAAGATGGCACCATTCCACTCCAGCCTGGGTGACAGAGTGAGAATCTGTCTAAAAAAATACTATATGAATAACCCTCAAATTTTAATGGCATATATATGTGAGCCTTGAGTCTTCTAGTATAACTCTGCCTCATCATAACCACAAAGGCCCTGCTAGTTGTCTTGAAATAGTGAAATGGGACAGTTTCCTGATCCCCCTCACAGGATGTATGATAGGGGTGTGGCTTGCCTATTGGGTCACAACCATTGATCAAACCCTTGTTGGAGGGAGAGCACACAGATGGGCAGGTGCAGAGGACAGGGTCAGTGCTTTGGGCTCTGGCCCCATGGTAATGTTTAGGGGCGGGTGCCTATAACCTCAGTATTGCAGTGCTCTCTTAACCTTGCTGTCCATAGACAGCTTTAAGTGTTAACCAGCTCAATGGACCTTCTGCTCTTTTACAAGGCCAGAGGGCCAGTGTGACAGCTTTCTGTATGCCAAGCTCTTGCCCAGCACCCTGGAGGAATCAGGTCCCACGTGGGCCTGAAGGATGAATGTGAGGTTTTATTGAGTGATGGAGGTTGCTCTCAGCAGGATAGAAGGGGACCTGGAAGGGTGGGAATTGTGTGGGAAGATGATCTTCCCCTGGAGTCAGGCTGTCCAGCAATGGAACTCCTCTCTGACCACCCCCAGCTGAACTCTGCACATTCAGACGTTCTTCCTCTTCTCTCTTTTTCTGCTGTGTTCTGCCACCTGTCTGCTTGTCTCCTTATTTCTTACCTGCTCATCTGCTTCTGGAGCCTGGAGTGTGAGGTTTATATGGGTACAGAGTAGGGGGAATGGTAGACCAAAAGGCAACTTTTTCGGTGCGAAAACCAGAATGCCTGTCCTCATTTAGGGCTGCAAATATCCAGGCTTGAGGATGAGCCTTTGCAGGGCAACCACCCTCTTCTACCCAGTGTTTCACTGTATCCTGTCTGTGTCAATAGTACAGATAGCATTGGAGTGCCTCTCTCTGGGGTTTAAGGAATTGAAAGTTCATTGATAGATGACAGTATCATAGATAGCAATGCAGGCAAGCTAGTGACTTAAAATGTCACAGAAAATGTGTGAAATTGGGAACACATAGTGAACTTTTTATCACTAATTTAGCAAAATAGTATCGTAAAGCTAGAAAGAGAAGAAACATAAATAAATAAGAGGAAAATGCCACTTCATTATGTCCACTTCAAAGCCTTTTGGGACAAGCTTTAAAATTTACCCAAATTGAAAATGCATGTGGACAGTACACAAATATTAGCAATTCATACTGATGGAGTGGCATCATGAAATAGAAACAATTCTGTTCTAATAGAATAGTTAAATGTGCACCTTCAGACCCATCACAGTTGACCAAATACTTAATTGAAAAGCCCAAAAGATAAAGAAAACCAGACAGAAGGGATGTGTAAAGGGGAAGAACCTATAGAGAAGAAAGTGCTTTTACTATATTCCTCGAGGTAAAACACTGGTGGAATTTATTGTCTTATTTCTGGCTTTCACTTAGTTTTTACAAAGTGAGCAAGGAAAAATTACACGATTTATGTAATGATGTAAAGAAGTAATAATTATACAAGGCTGATTACCTATTGTGTCTTTCTTTTAGTGGAGTGTCCTTAACATTCAGCTCACTCAACTTTTCTCTTGTCTATCATATTGACAGCACTGTAGATCACCATAAAGGTCAGAACTCAATCCTGCCTTATTGAGAAAACTCTGAATCTCTGTCTCCATTATTGTTCAATATTAAGATGGAATTAATGTGAGTCAGTGATTATGGAAAGTATATATATTTCAATTCTTATTCTCCAAGTCTCATCTTTGGAGAGAAAATATCAAGAAGACCACTTTAATCCACTCATCAAAATGGCATTCACCAGTCTGGCTTTATCTCTAATATAGCCGATATTTTGATTTCCATCTCTCTGTTTTCTCTATGTGTCATCTTCATTTGATTCCAAATTTGGCAGAGTGAAAAAGTATAATTGTAATGCTTCCATTCCTTTTTCTTATTTTAAGAAAATTTCTATAAAATGTCACACTTAAAATTTATTCTTATTTTAAAACAATTCATTTTTTAAGAAATGAGTAAAAGGAGTTTACTGTGACTGATTATATATGCCATATACTTGGATTTAAGGATGTCAACTATGATTTTTATTTATCTACTTTTTTATGTGGAAAATGTTTCATCCTAAAAAGAAGAGATAGGACAGAATAAGTTAAGCATCTGCAATAAAAACAGTAGGGGAGAGAGAGGGAGATGATCATGAAGCACCAGAGCAGGGAGATGGAGTCAGGACAGAATAATTAGGGTCTGTGTGAATTGGTTAAGCATAGGATGTCAGAGATCAATAGGATGAAGATGAGCTAGGCATCCAGGTTTGGAGATGACCCAATTCAGGGTATCATAACTAAAGTAGAGTAAGGAGAGCATTCATCTAGAAGGGTGGCATGGCACATAGAGTCAGAACTTAAGTGAGTTGAAAAGAGGATCTCTGCATGGGCATGGCCTGATACAGATGTTAGAGCCTAAACAGGATGAGGAAGGTATCCACATCAAAGTGTGGCTTGTGTTGAATGTTAGAGCCATATCATGATTAGGAAAATGCCCTTGTGGAGTGATGGTCTTTAGTGGGATGTCCAAGTCTAAATGCATAGAGGAGGGTATCGATGTGATGTGATTTGAAGCCATCAGAAATTCATTACCTACAGTGGCACTGGACAAATAAAGCAACCAATTAAGATTAATAAAAATTAGTTTTCTCTCTGTTGGAGAAAAATTTACAACTATAGAAATGTAGAAAACTAGAATGAACTCTGTGAGATTTTGGGAACAGTGACAGCCAAATAATAATAAATACATCTAGCACTTAGATTTACTTCAAAATGTAATTGTTACTAAAAGAAACTAGAGTTCTTTGGAAATATAGCTAATTGTAGGGCTGAAGTGCAGAAAATATAAGATGAGGCTGAGCATTTTGTCATTCTAGAAAACAAGGAAGTGCTCAAAAAATGATGAGGACATGTCAAAGGGACAAGAGACATGGAAGACAGATTGAAGAGGCTCCCATTGGCTGATTCTGAAATAATTTAGGCATCAGATAAAATAAATACAGCAAGAGACTATAACCACTGAATAAAATGGAGAAAATGAACTCATTCTGATTTTAAAGAATAAACACATTTAAAGCTTCTTGGTAAATGTAATAGCTACATTGTGTTAAAGCACATCCACACAAAACACTTATTAATTAAAAAGGAAAAAAAGAGTATATGTTCACCGGAGAAGACTGACAGAAATCACCTTAATCAGGTAGCTAAAGTAAACATCATTCTTAATGGAATAAATCTAAATTGTGCACTATCTATTGGGACACAATAAGAAGATTACAACAATCCCATTGTAATATTTCTGCCAAATCGAATCATGAGAATACATTAGACAAACCCAAACTGAGGGAAAATCTATATGAATGAAACAATCTATAAACTTCAAAGATGTTATAGCCATGAAAGTCAAGGATGGCAAATCAATTTCCCTAGACTGAAAGAGACAAAAATAATATGACCATTACATTAAATCCACAGTTTTGCATTGAATGTAATGGTCATATTACAGAGAAGTGTCTTATTTTTCTATATATTATTAGAACAAATTTTTAAAAATTGAATGAGATCTGAGGGTTAGATAGCAGTAACACAAATGTAAATTTGCTAATATTCATAGTCTTGTTACAGCTATATGGGAGAGTGTTTTTGTTGGTAGGAGACACACAATAAAACTTAGGGAGTTGAGGTAAAATCGGGGCAGTAACTTACTCTCAAATAGTTGATATATTTTTGTATTCAGTTGTATTTGTTCGATAAATTTGAGTATGTTTCAATAATAGAAGAACAATGCATTATTATAAATTTTATACTTAAATAAAATAAACACACACATACAAATAATGAAATGACAGATGACTACTTTCATACTTACTGATTCAAATGTAAATTCTTGAATAAAAAGCATAATCTGAAAAATATATATAATAGTATAATTGCATTATTTTTAAATTGAAATGTATCAATTAAAACATGAGTGAGGATATTTAATTTATATTCCATATATTTGATACTCCTGTGAAAAGCTTTACCTACTCTAGTTCACCTTTCAAAGCAACCAATACCATGGAAATATGCTTCCCACTAGTGCAATGTGGTTGAATTTTGTTTCAGCTACACAAAGTATTTCTCACTTTTTAGTCTTTGGCTTTTCTGATGCTATGGTAAGGATGGACATACACAAGAAGTAAGTAAGAAGTAACTAGCAAACCTTTGACCAATGAAGGAAATAATTTATATAAACACACTCTTCTTCTATTGATTGACCAGAAAACATCAGGACAAGTTCCCTATGACTTTTGATAGGATCTCTTGGGATTAGGTCCCTGTTGCCCACAGTGGTGACCAGCTCAATAATGTACTTGGGTATTGTTTTTTTTTTTTTTTTCTCTTTGTTTTATTCATCACAGCATTCCACTCCTTTTCCTGTAATCACTTACTAAACTGTTGACATGACTATCCTTGTCTTAACTCTGCTTTCTTGAGATGACTCAAACTAGAACATCTGCTCATAGAGAACTTCAAATATTGCTAGTTTATCTTTTATTAGGTATTATTTATTTAAATGTATTTTAAGAATAGTTTTATTGAAATACAATCCAAATATACAATTCATTCATTTAAGGTATACAATCCAATTGCTTTTGGTTCGTTCACAGAGTTATGCAACCACCAGCATCATCAATTTTAGAGCATTTTCGTAACCCAAAAAAGAAACTCCATAATCATTAGTAGTCATTCACCATTTTTCCACCCTCCCCTGAGCCTCTCTCTGCCACCTCCCAGCCTGAGGCAATCACTTATCTACTTTTTGTCTCTCTATATTTGACTGGCTTATTTTGTGTAGTATAATGTCCTTCAGATTCATCCGTGCTTTTACAAATAAAAGGATAATTTTAAGTCTGAAGAGTATTACATTGTGAATATATAGTATAGATTTTTAACCATTCATCTGTTGATGGACACATAGGTTGATTCCAGATCTTGGCTTTTGTGAATAATTTAGGTGGCAATAAACTTAGGAATGCAGAAATTTCTTCAACATACTGATTTCATTTACTTAGTATATATACCAAGTAGTGAGATGACTGGATTATATGGTAAGTCTACTTTAAATTTTTCAAGAAAATGTCATACTGTTTTTTGTAATAATTATACTAATTTGCTTTCCTGTCAATAGGGTTCATAGGTTCCCTTTTCTCCACAATTTTTGCCAACACTTATCTTTCTTCATTTTTTGATTATAGCCATTTAATAGGTGTGAGACCCCAATTGTGGTTTTGATTTGCATTTATCAGATGCTTAGTGATGCTGAACTTTAAAAACCAACTTTATTGGTTCCCTTTGTCTTCTTTATAGAAACACCTATCAGATCCTATGCCCATTTTGTTGTGTTTGTTTCCTTGCTATTGAGTTGTTTTACTTCCTTATATATTTTACATATTAAAGCATTTTCAGATGTATAATTGGCAAATATTTTTTGTTATAATATTCCATAAGTTATCTCTTCATTCTGTTGTTTGGTTTACAAAATCTTTTTACGTTTATATAATCCAATTTATTTATTTTTGCTTTTATTTCCCGTGCTTTTGGATTCATAACCAAAAAGTAATTGCCCAGACCAATGGTGTGAAACTTTTCCTTTGTTATTTCTTTTAATATATTTATAGTTCAGATTACATGTAAGTCTCAATCCATTTTGAATTGATTTTGCATATGGTGTGAGATAAGGATCTAATTTTATTTTTCTGCCTATGGATATCTAGTTATTAAAACGTCAATTATTGATGAGACTGTTCTTTCTCTATTGTGGTTCCTGGCATCTTTGTTGACAAAATCAATTGACTGAAATTGCAACTCTGTATTCTGTCCCATGATCTATATGCCTGTTTTTATGGAAGTACCATACAGCTTTGATTACCAACTTTGTAATATATTTTGAAGCCAGGAAGTGTGATGCCTTTAGCTTTGTTCCTTTTGCTTGAGATCACTTGGTCATTCAGAGTCTTTTGTATTTTTATATAAATTTTATATTGCTTTTCTATTTGTGAAAAAATGTCATTGGAATTTTGACAGAGATTGCACTGAATCTTTAAATTGCTTTGGTTAGTATGCACATTTGAACAATATCAATTTTTCAAATCAATGAACATGAAATATCTTTTCACTTATTTGTGTTGTCTTCAATTTCTTTCACCAAAGTTTTCAGTTTTCAGTGGTCAGATTTTTCAACTACTTGGTTAAATTTATTTCTATGTACTTTATCACTATTTTTTAAGTATTGTAAGTAGAATCATTTTCTTGATTTATTTTTTGGATAGTTCAGTAGTATAGAAATGCTAATGATTTATTGTATGTTGATTTTAAGTCTGGCATATTTTTTGAATTTGCTTGCTATTTTTAACAGTTTGGTGGAGTATTTTGTGTTTTCTATATATAAAATTGTCTCCATATATTTGTGTTTTCTATATATAAAATTATTTCCATATATAAAATTATGTTTTCTGCAAACAAGGATAATTTAACATTTTTCCTTTCAATTTGGATGCCTTTTATTTTTTTATCTTGCTTAATTGCTGTGGCTAGGATTTCCAGTACTCTGTTAATTAAAAGTAGTGAGAGCAGGCATCCTTATCTTCTTCCTGTTTTCAGAAAAAAAGCTTTCAACTTTTCCCCACTTAGTATTAGGTTAGCTGTGGGTTTTCCATATATTGCCTATATTGTGTTGAGATACATTCCTCTTATACTTAATTTATTGAATGTTTTTATTATAGAATTATGTTGAATTTTACCAAGTGTTTTTTGTGGCTCCTTTGATATGATCATACAATTTTTGTCCTTCATTTTATTAAGATGGTATATCATGTTTATAAATTTATGTATGTTAAAACATCCTATATATAAGGATGAATCCCAATTGATTATGTTAAATGATTCCTTTAATATGCTGTTGAATTTGGGTTGCTAATATTTTATTGAGGAATTTTACATCTATGTTTGTCAGGGATATTGGCCTGCAATTTTATTTTCTTGCAGTGTTTTTGGTTTGCTTTGGTATTAGGGGGAAGTTGAACACATAAAATCAGTTTTGAATTGTTCCTTCACTTTTTTGGAAAAACTTAAGGTGAACTGCCATTAATTCTTCTTTTAATTCTTGGTAAAATTTATCAGTAAGGCTATCAGGTCCTGAGCTTTTCTTTGATGGGTTATTTGCTATTAGCAATTCAAACACATTATTCTTCAAGTTACAACCTAGAAACAGTGAATTATGAAAATCAGAAGATCTGAACAGACCAAAGAAGAATAATGTGTTTGAATTGGTAATAGCAAATATCACATCAAAGAAAATCTCAAGACGTGATGGCCAAATGGTGAAACCTGGTCTCTATTAAAAATATAAAAATTAGCTAGGCATGGTGGTGGGTACCTGTAATTCCAGCTACTCAGGAGGCTGAGGAAGAAGAATTGCTTGAACCTGGGAGGTGGAGGTTACAGTGAGCCAAGATCATACCATTGCACTCCAGCCTGGGTGATAAGAGTGAAACTCCATCTAAAAATTAATTAATTAATTAATTAAACAAATAAATAAAAAAGAAATTTATTCGTTTATTCAGGCTATCAAATTTTCTGGCATATAATTATTCATAGTAGCTTGTTATGATGCTTTATATTTCTGTTGTGTCAGTTGTAATATATCCTTCTTCATTTCTGATTTTTTGAGTCTGCTGTCTTTTATTCTTGGTCTAGATAATAGTTGATTTTGTTTATCTTTTCCAAATTTGACTCTTAGTTTTACTGATATTTTCTATTAATTTTCTTGTTTCTATTTCATTTGTTTCTACTCTGATCTTTATTGTTTTCTTGCTTCTACAAATCTGAGTCTGTTTATTTTTTTCTAGTTTGTTGATGTGCAATGTTAGGTTTTTTGAGCTCTTTATTCTTTTACGGTGTAGGCCTTTATTGCTATAAATGTTCCTTTTAGAACTGCATTTACTGCATCTCATACATTTTGGTGTATGTTGTATTTCAATTTTGATTTACTTCAATATATTTTAAAATTTCTTTTCTACTTTTCTTTTGACCCATTGGTTGTTTAGGAGCACACTTTTTTCTTTCCATGTTTTGCAAATTTACTAAAATTGTTCCTTTGATTGATTTCAAGTTTCATACCATTATAGAAAAAAAAATGATACTTTGTATAATTTCAATCTTCTTGAAAATTTGTTATTACTTGTGTCATTGTGTAATATGTAATATATCCTGAAAAATGTTCCATGTGATTTTGAGAAGTTTGTATATTCTGTTGCTGTTAAATTGAATGTTCTGTATATTACCATTAGGTACATTTGATCTGAAGTTTGGTTTAAATCTACTGTTTCCTTTTTGATTTTCTGCCTAGATTATTTGTCCATTGCTGAAAATAGAGTATTGAAGTGCCTTACTATTATTATATTATCATTTATCTTTCCTTAAGATCTCTTAATATGTGCTTTATATATTTAGGTGCTCCAATGTTGGGTGCATAGATGTTTACAATTATTGTATGCTCTTGATGAATTGACACATTCATTATTCTATAAGGATCCCTTTTGTTCTTGGTAAAATTTAGGATGATTCTGCCTTGCAGCCTAAGAAGGCTATTCAACCTTTGCCATATGACAATACTTTTCTCATTTGGAGAAATAAATTTTGAGCACTAACAAAGAAGCCATATTGAAGTGAAATCTAATACTGATATTTAATGATTTAATATTGTTTTAACAATTGAATAGGAGTAAATCACCTGTTTTTATATTTTGGAATAATTTATTAAATATCTATTGTAGAACAGAGAATGTCCAACATTAAAAATGTAAACATACACCATTGTTCTTAATCATCTTGGTAATAAAAGATAGAGGAAATTTATTTCAAAAGATTTAAGCAGCCATCAGCTCACATACCTAGAGCATCACTGTAGACAAGCCTATTTTTCATAATCCCTGTAACATCTATGTATTTTGAACATGTATGTTTAGTTCTGCTTGGGTTTTTAAGACAACTCAAAAAGTGAGACCTCATCAGCAAGGGGTTGAGAAACAAGGAAAAAAAGTTTCCGATTATCTCAATATTAATCTTGAAAAATAAGAAGGCCTTTTTGAAAAACCTTTCTGACAGAAGTTTGTCACTCATTACAGAATATTTTTCTTGATTACCTATAAAAATAATCTATTAATTAATTTAGTGGCTGACAAGACGACCCTGTCTTCTAATATTTGTTTCTTGTTTTAGACCCAGTGTACATGGGACTTGAAAAATGTTGTTTGACGACAAGTTGTCCTTTCCACTGAACAACCTGTGGTAGGATACTTTGATTTAGAGTCCAAAGAAATCTAGGCAGTACACATAAATTGATTCATTTTTCTTTAAAAATATTCTACCTTTCCATTTACTCTTTACTTCCAAGCATCCACCACTCTGCATTGCTGGTTGGTTCCAACTAAACTGGAGGAGAAAAACACTAATACATTGACCTTGAGGTAAAGTAATTTAATATTATCCCCATGTTGCATCGGGCAGCAATGAAATTAATGAAGGATGGTCAGGCTTATATTTTTTAAGCTGTTTATTGAACCCATAATAAATCTAAGTCCATGCTAAATCATAAAAACATATGGTTATGAATTTGAAATAATGACAAGATAATATATAATGTCTATTGGTAATTTCCAACCGAAGTGTATGTTCATTTTGTAATGTAAGATATACTATAATTTATTCAGTATCTTGTCCCCAGTAGCCTGCTCCCACATGGGTAAAGATACCACTTTACAGAGGAAAAGGATAAAATACTGCATAAAGATAGCCGTTAATAACAATCCTGGGAGCTTATCTATGTCAGGAATTCTTTTCAGGGATGATGAAAGCATTCCATCACAAAGCAAACTACTTAAAATGAAGGTTGGTGAATGGATTATAATAAGATAAATATAATATCTGGATTTTTTGAGTAGTAAGGTAAATCCCTGCTTTTCACAATATTGAACTGGGCATTCAGAATAGTTCAAATTAGATCGGAATCAGAAGATAGAGTCATCGTGTCCAAATTTTAGGACATGTGTATATTTTTAATCTCCTATGTAATAAAGTTTATTTACATTTTATTGATACATAATAGATGTACATATTTTGGGAATATATGTGATTTTTTGATGCATTTGTGTACTATGTAATGATCAAATCAGAGTAATTGGAATACCTTTCACCTTTAACATTGATCTTTTCATTATGCTCCTAACACTCCAAAATAGCTCTATCAGCTATTTTGAAATATACAACTGATTTTTCTTTAATATATTCATTCTACAAATTTATCAAACACCAAGTTTTATTCCATTTATCTAACTATATTTTTGTATACATTAATCAACCTCTCTTCATCCCTCTCTTTCTACTATGCTTCTGGACTGTGGCAACCACCAGTCTTCTATCTATTTTCATGAGATTCACTTTCTTGGCTCCCACATTTGAATGGGAACATGTGATATTTGTTTTTCTATTCTTTTCTCATTTTATATAACATAATGATCTTCAGTTCTATTTATATTTTTGATGTTTGAGGGCTAGTAACTTTTAAGCCTCAAACTTTCCTATTCCTCTTCTGCGTCAAATCAGGGCAAGCTCAGAAGAAAGCCTGAGTTGTTCCTTTTTCTGGTGTTTGGGAATTTCAGAATTTGCAATCCCTTCCCCCATGCCAACCTCAACACAGGTGGGACCCTCACACAAGTCAAGGTGAACTCCTTTCTCTGCTTTCTTAAGCCATTTCAGATCTGCTTGGGACCTTCCACATTCTCTCCAGAGAACCTGATTATGTAATAGATTTCTTCATATCCTTTTGGTGCATAGGTGGCATCATCAATCTCAACAACCAAAACAAGTTTTGCTAAGTTTAGCTTAGCAAGAGTTTCCAAAGGCTGGCACTAATTGGATCAAAATAACATTTTTTGCTCCATAGATATTTTGAATATAAATATGTATACCAGGGTTGATAACAGAGAGCGCAAAGAAAGAAACACAAAAACAAACCAGTTTTTAAAAACACATGTCTCTTGAAAATAATTTTTCAAATCATTTTTAGAAAGCATATCTTCATTTTACATATAAAAATGAGTGTTTATTGAAGTAAAGTGTATGCAGACATAATTAAGGAAAAGTGCTAGACTGGCTTTCAGTTTACTTTGCTACTGTGAAAATGTGGCTGAATCCAGAAAAAAATTATTTCCTCAGCCTAACCTTACAAGAAAACAGCTTTGTAAGTGAGGTCTAGATGTAAACATAGAGTAGAGTCAATATAAACAAATTTTAAAACAAAATCACTTTTGGGTTTTAGAGAGCTAAAATACAAGTTCATTTGACACTTCAAAGTGGTAATTATGAAATCAGTTTTATACACAGTTTTAGTTTGGTGTTTTAAAATTAGGATACAGAGAATTGAGAGTATAGACCCCCTTTTATATGCTTTTATGTGTATTTTTTGTCTGTGTTGAATAACTAGAAAAAGAACTTTTCACAAAAATTTATATTCTTCAAAGAATGTTACAACAAAATTATGCCCTATTACTGTAAGTTGACTCCGAGCTATGGCTGTAGGTGCTATGGTCATAGTGTAATTGTGCTCCCAAACACTAGATCCAGGTGTACTGTTTCTTTTATAAACAGAATTTATATTAACCAAGGGTTTATTAAAGCTGGATGAATTTAATTAAGATATAAAACATTCACTGTACAGGAAACAACTTTTCATTTGCATATACCGTGGTATATTTCATATTACATATCATACCATATTTTCTATGTATATTCTCTATTTTTATGAAATGTCTTAATACTTGCATATATGAATATATAGTCGACCCTCAGTATCCACGGATTTTGCATTTGTAGATTCAACCAACCAGGGATTGAAAATATTTACAAAAAAAATTGTACTGTAGTGAACATGTATGGACTATTTTTCATCATTATTCTCTAAACAGTACATTATAACAACTATTTACGTAGAGTTTACACTGTGTTAGGTATTGCAAGTAATCTAGAGATAATTTAAGGTCTAAGAGAGGCTGTACATAAGTTATATGCAAATATTAAACAATTTTATATTAGGGACCTAAGTACCTGCGAATTTTCATATCCGCATGAGGTCTTGGAACAAATCCCCCACAGATACCCAGGGAAGACAGTATGGCCAAATGATTACACAAATACACTAAGGGGCTGCTATAACACTACTATGGGGTACTTTAATAATGATCCTTCCCTGTGGTATTTGAATCATTTGACCAGAAGTAGATAGTTCAGTGGTTTTCTGGAAAACATTATAAATTTGGATCTAGTGTCATCTCCCAAAGCAGTAAAGTTGCTTGGAATTTAAATGTTTTATATTTGACATCAATAAAAATGGAAAATGTAGTCATAAAATGTCTGTTTGTTCTGACATAAAGTATTCATTTTAATCATTAATCATCACTGGGAATTTTCTACCTTATGTTCTCATGGTTAGTAATGGAGAAACTTTTCACTTTTCTGAACCCAGGCTACGTTCAGAAATAACTCATGCTAAATATTACAGTCAGTGCTCCTTTTGATTTTAATCAATATAAATTTACCCTTTGTTTCCTTTATACATAAAGAACTTAGTGCCCCCATAATTTTGTTTACATCCTGTCCTTCACCAGTTATCTCAAAATACTATTCAACATGGTATTAAATTTAAATAAAAGTCAAGACCTATAAATCAGTTTTTACAACTTTAATTTTATATTAATTCAATATTTTGATACCAATAATTACTAATGAAAGTTATATATTGAAAATTTCAGATTAATGAACCGATTTTATAACTACATGATTATATAAATATTAGACCCAGAATAATCAAAATGTATATTAGGATATATGTAAAAAGAAATGTGCTATGGCCTGTGCACTGAAAACAGGATGTTACATAGTATATAGAGAAACAATATAACAGGATGTAAGGAGGGATAAGTAGAATACAATATGTTTTTTTGCTTCCATAACCTTTGATCTCTCACATTATCCAACTTTTAACTGTTACGTATTACCAAAAATATATTTTCTCTTTTGTTACATTTTTCTTCTAGCCTACAAACTTTATACTGATTTGAACTTTGTCACCTATTCCCACAGAACAATGTATTTCTTTACATTACTTTTTAAAATTGATCCATTAGTCTTTGTCTTTCCTTATTCTCGCTTTTTGGGGAGACAAGAAATTTCTTTATGTTTTTAAGATCTGTCGTCAAGTAATTCTTAAAAATATATGTGTGAGAAAAATGTTTGAGTCCTTGTCTGCTTCAACATGACTCTATTTCATGATTATACTTGATTGATATGTTTCCAGAGTAAGAAATTCTATGTTCAAAACTCCTTTCTCTTAGATCATTGAAGACTTTGCTTGATTTACTTTCAGATTGTGATGAGAACTCTGATGTTAATGTGATCTGTGTTCCTATTTAATTAACAAAACACACTCTCAAAATAATATTCAGGGTTTTCTCTTTAGCCTCACATTCAAAAATTTCATGTAAACATGTCTAGTTAAACATAACACCATATTCACCAACATGTTACATGACACTCGTATTCTCCAAAACGCGATTGCCTAGGACTTTCTCAAACTACAGAATTTTCTTACTATTTTAATTATTTTCTTCTTTCTATGCTTTTTTTCCATCTTATTTTTCTTTCTTAAATGCCTGTTTTTGTATGTTGATAGTCTTAGGATTACCCACTTGAACATAATTACCTTCAAATTGTATTTTCAATTTGTTTCTTCTTTTAAATATATTTATCCTAGGAAAATTTTAAATGCCACAATTTCTTCCAGTTTTTGTTTTTTTGTTGTTTACTTTTATTTCAACAATATATTTACAAATTTTAGAAAGTTTTCTTTGCTATTTATTTTTTCCATAATTGATATTCACTGAAACTTTCCTTTACATCCTATAACTATTTCTTCTTACATTTCTTCTTTATTTATGAATAAAATCGGAGTTTGGATTTTATTGACAGGTTTTCTCTGCTTTTACTAGCTTCTCTTTCAAGGGATAATTTATTGCAGATTTTATATGAAGTTGTTATATTCTGGCTGAAATTTTTAACTTTATGTTGAATAGATGAGAAGTAAGGTTGCAGGTTCCTCTCTCACAACCCAATCCCAAGTCAGCTAGAGCCAAATATAAAGGGTCTTTGGTGGCGCCAGTTTTCAGCCTGGCAGCCCTAAGCCCTCCAAGAAAGATTACATAAAATATTCTTGTCTTCAGATAGGGATATATGTCACCGAACAAGTAGTGATGAAGAAAGCACTATAGGAATGGCCAAATACTATGATATTTTGAAGACTTGTTTTTTCCAGTTACTTCATTTTCTGACCCTACTTTCTCTGAAATTCCAGTAACTAAGCAATAAGGGCTCTGCAGTAAGCCATGACTCACTCTGAAAAATGTATCCATGCATCTCTGAGCTATGACTCTTTCATATCTGGGGTATCTGTCTGAAGTATCAGTATGACTCCAGCTGCCTTTACTCTGAGAGTTTCATTAAAGTACTTAGTTCATAGAGAATCCTGTGCTCCATCAACAGTACTTTTGTAAGTATATTTGGCTTTCTAATTCTGTACTTTCATTTCAGCGACTTACTGGAAAAGAAATAAACCATGTATGCTCATCTCACCATCTTCAAACAGATGTCCCTGTTTTTAAGGCAGCTTATATTCAAAATAGATACTTTCCTTTTATAAATATTTTGGAAAATCTTAAAGAATAATATTACATTATTCTGTGCATATACTTATTTCTGGTACTTCAATATGTTTCTTTGGGATTATAATGATCCCAGGGTTTTTTTGTTGTTGTTATTCTCAAAGATTATGATATTTGCTTTTGGATTTTAGATAATAGTTATTTTAAAACTACTCTTGCTCCCTTAAAGACCCATTGCATTTCATATCCCTTATCTTTATTTCCATTATATAATTATTCCTGTGGTCCTGATATTTGCTTTGTATCTTTCTCCTAATTCCTTATCAGTTTATTTTAGTGACTTCTGGAACCAAAATGTAAACATTTTTGACTATAATTTTTCCTGTTCACTTCCCCCCACAAGCCCCAGTTTCACTCTCTGCTATTCTCGCTGTTATTATTATTTGACTAGCCTTCAACTTCAATAGTTTCATTTGATACCCTCTTTAACCCAAAGGTTCTTTTGGAGCATGTTTTTGCCTTTAGGAAAATTTCCAAACAGTAGAAGTATTATTACAACGTTATTGTGAAAACATTTATGTTAATTCCTAATGAATAAACATTCATTAATCAGGGATGTGGCTTATGCTATTAATTACTAGCATGGACTTTTGTTGACTTTTTAATGGTGAAATAAGTATACAAAATTTTTTAAAAAGGCATAATTATGGGTATTTGAAAAGAAGTAGTATTTGTTAATAATTAATTATATCATTCTTTTGTATCATTAAATAGCCTTTATTTATTTTGCATAAAATAGGTGATGATCAATTGACACATGCTTATATTTTATAAAGTTATTTCATTTTTGCCAGTTGTCCCTACATTTTAATATTGATTTATTTCAAATTTTATTTTAGATAGCGGGGGTACATATACAGGTTTGTTACATGGGAATATTGCGTGATGCAGAGATTTGGAGAACAGATTTTGTAATTCAGGTGGTAAGCTTAATACTCAAAATGGAGTTGTTTTTTAATCCACCCAACCTTCTCCCTCAATCCTCTAGTAGTTTACAGTGTCTATTATTTTCATATTTATCTCATGTGTTCTAATGTTTAGCTCCCACTTATAAGTGAGAATATGCAGCATTTGGTTTTTGGTTCCTGTGTTAATTCACTGAGGATATGTCCTCCCACTCCATCCATGTCACTGCAAAGTGCATGATGGCATTCTTTTTCTGGCTACATAGTTTTCCCTCGTGTATATGTACCATATTTTCTTTATCTAGTCTACTGTTGATGGGCATTTAGGTCAATCCCATGTCTTTGGTGTTGTAAATAGCACAGCAATAAACATGTGAGTTCATATGTCTTCTTGGTAGAATAATCTCTTTTGAATATATACTAAATAATGGGATTGCTGGGTTAAATGATAGCTCAGTTTCAACTTCTTTGGGAAATCTCCAGACTGCTTCCCTCAGTGGCTGGACTAATTTATATTCCCACCAACAATGTATAAGCATTCCCTTTACTCTGCAGCCTCACCAGTGTCTTGTTTTATTGGCTTTTTTTTTTTTTTTTTTTTTTTTTTTGAGACAGAGTCTCACTGTGTTGCCAAGGCTGGAATGCAGTGGTGCAATTTCAGCTCACTGCAACCTCTGCCTTCAGGGTTCAAGCAATTCTCCTGTCTCAGCCTCCTGAGAGCCAGAATTATAGCTGCGCACCACCACGCCCAGCTAAGTTTTCTATTTTTAGTAGAGATGGGGTTTTGCCATGTTGGTCAGGCTGGTCCTGAATTCCTGACCTCAGGTGATCCACCCATCTCGGCCTCCCAAAGTGCTGGGATTATAGGCATGAGCCACTGTGCCTGGCCTGGCTTATTAGCAATAGCCATTCTGACTGACGTAGGGTGGTATCTCATTGTGGTTTTGATTTACATTTCTGTGATGATTCATGATGCTGAGCATTTTTCACATGCATATTAACCACGTGGATGTCTTCTTTTGAGAGGTATTTGTCTTTTACCAGTTCGTTAATATCTTTTCCCATTCTGTAAGTTGTCTGTTTGCTCTGTTGATAGTTTATTTTGCTGTGAAGAAACTCTTTAGTTTACTCAGGTCCAACTTGTCTATTTTTGGTTTTGTTGCAATTGCTTGTGGGGACTGAGCCAAAAATTTGCCAATGCCAATGTTGAAGAGAATGTTTCCTAGGTTTTCTTACAGGACTTTTGTAGTTTAAGATCTTATAATTACATATTCAATCAATTTTGAGTTAATTTTTGTGTGTGGTGATCAGTCAGGGCCCAATTCCAATCTTCCAAATAGGACTAGCCCATTTTCTCACCACCATTTATTGAATAAGGAGTTCTGTCCCCATTGTTTTTGTAGGTCTTGTTGAAAATCAAATATTTGTAGATAGGCAGCTTCATTTCTGAGTTTTCTGTCCTGTTTTATTGGTCTATATGTCTGTTTTCATAACAGTGCCAAGTTGTTTTAGTTTCTGTGACTCTGTAGCAAAATTTGCAGTTAAGTAGTGTGACAACTCTGGCTTTGTTCTTTTTGCTTAAGATTGCTTTGACTATTTTTTGTTGTTGTTGAGATGGAGTCTTGCTCTGTCTCCAGGCTGGAGTACAGTGACGCGATCTTGGCTCACTGCAACCACTGCCTCCCAGGTTCAAGCAATTCTCCTGCCTCAGATTCCCAAGTAGCTGGGACTACAGGTGCAAGCCACTATGCCCAACTAATTTTTGTATTTTTAATAGAGACGAGTTTTCACCATGTTGGCCTCAATCTCTTGACTTCATGATCCACCTGCCTTGGCCTCCCAAAGTGCTGGGATTACAGTGAGTCACTGCACCCAGCCCGTGTGTGTGTGTGTGTGTGTGTGTGTGTGTGTGTGTGTGTGTGTGTGTAGTTTTAAATAAATTTTAGAAGAGTTTTACCTAATTATGTGAAGAATGACATTGGTAGTTTGATAGGAATAAAATTGGATCTGTAGATTACTTTGAGCAGTATGCCATTTTAATGATGTTGATTTCTCTTACTTATGAGCATGGAATGTTTTTCCATTTATTTGTTTCATCTCTGATATTTTTTAGCAGTATTTTGTACTTTTTGTAGAGATCTTTAACCGCCTTAGTTGGCTGTATTCCTAGGTATTTCCTTTTCTTTGTGGCTATTGTAAATGAGATTGCATCCTTGATTTCACTCTCAGCCTGGACATTGTTGGTATATAGAAATGCTACTGATATTTGTACATTGATTTTGCATCCTGAAACTTTACAAAAGTTGTTTATCATTCCTAGGAGCCTTTTGGCAGATTCTAGGATTTTCTAGGCATAGAATCAGGTTGTCAGTGAAAAGAGATAATTTGACTTATTTTTCTATGTGGATACCTTTTATATCTTTCTTCTAACTGATTGCCACTACTATTTTGAATAGGAGTGGTGAGAGTGGGCATCCTTGTCTTTTTTCAGTTATCAAGGAAAATGGTTTATGCTTTTGCCCATTCAAATGTGTAATGCTGGCTATGAGTTTGTCATAGATGATTCTCATTATTTTGAGGTATGTTCCTTCAATTTCTAGTCTGTTAAGGGTTTCTTTTTATATTTTATCAAAACCTTTACTGAGTCTATTGAGATTATCATATAATTTTTGCTTTTGATTCAGTTTATGTGTTGAATCACATTCATTGATTTGCATATGTTGAACCAACCTAGTGTCCCAGGAATAAAACCTTCTTGATTGTATTGGATTAACTTTTTGATGTGCTGCTGGATTCGATTTGCTAGTATTTTGTTGATTTTTGTATCTATGTTTATGAGAAATATTGGCTTGAAGTTTACTTTTTCATTGTGTGTCTGCTGGACTTTGGTATCAGGCAGATGGTGGCTTCATAGAATGAGTTAGGGAGGAAGCCCTCATCCTTGTTTTTTGTTTTTTGTTTTTTTTGTGATAGTTTCAGTAAGACTGATATGAATTCTTATTTGTACATCTGGTAGAATTCAGCTGTGAATCTGTCTGATCCAGGACTTTTTCTGGTTGGTAGGTTCTTCATTACTGATTAAATTTCAAAAGCTGATATTGGTCTACCCAGGGCTTCACTCTCTTCCTGATTCAATCTTTGTAGATTGTGCATTTCCAGAAACTTATCTATTTCCTCTAACTTTTCTAATTAGTGTGCTTAGAGTTGTTCACGATAGTCTCTCAGGATATTTTGTCTTTCTGTGGGATCAGATATAATATTGTCTTTATCAGTTATGATTGTGTTTATTCGGATTTTCTTTTTCTTTGTTAATCTAGGTAGGGGTGTTTTCATCTTATTTACTTTTCCTAAAAATAAACTCTTGATTTTTACTGATCTTTTATAGGAATGTTTGCATCCCAATTTCATTAAGCTCTTTCCAAATTTAGCATTTCTTTCCTTCTGTAAGCTTGGGATTTGTTGTTCATTTTTCCTATTTTCTTTAGCTGCAAAGTTAAATTGTCAATTTGAGATCTTTCTAAATTATTGATGAAGGTGTTTACAGTTATAAACTTTCATGTTAACAGTTTTTGATGCATTCTAGAAATTTTGGTAATTTGTATCTCCATTTTCACTAATTTTAAATAATTGTTTTATTTCTGCCTTATTTTCAATGTTCATCCAGGAGTTACTTAGAAGTAAGCCATTTATTTCCATTTATTTGTGTAGTTTTGAAATCTTGTTGGTACTGATTTCTATGTTTATTGCATTGTGGTTTGATAGTGTGTTTGGCATCATTTAAAGTTTTTGAATTTACTGAGGCTTAGTTTATGACCAAACATGTGGTCCATCTTAGAATATGTTTCATGTGCAGATGTGAAGAATGTATATTCTGTGGTTGTTGACTGGTGTTTGGTAGATGTCTGTTAGGTCCTATTGGACAAGTGTTGAGTTTAAGTCCAGGATTTCTTTGCTAATTTTTTTCTTCAGTGATCATTCTAATACTGTCAATGGGGCACTGAAATTTTCCACTGTTTTTATTGGTTTTCTAAGTGTTTTCATAGGCCAAAAAATAACTTGTTTCATAAATATGTGTGCTCCAATATTGAGTGTATATATTGTGAGAATAGTTAAGGCTTCTTGTTTCATAGTACTCTTTATTATCACGTAATGCTCTTCATTTTTCTTAATTTTTATTGGTTTAAAGCCTATTTTATATTATAAAAGAATAGAGACTCCTGGTCTTTTATGTTTCCATTTGCATGGTAGATGTTGGTTTCTTTATCCTTTTTACTTAGAGCCTGTGGGTGTCCTTACACAAGAATGAGTCTCTTGAATACAACAGATAGTTGAGTCTTGTCTTTTTATTCAATCTGCCACTCTGCCTTTTAAGTGGGGAGTTCAGCCCATTTACATTCAAGAATAATACTGACATATGTGGGTCATTACATTGTCAACTGGTGACTTGATTGTTTAGTTGCTTAATAGTGCGATTGGGTTATGTGCTTAAGTGTCCATTTGCTTTGGTGGGTAGCATTCTTTTCAATCATGTTTAGCACTCCCTTAAGTTCCTCTTGTAATGCTGGTCTAGTTGAAATACATTTTTCTTTCAGCAGTTGCTTATATCAGGATAATTTTATTTCCTTGAAAGTACTGAGGCTTAATTTGGCAGGATATAAAATTTTGGGTTAGAATTTCCTTCCTTTAAGGACACTGAAAAAAAGCCCCCAATCTCATCTGATTTGTAAGGTTTCTGCTGAGGGGCCTGCTGTTGTTAGCCTGATGGGGTTCCTTCTGACCTGCTCTTTTCCTCTAGCTGCCTTTAAGATTTTTTTTCTTTTGCATTGACCTTGGAGAATCTGATAACTATTTGCCCTAGGAAGGTCATCTTGTATAATATCTGGCTGGAGTTCTATGTATTTCTTAGACTGGTATATCCATCTCTAGTGAGATTAGAAAAATATTCATGGACTATAACCTTAAATATATTTTTCAAGTTGCTTGTTCTCTCTCATTCTCTCACAGGAATGCAAATGAGTCATAGATTTGCTCTCTTTACGTAATTTCATATTTATTGGGGGGTTGTTCATTTTTTATTTATTTTTCTTATTTTTCTTTATTTTTGTCTGCCTATGTTGATTAAAAGAGCCCATATTTGACCTTTGTGATTTCTTCAGGTTTGTCTATTCTGCTGTTAATATTCTGAATGTATTTTCAAATCTTATAGTGAATTTTTTGACTGAACAAGGTCAGTTTGGATCTTTCTTAACATGGTTATTACATCTGTCAGCTCTCAAATCATTTTACCCAATTGTTTGGACTCCTTTGAGGGACTCTTCCCGGTCAGCAAGAGTCAGGTTTCAACAGCAAGAGTTTCCTGGCTCCACCCCTTCATCCTGAACGTAAAGTACCCCTCCATCTGGGAAGTAAAGTTCTTTCCGGTAGTTGGAAAAATCCAGATGGGCTCCTTTGTCCAAAAAGCCCATGGCAAGCTTTGGGAGGGGAGGAGCTCTGCTGTGGACCAAGTAGCCAATCTGGTATCAAGGGTGTTTGAAAGAACTCCTCTCATTGGATGACAACATGAATGGGGAGGGAAAAACTCAAGGGTTAAATTCCCGCTGCTCCCTCCCTTTACGGATTCCTTCTCTGGATCCCTTCCCACCGCAGCAGGGGAGCTGTTTCTCTTTCTTTTTCTCTCTCTCTCTAATAAATTGCTCTCCATAGTACTCTTTGGGTCCCAATATTTATTCCAACAGCAAACTCACCAAGCCTCTGGGGCCTCTTTCTCCTCTTTCTCTTCTGTGTAAGAGAGACCAAGAACCTCTTCCGATGGGGGAATTGGGAGGTTCTTCCGGACTTCCCCACCCCAGTTACACCTTGGATTGAGTTTCATCTTTCTCCTCAATCTCAATGAACTTCCTTGGCATCCAGATTCTGAATTCTGTGTCATGTCAGGAAATTCAGAATAGTAAGAACCATTACTGGGGAGTTAGAGGGCTCATTTGGAGATAAGGGAACACTGGTTTTTTGAATTGACAGAATTCTTGCATGGATTCTCTCTCATCTGGGAGAATTGTACTTCTTTAGCTGCAGTTGAAATTGAGTATAGTGAGTTGGCTTTGTTTCTGGAAGTGTTCAGAGGGCTAATCCTCTGTACAGGTTTTTGTTTGTTGTTGCATTCTTGCCCTTGGTTTCACAGCAGGGAAAATTAGTAACATGATTTTTGGTGGTGTGGTTTGGGCTGCAATCCAGTAGATAGCATTTGAGAGCAGTAAGCAGTACGTAGGCTCTTACTCAGCCATGCAGTTCATTTGTATATCCTTGAGTTTGCAGTTATGTTGTGTGTGTGAAGGGAACAGAGTGACTCCCTCACCAAGTCAGCTCATAGGCCTTAGGGGAGCTGCCTCCAATCACTGGTATTGTGCCCATGATTTTTGATTATTTTGCTGTTGTTGTTAGGCCTTTTCAGCCTCACCTCTTTTGGGGAAAGATCTGGTAAGAAAACAGGCCATGCCCTCACCAGATCAGCCCTTTTGAGAGATGCATCCCACACCAGCCCACAAAACTCTCAGTTTTCTGAGAGTGTGGACTACACCCCCATCGGAGTGATAAGCACAGATCTTCACTTAACACTTCTGAGCCTCTGGATGCAGTCCTGGGTTGCCAGGATCTGCTAGTGGTTCATCGTCCAGATGTTAGGATTGTGTTCTTTGGGATCTAAAAGGATCTCAGGTTGTAGGAATGCACTCAGATGGAGCAAAGTATCCAGGCTGGGCAGTGGAGATTGCACTGTGTACATGCTACTATGGGGTGGCCTGGCAAAGTCTCAGGGAAGGGCTGAGGGGCAAGGGGTCCTGCCAGACAAATGTGCCGCAGTCCTGTGGGGGAGTAGACCCTGCTATCTCCCAGTGTTTAGCTGGGACCAGAGCCTCCAGAGGGAGATGGACAGCGCTGAGGGTTGGACACTTATTACCAGGCTCTGTGGGATCTGACACAGCTGACACCACCCTGCCCAACCCCTGAAAAGTTCCTGGCTCTGTGCTCACTGCAGTTCCATCTTTATCTACTCTCTAGGGAGATCCCCCTGGCAGCTCACACATCTGTAAGGGTGTGGGTTCCCCTGCAGCTAGGATTTCAGCAGACTACAGCATTCAGCCACCCCAAGCAGTCTTCCCAGCTTCCTCCCTCTTCAGCCTCAGGATTTGAGTCTTTTCTCCATATGCATTTGGTGTTTCCTCTCTGGAGATCTGCTCAAATTATGTTGATGTAGTTGAAATCCTGGTCTCTCCCTATGGGAGCAGCATTTCCTGGCTGCACCTAGTTGGCCATCTTGCCCATATTCCAGTTTTTTTTTTTTTTTTAATTTTGTTTGTATTCCTTAACTTCCTTTTGAGAACAGCTTTATATTTACAGAAAAGAATGTGAAGATATTACAAAATTTCCATAACTAGTTTATCCCATTTCTAACATCTTACATTGCTAGTCTACATTTGCTATATTTAATGAACAAATATTGGTATGCTATTATTAACTAAATTCCATAACTTATTCAGTTTTTTTTTTCTTTTAACCAGTCTCTTTTTCTGTTCCAGAATCACATCCATGATACCACACCACATTTAGACTAAATTTAGCCAAACAAGCGTTAGAACAGTTTCTCCAATTTTCTTATTTTTGATGAACTGATGAAGTATTTTGTAGAATGACCCTCTGTGATGATTTGTATGATGTTTTTCTCATCATTGGACTAGGATTATGGATTTAAGAAGAATCTCAGTTTTAAAATCACATATCTATGTTAGTTTCTAACTTACTTTTCCTCTTCTCTGTTTATAGTCTACTTGTATTAATACAAATTTAATTAGAAACTTCTGTGTATTTAAGACTTTCTTTAATAATCTTTCAAGGCTTGTTCTAATTTTTAAGTTATATTTCTAAATTACATAATTTCTTACTTGACTACCATTTTAAAAATGAATATTTTTATTAAAATTTACTCTGTAGTAATTTTTGATTGCTGAAACTATATAGATACTGCAACTGCTGAAGATGCAATTTTTCCCACTCCTACTCTTGCAAAATATTCTCTCTCTCTCTCTCTCTCTCTTACACCCACACATACATCTATACACATATACACATATATGCACATACAACTAGATCTGTACAGGCACACACACACATATATGTATTCTCTGTAGGAAAAGTCTGTTTTAGATCGACTTTGAAGTTATTTATGTAAGATATAGCTTTAAGTGGAGAAAAAGATGGTTTCCATGTTTAGGGCTATTGAGGATTCCATTGTCCATAGACTATTCTTCACAAATATTTCCAAACTTCTATATTTAAATACCTTCCAATTACTGCACATGTTTCTGACTTTAACTGTTCTCTCAAAATAATATATTATGTATCTTTTAATGCATCATTTTAAATTATAAAAATTTGCACACTTATTTCTGGAAAAACATTTTGGAATATATGGATACATTAGAAAAAGTAAAAACTACTTTAGCAACCAGAAATATAAACTGAAGGCATATTTAAAAATTCACATATGCATAAAACATACTCATACCACATGTATCTATAAATACAAATATATTCAAACTTACACATGCATATATGTAATTAGAAGATTTTCAATGTTAATTTAAACCTTTATGACATAACATTATTTCATGTTTATTTTTTCTTGAATATTATTTCTTAATAAATTTTTTAAATAATTGTATAATATGCTCTAGTAAAGATGAACTACTTTGTAGAACATTTCCATGTTAACCACATTTTGGTATTTAAAATCATGTAGTGAATAACATTTTATTACTTAAACTTTCAAAATATATTCCCAGAAATGAGATTAACTATTCAAAGTGAATAAACATTTCAAAAACTTAAACTGCATTTGGCAAAAAATTACACAAATTTATCTTGCCATCATAATTGTCCAACTCCTTTTATCTCTTTTTCTATCCCTAGTTTCAGACTATTTTTAGAATAATTCTTTCTGAATACAGATATCCTGTAGCATCTTCATCTTAAAAATAATTTCTTCACCTTAAACTTTTGTCCGTTGACTCATTTATCTGCTTTCTCCTTCTTTCTTTTTCTTTATTTTGCTCTGTCATAAAGGTAGAATAATAAAATATTGACTACATCTCATATTTCTGGAAGATTCTTATCAAATGTTGGTCTGTTCTACAATGCAACAGAGATTTCTTATTGAAGTCAATAAAGGTGTTCAGGTTGCTAAATACAAAGATGACCTTTCTATTCTTACCTTCTTTGACTTCTCTGCAGCATTTGACATAATAGACCACAGGTTTTTTTTTGAAACTCTTTCTCACCTTGTTTTATATGAGCCTACACAACTCTCAGCTACCTCTTATCCATTGACCAATATCTGGCAGTCACTTTTATTTGCTATTCCTCTCCTTTTGACTTATTACTGGCAATCTAGTGTTAGGCAACTCATAGAAAATGAATCAAGGGTTCCTATTAAATATATTCTTTCTGAATCTTCTGGATCTCAGCATGTGATGCTCAGTATTTTACAGCACAACACTGGCTTAGGCTAAAACTTAATGTCTCTAGGATTCCTTGTGCTCTTTTTCTCTCCCCTTACATTGGATTTCAGTAGCATCTGTTGGCTCTGCCTTCACCCAAATCTGTTTACTTCTCTCTATCTTCCTTGTTCCCAATCTACCTAAGTCAGTATTACTGGTCTCCTTACTTCTACGCTTAAATATAGTTAGATCACATCCCTTTCATTTTCAAAACTCTCCATCACATTTAAGTAAAAGCTAATAAGACCTACATAATTCCTACTTTTCTGTAATCCTCTTTCATGCTGGTTTCACACTGGCCTCATTTCTGGGGATGCTTAAACTGACCCTTGCTTAGATTCTATGTTGTAGTTCTGTTTAATTTCTGTGCTTAGGAAACAAATAAAAATATGCAGTCAAAACAGACAAACAAAAACAACTAAAAGAAACAAATAAAATTCCTACTTTCTTCAGTATTTTGCAAAGCTGGCTTTTTGTCATTAACCTCAGCTAAAAGCTTTCGCAAGGGAAGCTTTCACCAATTACTTAATCAAAATACCTCCTTCAGTGTAGTCATTCTCAAGCATATCACTCTGTTTAGTTTTCTTCATTGAATTTATTTATTCTTGAATTTATCTTATTCCTCATTTACTTAGGTGCTTGTTTTCTGTATTCTCTCACTAGAAGACAGACTCTATGAATGCATGTATTTTGTTATAATTATATAGGTAGCTCAAGAATTTCAAAGTGATGTTACATAGCATGTGCTATATACATATTGAGAAAATAAATGAATGAATGTCTATTTATATTTTGTGTATTTTTAATCCACTTTTATAGAAAAATATTGTACCATATTTATTTATTTAATATTTATTATTTTTTGAGACAGAGTCTCGCCATGTTACCCAGGCTGGAGTACAGTGGAACAATCATGGCTCACTGCAGCCTCAACTGCCTGGGCTCAAGTTATCCTCCTACCTCAGCCTCCAAAGTAACTGGGACTACAGGTGCATACCACCACATCCAGCTAATTTTTGTATATTTTTGTAGAGATAGGGTTTCATCAGGTGGCACAGGCTAATGTTGAACTCCTGGGCTCAAGCAATCTGCCTGTCTCTGCCTCTGAAAGTGCTGGGATTACAGGCATGAGTCACTGTGCCTGGCTTGTGCTTTATATAATTTGCATTTTGGTTGCTAGTATGCTTGAATAGTTTTCTTTATTTGGTGTGTGTGTGTGTGTGTGTGTGTGTGTGTGAGAGAGAGAGAGAGAGAGAGAGAGAGAGAGAGAGGGTAAATTAATGTTTTAGGTTTTTGTTTTTGTCATTTACATTTTTCTTACCTAGAAATCCTCATAAATCTGGTGGGTAGAAATATAGATTAAAAAATCTATTTTAGACTTTTCCTCACACCTTATATTACATAGTTTTTCTTTCCAATAAATAAAACTTTGATTGCTGATAAAATGTACTTTTGATAAATAAAAACGAGAGTTATTTTTTATTTTTAGAGTTATTAGCACCTAAGTATAATGAATTAGCTCAAATTGTCTTATTTGGTGTACAAAAATGGTGTACTATCATGATATTAAAATATTAACTGAGATAGTTTGCAGCATGGCCCTGAACACCTCTCTCCATCATGGAAATATCAGGATGATAAGGCAGACAGTTATTGCTTAATTAAATCAGTCAGAATCTAAGACAATTTACTCTTAACTAGAAAATGAGAACTACTGTGAAAGTTTATTAGAGAAAAAAGATTGATGAAGAGCGTCACAGAGACTGACATCAAGAAAGTAAAATTCTAAGTTCAAGAATTAGACTTCATTGCTGATCTTTGGTTATCTTAGTGATAATTAGCTATACCAATTCACACTCCAGTGAGTCTGAGTCAGGTTGACTTTTCAATTGCTCTGAAATATCCCCTCTCCACACTAGCGGAGATAAGATAGCCCTATGTTAACATTGTTCAAAGGCATCAACATTGAAAGACATGTTATCATTTTTTTAAATTATGAATATTATCCTTGTTTAATATCTTTAAAATAACAGTAGTATTTTAATTATGTTATGATGCTAGATTATAAAATCATAGCTTTCCAATGATATGCTCCACATGACTTATTAACTGTAAAAAATTCAGTTCCAAACATCCTCATGGAGAGGTATTTATGTTCTACAGTTTTTTGTAGATTTACCAGAAAGCATGCCATTCATAAAGTACAAAGGTGGTTGCATGTTTCCCACAGCTAAGTATCCCCTTAAAAATAGATTTTCTCTTAATCAGCATATACATTTTAGAAAAGAGATTTAATAGTAAAACCTGTTCCTCCTTTATCAACTACTACCTTTTTTTAACCTAAAATATCTACTATACTGTAACCATAAAACTGTGTTATAACCCACACAAAGATAAAGCTAGTTTTAAGTGTTGAAGTAAAGCATATGGAGTTCAGCAAATTAACAATTTTGACATAATATGTAATGTTTCACCTTTGGATCATAGGAGTTGATTTCATATGTACATATGTATATAAAATCAATTATATATATTATATATGTGTATATATACATACACACACACAAACATACATGTCTGTATGTAGTATGTGTTTCTTAATGTTATACTAAAGTTATATCTTAATGTACTTTGTATACCTAATATAAACCTTATGCTTTAGTGTAAGGTTTCTTAACCTTATTCTAAAGATTGTATTTATGTGCATTTATTTATTTGAGAACATTTTATGTAGTATTCTTAATAGTCTCTGGAGAATTTATTTGCACATTCAAATACTAATGCTAAGAATCACATTTTAAAAATTTCTGATCACACACAAACAATTCGTATTTATTGGTCATTTCTATGGGCATTTATCTGTGCTGGATCGACTTTAATTCTAAAAGAGAATATAATAATAAAAAAGAGGAAGTTATGTTTTCTCATGGTCATTGCTACTAACTTATATTTAATGCACTCTTAATAATAATAAAAAGATGACAATAAAGATACTAGCCACCATGTATTGAATGTCGACTACGTTTCAGGTACTATAGACTGTGCTACAGTCTTAGGAGTTAAGTTTATGTAACTTCTCTTATCCCAGATATGTGAAAACTCAGAGAAGTTAGGTACCTTTCACAACTTTTTGCCTCATAATACGGGCAGAGTACTTAACTTTTAATTTTAGTAAATAGAGTAGAATGAATCCTAGTGTTAAATCAAGGCCAATTTGCTGTCATATTTTATGTTCGAACTATACTTATCTTGCTACTCCTAAATAAGGACACCTACAACATCCATGATGGGTGTAGATTATGAGGCTTTTAAATATTGAATAGTCTAATTTTATAGTAGAAAAAGAACACTTAATATGAAGACCTTAATTCAAATTCAGTGTAATAATTTTCAGTCTGGAAAGCCATACTTGGTTCCACAGGCCAGGTAGTGGGTCTCATCTCTCTGTTTCCCTGCAATTTGCAGTAATCACTGTCATAACCTTCACAGAATGTATAGAAACTATGAAGTATCTCTTTCCTCTAATAGACTGTGAGCTTGCCTTATAGCATAGAGCGTGTTATATTCATTTTTCTAATACCTCTGAGTATTCTAATGTCTGATGCATAATAGAAGTTCAATTATTAGTAGTTTAGTTAATGTATTAATAGACATTAAATGCTTTAATTTCTGTATTTCTCATACATATTAATGAATTTATTTGCTTAGGTGGACATATTATCCCATGAAAAATTTGAAGCAATATTTCTACATAATCATTTAGAAATGCCAGTGGTAAAAAATAAAACAGACCCAAGGAAGAAAATTCAGATATTTACAAGTGCATTTATTTGCTTAATGGGAAGCCAACATTAAAGGTCTGACACTTTTAGTTTCTTAAATTAACTATTTGCCTATTTTACCTATGTGTTATTTAAACATTTTTTTAACATAACAGTTTACAAGTGCTATTTTGCACTTGTTTTATTTCTCAGTTATTATTAAGGCATAAACATTAATAATAATAACAGAATATAGTATTTATACAGTGCTTATAACAGCCGAATTTTAAGTGCTTTACATATAATCCTCACAATATTCTAAGTGCTTTATATATATTATTCTGAATAACACTCTGTTGTTGAGAATACAACACACATTATTACTATTATTATCTTAAATTTAGAGAATGGGAAAATGACAGAATATTTAAGTGTCTTGCCCAAAATCATACTTCTAATAAATATCAGAGCTGAGATTTAAACCTGAGCAGAATGAATTTAGCTTCCAGGCCCTTAAACAATAAGCCACATTGATTTTGCTTATATAAGAAAGCCTTATTTTATTCAAAGTGTTTCACTTAATTCCCTCTTTATTATTTAAAATGGGCACATGTTTTCTCATGCTTTAAAATTCATAATCTTTAAAGAAATTTAGCTTAATATCTTTTTTCAGTTCTAAAAAGAGAAATACAAGAGTTAGTTGCATTAAAATATGACATTAAACAACTGTTATTACATAAAAAGTAATTTTTCCCAGAAGACTCTAGTGAAGGATTTATTATCCAAGACTTAAAGTGCTATTATTGATCTACTTTATAGGATAGAGTTAATCAGTTTTTACAACTTGGATTGAAATAAATTTTATAGTCTAATTTTACTTATTATAAGTAAACATCAGATTTTAACATTTCTTAATTCAAAATTAATTCTTAAACTTTTTTTGTTTATGCTTATTCCTCTTTTTGCCTTCTTTATGTCTGATTCAGTGTTGTCACTTAATCAGAAATAATGAAGTGATATTGAGTCAATTTGAATTGGGAAGTTATTCTGAATGGATTAAGCCTAAAATGTCTCTCAAGTGTTCAGAGCAATGAACCAATGTCCTAACAATCCTCATTGCACTATTGGTTCTATACTCTTCGCACTTTCATAAGCAAAATTGCTTTTTCAATTGATTTCTTAAATGATTTAAAATTTCATTTATATATTGGTATTTGCACAATGCTACCTAGAAAAATATTTACTGATTATTACGTACTTTGTTCGGCTCCAGCAGATTTAAAGTGCTGCTGCTTATGATAACTGAATTGTCCTTCAAATTCAGTATTTATATCATTGAACTTCAGAAAAAATTACAATGAATAAAGTGAAGAACTGAAAAAAACAGAAAACAAGTGAGTAATAAGATGGAAAGCAGACATTTTTTCTTTGATGAGTATCGCAGCTCAGTTCTGCTCCTTTTTCTCAGTCATTATTTTTCTATTCCACATCCTTCAGTGGTTTCAATGTTTGTATGTATTAAAGTCATATTAAAGTCCAAGTATCTCACTATATACAGTCAGTTTTTGAGAAACAGATGCTGAGACAAACATTTATGTGCAAGTGGCTTGGTGAGAAAGTAGTATCAAAAGAAATTTATAGGAGAATGGAGGAAGCAAAGCAGAGAAACAGAAGTCAAGCGAGGATGCAATTTCAATCAAAAACCTTCATCGCAGCCTAATCACATGGAACTCTGTAGCAGAAAGTATACCTTAATGTTTGTCCTACCTGTAGGCAAGGGTGCTGGACATGTGGGGTAGGTGCTGAGAATCACTGAATAACACACATGATCCGTTGTCAATTAGATGCACACTAATGAGAGATCTTACCCAGTTTAAGGCTTTAGTAGTAATGTTAATGATATGGAACATCAAGAGGCCTCAACCAAGCAGAGAGAAGTCTGGGATATTGTAAGCTGTTCCCCTTGATACCTATAAGGCATGCACCTCTGGTCTTGAATAATAGGTATTTAAGTGAAGTTTCTGGTGCTACCTCACATAGAAAAATATTTAAATGACAAAAAAATCTAATGTTATACCCCAGAAAGGTGAGTAACTTATGTGATATCCATCAGTAAGATATGCGCTATAGATTATGGTTTAATTTACCATGAATGACATTTTATCTGAGGCCATTCAATAGATAAGCTCTCTTCATCCCAGGAAATATCTTTAGCTTATTTACCTGGAGGACTAGTTAACGTGAAAATTAGATTAGGTCACCTGCTTTCGTTCCTTTACCCCAGGCTGTTCCTGAGTAAGTGAATCATAGACCAATTGGTTTAGCACCGTCTTTCCAAGGTAGAAGGGACTCAAAGAGATCTGGAAGGGGAACTGATGGTAACTAGTGCATGGCACATCATAAGCAGACCCCAATCTACATTCCAGACTCCTTCCAATGCCTGACCTGTACATTATATTCCAACCCTAACAAACTAATCAAATTTCTTCAAATAAACTTTGCAGATTTTATTGCTTTCCTCTTGAGTGGTTTTTCTTAAATAGTATTGCATGAAGAACTGGAGATCTCAATGCTGGTATTATGATAGTATAGCATCCATCATAATTGTGTTGTAATAGAATAGATGCTGTAATAAAAATAATGTAGAGTGTGATACACCTAAGCAAATACTTAGATGAAAATAATTTGAGTATATAAGGTTTTTTTGGATCACTGATTTAGGTTCTGAAAATTTTCCTATGACACAAAATGTATTTTTTTTTCTCTGCAGATTATGGCACCAAAGATCCCTGAATCTCAATCAAGGGCTAAACATGCTGTTAAAAAGATACTAGTTTATTGACAATAGACTATTTTATTTCACATTTGGTGCTCATCTTAATCACTGAATATATATTTGGCCTGGGAAGGTAATTTTTAAATATATTTAGTACCGCTTTACTTAGAGTCTGAGCTCTCTTTTCCCCAAGTGAATAAACCACACTCATCATCAAACATCTCACTTTGCATTGACTTTCTTTTTTCATTAAAAAGAGTTTACTTTACCATATGCTAGATACTGATCTTAGTAGCTGACACATAGTGACTCTATGAATACCCACCGCAAGCCAATTAAATATTTTCTATTGTTTTTTTCCATGTTTAAAGTAAGGAGTCCAATGCTTAGAGTGATTATGTATGCTTCTTAAGCTTGTAAAACTACTAAATATAGTATGAAGATCCATCACAAGCAGGCTGATTCTAGAGTTCCCACTTAATTTTTGTTTTAGTTTCTGATTTTGTTGTTTTTTTTCAGTTACAAAAAAGTACATGCTCATATATGTGGATGTGTATGTATTAAGCACCTAGTCTCTTATCAGCCTAAGACATAAGATGTTATAAATACATTTGAAGCTTCTTGTGTTCTTTCCAATAATATCTTTCTTCCCACCAATCATAACCACTATTTTGATTTCTTATTGCCATTCCTAACTCTCTACTCTGTTCCAGATGTATTTTTAAACAATATATATTAATGTTTTGTAGTAAACATTTGCATATATGTTTTCATACTGCATGCATTTTCTACAAGTTACTTTTTTTCCTAAACTTGATGTTTCTGAGGTTATTTTATATTTTATACAACTTTACAATAATTCATTGAAATGATATGTTAAAATTTCTTTTTTGTTTTCTTGAAGAATTTTTTACTTGTTTCCAAGTTTCAGTATAATTAATAATACAGCTGAGAAAAAAATATTTCCCTTTTGCACAAATGCAGTATTTTTTTTCAGAGTTAGTGTTTAGGAGTAAAATTTATTTTGAAGAATATATATATTTCAAATTTATTATATATTACCAAATGCATTTCAATTTTTTGAGGCAATTTAAAGTTTCAATAAATGTATATGTTTTAATTGTAGCCTCTCAATTTTTGGTATTTTTCAGAATTTAAATTTATCACATGATGGATATAAAACATATAAAAGTTGAGCATATTTCAATGTATTTATGGCTATTCTTCCTTATTTGTGAATTTACTTCCCATCTAACTGCTGTTTGGGGCTGTTTATATTCAATATTCATTTATACAGACTCTTATAAAGTATTTGTTGATTATTTGCCATGCTTATATCTTATACTTTGTTCATGGAATTTATGAAGTATATAACTTTTAAAATTCAGTATTATATTAACCTTTCATTGTGTGTCTTATAAATTTGTGCCATGTTTAAGAAATATTTTTCTATCCTTAATAATAGTACCTTGAATTGACAAAGAGCAAGATTTCATATTTGTTTTGGTCTATTTCTAGGTGCTATGTTCCCCCACACATCTATTTTCTCTTCTCATTTCTATTGTAATCTTATAACAATTAAAGTTTTACAATTATTTTGAAACATAATAAGGCAAGACACTATACATTTGAAATAACTGTAGTCAGGCTTTAGCTAAACTTTTCAATAAACTACACCGCTAATTATAACGTGAAATTGAATTGAAGGGGTTGCTGTGCCTCTTTTTGGAATTTGGTAAATTAACTTCTCAAACACCAATTTTTTGATTTCTGTGATCAGTCCTAGTTCTTCTCCAAAATCTTTGATTACTTTTTCAATTTCCTTTGTAGATTTCTATTCTTGGCCTATATCGTAAATACTGTACTTTTTCCAGCATTAAAACCTTAGTCATTTTTCATCGCTTTCTGTGTTTTACCTATATAACCACATTTTAAACATCATTTGAGCATCTATTTTTAGAAAGATGACTCCCAAATATACATTTCAAAATAGATTTCAAAGAGAACTTTAATCTTTTTTGTTTACTTGTATTTCAAATGAATCTGTATAAATGACTTTTTTCCTCACTCTACTTTGAGTTCCCTATTTTGGTAAATTACACAATTTGTCTTATTCCCACTATAAATCTGATTATTCTCATCTCCCTTTCATTCACAACCTTCCATCCAGTTGGTGTCAGAGACTCAATATATCTACTACCTTAAAAATCCCTAGATATGTTCTGTCTTCTTTATCATGCCGTTTCTTTCTCAACCTGAACTCTCATTGTTTTACCTTGGGAGACACCACCTCTAGATATGATGTTTCAAATCCAGTGTATTTATTGCTAGTAGATAGATACTTATAAATGCAAAATTAATCATATTATTTCATGGCTAAAATAACAAATTACTGTACATTTATTATACTATAAGAACATGCATGCTAAAATATTACGTATTTATATTCCCAAAACATTCAAAGAAGTTGGTGTCAAAGTACTCCTTAATGGGCTAAATGAGTGATTAATGCTGAGTAAACAAAGTAGAACACATTTCTTTACTGGATTATTTCCCAACTCAAGAAGATAATGTGCACTGGAAATTTCTAAGTGGAAATTCAGGCTTCATATTTTTCTTTTATATCAGGATCTCCTATTTTTAAAGAAGTAAATTTCTTATTAAAGTTGGTATTATAAGGAATACTTACCTCACTTCCTATAGTCCTTATTCAAGTAAAAAAAAAAATCCCACCCAAAGAGCAAAAAGCTATAATACTTAAAAGTATTAGGTAAGCGCCACACTGTTTCAAATATATCAAACATACATCCTTTTTTGCTCTTCCTTCAAGAAAAGTCTTCCTATCTTTTTCTACTTGCTCATCTTTTAAGAAGATGAAAAATAACCTCTTCTCTGAAAGAACAACTTATCTCTTGACTCCGAGAAATGATTGGTAACTCCCTTCATATCTTGCAATTATAATAATAATAGCAATAACATTTACCAACTGTTATCTATGACTAATGCTAGCAGCTCTCATTTTCTTTTTAATTGCAGGACCTTTTCCACTTTAAAAAATACTATGGACTTCAAAGAATTTGTGTTTATATGAATAAGGTCTATCAATATTTTCCAGAAATATAATTACTGAGAAATTTATAAAAGATATATAGGTATTTATTTATTTTAAGGATCAATTATAAACTTAATACATGTTCACATAAATTTTTCATTGTTTTTGTTAAAAAACTATATTTGCTAAAATAAACATGTAGTGAGAAGAGTGATATTTACATTTCTGCAATCATCTTTAGTAACTGCCTTGATAAAAAAAACATTGTTTTAATGCTCAGATTGCCCCAGAAGTGACCAGAGCAAGTTGCCCTAGCTGGCCCTGTAAAATAATACAGCTGTCCTTGTGACATGCTGTATTATTTTATTGAGCATGTCTTTATATGCTGGCATGACAAACTGTTCCAGGCTCATCTTTATGTCTCACCCTGAACTCAGTAATTTCTCACAGGAGCTTTGGTTTGTTTAATGAGGAATGGTTATTAGAAATACAAATTTGGGTGTTAGATACATTCCTTACTGTTAGAAAATTCTTTCTCCTAGGCCTTTTTAGTGTACACAGCTCAAAAATATATATATGTCTAGTCATCCAGACCTAAGCATACATACATATATACAAACATACATGCATATGCATATACACACATATATACACACGCATGGTAACAGTTCTCATTATTTGTGGATTTCAAATTATGGAATTTGTCTACTCACGAAGATGTATCTGTAACCCCAAAGTCAATACTTAAGGTATGATTGTGGTTATTTGCAGAAATTCACAGAGCAACAGAGAGACAAGCATTTTGAGTTACTGACACACAGGATCCCAAGTGAGGTCAAACAAGGTTTAACTTTGCTTTCTTGTTTCAGAGCTCGTACTGTAAACAAGTGTCTGAGGGTCTATGCAGTGTCACATTTTCGTTTGCATTTTTATGCCTTTTGCTGTGGATTTCACTGTTTGAAAGGCCACAAGGGTAGTGCTGAAGTGATGTCTACTGTTTCTCTGTGCAAAATACGCTTAGAATGCTGTTGACCATAAGTTCAATGTTAGTCAATCAACATTATATGCTTAATAATGTATATTTAAATAGAAACATATATAAAACTAGTTTATGTACTGATCTATTGATAGAACTATTGAGACTACAGACTTGCAGAAACCTAGCCATACTTTCCATCTAGGAAACTGGAAATGCATGTGGCAATTTTGTATAACATACCTTCTGTCAATGAGTATTAACTATGTATGTGTATAGGTATATATATTTTCACAAGTACATATTTTAGAAATCTCAAGTTAACATCAAGGACTCCAATTCTAATCCAAGTTTTTCTTGGCCTTTCTCTATTCCATATCTATAACTGTGTTCTTCCAAACTGAGAGCCCTGACTCCCAACAAGATTAGCACATTCACTTATTTTCTCAATCTTATAATATATACAAAATAATTCCAATATAACTTAAGCTATAAAACTATACACAAAACTACTGAAAAAGAATTCAGGGCTTATTTGCAGTTGTCAAGTATTTCATCCTGCCCCAAATTAAAGGAATATAGTTGACTATCATATTCATAAATATTTGGATTACTTTTTGTTTTTTTCTTCTCTTTCCTTCTTTCATCAGTGGGGTCTTAGTGTAACCTGGTTGTGGTACAGGACAGGCTTAGCTCCTCCCCCGCAATTTGATGTGCCCAAGGTTCTTGGGCTCCCTGGTCCCAGGAATGGGGGAGAGCCCCCGGCAGTGCCATGAGCTTACTAGTTAAGTAAATATTGGACACAAAGAGTTTTGCAGAGAGTGATTTATTAGGGAGAGAAAGAAGGAGAGAGAAGTAGAGAGAGCTCCCACGCTGTTGTGGGAGGGGATCCCAGAGAGGGAAATCCGCACAGGTAGGGGCAGCGGGGTTTTAAGTTTGAAGTTATTCCTGCCCATTCATGTTCTTGTCCAATGAGAGGCGTTCTTTCAAACTCAACAGAGTTCCTCGTTCCAGGGCTTTTGGAGGGCTTTCTGAACAAAGGAAGCTTGCAGGGGATTTTACCCAGTCCACAGTTAGACATAGAACTCTAGGTTTGCGAATGAGGAGGATGGAGGCGTGGCGTTGGGAAGTTCTTGCCTTTGAAACCACGCCCCTTGTGGACCAGGGAAGAGAAGTTAACACAGTCCCTCGTTAGTATTCATTTTTAAAAGTTAGGATCATTTGTTTCAGTATGTTTCATTTTTACATTTTTTGGTTTCCACAGTAATTGTTTAAAATTTAATTATTTTTTTAATAGGAAGAACAGCATACAAAATGACATTCTTTTGTATCATTTCCTTTTTTTTTTTTTTCTTTGAGATGGGAGTTTTGTTCTTGTCACCCAGGCTGGAGTGCAATGACGTGATCTTGGCTCACTGCAACCTCTGCCTCCCAGGTTCAAGGAATTTTCCTGCCTTAGCCTCTGGGGTAGTTGGGAGTACAGGTGGGCTAATTTTTTTTTAATTGCATTTTAGGTTTTGGGGTACATTTGAAGAACATGCAAGATAGTTGCATAGGTACACACATGGCAGTGTGATTTGCTGCCTTCCTCCCCTTCACCTATATCTGGCATTTCTCCCCATGCTATCTCTCCCCAACTACCCACCCCACACTGTCCCTCCCCCATTTCCCCCCAACAGACCCCAGTGTGTAGTGCTCCCCTCCCTGTGTCCATGTGTTCTCATTGTTCAACACCCGCCTATGAGTGAGAACATGTGGTGTTTGATTTTCTGCTCTTGTGTCAGTTTGCTGAAAATGATGGTTTCCAGGATCATCCATGTCCCTACAAAAGACACGAACTCATCGTTTTTGATGGCTGCATAATATTCCATGGTGTATATGTGCCACATTTTCCCTGTCCAGTCTATCATCGATGGGCATTTGGGTTGGTTCCAGGTCTTTGCTATTGTAAACAGTGCTGCAATGAACATTCTGGCTAATTTTCGTATTTTTAGTATAGGTGGGGTTTCACTGTTGGCCAGGCTGGTCTCAAACTGCTGACTTCAGGGGATCTTCCCACCTCAGCCTCCCAAAGTGCTGGGATTACAGGCAAGAGCCACTGTGCCCGGCCCTTATTTCCTTTATATCTCTTTCACCCCATTTTCTACTATTTGCAGTTAACCAGGTCAATCGATTTATAATTTATCCTTATTGATTTGTGTGTGTGTGTGTAAAAAGGCCAGATAACAAATATTTTATGCTTTTCAAGTAATTTATTATAATATCTGCTGTAAGTACGCAGTCTGCCACTGCAATGCTAAAGTAGCTGTAAGACAAAAAGTAATTGAATTGACATCGTTGACTCTCAATGATACTTTATTTCTTTAAAAAAAAAAAAAAAGGATATGGGCTCTATGTAGCTTGTGGACCAGTTTGCAAACCTCTGAATTAGATTAAAGTGTAAATAGGATTAATTAAATATATGGGTTGTCGTGTGCTACCTTAAAATAACAGATTTTCATTTCATCTCATATCCAGAAACATACAACCTTATTGAGATTGCCTCATACCCTCAGCTTAACTCTAGATGTCCTTGTGAATTAGAATGACAAGAATTATCAGCGTATTTGGTCCTATGGAACCCAGTAAAATGTTGGCATATTGTTTTACTTCCATCTGCAGCCTGCTATTTCCTTGAGTGTCAAAGTATTTCAAAGTATTATTCTCTCGTTCATTAGCTTAACAAATATTTATATGATATTTACTGGGAAATGGCAATTTTTTGAGGTCTGTATTATAGTGAAAAGGACAATTGAAGTATCTGCCCTTGGTTGCCTACATCCTAGTGGCCCAAAGCACAACAAAATATTGCTCAACTAGGCATCAAGAGAACCAGCTAGATCTGACTCTGCTGAAAGATGTTATGTGATTTGGGGCAAGCCACTTCACCTCATCCAGTTTCAGCTGTTTAATTAGAAAAGATAGAGTTTAAGCAAGATGCTATTAATGATTTTAACATTATATGAATCTATATTCTTGGGTAATGGCTGGCTCATATCCTCAGACCCACAGGCCAGTAAATTTTAAGTCTACTGCAGGAAACTTGGCAGGCAGAATGATAGTCTCCATGAAAGTCACATCATAGAATAAGATTTTGATGTACACTATACCTGATGAGATGGTTTAACTGGCAGACTAACAAACTTTTTCATAAGGGGCCAGACTGGTTTCATTCTCAAAGATATAAGGGTAGCATTCTAGGCTTTGAGAGCAATACATAGTCTCTGTCACATATTTTTTTTATCACTCCCTAAAATATACATTTAAAAAATTAGTTTTTGGTCCATACAAAGCATTCTGTGGGCTAGATTTAACCCTTGGTTAGTTGGTGGCTGACTCTTGGTTTAGGGAATTTTGGAATGTTCTACACTCTTATAATTGGATGAAACCTGTACAATATCTGTTAATTGGAGAAAAATTACTGTAAAAGAGAGATAAAATCACCATCTTCAGAGCAGTTCATATACAAGTTTCTTCACTTGAAACAGAATCTATCTCTAGGGAGAATAAAGTTAGGGAGACATTTTTGGAGCAACATCCTAATTTGTTTTACTAGGCAATACTCTAAGGAATTTCTATAATTGTATAGAACAAGAAAGATAAATGTCTTTCTGATCAGGTAGTATTTGTGTTGAGCTAGGAGATATACAAAATGTTTCATGTTTATATCTCACATTCCTCATAAGCTAATACCATTTTATTGTCTCATACATTGAGTCACCAGAGCTCTATTCTGTTTCCTTTGGATTCAGACATGAAGAACACAAGGAATAGCAAAGCTCTATAACATATGCAAATATTATTTGACCTGCAATGGCACCTTGCTTTTCATTCCATTCAATACCAAGTTATTAAATTGTATGGCCATCTCCAACCTTTATCTATTATGAGTGCCCATTGTTAAGCCTATTCTCCTATGTAGACTGCACTGTAATAATATAATAGAAGATAGCTTTTCCCCTAAAGAAATCAAGGAGTATAAAAGAAGATATATAACTACATAGAAAAATATGAAAAACAGAAAATATGCACATCATGTAGCAGACAATTGTACTGGTATGCATTAATTTGTCACAAAATATTTGTGCGCACAAACAGATTAAATAAGTATTCAGAACTTAATCACAGAAGATTTTCTGGAGGCATACATGAAGGGGTGCATATAAGAGCATGTAGTCTATGATTGCTTTATGTTAATATATGATATATATCCTTTTAGGGATATATCAGAGAAGCCTCTATGACCTTGCCAGATCCAGTTTCTTGCCACTCAGAACATTCTGATGCTTTAGGAAGTTGAATGTTCTTTACATATCCTGGAAAAACTCTACCTTTCTAATATATTTCCATACCTCGTGCCTTGGCATCAGCTCTCAGCCTTTTTTTTTCCTTTAGTTTTCCTGTCTGCAAAATGGAGATAATGTTAATTAACCTCTCCTCGTTGCTGAGAAGATTGAATTATAATAGTAAAGCACTTTACAAATGAAAGCACTTGTGATATTATTCACTGTAATATTGGCCAAAAGAAAGAGTCATTTGTCTGAAGAGGACATGTACTATAAGGAGTGCAGTAGAATTAGCAAGGGCAGCAGTTGAGAAATAATAAATTGTAGAAACAAATACAGGAAGGAAGGATTTTAATGACTATTTTTTTTTCATCATCCAAATCTCCTAAAATGTAAGATTATTCTGTTTTAACAATGCTCCTAGGAGTTTTTCTATACCCTATATATTTAAGGAGAAAACGTTTATTTTCCGTATCAAACAAAGAATCATTATCTTCAACTATGAGCCCAGGTTTTCTAGTTTAAGAAGTATCTGAGTTAGGACTGAAAAACAGCATTTAATCTTTTCTTTTTTTCCCCCATTTATTTATTTTATTGCATTTTAGGTTTTGGGGTACATGTGAAGAACATGCAAGATTGTTGCATAGGTACACACATGGCAGTGTGATTTGCTGCCTTCCTCCCCATCACCTACATCTGGCATCTCTCCCCTTGCTATCTCTCCCCAACTCCCCACCTCCCACCGTCCCTCATCTGTTTCCCCCCAACTGACCCCAGTGTGTAGTGCTCCCCTCCCTGTGTCCATGTGTTCTCATTGTTCAACACCCGCCTGTGAGTGAGAACATGCGGTGTTTGATCTTCTGCTCTTCTGTTAGTTTGCTGAGAATGATGGTTTCCAGGTTCATCCATGTCCCTACAAAGGACACAAACTCATCGTTTTTGATGGCTGCATACTATTCCATGATGTATATGTGCCACATTTTCCCTGTCCAGTCTATCATCGACGGGCATTTGGGTTGGTTCCAATCTTTTCTAATGTATGACTGCACAAGAGTGTCTTCACTGAGTTTAACCTAAATCTTATACATTATCTTTTGCTGTGCTAAATTATTTAAAGACTTAATGATTATACACACAAAAATACTATTTTCCCAGAGATTGTTAAGTAGATAGAATTGAAACAACCATGGGATACATTGATTACATTTGCCACAGCTATCTCTTGTTTCTCATGCTCAGACAAAAACAACGATGGCAAAGTCAAGGGCCTGATACTTTAGATTTTATATAATCAAATATATAAAACTAAGCAATAAAGGCACTTCTTTCTGACAATAGTTATATTGTATCTGTAAGATAAAGTAAAACACAATTTCAGTAAACAATAAACTTTATACAGAGAGATGGAGAAATAGAATATAATAAGCATTTAAGAACATTGAATTGTTTTTTTAGATAATTGAATTCGTTTTCATCATTGAGTCTTCTGAGGATCCCAAGATACATTTAGTAAATGTTGAAAAGAGTCAAATAAATTGACTGAAGAGTAAAATAAAAATCCTATGGACTGAAGCAAAACTGCTAATAATATTCAGATTGATAAAATATTAGTGTTTCAGTGATAGCGACTTACTGTTTTATTTTTAAATGAAAGAGAACAAAATTTCTTTTAATTATGTTGGTAGATTATAATTTTTTATGGTATTTAAAATACACTATTTGATGTGGGAGAAATATATACATATATATATGTATATATTTGCTTTTATTAGGTATATGTCTGGAATTAAGTGGCTCTGTGCAGAAACAGATAGATATATTTCCCAGGTTTTGTTTTGTTTTCATTTTAACTCTCCTGTGGATTGTAAAAGACTTCCTGAATAGACTGCCTAAATAATTATATGCTTGCTAAAATTGTGTGTAGTCACATTTTTAGTGATTTATTCAAATAAGCCATTCACACTTTCATTTTCATGTTGTCTGACATAAGAAGATCTTATTAATTAGTACTACTTTTCATTGATCCTACTGTTAGTCTTCTACTGAGGAAATGAAGAAAAGTGTTATATTAAATTGTAATGATTTAGGAATATTCAGCAACCATTCAGTATGTAATACCAAGATATTTCTGTTAACCTAAATTATGAATTTTCATTGACCATGCTGATAACTACTAATTTGCATTTGATAATGACACTAAAACTTAGAGTACAATAACAAAAGATGAAAAAAGTAAAAAAGAAAAAGATAATATAAATATTAGCAACAAACATTGCAACAAAACAAACAAAAAAGTAACTTTCTTTGTAAAGCTTAAAACGGTTAACAAGTATACTGTTGTTAACATTGTTACTTGCTTTATAAAGTGTGCAATGTGTCTTTGTCCTGTCCCAGTTCTTATAGGTAATGTGCAGCGTGATGTTCACTGTGTGTTTGCCATATGTGACTCTTAATATTTTGAGGTATGTTTCTTCAATGCCTAGGTTGTTGAGGACTTCTATCATTAAGGGATGTTGGATTTTATCAAAGGTCTTTTCTGCATTTACTGAGATGATCATATAACTTTTTGTTTGTAATTGTCTATGTGTTGAATCACATTTATTAATTTGCACATGTTGAATCATTCTTGCATCTCCGGAATGAAATCCACTTAAATGAATTGCCCTTTTAAAGTGCAACTGGATTCAGTTTCCTGGTACTTTATTGAGGATTTTTGCACCTATGTACAACAGGAATATTGTAGCTGTTGGGTAGAATGTTCTGTAAATGTCTAATAAGTCCATTTGGCCTAGAGTTCAGTTAAGTACAGGGTTTCTTTGTTGACTTTATGCCTCAATGACATGTTTAATGTTGCCAGTGGGATGTTGACATCTCCTCTATTATTGTATTGCCATTAGTCTCTTTTCTTATGGCAGATAGTACTTGTTTTATGAACATGGGTGCTATTGTGTTGGGTGCATTTATATTTAGGACAGTTAAAACCTCTGGCTTTATTGAATACTTTTTAATGACATAATGCCCTTCTTTGTCTTTTTTTTTTACTGTTGTTGGCTTCATGACTGTTTTATCTGATGTAAGAATGGCTGCTCATCCTCACTTTTGCTTTTCATTTATGTGATATATTGTTTTCAATCTCTTTGAGTCTGTAGATGTATTTTACTATTAGAGAGATCTCTTGTAGGCAGAAGATGGTTGAGTCTTTTTTTTCAAATCTAATTTTCCAGTCTATATCTTTTAAGTGGAACATTTATGCCATTTATGTTCAAAGTTAATATTTATATATAAGGCTTTGTTCCTGTCATAGTTTGCTAACTGGCTTCCTTGGAGTCTCAATTGTATAATTGCTTTACAGGATTTGTGAGGTTTCTACTTGTGTGTGATGTTATGATGATGAGTATTTTACTTTCATATCCATGTTTAGAACTCTTTTGGGCAATTTGTGTAGTATTAGTCTAGTGGCGACAAATGTTCTTCATGTTTGCTTATCTAGGAAATATTTAATTTCTCCTTCATTTCTGAAACTTAATTGGGCAGAATATAAAATTATTTTGGCTGGCATTTTTTTAAAGACAGCTAAAAAATTTCCCCAGTCTCTTCTGGCTTGGAAAGTTTCATCTGAGAAGTCAGTTGTTAGTCTAATGGGATATTATTTACAGGTGATTTGACCCCTCTCTAGCTGCCTTTAAAACAAAGAGTTTCACATTGACCTTAAAGAGTCTAATGACTATATTCCTTGGTATTGTTCACCTTATGTAGTATCTTCCAGGTGTTCTTTATATTTCTTGTATCTGGGTGTCTATATCTCTAGCAAGATAGAGAAAAAAAATTTAAATTATTTCCTCAAATATATGTTCCGCAATTCTTACTTTTTCTTTTATCATTAAGAATGCCTTCATAATCCCATATATTTGAAAGCTCTGCTCATTTTTTAAAGTTACTTCTTTCTTTGTTTTTATTTGACTGGATGAATTCAAAAGATTCATCTTCAGGCTCTGAAATTTTTTCTTCTGCTTGGTCTAGTTTATTGTTAAAGCTTTCAACACCATTTTGAAATTTCTTCAGTGATCTTTTTATTTCCAGAAGTTTTCTTTGTTTTTCTAAAAAATATATCTGTCTCTTCTTTCATCTCCTGAATTGTTTTTCTGGTTTCTTTTTGTTTGCTTTCAACTTTCTCTTGGATCACATTGAACTCCCTTACAATATATATCTTGAATCTTTTATCATTTTAAAGTTTTCATTGTGGTTAAAATCCATTGCTAGAGAGCTAGTGTGATCTTTGGATGTGTTATTACATTGTTTCATCATAATACCTGAGTTCTTGTGCTGATTGTTTTTTATCTGTAGAAGCTATTACCTCTTACTTTTCAATCTGCTTTTGTTTGGGTGGGCTTTTTTTCCTCATTTGAGGATGTGGCTATTGTGTATGTTGGGCATGGCCCTTTGGCTTTGCTTCCATGTGTTTTTATAGGGTCAACTCTCTATATAAATTTTGTAGTAATAACCTTAATGCAATGGATTTCTTAAATGGTAGCTTTCTGTTTGTTTGTTTTTGTAGATTGTGGTAACAGTCTACAATAAACTTTGTGTGTGGTGAGGCTCACTGTCTTCTGTAGAGATGAAGAGGTGGAGGGCTTGAGAGGCTTATTTAGTTCCCCAGTACTGTATACTTCTGTCAGCAGTAATTGTATTGGGTAGTACTTTCCACACCATACACTAATAGGTGGTGCTCGTGGGTAAGAGCCAGCTGAGCATTTTACACTGATGTCACAGAAGTTGTAATGGGTCATGTAGTTTGACCTCCTGGTCAGTAGTTGGCATTTACAAGTGACAAGCATATGTGGTGATGGCAGTGAAATTTTACTTGGCTTTAGTTGATTGGGAAAGTACCAGAATGTTTCTGGGAATGGGTGAGGAGTCGGGTTCAACATTATTGCACAGTGTTCTCCCACCAAGATGGCAGAGATAGATGGGGCTGGGTTGGGTGCAAGTCCTGACCTTGGTGGGGTTGTAGAGGCAGCTCTCAGGCCACTGGGGAGACCCTCCAGGGAATGAGGGAGGCACGTCCTCTTACCAAAGTGCCTAATTAGGGAAAGGGGATAGTCTTGGGCTTTCGGCCTAGCAAAGAGCCATGGGGGCTACCCATTTACTACTCCCCAGGGGTCTCCCTCCAATGTCCAGCGTGAACAACAGAGCCAACCAGCTAAGCTCATCCCAAGTATTCACACCTAGATCACCATGCTGTCCCAGGTGCTATAGACTGTGAGACTCTGTACAAAAGAAACCGAGACTATCAGGCCTCACTCTTAGCAGTCTGGGTTCATGAAAGAAGGGACAGGCTGGGTACAGTGGCTAACACCTATAATCCCAGCCCTGTGGGAGGCTGAGGTGGGAGGATCACCTGAGGTCGGGAGTTTGAGACCAGCCTGACCAACATGGAGAAATCCTCTCTCTTCTAAAAATACAAAATTAACTGGGTGTGGCGGCACATGCCTGTAATCCCAGCCACTCCAGAGGCTGAAGCAGAAGAATAACTTAAACCCAGGAAGTGGAAGTTGTGGTGAGCTGAGAACATGCCATTGCACTCTGGCCTTGGCAACAAGAGTGAAACTCTATCCAAAAAAAAAGAAAGAAAAGAAAAAAAGGAAAGGAAGAAAGATGAAAGAAAGGAAGGAAGGGAAATGGAGGGGAAGGGAAAGGAAGGGAAGGGAAGGAGAAAGGAAGGAAAAGAAATATGCACACAGCTTCTGTGCCATCATGTGAACATGTTTTATGCTCTTCTCTGTGTTCTGACAAAGGGGGCCCTTCTCCAGCATGAGATCCGACCACAGTTCTCATCTCTGTACCCCTAGGTAGTGTGCTTGACTACTGGGGAACTGGGACTAGGCCAGTGGACTTGTCCTGTGGCCTTTCAGGGTCAAGGACTAGCTGTGGTAGGGGAGTGAACTGCTCCCAGGCTGCCCGACAAACCACTGAGGTCAGGCAATGAAGTCTATGATGTGGGCTGCCCCTGCAAGAAAATCCAGGTAGGCAGTAATGGCAGAAACCAGCAGCTATGGGAGTTTGTGGTGCAGATGCACCTCAGTCCCAGAGCAATGGTGTTGTGGCCTGTGTTGGGCACCTGAGTGTGCACAGGCCCCTCTCTCTACTGGTCCAGCAAACAACATGAGCTACAGTTGTTTAGGGCAGGACACATAGCCTTGAGAAGTGGGCGCTGAGTCATGTTTTACTGCATCTGCCCAACACACTGAAGTCTTTTGGGCTCCCCGTGAGTTTAGGCAGTGCCTCTGTGTGTTCTCCAGGCAGCTCCAAGATAGTCCAAAGTTCTGTGGGGGTTCTGGAAATGCTTTTAGGTAGGATCTCAGTGGCCCAGAGCAGGAATGTGGTGCCATGAAATTCTTTTATTCACCCCTTCCTTGGGTTTGATCTAGATCTGGGGATCAGTCTTAGCACCCAGTGATGCCGAGCAGGAAGTCCCCACCTCCATCTTCAATCAATGCCTCTTCTGTTGTCTCTCTATTAAATTTCAATATTCTCTTTCAAGAGATCTGTTGGATGGGTGAAGATTTATTCAGTATTTTGGTTCCTCTTTCTACAAAAGGTATATCCCAGCTGTATCTAGTCAGCCATCTTTATTAATCCTAATACTTTTCATAATGCCCTTCCCTTAACTAAAAAAAAAAAAGAAAGAAATGTGTAAGAGCTTTAAAAAATGAGAGAAAAAAGGTGTAAGTAATAAATGAATAAGTGGTTTCCCATTATATCTAATTTAACTTAATGAGGACTATTCTTAACTTTCAACCAACTTCAATATTTTGTAATATTAAAAATAACTTTTAGAGGAGCCTTTTAAAACCAGAATCATAAATCATAGGCCTTTGTAATTTATCCCCTTGACAATAGAATTTCTTACTTAGCACTACATTTTTGAAAAGTAATTATTAAAATATGTGGCATTAAGTCTGTTTTTATTATAAAACTTTTATATTAACTAAGAATTGTCTAAGTTGTCAAGGGAATTTACCAATTTGTGCCAGTCATTTGGCTTCATAATTAAGCATGATTCTCTTTTTGAGATTTTTATATAAAATCTTCAGTTTTCTATCTTGGAGGAAAAAGAAACTAGATCTTAGATATATTCTCTCAGTGGCTAGCATGGATTCTTAAAAAATACAGCAGGAAATCATTGGTTTATTTTAAATCATCTCAAAGCATCCTGGTCAGTGACGCATCATTATGGTAAATAGAAGAATATTTCAATTCCAGGTGCAGATCTTTTTTATAGAAAACAAACTCATTTAAGTAGAAAACGATAATATTCTTGTAATAAGAGAAAGTTCAGAAATCAGAGCTGTGAGAGTGAAACTGAAGAAAACGGAAGTTGCAATTTAAAAAGGAATAGGCATGATGCAATGAAAAGGGCATTTTATTTCTGTGTTTTTTTTTTTCCTGAAAATTCATTCACTCCAGTTAATCATGAGAAAGCAGTAAAACCCAAACTGAAGGATATTCTACAAAATGCCTGATCATAATTCAAAAGTGTCAAGCTTACAAATAAAAATAAAGAGTGAGGAACTCAACTGGAGAACACTAGAAAAAAATGCAACATGGTATCATGGATTAAATGCTGAAACAGAAAAAAAGGTATTAATGGAAAAACTGATAAAATTAGAATGAAGTCTGCAATTTGATTCACAGCATCATCAAATTGATGATGTGAATTTTACTTCATCACCAATGTGAATTTCTACATTGTGATAAATGTTTTATGGTTGCCTACAATGTAAACCTTAGAGAAACATGAGTAAATGGTAAGCAAGAGCTCATTATACAATCTTGCAACTATTCTGTAAATATCAAAATAATAATAAGAGGAAAAATTAGTAAAACAAATGAAAACAAGGGAATAATACAAAGAGTGGAAAGGAATTAAAATAGGACAAAGGGGACCAAACTACGTAGACACAGATTAAAACTGCAACATTACCTAAATATTTTTAAAGACATTAAGGTTTACAGATGAAGATTATAGAAATTCATATCTATTTTGATTTTAATGACATAATGTGTATATTAAGATTAATTTGTGTTGTTGTACATTTTCTGTATATTTCTGAATTTGCATATTGCCAGGATGAGTAACGAGCTTTCCACTATAATTAACTCATGAGAAATTCTTTAGAGGAATCAAACAATATATTTTGATAAGTCATAGAATGGATTACTCAGTTGTGCTTCAGGTTATCTTAGTAGGGAGTATGTCAGTGAGCCATAAAAATCACATCCTAGGGTTGGACTAACTGGGAAGATCACATGGGATTAGAGTTGGAAGTCAAAATTTTTGTTACCAAATTTTGGTGACTTCAAAAGGACAGGAAAGACCAGAGAGAAGCACTAAATGAGGACTATAAATAAACAAAAAGGGATGTCCTACCGATTTCAATATTCAAAGTCTATAAGAAGGGCATGAGCCACCGTGACTGGCCAAAATATTGGATTCTCATTAAAGAGTAGATTGAGGAGGGGTCCAGAGGACAGCCTCCAAGGGGAGAGCGCACTGTGAGCATTCCTGGAGCGGAGAAGGTATGCATGGGACAGGACGGTTGGCCGCAGGCGCCGCAGGGGGAGCTGAGCACTGCTGGTTAGAATCCAGTGAGCGGTGGCATTTTTATCTCCTGATGATGATGCACAGCCTTCAGCCGGGGCATTTAAGACACAGAACACCAAGTCCAGGCTGCAGCTATGGGACTCGGAGATGAAGCTCGAGCGGCTCAGGAAGGACGAAGAGCCACCCTTGAGAGAAGAGACAGCAGCAGCGGCAGCGGCTCCACAGCTGCCACATCTACCAGGAAACAATGCTGCTAGATCCATTCCAGCTCTGGGTGGGGAGCGCCTACAGACACATGCGCAGCACAAAGGGGCTGAGGCAACAGGCTGTGATGGCCAACCGCCAGGAGCTGAACCGAGGGCCCTGGGCGGCCCCACCGCTAGTGTGAGGATTAACCAGTTTCGGCAGCGGAATTAGGGTTCTTGGCTGGAAGAGATTCTACGGTGACCAGGAGCTGGCGTATCTCCAGCAGGGGGAGGAGGCCATGTATAAGGCCCTGGGTATCCCCAGGAAGGCTAGAAGGAGAGCCAACAGAACAATGGGGACAAAATGATGAGTAAAGTTGTCCCAGATATGGGCAATGTGTTCCGGCTGGAAGTTGTGGTGGACCAGCCTGGGGAGAAGCTCTACCAAGAGCTCGTGGAGCGCATGGAGGCAATGGGGGAGTGGAACCCCAACGTCAAGGGTATCAGGGTTCTGCAGAAGATTGGAAAAGATAAAATTTCCTGTTGTTTATCATGCCCCCAAAAATAATAAAATGGAATTTATAGGTGACATTTTATAAATACTTAAGTATAGTGACTTTTAAGCTGCTTTTGGTCAAAAGGTTGCAATAGCATTACAGAGTTGAAAAGATTTGCCAAAAGTAAAATACATGTTCCAGACAGTACTGTCATGTCCTTGATTCACTTGTCATACCACAAATGTTTTCATCTCTAAAATGTAAAGCACACATGCCAAGCAAGATGGGCTTGCGAAATTTATGCCTCAGAGTATGCTGATTATCTGAAGTGCAATATTCAACGAAGATTTGGTGAATTCTTTATAGTAGATCCTCAAATAATGTAATTTCATTTAACGTTGTTTATTACAATGTTGATGAGATAAAAGTTGATTCCCAGAGGGCCACTGTCTGTGTGGAGTTTGTACATTCTCCCCACGTCTGCCTTTGTTTTCTCCAGGTACTCTGGTTCCTCCTCCATCTCAAAGATGTGCACATTAGGGTAACTGCTGTGCCCTCACGTTCCCAGTAGGAGTGAGTGAGTGTGTGTGTGTTTGTGTACCCTGTAATGGGATAGTGTTCTGCCTAGGGCTGGAGGGCTTGTTTCTACCTTATCCATGAGATGCCAGGACAGGCTCTACCTGCCACCCAGGCCTGGAATAAATGGTATGGAAACAGAATACAAAGGATTGTCAAGCAAAAATTTGTAAAGTCTACAATAATCACACAAAAGCAGGACAATAACTGATGTGACACAAAAGTGCTCAGCCAGCTACCACGTTACTGTTTGTTTTTGAAACTTTAAAGAAAAAACATTCTTAATAATCATATTTTCAAATTAAAATGTTTCCATATTTTTTGAGCACACATTGACTTTAATAGATTTTTCTTTCTGATCAGAATTTCCTTAGCATTTCCATTAATCAACAAAATATTTGTGATGTGTGTTCAGTATGCCCATTCTTAATACTTTTACTTTATTCTAATCTGATTACTATTGTTGGATAAAATAACAATGAATCACAAATTATAATAACTTCTTTTATATGCAAATTTCAGAGAAAACTATTGAGATAGTAAAGAGTAATACAGTACTGCTAAGAAGATTTTAGTTCCTGGCTCTCTTCAATGTGACTTCTTTTTTTAAGCTCTGACATTTCTAAAGTAAATGTAGATTATCCTTCCAACTTCTTGTTCTTTTAGTTTTTTAAAATTATTTTTCTCCAGTAATATTCTTTTTTACTATATTTTAGTATTTAGCTCTTATGGTCATTACAAAGGTCTTGATATTATCAAGCATTTGATACATACAATATAAGGTGGTTATTATCATATGTTACATTCTCTGACAAATTATTGTCCTTTTAACTCTAAGCTTCAGGTGACTTTTTTTTTTTTTTTTGAGATGAAGTCTAGTTCTGTTGCCCAGGCTGGCATGCAGTGGCATGATCTCGGCTCACTGCAACCTCCATCTCCCCAGTTAATGTGATTGTCCTTCCTCAGCCTCCCGAGCAGCTGGGATCATAGGTGCCTACAATTCTTTAACTTCACCAGGACCACTGATGTTTTCATCCTTTAAATTCTCAAGTCTAGATTTCCTTCTTACCTATTTCATATCTTATTTTCAATGATTGTGATCACTCTAACCCGTAGCAATTGGCTTCCATTGCTCATATCTCACTCTTGGTGAAATTACAGAGATGGTAATTAGACATAACTCTCTATCTCCTGTTCAGGCACTCATTCAGGTGAATATGAGACACAAATGAGCATTTACTCATGTTAGATAGTCATGCTCTATGCCCTTCTTTATTTGCTTATTCCTTCAGATGACTGTTGTATATTTTTTCTTTTCCCTGAAACCTCCAATACCTCCTCAGCCAATCTACATTCTCAGAGGAGGATCTTATTTTCTGATTAACTGGGAAGTTTTCGGTAATTTGAAAAAAATCTAGAAAACTACATTCATCCACCTACGAATATCTTTATTCATAAGCTCTGTCTTCCCACCTGCTCCTATCTAAAGACAGTCCTTCCATTTATACAGCAGATCCTGTCTCCTCCCACCTATTTCATGTCATTTGTTAGCGATGTTCCCCTTTCTTTTCTATATCACGCATTCTACCTTCTCTACCATTCCCCTCAGCATAAACAACCAATTATTTCTTCCATCTCAAAATCCCGCCTTTGACACTTGTCTTCACAGATGCTACTCCACTTCTTTACTCCTCTTTATAGCAAGCATCTCAAAAGAGTTGTCTGTATTCACTGTCTATATTCTATTTAAAACCACTCCACTGAAATTGCTTTTGTTAAATTACGTCCAATATATTTCTAAACATATTTTCAATTTTCAGTGTTCAATATAATCAGTATACAACTTTTTATCAGCAGGACTTGATACAATCGACCCCTTTATCCTCCTCAGAACACATTCCTCCTTTGGCTTTCATGACACCAAAAACTCAGTTTCCTTCCTGTTTTACACCACTCATTCTCAATCTTTTCTGATAGTCCATTTTTCTCCTCTTTCTTTTCAATGTAAAGTGTTCCAGGGCTCAGGCTTTGTTTTTTTTCTATTCAATAGCTATAATATTTTCCATCTGATCTTGGCTATTTTTCTGTCTTTTTACCTATTATAGTTTGTAGCTCAGAATTATTTTCTGACTTCCAGATTCATATGTGTATCACACAGCCTGCTTGACATTTCCATGTGAATGTCTAATAGACATTTCAAGCTCTACAAGTCTAAAATTGAACTTCTGGTCTCCCCTCTCAAACCTACTCTATTCACAGCTTTTTCTTTCTCAGTCAATTGCATCTATGCCAATATAGTTGCCCTAAAAAAATCATTAAATTATTCTAGACAACCCACTTTTCTTATATCCCTATATTTGTTTAAAATTCTGTGGTCTTTACTTTCAAAATATAGAATACGACCCAAGCTCTCCAAATTTCCTATCACAAACAGTGGCTGAAGCAACAATGTCTTTAGCCCGGATTTTTGCAACAGCCTTCTAACAAGTTTCTCTACTTCTACCCTGAACTGTCTAGAATATATTCTTAATATAGCAGTTAGAGGGGTTGATTTAAAATAGAATTCAGATCATATTACTAGTCTACTGAAAATGATGCAGTGTTTCTCATTTCACAAAAGCAAAATCTTAAAGCCCTACTGTGCTCTTTGAGATCCTACCTAATTTCCCCCAGTTACATCTTTTAATCAATTTCCTGATAGTTTTTATCCTATTCACTCTACACCAAACACACTAGCCTTTCTTCCAGGCCATGAAAGTGTCAGGTGTCTCTGCCATAAAGCTTTTCTACAAATGGGTTCTTCTGTCTCAAATGCTTTTCCCCCAGGTATTTGCATGGCTCACATCTGAACATTGTGCAAATGTTACTATGTCACTAAGCCTCCCTTAGTGCTTAAAAGTACAACCTACCTGTACCATCCCTTACCCTCTCAACCCTTCCTGTCCAGCTCTACATAGTTTTTTTTTTTCCCATAGCCTTTATCATCTTCTAACTTATTTGTTTTTAATATTGTAAGTTATTTTATAATTTTTGTTTTCCCTAATAGGTGTTATAAAAGAAACAGGGATATTTGGCTTACTAATATATCCCAAGGGTCTACAATATTTCCTGATATACAGCAGGCATTTTTTAAATCTAAATGAAATAATAAGATGTAATGTTTATTGAGCACTTAATATTTGTCAGACACTGTACTAAGTGCCTTGCAGGTCTTGAGATATTGTCTCTCTCTTTCTGTCTCTCTGACTCAGTCTCTGTCTCTGTCTCTCTCTCTCTCTCTCTCTCTCTTTCTCGCATACACACACACACACACACACACACACACAAAGTGAGACAGAAATAGATAACGTTGTAAGGGTTTGGGATCATTAACTCATTTTGTCTGAAAAACAAACCATACTAGAGTGGATATTACTATATTTTCCACTTTGTCAAAGAAGAAAACTGACGTCCAGAAAATTTTGTAACTTGCTTAAGGCCACATAGCCAATAAATTGTGAAGTGGATATTCACATAAAGGCAGTCTGGCTCTGACATCCAAGCTTTCAACCACATGTATACAAATCTTATGGTAGAAAGTAGGAAAGCTGAGATTTGAAGGCGAGTGGTCTGATTCCAGGGCCCACGTTCATAATTAACAGCATATATTTTATTCAATGCTAGATCCTTAGGAATAAATTGGAGCCCATTGACCAGCTGAATGTGTTGTTTTTCAGTCCTATTGTCAATAGGCAGTAGAAAGAAAGAGTAGACTGCTATAAACGTATTTAATGTTCACAATGAGTTTGAGATACAGGAACTTAACTTCCTATGCTTATGAACCAAGTAAATATATGCCTGCACTGAATGTTATCCTAAGTGATATGTAAACAATAAGAACATAAGCGTGTCACTTAATCACTCTAAGCTGTTTATTTTCTATTTTACCAAGATGCAACAAGTTTGAAAGGATAAATTTTAAATTTCTGATTTTAGCATATTGTGACTACAGGTGGTAATAGGAGTTTACATTATTCATTTACTCTTTTTCAATTTAATATGAATCATTTCACACAAAATTTTATTTATAAATTAATTGCACAAAATCATCATAATCTTAAGCATGTTCACCATCATCATCAAAATGGGAACTATTGTTTAAATCCACATGTTGAATTTAAAAATTAAGTAAGCCATTTATATTCACAGATGTCAATGATGAGAAAGAATAAATTTATAGCAAGGATTACAATTAAGTCTGCTTGCCTTTTTTCTGCAATGTGACTGTGATTATGATTTATCCTTTGAAGCTTATTTCTTCAGAAATCATGCTCCATTGTTATAATTCGTTAAAAATGTCCCATCGTAGTTATGAATTTTAGGTTTATGGCATTGGAAGTTTTCTCAGGAGATATATATATATACATACATATATGTGTGTATGTGTATATATATATATATATATACACACACACACACATATATGTATATGTGTGTGTGTGTGTATATAGATATATTTAAATGAACAAATTTAAATCCTAAATTCCGTGTATTAGGAGAAAGTTGTGTAACTGTGTCAGATAATAAAGGAAATAAAATTTACCATAGAGAAAAGAGTTTCGTAGAAACATCTGCCAAGAGCTTGGCATGGAAATTTAGGGAGTTTACTCTGAACATTTTCAGAGCATGCTATTGTTTATCAAGGCTATCTATCCAGATTTTCTCATAAATAATTGAAATTTAATTTTTCTTCTCAACATAGTTTCAATTTAGAATTATGCATTGCAAACAAAGTAACTGGGAGTTTTCCTCCTAACAAGGGTACACTTTAAAAGCAGCTGTTGTCATTTGGAAGAAAACTTAAACATAACTTGATGTTTTATCATTATTTTACATTTCCTAAGGGTTGCAAGAATTCCAAGAGAAGCTGCCTTCTCAGAAATATAAACTATGAAGTGATCATCAGATTTTGATGAGCATTTTTGAAACATATGATGATATCTAGAGAACTTACAATATAATGTGATATTCATGTTGCCTAACAGCCTTCAAAATTCTCAATTTTTATTTACTAAAATATGCAATAGATGCAGAGTGCTACATTTAAATAAAAACTAATAAAATTGTTTATGTAATTACTGTTTCCATTTTTATAACACTATGTCCATTTAAAAATTTTATGTGATATACTGTGAAAGTTGTGGATACTAGGAAGAAATCATTTTTTTTGTCAGACCCAAAGAAACTGGAGCTGGGAGAGCCTAAAGTGGGAAGGCTTATTCTTGCAATTTTGAGATAAAGACTGTCTCAAGGACTTTCTAAAATAACCCTACAAGATATTTTTTTTCTTTAGGACTACAGCGTTTCATGTAAGATATTCTCAAAAGGACATCTGCCCAGTAACGTAGCTCCACCAGTGAACTTATGCCAACTTTTCCTTGGGTCTCTGGACCCAATGAACTCTGTTTCCAAGCAGCTTATATGAACTTCCTCTTTTGCCAGTAAGTTTCTCCTTACTCTCCCCTTTTTAACTGCGTATGTGGCTTGCCATAACTGTGCATGTCAGGCCATAATCCTCTTTTCTAATTCCCAGATACATTCAGCATATTTGGAGGTTTTTTTCTCTGATTTTTGTGTTTTTTTTTTTTGGTTGACAATATAAACACACATACAAATATGTATAAAACACATAAATTGCATTTTCCTAGGTCAAAAGTGCTCAAAAGTCATATGTGTGTGTATATATATAGACAATTATAATATTTATATATATGTTCAAAAGTGTTCAAATATATTTGTGTGTATACATATAAATAATTATAATACTTATATATGAATATTATCAATAAATATATGTAGTGGTTTTAGCACTACATATATTTATTGGTTTTCTAGAGAAATGAACATTTTAAAAAATGACTTAATTAGTTATTGCCAAATGTTAAATAATATGAAAATAAAACACTAAAAACAATAGAACTTACTTCATATTTTATTCTATACTATATTACAGATAGATTTGCATGTTTAATTTTCAAATAAAAGCACAAAATGAGCAAGAATTTTAAATATTATATGGATATAAATGACATACATGTCCTATATGTAAGGAAATTTATTAAACTAATTTAATGGGTGCATTTTATTCAGAAATTTTTTGTAAGATTTAGGACTACCTCTTAAAATAATTATTCAATTATATTCAGCATATGTATATATATATATATATATATATGAATATCTCCGTTAGCCAACTCTTTAAAATTTTAATTTGAAGATTTAATTAATTAAATACTTCCTGATTTTGGAGGAGGGAAAATTAAAGATAATTTAAAGCCGCCCACTATTGGATTTTAAAGTCTGTCTAATGCAGTAGAAGTATCTTTGGTAATAAAATTCTAAGACTTGATGTTAGCCCGTCTCAGCCACTTCCTTATGAGCAAGTAGTAAAACCCTTCAACCTGTTTTTATAACAATGAGACAGATGTAAAGGTGCTCCACCTGGGACTAGCTCAGAAACTGATGTAATGTAAAATAACATATAGTCACATTGTTTACTGTTAAGCACTAAAAAGGTAAAAGGTTGTTATTTATTCCTGCAATATTAATTTTAGGCAGACACAAAATCATGTTTGATCTCACATTCCTCAGCTTATTATTATTTTTTTTTGTCCAAAAAGATATTTTTTATTCAACATACTGGCTATACAAATGATTTATTTTTAAGTACATTGGTATCTATTACTGCCCTAAAGATGATATCTAAATGTACAAATGCCTGAAAATGTATATATATATATATTTCCCCATTTATTTATTTTATTGCATTTTAGGTTTTGGGGTTCTTCACATGTACTCCTCAGCTTATTTTTAAAAAATGTTGAATCCATGTTCATATGTTAATTGATGAACTGACTCACCTTCAAGGTTACTGAAATCATACTTTCTTGTCTATCAATCTTATATTTTGTGATTTTAAAATATTATATATTTTTGAGGGGAGATAAAAAGTGGAATTTTAATAATATTTCTATGTGAACAAAAAACATACATCTAATGTTTTGTATAATATCAAAGGTTTTGATATTTCTTTGTATAAAGCCAATGTTTTAATTTATGTATTTGCTCAGAGTTGCCATTTTTATTTCATGACTAATAAAAATGCATGCATTAAGGAAGAATAGCTAATGGATGCTGGGCTTACTACCTAGGTGATGGGCTAATCTGTGCAGCAAACCACCATGGCACACTTTTACCTGTGTAACAAACCTGCACATCCTGCACATGTACCCCAGAACTTAAAAGTTGAAGGAAAAAAAAGCATGAGTTTCAGGATACCAGGTTTTCTTTTATTTTTCCAAAAATACTAACTCTTATTAAATGTACTAGAAGTACTGTATACATAATTCATATGGAGATACTGGACATACACATTTTTTAGAAAATTCCCTACATTATTTGGAGTTACACATCTGGCTATGAGCTATATGTTTATGGCAATATTTAAATAACAAATTGTGAACATTTCCAGCAATAGACAGCCCTAATAGAACAAATAAGTGTTTGATATTGTGATAAATGTTTATTATATAACACCTCATTTAATCCATACAATAATCCTCATTAGATCAATTTTCAGGTGGCAAAACTAAGGCTTTGATAATTTGAATGACTTGATGGAGGTTGGTGCTGAAGGTTCTAATTCATTTCTGTCTGAACATGTGTATATTTTTAATGAATTCGGTGTAAGGAATAAAAATAAAACAAGTAAACGAAACATGGGATTGTAACAAACATTTAAATAGTAAAACTATAGATAACACAAGTAAGTTAATTTGGAAATAGGTAACTGAGAATTAACAGCAAAATTAAGTCATATAACTGTGCACATCAGGGACAGGGTTTTGAAAACGATGGGTTTCTTTGTGTAAACACACCAGGAGAAGCTTTCATGTAGTGCTGTTCAATTGAATAAAGGAAGGATGCTCTATAAATTTCCCTCTGACATTCTTGTTTACACTTCTGGAAACCTCTGAGGTATTACAACTGTATGGAAGAGGTGAGAACTAAACTTTGGAACTTATAAAGAGAGCAAAGGTGGTTCCATGTAAGTTCAAACTACCACTACAATGCAATTTCTTGTTTTAATGAATTTGTATCTGTAACAGGCTAAAACACAGAGTAACATAGAAATAACATTGATTTTGTCTTATCCATATACCTTTAGATTGCTGAGGTCTTTATGGCAAAAATTATCAAGTATTGTAATTAATGATTGCATCAGTGATGTTTTGTCTTTGAAATTATCTAATATATGAATATTAAGGTACGTGTTTATTGCAACTTAAATATGAAAATAATCCATACTACTTATTTCTAAACATGATTTCACTAAATTTTGTATCATGACAGTTAAAATATATCAGTTTATATATATATTTATATAATATATGTAAATATAAATTTATATATTTTATAAATTGTGCAGTGGCATGATCTTGGCTCACTGCAACCTCAGTCTCCTGTTCTCAAGCAATTCTCCTGCCTCAGCCTCCTGAGTAGCTGGGATTACAGGCATGAACCACCATGTCGGGCCATCAGTACATACTATATACATATACACACATATATACATATGTGTGTATATATATACATACATTTACACACATATATATGTATATATACATATGTACATACATACGTATATATGTATGTATGTACATATATATGTATATATGTATATATGTATGTAGATGCATATATATGTATATATATACATATGTGTGTATATATGTATATGTATGTATATATACATATATACGTGTATATATATACACATATGCGTATATATACACACATATATGTATATGCATGTATACATATATACATACATGTATGTATGTATGTACATACATGTATGTATACACACATATACATATATATGTATATATGTACATATATATATACTTTTTTTTTGAGATGGAGTCTCACTCTATAGCCCAGGCTGGAGTACAGTGGTGCAATCTCAGCTCACTGCAACCTCCACCTCCTGGCTCCCGGTTCAAGCAGTTCTCCTACCTCAGCTTCCCAAGTAGCTCGGATTACAGGCACCAGCCACCATGCCCAGCTAACTTTTTGTATTTTTTAGTAGAGAAGGGCTTTCACTGTGTTGGCCAGTCTTGTCTTGAACTCCTGACCTCGTGATCTGCCTGCCTTGGCATTCCAAATTGCTGAGATTACAGGCATGAGCCACCATGCCCGACCCAGTTTATATTTTTGAGATGATTTTTTTTTTTTGCCTTTTCAGGTTAATGGCAAAATTGAGTTCAAGTATGCTCCCTCTTCCCACACATTCACAGTCTCCCCAACATCAACATTCTATACCAAGATGGTACATTTGTTATAGTAGATGAACCAACATTGCCATATCAGTATCAATAAGGCTATAGTTTACATTTGATTTCACCTAGGTGTTGCACATTAGCTTTGACAAATGTACCAAGACATGTACCCATTGTTCTAATATCCTACAGATGGTTTTAGTGCTCTAAAAATCTATTATGCTCTACGCACTCATCTCTTCCTCTCCTTTATCCCTTATCAATCACTGATATTTCTACTGTCTCCATAATTTTGCCTTTTCTGGAAAGTCATACATTTGGAATCATACAGTATATAGAATTTTTAGATTGGCTTCTTTGTAATATGCATTTACTTTTTCTCCATATCTTTTCATGGCTTAATAGTTCATTTTAACAATGAATGATGTTCTATTGTATGAATGTATCACAATTTATTTATCCATTCACTTACTAAAGGGCATCTTGGTTGTTTTCAAGTTTGGGGAATTTTGAACATGGCTGCAATAATCATCTATGTACAGGTTTTGATGTGTACATTTTCTACTTATTTATGTAAATACCAAGAAGCACAATTTTTGTCTTAAATGTTAACATTATGTTTAGTTTTGCAGGAAACTGTCAAGTAGTCTTCCAAAGTGGTTGTATCATTTTGCATTTCCACCAGCAATGAATGAGAGTTACTGTTGCTCTACTGCTTCTCCAGTACTTGGTATTATCAGTGTTCTGGATTTTGGCCATTTTAATAAGTATGTAGAAGTATCTCAATGTTGTTTTAATTTGCATTTTCCTGATGAAATATGGTGTAGAGCATATTTTCCTTTTAAATTTATTTTTAATTGACAAATAATAATTGGATATAACTTATGGTGTACAACAGAATGTTTTAAAATATGTAAACATTGTGTAATAGTTAAATTAAGATAATGAACATATGCATTACTGGAAATACTTATTTGTGGAGGAAACTTAAAATCTACTCTCTTAGCAGTTTTCAGGTATACAATGCATCTTTTTAAAGCTATAGTTACCATGTTGCACAATAGATCTCTTGAACTTATTCCTCTTGTAAAGCTGAAATTTTGTATCCTTTTGATCTGAAGCATCTTTGCATATGATTGTCATGTGTGTATCTTCTTTAGTGAGGCGTCTGTTAAAGTCCCAGGCTCAATTGGTAACTGCATTGTTTACTTCTTTATGGTTGAATTTCAAGACTTTTTATATCTCAAAGCAGGGATCCCCAACCCCTGGTCCATGGACTGGCACCTGTCTAAGACCTTGTGAGGAACAGGCGGCTGCACAGTAGGAGGTAAGCGGTGGGCCAGTGAGCATTACCACTTGAGCTCCACCTCCTGTCAGATCAGCAGCAGTATTAGATTCACAAAGGAGTGCAAACCTGTTGTGAACTGCATATGAGCGAAATCTAGGTTGTATGCTCCTTCTGAGAATCTAACTAATGCCTGATGAATTCAGATAGAACAATTTCATCCCCAAACCATCTCTCTTCTCTATACATGAAAAAAATTATCTTCCTCCAAACTGATCTCTGCGCCAAAAAGATTGAGGATCACTATTTTAAAGAAGAGTCCTTTATCAAATATAAATTTTGATCACCGTTGCAATTTTTGTGAAGGTTGTAAGGTTTATGTCAGAAATCATTTTTACCTGTGAATGCACGGAAATCCTTGTTGAAAACAACATCTTTTCTTCACTGAATTGCCTTTGATCTTTTGCCAATGATCAGTTTACTATATTTGTATTGATCTGTTTCTGAATTCTTTATTATGTTCCATTGATTTATTTCTTCTATTCTATCACTAATTCTAACTCTTTTGATTATTGTAGCTTTATAGTGGGTCTTGAAGTCTAGCAATGTCAGTGCTCTGACTTTATGCTTCTTTAATATTGTGTTGACTATTCTGAGTCCTTTTCCTCTCTTTATACATGTTTGAATCAGTTTTTTAATATCCACAAAATAACATTCTGAGATTTTGATTGGGTTCTCAATTACTGCATAGATCAAGTTGTGTAGATGTGATATCTTAAAAATATTTAGTCTTCTTGTCCAGGAACATAAAATATTTCTCATTTATTTAGTTCTTATTTGATTTTTTTCATCAGAGTTTTGTAGTTTTCTGCTATAACTCTTGTACACAATTTCTTAGATTTATACCTAAGTATTTTTATGAGTAGCTAATATAAATGGTGTTACATGTTAAATTTCTATTTTAAGTTTTCATTGCTGGTGTATAGTAAAACAACTGATTTTTTGTATTAACTTTGTATCACTCAAATTTGCCATAATTGCTTATTAGTGATAGGAATATTTTTTGATGATTTTTAGATTTTCAACATGGATAAACATGTCATGCACAAACAAAAACAATTTTATTTTTTTTCTTTCAAAACTGTATACCTTTTATTTCTTCCTCTTGACTTACCATTTTAGTGAGGACTTTCACTATTATGTTAAAAAGGATTGGTAAAGGGGATATTTTTGCTTTGTTCCTGGTCTTAGCAAAAAAACGCTTCCAGTTTCTAACTTTAGATGGTGTTAGCTCTACGTTCTTTGTAGATGTTCTTTCTGAAGTTGAATGAGTTCCCCTTTATTCCTAGTTTAATCAAAGTTCCATCATAAAAGGGTGTCTGTCCTATTATTGCCAAATGCTTTCTCAAAGTTCCATCATAAAAGGGTGTCTGTCCTATTATTGCCAAATGCTTTTCTGCATCTATTGACATGATCATGTGATTTTTTTCCCTTTAGTCTGATAATGTGATGGCTTATATTAATCGATTTTTTTTGAAGTTGAACCAGCTTTGAATACTTGAAATAAATTCCAGTTGGTCATGGTATATAATTATTTGCTATATACTTTTGAATTTAATTTGATAATATTTTGTTGATGATTGTTGCATCTGTGTTTATGAGGGATATTGATTTGCAGTGTTATTGTAATGTCTTTTTCTACTTTTGCTATTAAGTTAATGCTGGCCTCATAGAATGAGTCATGAAGTATTGCCTCTGCTTGTACATTCTGCAGGAGGTTGGAAAGAATGGGCATGATTTTTTCCTTAAGTATTTGATTAGCTTTAATTAGTGAATTTATCTGGGCCTGGTGCTTTCAGTTTTAAAAGGTTTCAATTTTGCATTGAATTACTGATTCAATTTTTAAAATAAATATGAGTGTATTCAAACTATTTCTTTTTGTTTGAGTTTTGGTGAATTATGTTTTTCAGGGAATTGGATAATTTTATCTGGTTTATCAAATTTGTAAACAGAGTTGTTCATAATATTCCATTACTTTTTATTATTTTTGAGATATGATAGTGATGGTTTGTCTTTCATTTCTTTTATTAATAATTTGTGTCTTCTCTCTTGTTGTCTTAGTCATTCTAGAGATTTTTCCACTTGAAAGATATATACATATGTTATATATTTTTACCTTTTTATATAAAAAAAATATACATGCATCTTTGAAAGATATAAACATATATGTGTGTGTGTATATTATATATATATCTCTTTTTTTTAGACAGAATCTCGCTCTGTCATCCAGACTCCTAAAATTCTGAGATTACAGGCATGAGCCACTGTAGCCACCTTTGAAAGATATTTTAAATGAGCAACTTTTTGGTTTCATTAATATTGTAGTTTTTAGTTTACTGATTTCTTCTCTAATTATTATTATTGATTTTGTTCTGCTTACTTTGGCTTTGCTTTCTTTTAATTCACAGTTTTCCTATCTGAAATGTGAAAAGAGTAGAATATCTTGTGATCTCTTGTTCTAGCCAACTGTATCGTTCAAATAAACTTGAAAACACTAAGGTACATGGTCACATTTAATTTGTTAAGAGAAAAATTTTGCTCTGACAGGCTTGAGTAACACTAAAAAAGATAATTAACTTGATTATGAGGCAATTTCTATTATATTTGTTCATATATAATTAAATTAATATGTTCGTTTGTTAAACACATATTAATTTAGTCTAGGAAACAAGGGTGACCAAAAGCTCACGCAATCTTTCCTTTTAAATAAAGATACAATGACTCTTAGGAAACAATCTAATGAGAAAGGCAAGCATGAATCAAATCATCATAAACATATACATAAAATTATTGTGTTTACTAGTGTATCCCCAAAGCTTAGAACAGTTTGTGATACTTAGAAAGTTTTCAATAATATGTACTGAATAAATTAGTTTGTAAGCAAAACTATAATAGGGAATCATGTTCCATAGTCCCATGAGAGTGCATAACAGAAATAGTTTATTTTCAAAATTAACTTGGGTGGGCCAAGGTTTTCCATATGTAATAAATGCTTGACCTGAAGTCTGAAAAATTAAACAGGATAAGAGAAGGGGACATTTCAGATGGAGAATACTTCATGTGCAAATAATTTGTGGATAGAAAGAACATGACCATGAAAAGAAGTGCAGCAAGACCAGTGCACTCCAAGAACACAGCACGAGGAGTGAGGAAGAATGACGAAGAGGTAGGTAGGGAGCAGTCCATCTTGGATTTCTTAGATAACGTTAAGTATCTTTTATGCTTCTATTTGTAACTTTGACATATGTAATATTTCTTTTCATTGTATAAAGCCAAATGACTGCAGTTTTCACATTACATAATCAATTAAAAACCTTAATTGGTAACATAATATAAAAATATGATATAATACTTCTTTCCTATTATAACAGAGGTAGGTCATGGGGAATCTATCATCCCCAGTAATGATACTGGAGATAAAGGTAAAAATAAGCCGTAGAATGATTATAAGGAAATTAAAAAGCTATGCATACTTTGTTGTATGAGTGACTTACGAGCTTTCATTTCAGCTGGTAGCCAGTATGTTATCGTGAGCTAACATAGTGCATCAAATTGTCAAGTTAGAATCTCAGAAATCAGGCATCTTTCCAGAATCTCAAGCTTTACTCATAATTACAACCAAAAGTCATCGGCAAAGCAGGAGATGTTGAGATAAACAACGTGATTCATTAGGTTCATTTTTTTTTCTCACAGACACATGCTGTCTTGTCTCTCTCAGAGTAAAAGATGCAGTCTCATCTGAGATTGATGTGTTATTTTATACATCAAGGTTTTGAAATATTCATCCTGTATTTCAGATGAGGTAAAACACCTTACTTACGTGACATTTCCAGGTTCACCCACAGCGAGATGATTGTAAACACCCCACATTCTGTGTGCTTGAGTGTCAACCAAGCTGTACTATTCTAACCTCAATCACTACAATTTTTAAATTGTTTTTCATTTCCTTCACTGGAGTTCAAACCATTTCTAAACCAAGCTAGTGCTTGGTACCACAATAACATGAACTGCTCTATTTATCATCTTTCCTCAAAAGGTGAATATTAGTTCCTGGACACTCTCCCCACCAAGTGTGATCTGATTCACAGTTCTTAACAAAGAACTGTTAAGAAGGTGGCTGACACCACCACCTTAAGTGTCAACAGTATTGTCAACCACTTAAGTGTTGTCTTTTCTTAGAAGTCTCTGTTGATATCACCTCCCATCGGCCTCTTAAGTTCAGATTCCCTAGGAAGACGTTACAGCAAATCAGGTTAACCTTACATTTCCTATGACATTTTACACGCTGCTTTGGGATGTCGATCACTTGGCTCAGCAGCCAGATTTATGACCATAACCAATTTCTCTGCCTCTGATATTTTCTCAATTCTTTCTCCATTTTTAGCTGGCCCTAATCTGGGAACTCCCAGATTAATATACTCTTAGTCAGGTATCTTTGCATTTGCAAACTTGAAAATACTTTTGATATAAATGCCAGTCAATATTAAAATATTTCAAGATGTAGAATTGGTGAGTAGGTACCTAAGTTGTTGGTATGGTAAAGATGATATCCAGTTCACTTTTTACTTTGCTTAATTTAGGATTTGGATAAAGGAGCTTCACTTGAAGGAATGCAAAAATTATTTATAAGATACTGTTATAGGTGCTATGAGTGATAGAAAGAATGAAAAGACAAGATTCCCATTTTGATACCCTGACCATAGCACTTATAACAGTTCTTTAGGTCCAGATTTATATTCACTTATTACAAAGACAAATAAATAGACTGTGTTGATCTTATTGGATGACTTCTTATAGATAGTAAGCAATATCTTAAAACAATTTATTAAACAATATCTGTTTCAAATACTCTTGTTTATAGCTGAAAGAGGTGTTACTACAAATTCCTAATGATCACTGTAAAATAACTAAAACAAGATAAAATCTGACCATATATGTTTTATAAACCAACATATGTGTGCTCACTTTTCTAAAAATAGAACCTCTTGTATTTTTCAGGGAACTTTCATCCTTTCTGAGGCTGAACAAATTCAAACGCACTTGATGATTCAGTCCCTCTCAGCAGGGAAGCTCTTGTATCCAGGGAAACCAGTCTGGGTTGCCAGGACCTAAAGATAAGACAGGAGGAGCCCCACTGCCTCGGATGTAAGGAAGCAATCTGTTATCTATCTCTTTTAGTCAAGGCTTTTTTTGTACCTGTGATGCCTCCTGGCCAATCTGGAAACACACCTGTGCCCCTAGCATGTCTGTCATCTACTGTCTCACCATCCTTCCCCACACTCCACCCATGGAGATGATGGTTACAATCAAAAGAAAACTTTTTCAGATCTGTGTTGGTGTCTATGGCTCCACATGCAAGCATGGAAACAACAGCAGGAGATGTAGTTGTCTTTTTTGAGTCACAGTGCGAAACTTCTATGATATTCACATAGCAGCTGCTTTCTTGGAGTCACTCAGTCAAAAATCACTGGCTTTGTTCAATATGGGGTAAGAACTCAAGTACTAGAGTCAGAGTGACCATGATTTGAAGCCTGACTTTGCCATTTACCACCATTCAGATCTTAGTAAATTATTGAGGCTCCTTTATCTCATGCCATAAATGAAATGAATATACAGCATCATATATACAGATGTTGAGTGGATTAAATGTGAGTATATATTTAAATGGCTATGATAGTGCAGAAATAAAATAACTCTTTGTAATAATATATGCTAATATTTTGTGTTATGCTTACTCCTTCATCCCCTCTTTTTTTTTTTAACATCTGAGTATATGGAAAAAGATAAGGAGCCAAATATACTGGAGAATAAGATTTAGGGGAAATGCCGAACTATGCTTTAATGATTCCATGAAAATCCTAGGCTTAAGATCTGTATGTTCAACTGCAACTACAAGGAAAAAGAGTGAGATAATCGGTCCACAGAACAAATCCTGAGTTTGTTCACTTGAACGTATGATAAGGCAGTGGGCTGACTCTCATTCAGACATTGACCGAAGAGGGGTAGATGAATTCTCTGTCCTCATGCTTAACTTCTCCCTAAACATGATTGCCTAATTAATGACTTGGGCAGTAGTCTGTGCCTGTTACTGTGTGAGAGAAGAAACAGATACCACATGATCCAGCTTGGATCCTGATTCTTATCAACATATGAAGGAAGAAGAGCTAGTAGAATCAGGGAGAGAAATAAAGTATTACATGAATTGCTTGGGCTCAGGAGTTTGAAACTAGCCTGGGCAATAAGGTGAAACCCCATCTCTACAGAAAATAAAACAATTAGCTGGGCATTTTGGTGCATTCCTGTAGCTACTTGGGAGGCTGAGCTGGGAGGATCGCTTGATGCCAGGAGGCAGAGATTGCAGTGAGCCAAGATCAAGCCACTGCACTTCAGCCTGGGTAACAAATAATTAAACGAGAGCTTCTGCACAGCAAAAGAAACTATCATAAGAGTGAACTGGCAACCAACAGAATGGAAAAAAACGTTTTGCAATCTACTCATCTGACAAAGGGCTAATATCTAGAATCTATAAAGAACTTAAATAAATTTACAAGAAAAAAACAACCCCATCAAAAAGTGGGGGAAGGATATGAACAGACACTTTTCAAAAGAAGACATTTATGCAGCCAACAAACATATAAAAAAATGCTCATTATCACTGGTCATTAGAGAAATGCAAATCAAAATCACATTGAGATACCATCTCATACCAGTTGAATGGCTCTCATTAAAAAATCAGGAGACAACAGATGCTGGAGAGAATGTGGAGAAATAGGAAAGCTTTTACACTGTTGGTGGGTGTGTAAATTAGTTCAACCATTGTGGAAGACAGTGTGGCAATTCCTCAAGGACCTAGAAATAGAAATACCATTTGACCCAGCACTCCCATTACTGTGTATGTACCCAAAGGATGATAAATTATTCTACTATGAAGACACATGCACATGTATGTTTACTCCAGCACTGTTCACAATAGCAAAGACTTGGAACCAACGCAAATGCCCATCAGTGATAGACTGGATAAAGGAAATGTGGCACATATACACCATGGAATACTATGCAGCCTTAAAAAAGGATGAAATCCTGTCCTTTGCAGGGACACATATGAAGCTGGAAACCATCATTCTCAGCAAACTAACAAGAACAAAGAGACAAACACTGCATGTTCTCACTCTTAAGTGGGAGTTGAACAATGAGAACACATGGACACAGGGAGGGAAACATCACACACTGGGACCTATGGGGGGTGGAGGGATTAGGGTGGGATAGCATGGGGTGGGGAGATAGGTGAGCGATAGCATTAGGAGAAATATCTAATGTAGATCACGGGGTCATGGATGTGGCAAACCACCATGGCACATGTATACCTATTTGACAAACCTCACTTTCTGTACATGTACCCCAGAACTTAAAGTACATTAAAAATAAAAAATAAAATACAACCATAATATAACAAAATATGAAAATATAAAAACAAATCCAGAACCTATTTTTTAAAAAATAAACAAATAAACCCTCTATTACTCTAGTAAGTCATGGCCCAATGAATGTCAGACTCCGCACTATGCACTCCTGTGTAGAGGCAAGGGTAAGACAGTAAGGGGATGACTGAAGGTCCCCTTCTTGGTGTTACTCCTTATGGGGAAAAATTTTCTTTCTAGATAGACCAAGACCCCCTCATAGGCAAAGATGCATTAGCCTCTTCTTTCCCCAAATCACAATTAGACAGACAGACAGACAGACAGACAGACAGACAGACAGATAGATAAGTTACCATCATTCCATCATGATAATTACTATTTTTTAATTATTACCTGATTAACTCATTTTGATATTTCACTTATGGGTAACTGTGAAAAAGAACAGAATTTTATCCACTACAGAATAATGCCGAAAAAGTAGAGTCAATAGGGGTCCAAGTTGCTTCCTTCATTATTCTAGAAAATATTCCATGATTGACACCTACCTGGACCTTGTAGGCACAAAGTATTCCAGGCAACCACTTGTCACTCCTTGTCACTGCCCTCAGGCAAGTCCAGTGTACCAAGTTTGCTCACATAAATCATCTATCTTTTCATTCATTATTTACCAGCATAAAGTAAACACACATGTGAAAATATAAACAGGTTTTTATTTTCTAATGAAACGTCCAGAAAAGAAAAGATGATATAAATTGTAAAATGCACCTTTATTCATACCATGTTAAGGAGCCTCCAATGAAAATTATTTTAATTAAAACATTACGTGATGTCTTCTAATAACATTGTGAGATTTAAAATTATTTAATGGTTGTTAAAATGTGAAGAAAATGCATCTTAGAAGGAATAAAATGCAGTACGTCAGACAGCATATAATACACATGAGTATAACTGTTGTGTATATCATTATTACCATAAATATAAATAAATGATGTTAGGTGTCATCCATTTAAATAATACAAATACTAATTGAGCACCCATTATTCGCCAGCTACTGTGCTATAGTTTGCAGAATGAACAGCAACTTATTCACATAAATTATCATTGAGGAGGTCATTCTTCTCTTTGGGGAAACATTTCAATAAAATGACAGCCTAAAGAAAATCAAGAATGTGTGGTTAGTGACATTATAATCATTCATGCAGTGCAGACACTGTAGGAAGCAAGCAAGGAAATGAAACAGATAAAGCAAGGGAAAAATGGAGGCACCATTTTTTTTCAGCAACAATGTCTCATAAATTTCAGTACTTGGTGTACACTGCACTGACTTTACAATCAACAACAATTCTGCTACTATGTTGGCTGCAGACATTTTCTGTACCCTGTTTTGCTCTGCCATTTTTGTGAAAGGATGTGAGACATTTATTTTATTGCTCAGAAGTAGAATGTTCTGTTAACCTCTGATCTTTGCCTTATTTTTAGTAAAATTTAAAAAACCTATATACTTTAATTAAGGTATAATACCTCTTGGCTAAATTTTGCTGATATATGCTTTCACTTAAAAAAAAATTCCAGGCCAGGTGTGGTGGCTCATGACTATAATCCTAGTATTTTGGGAAGCTGAAGTGGTTGGACTGTTTGAGGCCAGAAGTTTGAGACTATCCTGGGCAACACCCCATCTTTACAAAACAAGAAAACTAGTCAGGGCTGGTGGCCTTCCTGGCATGTGCCTATAGTCTTAGCTACTTGGGAGGCTGAGGTGGGAGGATTATTTGAGCCCAGGGATTAAAGGCTGCAGTGAGCTATGAGATCATACCACTGCCCTTCAGCCTGGAGACAGAATGAGACCCTGCCTAAAACAAACGCGCGCACACACACACACACACACACACAATTTGAGGTAGCTTAGAGGAATAAATACAGGAGATAGTTAATAACAATGTATTTATTTTTGAAAAGTACTATGAAATTATTTGATTGGTGCAAACTTAATCACGTGTTTTGCCATTTGCCATACTTTCAATGCATATGTTAATTAGTTCAAGCCATTCCACTATGTATATATACATGTTTTGCAACGCTATTTTATATACAAAAAATGATGTATAACTTTCGCCAGTTAAAAAATGAATCAATTTATGAAAAAATGAACAAATATTATTTTAAGAATTCTACCAAAGTACTAATTAAAATATGTGAAAATAAATTGAACATCAGTAAGAAAAGTTTGTTTAAATTTTAAAATACATAATATGTTTAACATATTTAACTACTATTTAAGTAACAGTACATCTTCATCAGAGCTCTTGAGTGACAAAACAAGGTGCATTGATAAATAAGCAGTAATATTTTGAAAGAAACTATACACACATGCACACACACATATAAATACACATATATATACACATATACATATATACATAGACATATATACATAGACATACATACATATATATATTTCTGAGTAGTACTGCTCAACACTGGGTTTAAAATATTCAGTAAATCATGCCATATCCCAGATTTGTTGTTTCATGTATAGAGCATAGGCATAGGAGATAGCATGATAGCATAATTCTTAAGGGCCTGAGGATTTTCAGAATGGTAAACAAGCATTGGCCTCAACTTAAAGTCACCAGCTACCTTAGTCCGTAACAAGAGAGTCAGCCTGTTTACTGAAGCTTGGTAGCCTAGCAATTACTTCTTCTCTCTTGCTATGAAAGTCCTGGACGGCATGTTTCTCTAATATAATATTATAATACTATTTCACATACATAGAAAATGTGTTGTTTAGAGTAGCCGCCTTCATCAATTATGTTAGCTAGATATTCTGGATAACTTGCTGAAACTCCTACATTAGCACTTTCTGCTTCATCTTGCATTTTTATGGTTGTGAAGACAACTTGTTTCTTTAAAGCTCTTGAGCCAACCTCTACTTGCTTCCACCTTTACTTCTGTACCTTCCTTACCTCTCTCAGCCTTCATGGAATTGAAGAGAGTTAAGATCTTCCTCTGCAGTAAGCTTTGGTTTAACGAAATGTGACTTGTTTAATCTTCTATCAAGACAACAGAAACTTCCTCTATGTCAGCAAAAAACAATTTCACTTTGTTATCATTCGTGTGTTACTGGAGTTAGAATTTAAAGGGTTTGACTCTTTTCATTGACAAGAACTTTTCATTTGCATTTACAACTTGGCTAACTGCTTGGCACAAGAGGCTTAGCTTTTGTCCCACCTTTCGTTTTGATATGTCTTCTTTGCTAAACTCAATCATTGCTACCTTTTGATTTAAAGTGAGAGACATGAGACTCTTCCTTTCACGTGAACACATAGAGGCCAATGTATGTTTATGAATTGACCTAATTTTAATATTGTCATGTCACAGAAAATAGCAAGCCTCAGAGAGAGGGATAGAGATAGTCTGATTGGTGGAGCAGTCAAAACACACACATTTGTCAAGTAAGTTTGCCCTCTTATATGGGAATGGCTTCTGGTTCCCCATAATATTTACAGTAGTAACATCAAATACCATTGCTCAAAGATAACCATAACAGATGTAATGATAATAATAGTAAGCTGAAATACTGTGAAAATTACCAAAAAATGCCACAGACGCACGAAGTAAGCACGTGCTCTGGAAAAGCTGCACTGATAGACTTGCTGAATTCAGGGTTGCCACAAATCTTCCATTTGTTAAAAAATACAATATCTGCAAAGTGCAACTAGATGAAAAAATAAAACACAGTAAGTCTGTTTTCAATATTTGTTTCCATCTCCTATCAGAAACCCAGTGTATAATAATTTCTGTTAGGAAAGTATGTGTATATGTATATTTTATCACATTAACTTCTAGTTGTTTTTTGTAGTAACACACATGCATACACACATACACATACACAGATAAAAATAGAACTTTTTACTAGTAAGAAATCACCAGAATTCTATCACATCCTAGAAATTCAGAGAAATATTTTCCGAAATACAATATTAAGAAATCTGGATAAAGAAATTCCTCTAATGAATGGAAACATTCTGCTTCTAGAGAGATAAGCTAACTGGGAAAGAAGCAAGGTTAATTCATTATTGATACCTACAGATAACTTTAAACTCGTAAGATAAAGTTCTAATAAACTGAGAAGCATTTGTGTTTGTGGAATTACAACATTGATATTTTGTAAAAAAAAATGTAAGGGGAATAGAAAGCTAAATATTTGGTTATCACCGGTCAGTTCATGTAGTAATGTGGATAAGAAAACATAATAAAAAATGTATGGCAAGGGATTAAGACTAGCTCTACCAAATATTAAACATATTATACCACAAAATAATTTAAAAAGTGAGGTGCCATCATAAGAAAGGATCAAAAAATAAAACAGACTAGAAAACACAGCAATATTTTACATCATATTTAAAGATTAAAGTATTGCAGAGCAGTTAAGAAGATACAGTGAATAAATGAGTGTATATTTAGATCTAGATCTAGAGAGATAGATACGTAGATGTATAGATAGATAGATAGATAGATATCCACTATAATATAAATATCCCAAATAAAAATCAACTGTTACAGAGGTCAATTATATTAAGCATGTATAAAAATATTAACAATTCATATAAAATATTGTAAATATTAATAAAAAATTTGAAGGACAAAAGAATGACATCATCAATATGGCAGAATAGGAAGACCCAAACCCTTCTTCCTGCCACAGAGACCCTGATGCAACAACAACACACTTATCAAATCCTTTGGTAAGAAATCCAGAAACCAGCTAAAAGTACTCTGCATCTGATGGAAAGCATTATAGGAGCTTCATCAAAGCCAATAGGACAATTTGTTGTACATTCTTCCCATAGACTTTCCCACCAGCATGGTGCTACATGATCGGGAGAAAACTCCCAGCTCCTGGCTTGTTCCTGAGACGGGGAAGAGAGGACTAGACCACACACCTGATGACTGGACCTTTTCGGGAGGGAATGGGGAAGCTGCCCAAACGAATGGCTTCTTTCTTGCCTATTTTGAAATGCTTATGGGACCTAGAATACTTTACATGTCTGGGGCCACAGAAAATAACAAGAACAACAAAAACAGAAACAAAAACTGGGTGGCATGCTGTTGCTCCAGAGGAATGTCACTAGAGCAGACAAAGGCAGATTCAGATAAGTGGCCTCTCTCTCAGAGGCAAAGAAAAGGGTGAAGCGCGTGTGCTACATTATGGATTTCAGGGGGCTGTCCAAGAATGGCTTGTAGGGGGCTGTCCAAGAGACCGGTTTCCATTTTGCCTCTAAGGGTATTGATGGCTCCAACATATTCTAGATTCCTGGGGGACTTGGAGAATTCAAAAGAGCTGGGTGGTGTGCTGCTCCTCTACAGAAAATGTTGTATAGCAAACAGACACTAGAGGGAGCAAGAGATTACAAATTACTGAAAAACGGGTGACTAGTGATAAATATGCACAAATACAGAAAAGACATATACACAGAAAATGTTTGAAAGGTCTCCAGGATCTCTAGAAGGGCTAATTGTTGAAGGTCCTTTCGTATTTGAAACGTGTTTATAAAATTTGAGAGAGGTGGCTATTTTTCAAATATGTGAATGTCAATGTAAAGTTACATGGGACAAGAAATTAAAAATGGAAAAACAGTCCTGTCAAAGGAACAAAATGAATCTCAGGAAATCCACTCTAATGAAACATTAACATATTAGTTTCCTAGCAAAGAATTCAGAATAACTACCATAAAGATATTCAATAATCCCAGGAAAACAATGCATGAACAAATGAGAATGTGAACAAAGAGAATGAAAAAATATGTTAATAAATAAATACAAACATTTTAAAGCTGGCAGCTGAAATAAAATACTTTCTCCAAGAGTTGAATAGCAGAAGTTATCAAGTAGAAGAATTAGCCAACTTGAAAACATAACATTCCATATTATCCAATCAGAACAGCAGAAGGGGAAATAATAAAAAAGAGTCAAGGATAACTAGGGGACTTATGAGAGACAACCCAATGGACAAATACACATAAAATGGGAGTCTTGGGGAAAAAAAGGTAGATAGGGCCAGACAATTTATTTAAAGTGACAATGGTCAAAATTGCTCAAATTTGGGAGAGAAATTAACATCTAGATTCAAAAGATCTAAAAAATTGCCAAACAGAAAAAACTCAAAGAAGTCCTCGAAGACAAATTATAATCAAACTGTCAAAAGTCAAAGATAAAGGGAATTTTGAAAATGGCAAGACAAAAACATTTCACATACAAGAGAATACTCAAAAGACTATCAGTGTATTTAAATATATTTGGCAAGACTTATATTCAACAATGAAGGAGAAGCAATTACTTACACAGATAAACAAAAGCAGAGGGAATTTATTACTACTAGGTTTGCTTTACAAATAAATTCCAAAGAGAGTTTTTAAAGTTGAAACAAACAATAATAATAAAGAGAAATGCAAAAGTATATAAAAGTATAAAACTCACTGGTTAAAGTAAATAGGCCAGGCACAGTGGCTCATGCCTGTATTCCCAGCACTTTAGGAGGCCAAGGTGGGTGGATCACAAGGCCAAGAGATTGAGTCCATCCTGGCAACATGGTGAAACCCTGTCTCTACTACAAATTCAAAAATGTCCTGGGTGTGGTGGCATGAGCCTGTAGTCCCAGCTACTCAGGAGGCTGAGGCAGAAGAATTGCTTGAACCTGGGAGGCAGAGGTTGCAGTGAGCTGAGATCATACCAGTGCACCCCAACCTAGCAACAGAGAGAGATTCCCTCTCAAAATAAATAAATAAATAAATATATGTAACAACACAAAATATTGTAACATGTAATGATATTGTGTAAATAACTTTCAATTCTGCTATAGAAATTTAATTTAAAAGTATAAAAATAACCAAAATATAAAAATAAAAATATTATTTATCTATATAAATAATATACAAATATATAACTTGTGATGTCAATACCATGAAGTGTAGGAAAGATGTAAAAGTGGAGAGTTATTGTATGTGATTAAAGTTAAGTAGTTATCAAGTTAACTTTAAACTGTAACTAAAAAATGTTTTAAGTAAGCTCCATGGTAACCACAAAAATACTTGTAAGATGCTAAAAGAAAATGAGAGAAAAATCCAAACATATCACTAAATAAACTCAAAGAGGATAAAGGCAAGAAAGAAAAAGAGGGACAAAACAGCAGTAAGACAAAGAAAATTTGAATAGTAAATTTTTCCCAATCAGTAATTTCTATAAATGTGAATAGTTTCAACTCCTCAAAGACATAGAGTGGCTCAATGGATAAAAAAAAAAAAAAACCAAGAATCAAATATGTGCTGTCTAGAACAGACTTACTTTATATTTAAGGCAACACAGAATGAAAGTGGAAGAATTAAAATATATATTCCATGCAATTGGTACCCCCAACGAGAACAGAAATCATCATGCTCATATCAGAAAAATGGACTTTAAGTCAAAAAGTGTCACAGAAGTCAAAGAGGGGCATTATATAATGATAAAAGGGTCAAGTCACCAGAAAGATATTACAAAAGTATGTATATGCCCAACATCAGAGTACATAAATATATGAAGCAAACATTATCAGTATTGAATGGAGAACTTGATAGCAACAAAATAGTAGTAGAATATTTTAAAATCCCATTCCAATAATTGGAACACCAACTTGACAGAGAATCAATAAGGAAATAAAGGACTTGAGCAATATTATAGACCAAAAGGACCTAACAGACAGGTACACAACATTCCACTCAACAGCTACAGAACATACACACCTCTCAAGTGCTCAGGAAATATTCTTGAGATTAGATCACATGTTAAATCACAAAACAAGGTTTTTTTCTTTTTGAAAAAATATGCTTAGATTTTGCTTTTATTTTAATTGGAACAGTTATCATCTCAAACATTTACTATTATTTGCGATGTGAACAATCTAAATCTTTTCTATTTTGAAATATACATTATTAATAACTATAGTCATTATATGGTGCTGTTGAACACTTAAACTTATCTTTTCTATTAGACTGTATTTTTTCACCCATTAGCCAACCTCTCTTATCCTCTCTTCCTCCCTACTCTTCCTAGCCTTTGGTAACCACCATTCTCCTCTCTACATCCATAAGTTCAATGTTCTGTTTTTTGTTTTTTTAACCTCCTGCATATAAGTGAGAACACCTTAGGTTGATTTCATGCTTTAGCTACTGTGAATAATTTTGCAATTAAATATGAAAGTGCAGATATAGCTTTTATATACTTATCTCCTTCCTTTCATATATATGCCTAGCAGTGACGTTAACATTAAATAGTAATCCTATTTTAAGTTTTGCAAAACAACTTTTAACAACTTTAAGATGATAGGAAACATAACAAGTATGTCCAATATCTTTTATGACCACAATGGAATAAATAGGAAATCAATAGCAGGAGGAAAACTGGAAATTTTATGACTTCTGGAAATTAACACACTTTTGAACAATAAATGGATCAAAGAAGATATAACATTAGAAATCAGGAAATGTCATGAGACTAATGAAAACAAAAATGCAACATATCAAAACTTATGGCATGTGGCAAATAATTACTAAGAGGGAAATTTATATTTGTAAATGCTTATATTTGAAAAAAAAAATGACTTCAAATAAAGACCTGATTTTACACCTTAAGGAAACAGAAAGACAACAATAAAATTAGGAGAAATAAACAAATAATAAAGATTAGATCATAAAGAAACAAAACAGAGGATAGAAATGAGGTAAGATTTTGTAAAGATCAACAAAATTAACCAAACTTTACATACTCTAAGTAAAAAAAGAAGCTCAAATAAACACAATCAGAAATGAAATGGATACATTACAACTGAGGCAATAAGAATAAAAAGCATTAAAACATAGTGTTAACAATTAAACATTAACAGGTTGGGTTACATAGCAGAAATGGAAAAATTCCTGGAAAGCCATAATTTACCCTGATCGAATCAGAGAGAAATTGAAAATCTGAAGAGATAAATCACTAGTAAGAAAATTAATCAGCAATAAAATATCTCCCAAATAGAAAAGCCCCAGACTAGATATTATTATTGTTTAATTCTATAAAATATTTAGATAATGCAAATCCTCAAACTCTTCCAAAAACTTTGAAGTGGAAGGACCTCTTGCACATTCAATCCATGAGACCAGCATTACCATGATCCCAAAGCCAGAGAAAGAAATTACAAATGATGCAAAATTTTTGACAAAATACTAGCAAACTGAATTTCACCACATATTAAAAGTCTAATACACCATGAATGAGCAAGTAAGATTTATCTTTGGGATGCCATAGTGATTCAACATGCATAATTCAAACAATATAATATGCAACATTAAGAGAAAAAATAATAAAAATTACCTATTATATCAATAGTTGCAGAAAAAACATTTGTCAACTTCAATACACTTTCATGATAAAAAAGTTAACAAATTAAGAGAACAGAAGAAAACAGCTTCACCTTAAACATCACATATGAAAAGCTCATAGCTAACATCATACTTAATGGTGACAATCTGAAATATTTTCCTAAGAAAAGAACAATATTAGAATGCCCACTCTCATTCTTACCTCTCACTTACCTTCATTTTTATTCTTTTTTTTTTTGAGATGAAGTCTTGCTCTGTCACCCAGGCTGGAGTGCAGTGGTGAGAGCTCAGCTCACTCCCAGGTTCAAGCAATTCTCGTGCCTCAGCTTCCCACGTAGCTGCGATTAGAGGCATGTGCCATCACACCTGACTAATTTTTGTATTTTTAGTAGAGATGGGGTTTTACCATGCTGGCCAGGCTGCTCTCGAACTCCTGACCCCAAGTGATGTACCTGCCTCAGCCTCCCAAAGTGCTGGGATTACAGGCCACAGCATGAGAGAATATATTTACAAACACTATATCTGATAAGAAGTTACTATTCAAAATATGTAAAGAAGTCCTATAATTTTATAACAAAAAATGGTTACAAATGGGCAAAGAACTTCAATAGACAATTATTCAAAAAAAAGTTACAAATGGCCACTAGGGAAACGAATAGGTACTCTCAATATCACTATTCTTCAAGTAAATGTAAATCCAAACCACAATGAAATGTTGCTCCGTAACTGTTAGGGTGGCCAACATAAAAAACACAAAAAGAAAAGAAAAGAAAATACAAGTATTGGCAAGAACGTGAGAAAATGCAACCCTGTGCACAGTTGGCAAAAATGTGAAATGGCATAGCCACTAAAGAAAACTGTGTGGATATTCTTTATTAAATAAATAGAAATAATACTGTATTATAAAAATATCCCACTTCTGATTATTTATGCAAAAGAATTAAAATCAAGTTTTTGAGGATATATTTGCATTCACAGAAATCATGGTATTATTCACAATAGTTAAGAGGTAGAAATCACTTAAATGCTTGTGGATTTATGAATGGATGATGAAAATGTGGCTTATACATACAATTAAATACTATTCAGTCACAAAACTGTAATGTTATTACATGGAAGCACCTTTTGAATATCTCGCTGTTTGAAATAGGCCAGTCACAGTAGGATAAACTATGCATTATTTCACATATATCACTTATCTAAAACAATCAAAAGAATCAAAACAGAAAATGGTAGTTTTCAGGAGCTAGCAGAAAGGAAAATGGGTACTGTCCAATGGATATAAAGTTTGTATCATGCAAGATAGAATTCTAATAATTTGTTGTACAATATTGTGCTTATAGTTAACAATACTGAACTGTCCATAAGAATATTTAAGAGGGTAGCTCTCATGTTATATATTTTTGCTATTTTACATAAATATTGAAGGCAATAAATGTTTAAACTTCAAAGACTGAGAACAATTATAAAGAACAGTAATAACACATTTGATTACCCCTAAATGTTAAAAATACTCCAATTATAATGAAATGAGAAGTTAAAGCAAGCAAACTGATACAAACTTAGGACCGACATATAGGATAAATTAGCAATAACTTTAATGTGTAAAGAATTCAGATAAACCAGTGTACTGCAATGTTATGTTTTCAATTATAGAGCAAGCAAAGATGTAACAGAAAATTATCAAAAGAGGCATAACAACTGATTAAACCATGGCACAAAATTTTACCTCAACAATAACCAATTAAAAATCACTGTGTATTAAAGATATATGTTAGTCACCAATCTAGAAACATTAATAATTGAATATCAAACCTCATTATCCTATATGAATTTATCTCTAACAGCCATGTTAACTGGGCCAACCTAACGGAAAACAGTTGAATTTTATAGGCACACACACCTACACACCACACACACACACACACACACACACACACACACACACACAGAGTTAGTGTAGTAGCAAAGCTTATACTACCAAAAAGTGGTTGGTTGGGGAAATGGGTGGTGATTGGGTAAGCTCTTCTCAGATAAATGGAGTGAGTGAGTGAGTAGTGCTAGGCTGAGTATATGCAAGTTGGCTATATTAATTAAGAACATTACAGTTGAAAATAATATGAAACAACCCAAAGTTTAAGCAAAACATTAGTTTAAGGCCAGGTGTGGTGGCTTATGCCTATAATCCCAGCACTTTGAGAGGCAGAGGTGGGTGGATCACAAGATCAAGAGATAGAGACCAACCTGGCCAACACGGTGAAACCCCATCTCTATTAAAAATACACAAAAAAAATAGCCGGGTGTGGTGGCACGGGCCTATAATCCCAGCTACTTGAGATGCTTAGGCAAGAGAGTCACTTGAACCTGGGAGGCAGAGGTTGCAGTGAGCCAAAATCACGCTACTGCATTTCAGCCTGCATTACAGAGTGAGACTCCATCTCAAAACAAAAACACAAAGAAACAAAAAAAAATTAGTTTAATTATAAACGATACTAGAATGTATTACAGAATTCAAGAAAAACTTTAATAAATAAGTGTCAAGATAATAAGTCTAAATATCTAATCTCTTCTTCCTTGGCTAATTGGCCTTCTGAGTCTTGAAACCACGCTCAAAATTTGGCTCAAAGTCCCTGGATAAGACCCTGCTTGATGCATAAATGCCAGAGACACAAAAAGACAATTTATGATATATCTACAGTGTTGGAAGCTAAACAGTGAATACAAATGATTAGACAGACAAAAAAATGTCTATTACAAATATATTGCAACTGCATTTGTTAGGAAGATGTAGGAGGCAAAGACTGAAGATATTTCAAATGAAAAAAATCAGATATCATTTTATAATATGCTTGCACATTAACTTTTAAAAAGGTATAACATTTAAACATCTATTTGCACAAAGTAGTGTGTGATGACACAGAAAATGAATTGTCATGGTGTCCATGATTACATCAAATACAGAAGATTTAGGAAGTCACTAAAGGAAGCAGAGTATAACCATTTAAATATATTTGCAGTGAAAGACTATAGAATTCTGATATATGTGAGAAACTCTACTGATAATCCTTACATTGAAAGGTTGAGTTACAGTAAGAAGCTGTAGAATCAAGACTTATTTTAGTAAATTAGAAAGTCACAGTTTTGGAAAAAAATGCAGAAAGGTTTAAAAGCCTCCATAGAAATTAGTTGATAAATACTCTACTTAATGTATATTGGGAGCAATTGACTTACAAGAGATTGAGAATAAATTGCGAACAATAGGGATAAGGGCCCTAAAATTATAAAATTAAATAGCATGAAGCGCAAAGGATATGTGGAGTAAAAATGGATCAGAAGAAACTATTGAATCAGAATAGAAACTATTCTCTTGGGCTCAAAAGCAAAGATTTCTTTACATTATAATGAAGAAAAACTGAAAGTATTCATCAGAAGCCTACTATTTATTCATTAAATTTATTTCTATATAATTATGTAATAAAACACATTTAGGTCTCAATCCACACAGTTATATTCTCTACAATATGATTTTTGTCATTTATTGATCAATGGTTACAAAAAAGCCATCCTGGACTAGATAAATAATATTTAATACAGTATATAGTCTAGTGCATAAACTGAGAAACATAGTTAATAATGATTTCATATAATTCAATCATAGTATGGCATTTTTCAGATCTTAGCAAGACTATAAAATCATAAAATGATGTAGTAGTTATCTCTGGATTCAAGAGTTTGATGCTTTTACAAATTTTATTATTTTTTTCTGTATTTTTCGAATGTTGATAAATAATCATATAACAGTTTCAAGTAGAAAAAGGTAAAATAAACTTTGAAAATAACTGTACACATTTAAAATGAGTTGCATATTGATGCTATAGCTGTTTTCATTATATCTTTATTGATAATTGTTTTCTGTTATATGTATATCTGCAGTGTGGTGGTTGCAAAACATGTCTGCAAATTTCTTGACACAACTTTCATTAGGGGAAGGGGTTTACATCCCCTTTCAGTTTTAGTAACTGGTTTTCAGCAGCTGTTATACTCTGTAACTTCTGATCACACTCTTGGGCTGTTTACTCTAGGGCTAGAAGTCTGATCACTTTGAGACTGCCATGCTGGAAAGACCACACACATTTTGACACTCAGGTTGACAGCCCCAGATGACCACTCAGCAAACAGTATCAATGCCCAGCCAGATGATTGAGCATTTGGGATGTCTCAGACTAAGTCACCATCTATGACAACTAAGTCAGAGACTCCAAGCTAGAACTGCCCACTGAGTTATTCTTGAAATCTAGGGCAATAAAACAATTAAATTATTGTTTTAAAAGACTAAATTTCTGGGTAATTTGTTGACAGCAATAGTAGGGGAAAAATATTTTTATACAGATACTACCATTTTTGTTCAAAAAATACACAACAGTATTGAAGGGGCTATAACATCAAAAGGTAATGGTGAACAATCGAATAATCAACAGACTCAGGTAATAAATTTGAAATTCAGTGTTTTTTATCCAGTTTAGCTCTACCTATTTAAATAAGCAGTTTGAGCAATGTTAATTTGTATTAAACAGCAATCATCATTCCATATCATGTGTTTTAAAATTAGACCTACTTGTAAATTCCAGCTTTACCAGTTACTATTTTTGTTATTTAGGGACAGTTATTTAACCATTTTTGGAGAAATAGTTTCATATATAGAAATCATTGATAGTTGTAAGAATATTTAAAAATGTGTATATGAAGCAGTTAGTAGTGTGACTATGAATAATATATTTGATAAATGGTAGTTATTATCATAACAAGAGTAAAATGATGCATTTTCTCAGGACATGAATTCTAAAGATAAAAAACCACTTTACTCTTGATTGAATCCATTATGTTTTAATAATGTTTTCAACGAATAAAAGAAAAGGCAGTTCTTTAGTTAATTAGATATTTATTAATGGTTCTGAGTAAAACTGATATTTTATTGCATTAAATAAATCATCTATAATATTTTCCATTATTTTCAAAGCCACAAGACCTTGTTAAATTACGTACATATTCTATGTTCTGTCAACATAGATTATTTTCTTTATAATATCTGTAACTCATCCAGAAAGTAATCTTATTTCTTAACTTATGATATAGTTCTTAAAGGCCAGAATGCAAAAGAAATTATTTTACTTTCTGTAGTGAGTCATATTGTCGTCTATGGAGCATGAGCATGACACTCATATATTTTGACCATTATACTGTATTTTCAATCATTAAATAAATATAATAAGACCCATTAAAGTTGCTTAATAAGCAGGCCATTTACTTGAGTTATTAGAGCTTCCACAAAATAAATGGTAACCTAGTGCCTTGAAAGAGTTAATGTGTCTTTTTGGAAATGTAGGTTGCCAACAGGGCACACCATCTATAATGAGAAAATTAGGATTTACTCCATGCAAGCCAAAAAAGTTATTGCTTCAAACAGAAACAAACAAACAAACAAAATCCAATGAAAGCATACCTTTGTGGGTAAGTTACATATCAGAACAATAGCTGATTTTTAAAATACGTTTTCTTCCGTTATTTCTAACCCATTTATTCTAAAAAAAAAAAAACCCTCAATTTTTTATTTCTGCTGTCCATTTTGCATGAGAAATATTTGCTAAAAGACAAAATTATGACAAATCTAGTTTTACAAATCTTAACTGGCTTTAATTGGCAATTCTAAAATGAAATGGTAGTCTAGACCAAAAATGGTTCAGGATGCTCTACCCCTAACACGTGTAGATTATATTAATAGCCAGAAAAAGGAAATAACATACAGCAAACAGAAGTGAGGTACAGAGACAGCTGGATTGGCTAATGCTTAGTTTTGGTTGGCCTCCCGCCACTACTGACTGAAGCTCAGCTGCTGTGATTGGCTGAGCTCTGTTAAAATGGCAAATTCCTGTTAGGTTTTCAGTTTGCTTACAAACTAAATTAGGCTGCAGTTTACTATGTAGGTTTCCTACTGAGATTTCTAAAATTAACTCCCCTTCCCCTTTTGGTTAGCCTCTCAATTTAAAGAGAATGACCAAAAGTTTGAGCATTGAGGTTATTCTTTGTCATCATTGTAAATGGAATTCTTTGGTCTCAGCTCCCATTGGCCAATAGCAGAATAGTGGGGTTTGTAAGATGGAATCAAGGAAAGGAGACAAACAAAAACTAGGGGAAAAAAAGATTAGTTAACATCAGGTTACTGCAGGTTACTGTTTTTGTAAGTGGTAAAGCAGAGGAGAGTTTTCTATTAGGCTGACTCAGCTAGACTGTGTAAACTAGAAATAAAATCCTAAAAGCCCCATGACTGAATGGACTCTCCCTTGGCCAAAGTAATCCCAGAAAAACCTTAAAACTGAGTTCCCGGTCATGATGGGTTGCGAGGACAGACATGCCTTATTAAAACCTCCTCCCTCTTGTGGTTTAGACACAACAACTGACGAGCGTTAATGTTACAATAGAGAATACAGACTTACAGAGCAGGCTTTTTGTGGCAATAAGGTACCACGTTATAAACAGGACCTACGTCTGTATGCCAGGGAAGGCTTAAGTTACACACCCCTACACTGAAAGAATAAACTATGTTCTAATTGCCACAAGGTTTTTTTGTTTGTTTTTTTGGTTGTTTGCTTTTCTGTTTTAGTTTTTTGTTTTTTCCTTAGTGTTAAGCACTGACATTGAGATAATGTTAAAACAATTTGCAGCTCCACCAGATGCTGACTAATGTACTATCCCCAGCTCTAGTTCCACCAGCCAAAAAGACAGCTTTCTTTGGGCAAGAGACTGATTTCAATAACTTTCTCCAGATAAGAAGACCATGGAACATGAACCAGTTCTGGCTGGTTTACAGAGATTTGTGCACCTGCGTGCTTCAGTGTCTTGAAAAGACATTTTGATGTTAATGCATAATTTCTACCCCAAAGTGAGTATGGGTCATACAATGCATGCATTTTTGTTTAATATGCTTGAATCAGGACCACCCTTATCAGTGATTGTAGCTCCTCCTGTAACCTGTTGAATATGTTTAACTAACATGTTCAGCATAAGGCTCCTACTCTGATCCTCTCCTCCTTTGAAGTACCTGTCTATTGTCTTGGCTGGAGGTCTGCTTCCCAGCCTGGGGGATGGCCGCCTAGCAGGCCATAACCTTTTAGAAGAAATAAAGTCCTCTTTTCTCCTTTCCAAATTTGTAAAATATTGTGTTTGTGTTTTTTAAATGTTAACAACTAGAATTTTCTGTTTTCAGGAAAACAAAACACTGGTCTGTTTTGGGATTGATCTGCTTCCTCAATATTTCTGTTTGATTAAGTGGCATTTAAAATGAATAGCTACAGTTTGGTTTAGTTTGGTTTCGTTGGGCCTAGTGATAAATTTCAAAACAACAGACTCCTATAATTTTGTTTAACATATTCGAAGTATGTAAGAACTTAAACAAAATAGTGTTGAATGTAGGGGAAAAAGAAGATGGAAAATCACATACAGTGAGAAAGAGATGCAAGGCCTTTAAGTAGAAGGAGAAAACTGCTTCCTGAAGAAGACCAGAAAACAGAGTAGAAGTGACTTTGGATTGAAGTGTCTTCAGGTGTCTTCCTGTGTCTCAATAGTCGTTGATATCCTGAATGGAGAGTAGAGTGTGTGGATATTCTTTGTGAGGATGAGACATTTAAGGAGAAGCTTAACTGCAAACCAAGGTGTTACTGGGTAAAACAATGGGCGGAGTAGCCGGCACTCCTCATCATTGTGGCACTTGAATCTGGGATTTGATCAGCAAACCAAATTCACATTATAAAATATGTATGTATTATTAAAAAGCCCTGTAATTTAAAAATATTTTTAAATAAATATAATTTTTAGATTTTTATTCTCAAATATCTCAATTTATTGTTTTGCTTCTATATTTAACATAAGTAAAATTTACCTTTGTTATAGTTGTTTTCGTTCAAAGTAAGATGCTTCTGTGTAATCTACTTCGGAGTAAAATACTTCTATTGTTAATACCTGTTTCTATCATTTATATGCTACTTGTCAATGGGTATTGCATTAACTATTCCAATACACAGCTTTCTCTCTTTAAAATGAGTGAAATAGCATTTACAGGGTAGTCCTATATAATCCTGGGTTCTGCATCCATTGACTCAGCCGTAGACCAAAAACATTGTTTTTAAAAGTAAATTGTTGGAACTGACTGAACATGTACAGACTTTTTCCTTTCTTCTCATTATTCCTTAAACAATATAGCATAATAACTCTTTTCATAGCACTGACATTCTATTAGGTATTATAAGTAATCTAAAGATGACTGGAAATATACAAGAGGAAGTGCATAGGTTAAAGGCAAATACTACACTATTTTATACAAGGCACTTGAGCATCCATGAATTTTTGTATTCATTCAGTGTCCTGGAACTAATTCCTCATGGATAATGAGGGATGACTGCTATTTATAAGGTGATGGTAAATATGACAGGAGTTAAAATCTGTAAAATATGTAAGACAAGAACTGGTAAATGAAGTAAAAATTTTATAAGTGAAACTTTTATTAATATTATGTACATATATACATTTATTTGTAGCATAAAATACATTGTGGCTATCGTTTGAATTTCCCTCCAAATCTCAGGTTGAAATGTGATTCCCCAGTAGTGAAGTTAGGACACAAAGGGAGGTGTTTTGGTCATGGAGTTTGATCCCTCATGAATTGGTTAAAGCCCTTCCTGAGAGTAGGGGGAGTGAGTTTTTGCTCTTAGTTCCTGTGAGAGCTGATTTGTAAAAAGAGGCTGACTGCCTCCCACTCTCTGCTGCTGGCTCTCTCACCACATGACCTCTGCAATTACCAGCTCCCATTTGCCTTTTACTATCAAAGGAAGCAGTTGGACACCCTCATAAGATGCAAATGCTGGTGCCATACTTCTTGTGCAACTTGCAGAATTCAGAGCCAAATAAACCTAATTTCTTTACCAATTACCCAGCCTCAGGAATTGCTTTATAGCAACACAAAAAATTCTAGTACAAATATATAAACTTAATGATGCTCATATATGCATATTAGATTATATGGATAATACTATAATACAGTATACTTTTTGTCCTCTATATATTATATATGCATTTATATCAAATATGAATATTTATGATCAATATTTATAATGTTATAATTGTCAATCTGTCTAACTAGCCCATTCATGAAACCCTGACTATTCTTATTTTATGATAACCTAGTGACAAATGTGACCTAGACATTTTCCTCAGTTTGGCCTAACTTCAGACAGGTTTCTTCCTGCCTTTAGGCCCCTGACTTTATTATCACCTCCAACCTCACAGAATCAAGATGACATAAACAGAAAGGGTACTTACCTCCATTTCTGTAGAGTATTTACTTTAGAAATTCTTTCTCTGCCCCTTTCAGATAAAAGTCTTTTTTTAAAGTTCTTGACAATTTTGCAGTTCAGGAATGTTTTTCTCAAGGAACTGAGAGTAATCTCTTTGTAATGTAACCTTCAAAAATGATAGTACCTCATATTATTTTGCTATGTCCACACCCAAATCTCATCCTGAATTGCAGCTCCCATAATTCCCACCTATCATGGGAGGGACCTGGTGGGAGGTAATTGAATCATGGGGGCAGGTCTGTCCCACACTGTTCTCATGATAATGAATAAGTCTCAGGAGATCTGATGGTTTTATAGTGGGGATTTCCTCTGCACAAGCTTTCTTGCCTGCCACCATGTGAGACGTCTCTTTGCTCTTCCTGCCATGACTGTGAGGCCTCCCCAGACATATGGAGCTGTGAGTCCATTAAATCTGCTTTCTTTATAAATCACCCTCTCTCAGGTATGTCAGCATGAGAACTGACTAGTACAGTACCTCTATCTCCCAATTTCTATGGCAGGGTAGAAGCCTGATTTCAGGTACCTTTCTCCAAATTGTGAAACTATCTCCTGTCAGGAACTTATTAACCTTTGCTTTTCTTTGGATAAGGCCAATTAGTCAGCAAATATAGGTGGTCTATCCTATCCCATCTCTTAAACATACCTCTTGCTGACATAGTATCTTTCTAATAAAAAAAAGCAGGGAAAAATGAAAAATTATATTCTTATATCATACACATTAGCAGAGCTTTGAAACTAAAGCTCTTTTTCATCATTTCAGTCCTTAGCTTGAAAATTTATCATTGAATCGATATAAATACTGCTGATCTGCATTGCAGACTTGATGACAGATTTTATCAAGAAGCTATAATAAAAATTATGATTATTTAGTAAGCATGACATTCATGTAGAATATGTTGCTAACCATGAAATTAATGGCCACCCCTAAATACTCTATTTAAAAAACTTATCTCCAAACCTGAGACTTATCCTTATATGGAAGTATCATGTTTCTTTATATATTAATCTATTGTGTTTATTGTTTCCCTTATTTTTTGTTAAGTCCTTGGAAACAGGAACATTGTCTTTTTTGTTTGCCATGGGATCTCCAGGGTCTGGCCTAGAGGAAGGTTACATAGGTATACATTAATGCATAAATGATTGTGAAAATGGAATCTAAATGTGATCAGCACTCAAGTCTCTGGGAAGCTTATTTCTTTCTCATTTATTCTTTCTTCCACAGACAGCGTTTGATTTACTTCTTTCTTTCTCTTTAAGTTGATTCTCCTTTTACTGTATGCACATATTTAATGTAGGCTCAAAAGATAAACTGATATAAACTCAAAATTCCTGAGTTTACATAATCTAAAATCAAGCAAGTAAAATCACGTCATCAGCCTAAGTGTTAGGACTCTATACCTATAAATTGGAGAATGTCTCAGCAATATCTTTGATAACACATTTGTTAACAAAAGGTCACAGCTAGTATTCTGGAACTTAATGCAGTTGTTAAGAGAAGTATGTTGATGAGAAATTTAAGGGTTTTTAGTTATTTTTTTTTTAATTTATTTTATGAGGCGGAGGCTTGCTCTGTCAGCAGGCTGGAGTGCAGTGGTGCAATCTCGGCTCACTGCAACCTCTGCCTCCTGGGTTCAAGCGATTCTTCTGCCTCAGCCTCCCGAGTAGCTGGGACCACAGGTGGGTGCCACCACGCCTGGCTAATTTTTTTGTATTTTTAGTAGAGACGGGGTTTCACCATTTTGGCCAGGACGGTCTTGATCTCTTGACCTGGTGATCCGCCCACCTAGGCCTCCCAAAGTGCTGGGATTACAGGCGTGAGTTAAGTGGTATTTTTAAAAGATGGCTCCCCTTTTCTTTATTCCCACCTCAAGAGTAGGATCTATGATTCCCCTTGAATCCACGAATCTGGACTTTGTAATGCTTTGTAAAATCATGAGTGACTGTAGATACTTTACAAGTTCAGACCTTAAGAAGCTGGCATCTTTTATGTTATGCCCCTTTAGATGTTTGCATTTAAAACTCATATGCAAGGACCAACTGGCTCCCTGGAGAAGTCCCTGTGGGAAGAAACAGGCTACCAACTATGATTTGCCATCCATGTGAGTAAGCAATCTTGGGAGTGAATTCTCTAGCTCCACTAGAGCTGCTCCAGCTGACACTATGTGGAGAAATGAAGAGCTACCCAGGTGGACTTTGCCCAAATTGAGGATTTGTGTGCAAAATTAACATATTTTTAAGCCAACAAGGGTTTAGCTGATTTGTTTCACAGCAGTAGATAATTATACCATAAGCCAAAAGTGGCCATGTTCTATGCTTAGTTATTGATACTGTGTATGTAACAGAACCTACCCTGCATTTACACTCTGATTTCACCTTATTTAATTAAACATTGAATCAGTTCAATTCTGTCTTGCTACAATTATTTATTTGAATTTCATTGTTAAATGAAGGAAAATTAGATGCTTTTTCACAGGGATCTCAAAAAATGCAAATAGCAATGATTTTTCTCTTTTTTGTTTTAGGACAAGCTCATTGGTAACAAAAAGGGCCTAGCTGTGTCTTTTGCATAATGATTATTCCTAATGATGATTGATATAACAGGGTGTTTTTAATGATATTTTAGCACAGTTCTAAAAGCAATTATTTGGTGTTGTATTGTTTTATTGATTGACAGACTGATTAATTTTACAGTATCTTTTGCATTTGCTGCTTATAACCTATAATGTGAAGGTGAGCAAACCTTCAACATGTGGAACAAAAATTGGAAAGAAATCCAGCCTTGCCTAATACAGATACTAAAAAAAAAAATCCTGGAAAATAATTTTGAACATCTCTGGGTGAAGGTGGGGGACTTGAGTCTATTAAATTGCTACTATATAGGTGAACAGAAAGAGGGAAATTATTTCCATCATCTCTATGAATGAGTATAACAGCTGGAAAATACATCTCTTATACTTCAAGATGATTAATAATTATGTTACAACTTCATTACTTCCTGCCAGATTGTATGACATTGAACATATAATTAATATTTGCAGAAGATATAATAAAATTGAACTAATAATATTCCATTTCAAATTTCATCAGAGGAAAGAGGGAGATTGATTTGCTGTTTTATAACAAAATTTCCATATTCACCTGCCTGAACAAGCTGGGCATAATTGCAGATGGACATTTGTAAAATGACAGTGTTCTATACTTTTCAAATATCTGTGTTTCAATGCCTCATAAATTGAATGGACTGAAAGATGGCAGATGCAGTCTTATTTCTTATTGTGCTGTTTCTCTGTTTGTTGAGGTTGGCAAGAATAAATACAACACTTAACTGTAAAAGCCACAATCAGAAATCAGCATACAAAAGCGTCTGAACAGCAAAGAAAATAATAAACAGAATGAAAAGACAACCTAAAGAATAGGAGAAACTATTTGCAAACCACAAGAGCTTAACATGAAGAATTTATAAGGAACTCAATTCAATTTCAAAAATCCAAATCAAAATCAAATAATCTTATTTTAAAAATGGGAAAAAGAACTGAATATATATTTCTCAAAAGGAGACACACAAATGACCAACAAGTATATGAAAAAAATGCTCAACATCACCAATCATCAGAGAAATGAAAACCGCAATGGAATATGACCTCATTTCACTTAAAATGGGTTTTATGAAGCAAACAAAAGGTAATTGTTGGCAAGGATGTGGAGAAGATAATCCTTTCACACTTTTGGTGGAAATATGTAAATTAGTACAGCTGTTATGAAAAACAGTATAGTAAGTTCCTGAAGAAACTAAAAATAGAACTACCATCTGATCCAGCACTTCCACTACTGGGTATATTTCCAAAGAAAATGAAATCAGTATGTCACAGTGGCTTCTGTGCACCCATGTTTATCACAGCACTATTCACAATAGCCAATATATGGAATCAACATAAATGTTTATTGGTGGGTTAATGGGTTTTAAAAATTTTGGTATATATAAACAATGAAATATTATTCAGCTATTAAAAAATAAAATGTTGTCACAACATGGATAATCCTGGGACATATTATCTTAAGTGAAATATGCCATGCATAGAAAAATAAATATTGAATGATCTCACTCATATATGGGAGCTAAAAATGATCTCATAGAAGTAAAATGTAAAGTAGTAGTTACCAGAGCCTGGAAGGGGAAGTGAGGAGGGACATATGGGAGCAGACTGGTCAATGGGTACAAAGTTATAAGGAGGAGGAATAAGTTCTGGTATTCTACTATACAGTAGGGTGACTATGGTTAACAATAATATATTACATATTTCAAAATAGCTAGTAGAGGGGATTTTGAATGTTCTTATCAGAATAACACAATAAATGCTTTAGGTGGTGAATTTACTAATTACTCTGATTTAATGTTATACAACATATACACACATACATCACATTGCACTACACAAATAGTTTTGTACCAACTAAAAATGAAATAAAACTTAAAATAAGAAATAAGCCTATATATGTTACAATTTTTCTTATTCATATTGGAGGCCAATATAATGAAGAAAAGAACATTTTTAATTTAATTGTAAGCTGGATAGAAATACAATCTTCCCTGTGGATAGAGAATTGCACCCTTTTATTACAACTAGAAGTAAACATATCATAATTGCAGAAGCTGCAAATATTGTAAGTAGAAACTATAGAGGGAAAATTCTGAATAGAAAAATATACTCTGTAGTAATACATTATAATTGAATTTTTAAACTCTCCTTATTAAGAAGAAAATATGAAATTTAATTTTGTATCCAAACACGCAGAAAGCAAAAGAGAAAGAATAGAACTTTATGCATAAATGAAACACATTACAGATTCTAACAACTTTTTTGAAAGATCATGACTAATATATTTTATAATATTCATTAGTCTGTTTAAATACATTGTAGGTTTTACAAATGTATGACTGAAAAAGACAATGAGAATCATGATTTAAACAGGTAAAACAAATAGTAGTAGAGAATTTACATTAAAAATAAAAACTTCAAAATATGATTTTCTAAAAAACAGTGGCTTTGTGTAATATTTTAAGTTTTATATGTTGGCATGTTATTTAAATTGCATTCTGGTACAGGTGCTCCATGAAACATACAAAAGTTGGTAACAACATTATAAATGTAAATATCTTTCTGTATCAGGGACCAATTATGGACTGTCAGCATACATTGACAATGTAAAAGTAAGTGCGCCACACATACTTTCCTAGTGTCTTTCCTTTGTAAATAATTGAATTTGTTGACCAAGTCAATCTTACTTTGTGATCCTCAATTGGACACATTTATGTATCCGCTCTTTCAAGATAGTTACATTATTTTTCTCCCTAGGAGATTGAATTGTTATGCAATTTAGTTACATGATAATAAAAATTAAAAATTATTTATGAGTTTTAAAATAATTTACATGTAATTAATAATTAGTTTTAATTTAATTATTAAGTAAGGACCAACAAAGTGAATAATATGTATATCGGGCCAATAGACAGAGCAAGAGATGGCCTGAATATGGCCTAATGTGCTTTCAACATTGTATTTGAGACTTTCTTATTGTCTATAGCACATATGGAATAATATATTCTGAAATAATGTGTATTTTAGTAAAAGTTTGTATTTTTGAAAAAATGAAACAATGTAATGTTACAATGTATGTTGTGTGATGCTGAGGTCTGGGATACAAATGTTATCATTACCCAAATAGTGAGCATAGCAGCCAACAGTGAGGTTTTCAAACTTTGTCCCTCTTCCTCCCTCCCACCACTATTAGTCCCTGTGTCTATTGCTTCCATCTTATGTCCATGAGTAAGGAATGTTTAGCTCTCACTTATAGGTGAGAACATATGGTATGTGGTTTTCTGTTATTGCATTAATTGGATTAGAATAATGGCCTCCAGAGCCACCATGTTGCTGCAAATGACATGATTTCATTCTTTTTTATGACAGCATAGTAGTCCATGGTAAATAGGCACCACATTTTCTTTATCCAGTTCACTGTGAATGAGTACCTAGGTTGATTCCTTGTCTTTGTTATTGTGAATAGCACTGTGATGAACATCCAGGTGTATGTGTCTTTTTGATAGTCTGATTCATTTTCTTTGGTCACTTTATAAGTTTTCATACTTCTCAAAGACCTTGTTCATTTTTTAAATTTTTTCTTCCTTTTGGCTGACCGGGTTTGTTCAAAATTACGTTTAAGCTCTAAATTTCTTTTTTCCTTGTATTTTGAAATTCTTTAAGTGAAATTTTCAATTCTAGAAACTCTGATTGATTTTTTAAGATGTTTCTCTCTTCCTTCATTTCCTGGGTTTCTTTTATTTTCTTTCTTTCTTTCTTTCTTTCTTTTTTTTTTTTTGAGGCAGAGTTTCCTTTTTGTTGCCCAGTCTGGAGAGCAATGGCACGATCTTGGCTCACTACAACCTCCGCCTCCTGGATTCAAGTGATTCTCCTGCCTCAGCCATGCAAGTAGCTGGGATTACAGGCATGTGCCACCATGCCCTGCTAATATTTTATATTTTAGTAGAGACAGAGTTTCTTCATATTGGTCAGGCTGGTCTTGAACCCTCGACCTCAGGTGATCCACCCACCTGGGCCTCCCAAAATGCTGGGATTACAGGTATGAGCCACCACACCCGGCCCTCCTGGATTTCTTTAAAAGTTTCTTTGCTTTGATTTTCAACCTTGTCTTGGATCTCACTAAGCTTTCTTGTAATCTATGCTTTGAGTTCTTTGACTGTAATTTCTGTGTTTCTATTTTGGTTAGGGACTCGTGATGGAAAGCTAGCATATTCCTTTGGTGGTGTCCCTGCATTCAGATTTTTCATGGTGACAGATTTCTTGAGCCAGTTGGTTCCTTCTTGAGTTGGTTGATTCCTTCTCATCTGGATATCCTAATTTTTACAATTATATTCATGTGGGTAGGATATTTTCCTTTTCTTTCTTTCCCTATAAGATTATTATTACTTTTATTTTCCTTTCCCTCCTCCCTAGGGGAGTGTGACTCTAGAGAATGCTATATAGGGTCTTTTGGCTTTGCTTCCATAGCCTTATGTACTTCGTTTGGCAGGGTTTATATTGGGCTGTGGAGTCTGACCTACAAGCTAGTAGATTCTGCTTGTAGGTAAGAGCTACTGTCGCCAATGTGGCTGGGTATACAGTTGATCCTCATTTGCTGACAGAAGCTCTCTCATACCACAGGCAATGGGCTCATTTGTTGAATGTATAATGCTCTGAGCTCCTTGCTCAGCCCATGGGTTGGGGGGCCAAAAAGGGCAGGGTTAAATTGAGCAGATATGCCTACAGGACCCTGATGTTAGGCACTGACACCAGCATAAAGGAAGAATTTAGTGGGTAGCCACCAAGTGCCCAGATGTGTGAACAGACATAGAGCTGGGAAACCAAGTCAGCTTCAGGTTGTCTGCAGAGGGGTGAGGTCAGTGTAAACTCCTAATCCAGGAGAGTCGGTGCTCAGATGCCTTGAAATCTCCCTGGACATGGAGCAAAAAAGGACCCCTGCTCCAAGATCTCTGCACAGGAAGGGTAGGGAGGCTCAGACTGCTGAACTACGTGAGTAGGTGCTCTGAATGCCTGGAGATTGGCTTGGGCATGTAGCAGAGAGGCCCTCCCTGCCACTACCCTGCATCAGGATCTCTGCACAGGAAGGGTGAGGTGGCCTAGGTTGCTGATCCAGATGAGCAGGTGCTACAAATCCCTGGAGATCTGCTTGAGCATGAAGTGAAGTGGGCCTCATTGCACTATTAAGTATGTCTAGGAAGGGTGGGGCAGCTCAGTGCAGAAACAAATGAGCAGGTGCTCTAAATGCCTGGTGATCTGCCTGGGCACGAAGCAGGGAGGGCTCCCCTGATCCAGGATCTCTACACAGGAGGGTTGGGGCAACGCAGGCTACTGACCAACCAGGCAGGTGCTCTGATATCATCAAATATTTGGATGGATATTTACTAGGCACTTTCTTATACCTTCCAGATTGTACAGGCCAAACTGGGCTCTGAACTAAGAATTAGGTTAAATTATCTCCATAAGGGAATGAAAGGTTAAGCAAAAAATAAATTTGGCTCTTACAGGGCAAATTCCAACTCTTACAATCTTCATTTTCAGCAATGAAGCTCTGGAAGTATTGAATCAATATATGTTGCATGTAACATTGCTCTGTGATGTTCAAATGTGTGCCTCACAATGAAGCAAAACAAAATAAAGAGCTTATATAATTAAATTGGTTTGGGCATTGCTTCCAAACATATACAGGGATTGCAAATCACATTGTGAAATTGAATATTAAATTTTCTTTTGTGGTAAAAACTTATAACATAAAATTTACCATAATAACCCTGTTAAACGTTTTGTAGTATCAGGTATTGAAATGCTATAAAATATCCCTAGAACGTTTGTATCTTGCAAATCTAAAACTCTACCATTAAGCAACTCCTTTTCTTCTTTCTCCCATGCCCTGATGTCCACTATTCTTCTGTGTCTATAAATTTGACTGCTTTAGATGCCTCACAGATAATTAAGTTTTCTTTAAGTTCTGTTTTATAGAAATCTGTCAACACAGATTTTCCATATATATCTAAACATAAAACTGTTTTCCCACAAACACATCCAATGTCACTTGCCAAGCATAGTCTTGTGAAACACTACTTTGAGAAACAATTATGAGTTTTAGAAAAGAACAGTAGTGACACTGTCACTGCATTTTGCTTTGTTCATTTTTAGAACATTGTATAAGTAAAATTTATGATCTAGAGAAATATAAGGAAAGCTGAATAGAATTATGAAACAGCAATGACTGTGCTGTGGGAAGGATCACTGATATTTAGAGTGAGAAAAGAAGATTTGAGTTCAAGTTATAAGCTTATATCAGTCATTTAAATCTATAAATTTTTTAGCAAAAAAATAAGCCGGTATATAAGTCCAGAGAAACTAATTAGCTTTAAGTCAGTGATACAGATTTCAAATTAACAAAAATGAGTTACAGCCTCTAAAACAATTTGGCTTTCTTTTACCAGAGTTTAAAGTACCCGATTACATGAGTTACTTTAAGCAACAATGGCAGAAGGGATTCTTAATCAGATATAATTAGGTCAAATGCCCTTTATGTTTATCTAAAGTTATTCTATGGGATTCTAGATTCAATTTTTTTTAAAATTATGTCTTTAAGAACTAAATAGGATATGTATTGGATAATTTTTCTTTTAAAAAGTAGTTCATCTCTCTCCGTTTCAGTTTTTAAGAACTATGCAACTATGATACAAATTAATGTGATCTAATTAAGTCACTTTGTGTGTGTCAGATATTCTAAGAATTTATGTATCCTTTTAATCTTCAGATACTTAACTGTGAATTATAACACCTACTACTGTGAAAAATCTCAAGACCTGCTCCCAGTAGGTTTAGCCAATGCTTATGTTGCTATTCCTGGACTATATTATCTTTCCTAAAACATATCAGTCAGTATAATCTGTTGATGGCCAAATGTTTCCTGGAGTGATTCAGTTTTCTCAATAAATTAGTTTTGTTAAGTGTTAATTGTGGGAGTCTCTTTATAGACCCAAGAGAATACAGTAATATATCCAGAGAGTTTTCCTTAGTGAAATCTGACTTGTGGGTAGTTTTCTGCTTATACGCTATTTCGGGCTCCTAAATGATACACAATCAGTAAATTTTCCATGTCTCAAGAACTCCTTCATCTTAATTGTTTTTCTCCGAGAAGTAGGAATCATATTCTTCATGGCAATACAAAACTTTAAAGGCAATACTAAAATTAAAATTGAAGGAAAATGTTTGGGAAAATCATCTCTTGATATCTGTACTTTTTATAAATACATGCTGTTTTTCAGATATATTTTAATTAAAATGTCATACTCAGCTCCAAAATTATATTAAGGCCCTCAAGTGTTTGAGGAAGGGGTATATTCTATTTAGATGGAAAACAAATCAAACATCTTCAATAATTTAATATAGTAAAAATGAAGTCACTGATTTTTCATTTGTTTTTGGAAGCTATGATTTTATATGTATTTTACCTTTGTGTACTTATTATAATAACCATCTTTGAGAAAAAACTATATGTGTTTTTATATCTTTTGCCTTTCAGTTTGTGTGTCCTTGAACAAAGTATAATAAAGCAAAATGTCATGGTAACACTGCAGTAAATGGAAAGATCGTGACAGAGAACCGCTGGGACACAAGAGAGTACACTTGTACTTGGCAGTGCTCTGTGAACATTTCCCATGCAAGTAACAAAATCATAAAGTCTTTTATTTGGTGGGAGTATAGAACGAGAAACTGATTTGACTCTTGTACAAAATGTTCAGTGTTTCTTGGAATCGTTGCCTATATCTCAATTATATTCTGTGGGGGGAAATGAATTTGTCTATTATTTGATATGACATAAAAAGGTAGAATTGAAGAGTTCCATTTTTCAGTAGCTCCTATGGACAGTGAAATGGGAAAATGAGTGGCTAGAATTTACAACCTCTTACTTGTTACAGGCTGTGACTGCTGCAAGGACAGACTGGTAATCAGCTTGTCAGGAGTGTGCAGCTCTGAGGATACCAACTTTTAATCCCTTGCATTGAAGGAAAAGACATTTTAGGAAACTGGAAAGCTTTATTTGCATTTAAAAAGCTATGTTGTATAAATTCAAAGTGAGTTTGTTGCAAAGACTATGTGAGAAAGTGCTTAGAGTGATTAATGGTTCATTTTTGTCTGTAAATACCACGTAAAGAGAAATAAAACAGGAAGTTATGGCATCAAAGTGCAAGATCAGAGTTGCTGAGGCAGTGGAAATGTTTAGAATAAACAGGCTTAATGTTAACCATTTAAGATGTTGGATATTTCTGTCCATGAGTCACATTCCATAAAATAATAAAATGTACTCAATGATCTGAGCATGTAGTGTGCCTTTCACAATTTCAGAGAATGTAATAAAGTGATTTTATTTTATGAAGCATCTATACAAAACAGTGATGAAGATTTCAATTAGTGCTTAAAAATTCTTAATTTCACTTTTAGTACTCATTCTGTTAGGGCTGTTTTTCACCTATAAACTGGACATGAGTTCTGATTGGTCTTAGCCTCTGTACTATAAATTATTTCTGTTTCACATTTTAATAGAAATGGTCAATACTCTAGGTTTAAAAAGTAAATGAATCTTTCTATCCTTAGTTACTGAAATTCTCAGTTGGAATAATGTGCCACACTCATTTAAAAAATAAAATGTGTGGTTTTGTTAATTAATTGTCATTTAATATTGACATATTTGTTTCAATGAATGTTGAAATAATTACTTATATTTTACATACCCTTTAAACATTTCATTTTAAAACAGCAAATTAGAAAATTGGTTTATATGCAGAATTTTAAGCAACAGCTATAAAAATACACCTGTAAATTTACCATCTGGCACAGCAGTGCTAACTAAAAGCAAAGTCTAAAGTAGAATCTAACATGAGTTCTTCACTGATTCTCAGCTTATTGCTCAAAAGGCTATGATCCTCAAAGTTTAAAAGGATCAGAATGCAGTTGAACCAGCTGGTTTTCAATTTTGTGGGTATTTTGAAACTCCTAATAGTGCTTAATTAAGATATCATTTTCAATTTGTGTTCTAGGCAAACTCCACTTTGTCAAACAATATATATGGTACTTTGGAGATGCAAAGTCCATAGACCATTGGGTTTCAGAAAGTTTTTACCAGAATCAAAGAACTTGGGCTATAAAATTCCTCAATAGTCAGGGTTCTTAAGGGGCTTCTCTGTTCCAAACTTCCAAATTGGCTATAGTTCTCTTCTAGGTTTAGAATGTCTCCAATGCTAGAAATTACAGACAGATCACCTTACTTTATATCTCTCCTGTGTCTTGTTACTTACAGTAAACTCAGATCTCTCTCGCATTCTGTATTATTTGGAGCTACACAAAAGATTGAGTACAAACTTAATCTGGAGAGTAAGTAGTCATTTAATATAATTAAACTTGGAACATGTAAAATACAGAATTTCCAAGCCTTATGAGCATATGCAAAATAATATTCTAGAATGATCTAGTGAAATCTAGTGATTTCAATATAGTGAATTGCAAGTGAATTCAACATTCAAGAAAAATGTCAAAATGACAAGCCAAGTTGACAAGTCTTCTATTTTTATATATAATAACTATAGCATTCTCAACTCTACTCTAAAACAACGCCTCAGGCCCGAACTTGAGGAACCACCTATGGGGATCAAGATATTTCAGTCCGTGCTGCCTCAGTTTAGATGCCAGAAGGGTGCCAGTTATGTCAACTTTTTTTAAAGATAATATTTAAGTATTTTATGCAGACCATCTGAGGGTGAAGGTAGGATGACAGGAACTTGATACCTAGATCCCTCAACTAGATATAAATGAAGGATAAACAACAAAAAAGTCTAGTTTTATTTTTAATTTATAATTTTAAATTTAAACTCTGATTTTTATATCTGTATGCATTTGTGAAAGATTATTTTTAGTGTTTTTGTAATGAGTAACAAAATTTTAGCAGTTTTAAAAGATACACACACTGAATGTATAATAGATACCAGGCATGAAGTGTACTAAAATTCTCATAGAAGAGCCACATGATAGACATATATCTAGAGCACTTATTTTGAATCCTTATGTAGTAAGGGGGATATGTTTTCTGTATCTGTGCTCACTTCTTGTTTAATTCAGTTCTGGAAAATGAGAAAACTTTGGGGACACTTATCTCTTTACGCAGGAATGGAGTTTATGATGATACTTATAAACAGATAGAGGTTAGATGTGGTTATCTGTGTTATAGATAGATTGCATGCTTGATCGAACAGACCTTTTATATTCTACTCAGGAGCATAATCTCCCAGTAAACATTTATAACACATTAATTCACAATACACAACAAAAAAGAATGAATGAAATTTGAGTTTTAGTACATATTTGAGATAAAACCATCAATTAGAGAGAGAAAAATAATCTGAAATTCACATCATAGTATATGTTCATGCACTATGACAAGAATGCTCATTTCCCATATGTTAATGCTTATACCTATAAATGAGGTAGATTCTTCATAAGAGAACGTATTTGTAAATATACAAAGATGACGGAATATAAAAATAAGTAAAAACTGAAAGACAACTTTGCCAAACTTAAAAACTAAAAAGAAAGAAAAATTAAAAGTGAAAAAATGTAAAAACATAATGTATTAATAGCATTATTTAAAATACTTGCACACAAGTGAAGATTTAGTTCACTTAACCTGTGTTTTAGATTGGACATAGGTGTCTGGGCATGGTGGCTCATGCCTGTTATCCCAGCACTTTGGGAGGCCGAGGTGAGCAGATCACGTGAGGTCAGGAGTTTGAGACCAGCCTGACCAACATGGAGAAATCTCATCTCAACTAAAACTTCAGAATTAGCTAGGTGTGGTGACACATGCCTGTAATCCCATCTACTCAACTACTTAGGAGGCTGAGGCAGGAGAACTGCTTGAACCCAGGAGGTAGGTGTTGCAGTGAGCCGAGACTGCACCATTGCACTCCAACCTGGGCAAGAAGAGTGAAACTCTCTCTCAAAAAAAAAACAAAACAAAACAAAAAAAAACCCCAAAAACTAGACATAGGTGTGACTGCCAGAGTAAAAATAAGAAAGAATAACTACTCTTAGAAAATGAGAAAACAAGAAACAGTGGACTTTATAATAAAGAATATGTACTTTGTCAAAGATAAGAACCATTTTGAGATGTTATTATTTAGACTACTTCCATATATTTTTGATAGATGAAATACAACATCTTACATGTTACATGAAACAGAACCCTACTTGAATTCATCATTAATGAAGTCTTATTTTTAGGATACATATGGAGAATAAAGAACCAGAAGAGCTTCAGGAGTATAACCACACTTACTGGAAAGTTGTTTGTGATATATCTGACTTTGATGACTCTCAACACAGTAGCTTTAGTGTTCTACTTCTGACCACTTATTCTAAGCAAGGCGCTCCAGTGTGACAGGTCATATTTTCACATACAAGTAGAAGATTGAGCTCCTGAATCTAACATGTTTGAATCAAACTCTATTAATTTTTAGCTTAATGAACTCCATCTCATCCATAAAAAGTAAAAGTACTATCTACCAAACTAAAGTGAGCTTAAATGATATATATATTAATTACTGTTAGTTTTTAAACAATCCATTGTAGTCATGACTCAGTTGTCTACCTTAGTAGTTCCACTATTTTTCTTCATTCTACTTTCTCATGACTTCCTTCTACTTTCAGGGACTCATGTATACCCCTAGTTTAAAAAAATATCTTTAAACAACTGTTCAGATACCATAGAAATATTCAAATCCATTATGATGGATGTGAATCGGAAAGGCTATCTCCAAATAACTTTTCAGGTCCTTGTCTTTCTCAGGTACTAGTCCCTAAATTTGCTCAATCAGAAATCCTTTCTGCAAAATTTAATGGATGTATGATGGACGTATGATGGAAACTTAGTCTTCCCCTGAAAAATCCTACAGAAGAAAATAAACATCAAAATTGAACTAAATACTTCTTTAAATGAAAATAGCAAATGAGAAATTAAATTTGGCTTACTCCAAATCTTGTATAAATATGAAGAAACATAGCCAAGATAAGCAGAACTGGTATGACAATCCATTATTCTCTAGACTGCTTACATATGAAGATCAGGAACCAGGATGTAAGAAGTAAAAAATTAGCAGGAAATATTTATTCCCAGAAGGCAAGAACCTCACCATGAATGGGAACTACTGTAAGCAGTGAAGAAAAAACATTAAAGACACAGAATATACATGTATTTCTATATTTATATATGTACACATATACACACACACATTCATATAAAATATTCCCTATGTTTTTAATATATGTCTGTGTGTGTATATATAAATATGAAATTATATTTGCATAAGTTTATAATATATTCATCATATATATACTGATATTAATGAAACAGATAAAAATGTGATAAAAAGAATTTATTGATTGGAGAGGGAGTGCTAGCCATAGAAACTAAGTGACATCACACACACACACACACACACACACACACACAATATTTAAGGACACTAGAAAAGATAACAATACTACAGAAATGTTTTTTAAAATATAAGATAATTATATGAAAAAACAGAAAGTTCAAGATTATTTAATATCTTATTAAGATATTTAATTATTTAATGATATAAATAAATCATATTTTAGTGAAAACTGACCTAGAGCTGTCCACATTGAGACTTTACGGATGAATAATAAATATGCAACTTTAAATACAAAGCCTCCTTTGGGCAGCAAGGCAAGCTGATTCAGTTACTTAAAGATGAGAGAAAATCATGTAAGCAGAGATTTCTCCACAGCAATAGATTTACTTAGATTTTTCTGTTTCCTGAATATTGCAAAAAATGCCACACTCATAAGGAAGTGTCTCAGGAGAACAAAGCAAATACACATTAGTGAGATATAGAACCCCCAAATGTCTTTTAGTTTTCATATAGTTAAATGGAGGGAATTATTTTCAGCTATTCTAAGATGGCTTCAGGCAACCAAATCAATATTGATTAAAGATACTGTTTTAAATATATTTGACATATTTAAATTGGTAGTATACACACACACACAGAAACACATACATACACATACACAGACACACCACTTTGGATAAAACCAACAGATAAAACATTATATGATTCATTTCTATTTCAGTGTGCATTATTCAATAAAATACTTGAAGATACTTTATTGTATCTTTCTGCAATATATTCATTGTAGACAATCTTCATTTTATTCCATATTGAAAGTGATTGTTTCTGCTTCTTATAAAATTAAAATAAAAATGTAAGACTACTTGCCAGATAGATTAGTTTTAGCATAAACAAACTTCACCCTCTTTTTTAATGCAAAAAAAAAAGAGACTTAATCACAATATCTGTCAAGAACTATGAAAGGTTTGAGATTTTACTATACTTGCAAGCTAACAAGTTAGCCAGCCACATTTGCTAGTTGCTGGCAAAAGACATGAGACTTCCGTGTTAGAGATAAAGGATAGTTTATTATCCACAGTAATAGCAGTAGATAGAGTTTCAGCATTTGTACTGATGTCCTGAGAACCAATTCCCAGGTGACATGAAGAGGGTCCAATAATTCCTGCACAAAGTAGAGTACTCAAGAGAGAGGAAACCTGGGCCTAGGAAACCCCAGCATTTTATAATGGGCAGTAAATTTACAGGATCTTTGCCTTGCTTGGAGACTATTATCTTTATGATTGCAGAAGCAATGGGACCTGCCCTTTGCTCAAAGGAAGACATTACTATGGCTCTAACTTCCAAGGCTGTTTATGATACAAACATTTATAAAAAAATAGTCCAGAACAAGGGTATCTGGTGCCTGCTCACAAGATAAGAGGCATAAGACACTCATAGAGAACTGCCTTCTAACAGCATCTAACAAAATTGGTGAATATATATCTAAATATTGTTTAAATTTCTCACCAGAACTACTTTAGAATTCTGTTTTATTTCCACTGTACCAATATTAGATAACATTACTCTTGTAATTGTAAAGTTGATAGTTTAAAATTATAATCTATATGACAGGTAAAATCTTTAATCTAGTTGATACTTTGTATTTCTTTTACTGCTGAAGAAAATTTGTGTATGAATGTGTTTTAATTAAAAATGCTGCTTACTTTGGAATTCAATAAATGTTTATTTTATTCTTGTTTCTTAATTTTTTCACAGATCATTAAAACAATCTGGAATCCATTTTTGCTATATAGTATGATTAATAATAAACATGTATTTGAAAATATTTCTCTAGTTGCATCAGGCACACATTTTGGCTTTATTTCTCAATAATTTTAAACTTTATTAAAGAATTAAAGAGATTCAGCCTGAGATCACTCCTCTCTTCTATACATCTCACAATATGGGCATTTTATTGTATCAACTGGAATTGCATCATCATAACAAGAACCTTTCTTTCCAAAATTTAAAAACAATCTAGGAGTATTATTATATTTACCAGATTATTGTAACCTGTTTGTTTGTTTCCACTTATTAGTAAATTCCTCTTTGAAACTCCAAGAGGTAGTGCAATGATAACACTAATTTTCCAATGTTTTAATTCTAAATTAAGTAATTTATAGTTAAATAAATGAATTTAATAAGTACACTAACCTTTTGAATGAGTTAAACAAAATAACATTTTATCATTTAATTATTGACTGAAAATTATTAGAGTTGTTATAACAGTTTTTGAAATGTCATAGAGATGCAGATAAACAAATTGCAAATATACTAAATAAGTTCACAAATGTTAAAATGAGGCATATTTTATTTGACTTTAGCTATGTTATATAATGAAAAATGACTCATGTTTCCCTGAACTTACGATTACATGTGAGAACTAGTACAGTCATACCCTTTACTATTTAAATTCCAAGAAATATTTTCTCATTGCAATTTGTGAAGAGATATTATGTTTTAATTGAATGTGCAATTAGAGAGAATCTGTGAATTTTCAACCAGAAATAGACATCAGAAAATCATTTAGAAGTAATCACTATAAAACTGTATGAACCTTAAAGTCATAACTAACTTACTCGAAGCAAATGTATTTCACATCTCAAAAACTATTTTACTAATACTTTTTAGAAAGTGAGTGAGAAGTGATTCTATTGCTGCTTAATTATCACACTAATTTCCTTCCATTTTAACTTTAAAAATCAGTAATTATCTGAGGGACTGGAATAATATAAGTAATTGTAGATCAGATAAAAAGAGATGATGGGTTGGAAGGCATGCTACAACTCTAAGAATATTAGTAATATGACTCTGGACACTGGTGAGTAAAAAGAGAAGTGAATATTTTGAAATATGTTTTACATTTATAGCTTTTATGATTTCATAAATATTTACAAGACTATATAGTTTCCCAATATTACATATTCTGTAAGACTTCATCTCTCCTAACCGAAGTTCTAGTTGACTGTGTTTGTACAGTGATCTTCAACAAAGCTGACAAAAACAAGCAATGGGAAAAGACTCCCAATTCAATAAATGATGCTGGGAGAACTGGTGAGCCATATAGAGATTGAAACTGGACACCTTCCTTACATCATATATACAAACAAACCCAAGACTTAAATGCAAATCCCCAAAACCGAAACTGTAAAAACCCTGGAAGATAGCCTAGACAATACCATTTAGGACACAGGCACAGGCACGCATTTCATGAGGAAGATGCCAAAGGCACTTGCAACAAAAGCAAAAATTTCAAAATTGGGATCTAATTCAACTAAAGAGCTTCTGTAGAGCAAAAGAAACTATCAACAGGGTAACGGAACCTATGGAATGAGAACAAAATTTTGCAAACTATGCATCTGACAAATATCTGATCTCTAGTATCTATAAGGAACTTAAACAAATTTACTGAAATAAACAACCCCATTAAAAAGTGTGCAAAGGACATGAACACTTTTCAAAAGAAGACATATATGTTGTCAAGAAGCATACGAAAAATAAAAACCTTCAACATCATTAATCATTAGAGAAATGCAAATGAAAACCACAATGGGATACCATGTCAAAATGCCTATTACTATAAAGTCAAAAAATAAGTGCTGGCAAGGTTGTGGAGAAAAAGAAACACTTAAACACTGTTAGTGAGAATGTAAATTAGTTCAACCACTATGGAAAGCAGGGTGGCAAGTCCTCAGAGATCTAAAAATGGAACTCCATTCAACCCAGCAATCCCATTACTGAGTATATACCCACAGGAATATAAATCATTCTATCATAAAAACATAAGCACATGTACGTTCATTGCAGGACTATTCACAATTCCAAAGACATAGAATCAACTTAAATGCCCATCAGTGGTAGACTGGATAAAGAAAATATGGTACATAGACACCATGGACTATGATACACTCATTAAAAAAAGATGAGATCATGTTATTTGCGGGAACATAGTTGGAGCCAAAGGTCATTATCCTTAGCAAATTAATGCAGGAACAGAAAACCAAATACTGCATGCTCTCACTTACAAGTGGGAGCTAAATGATGAGAATTTATGAACACGAAGAAGGAAACAACATACATTGTGGCCTATAGTAGAGTGGATGGTGGGAGGAGAGAGAGGATCAGCCAAAAAAGGAACAGGTACTCTGCTTAGCACCTGGAGGATAAAATAATCTGTACAACAAACCCCATGACACAAGTTTACCTATATAACAAACCTGTAGGTGTACTCCTGAACTTAAAATAAAAATTAAGCAATGAAACAAAAATAAACCTTGTAAATACTTCATTTTTCTTTCTCTGGACTATTTCTAAATTTTATATCTCTCTGAAATGCATTAAAAAAAGTTCAAATACTTTTGCAGGATGCTATATACCATTTTAAAACACACACACACACACACATATATATATATATATATATATGTATATGTGAAAATGAAAAACAGATTTCTTATTATGAAAAATTTAGTTATGTTTTATAGTATAGGAACCAAGGATATAACAATTTTTAACTATAACTCACTAATGAATAAGTGAAGTTGAATTTTACCACATTGACATGAAGACTTTTTGTGGTATGTAGACCTACTGAAAATGTCAGTCATATATATTCCTTAATTTTTAATTTTAAAGATAGTCGCCAAATCCTAATATGCCTACCTTTTCCTCTGTCTCTTTATGTACATTTTCTCACACTCTATACATATATACACACAAAATTATTATTCTTTCTTTATACTCACATATAAAGATAGAATACATACATATAAAGAAATAATAATTGTTGTTTCTACAAATAATTATAATTTTGGGTTATTTTGTGGCTTAGATCCTCCTTCCCTCCCTCCCTATCTTCCTTCCTTCCTTCCCTCCCTCCCTCCTTTCTCCTCTTTTGTCTTTCTCTTTCTTTCTTTCTTTTTCTTTCTTTCTTCTTTCTTTCTTCTTTTTCTCTTTCTCTTTCTCTCTCTCTCTTTCTCTCTCTCTCTTTCTTTCTTTCTTTCTTTCTTTATTCCTTCCTTCCTTCCTTCCTTCCTTCCTTCCTTCTTTCTTTCTTTCCTTCTTTCTTTCTTTCTGCCCTCTCTCCATCTTTCTTTCTCACTTTCTCCGGGATACGTGTGCAAGATGTGCAGGTTTGTTACATATATACATGTGCCATGGCGGTTTGCCACTCCCATCAACCCGTCATCTAGGTTTAAGCCCTACATGCATTAGGTATTTGTCCTAATGCTCTCCCTCCTTTCCTCCTCCATCCCCTGACAGGCCCCAGTGGTGTGTGTTGTTCCCCTGCTTGTGTCCATGTGTTCTCATTGTTCAACTCCCACTTATGAGTGAGAATGTGTGATGTTTGATCCGAGAATGTTAACTTTGTAGGCCTTTGGTTTTCATTTAGCAGTTCCTTGGAAAGTTTTAAGAGAACGTTTTCCAGTTAATCAGCCAATAACATCAAGAATAATTCTGAGTAGTAGTGAATTTACCATCTTAAATAATGATATTAATTTCTTTCCAAAATACTTTCAATTTCACACCCTTGAATCAATTTTTGCTGTTTATTTATTTATTTTTTCTCACTTTTCAGGGACACCACATAAACTACATAAAATTATATCTTCTTTAACTCATTCAGCTCAATACCTAATTTTTTGTGTGTGCATTAAATTTTGTGTGTTGAAGTCACCCTTATGCTATTTAATTGTCCTATGTTCCATTGAATAGGTATATATTGAAGTGTTTTACTAAATATATGTTCTTTATATGGTAAATTACTTCATAAACACCTACCTGACACTCACCCACCAACTCACAGAATTTCACTCTTAACTAACTGCTAGAAAAAAAAAAGGTTTGTTTTTTTTTTCCTAGCCATAATGGTTTGGAATTGATAGAAAATTAGGATAAAATTAATGTCCACTCTCCTTCAGTACACAAATAAGAATAGTGCCAGATATTCTGTTTCCTGGGATCTAGACACTCTTGCCTCTGGTATTCAAAATGCTAGATTATATTTAAACAAGTTCTATTAAATACTAGTAGAAAATAAATATCATGTTAATAACATATATTAATCAAGCTCTGCTTTTCTAAGATTGAGAACGGAGGTTGTATAGAATTTTTTTTAGGAGAACTGACTGGGCCCTGTATCTTGAGATGTTTATCCTCTTAAAAATCCCGTGATAAATGCCACTTCCATCATCATCTAGATTTAGAGAATCTTTCCTTAAACTCCCAGCTCAGGTTTAATGTTATATCACTTTGGTTTTTTATTACATGTCAGATAAATATGGGACATTTTAACAAAAAGTGTAAGATCATAGTAAAAAACAAAAAGAGAGTAACATTTAATTAAATAGTAGTTATACCATATAATTTAATCATCTTCAGGTTATGAAACACTTGAAGGGTCACTTATCTCTGGCTCCTAGATGGTCACCTGGCTAAGAATCTCCTGTTACCCACAAGGAATCAACTCAGACCAAGCTAAGATTCTTAGTGTGGTTCTCAACTGGGGTAATGTCCCCCTGAGGATGTTCAGCAATGATTGGAGACATTTTTTGTTGTCATAATGGTGAGGGGTAGAGGGTGGGAAGGAGGTACTACTTGCTTCAATAGATAATGAGCAAGGATGTTGCTGATCATCCTTAAAAGCAAAAGAAAGCCTCCAAAACAAAGAATTATCTGATCCTAAAAGGGAATAATATCAAGGTTAGAAAACCCTGTTTCAACTTAAAGTCCAGGTCACATGGTGTAAGTTTTCTTTCTCTTGGAAAGGTAGAGGTAAGGAATTCCCTCTACCACCCTCCAGGGTCCTTTCCAAGTCTTTGTTCCTCACAGAAAAGTAACCTCTTCTCAAGATAATTGAACATGGGAATGATGTTCCCTTTTGTGGTGACTCTGCTTTCACTCACATAAAGGCTGAATCAAATGATAATCACAGCATAATATGAAATATTTATCCAAAATTTTATCCAAGGATAAATATTTTATCCAAGAATAAATACACATTATTAGGATTATTTTATATGGTTGTTTTACCTTCCAAATAATGGTTTAAAAGTGAAAACTTAAGATATGAAAACTTTAGCCATAAATATGATTATATATATGACAGTCATTTCCCTATCCAATTAGAAAAGACTTATTCCTAAAGACTCTATTTGATACATCAGTATCACATTTTTAGATCTCACTTCATTTCAATTGTTCTGAAAGTCAAATCTTGACTTCTATAATTCATCTTGAGTGAGGTATTAAGTCTTGGAAATAACTCAGTTTCATTCCTAAAGGACCAGAAAGTTTACATAGATACAGCCATGATATGTCTAAGATGATATAGATGCAAACATCCGAAGTCACTGTGATCTAATCCAGTGAGATATTTTTTCTTTAAGTAAATCAAGTCAGAAATAAAGAAAATAAAAAACAAAAGTTTCTTCTGATGAAATAGATTAATTATGATTTGGAGTGTAGGCACCAAAAATATAATAATTTGCAACTGTAACCCATTAATGAATAAATAGAATTGAATTTTACATGGGAATGAAAACTTTCTGTGGTATGTAAACCTGTTGAAACTGTAAGTCACATGTACATTCTTTAACTTTTTAAATTTAAAGATAGTCTGCAAATCCTAATATGCCTATCTTTTCCTGTCACTCTTTATCCACTCCTTCTTAAACTTGGTGTCATAACTATAAGTAGACTGATGTAAAGCCAGCACATATCCAATGCAGCCAGAGTAGACATTCTCCTTTCTTCTGTAAGACAAGAGAAAGCACTTTTTCCTCTCTGTCAATCTTCTACCAGATTAGGATTTCTACAAATGCTTTACTTATATATGTGCTGCCTAAGGGACTTAACTTTATGGAGACCTCTTTTTCTTTCTATTTAAGGTACTGAATTTGCTACATGAAGTGAATTCCTCCATTATATTTTTCATTTCCTTTATTCACTTTCCCGATGTTCATAGTAGTATTTAATGTTTCTGCTGGATTTCCAGAAAATCTTTCTAGAGGCTGAACTGCCATGAAGCCTCTATGTTTAATTCTCCTGCTTCATTTCGCGACCTTACTATGTCTGTTTCTAAGCTTCCAAAATCCCCTTTTGTTTGCTGTTCCATAATCAATTTTGTTTGTTTGTCTATTTTCAAATATTTTGCTGGCTGAGTTTTCACTTCTATGGCAAAAATTCCTGCATAAGCCATACTTTACACATTTTAGTCTTGATCATAGGCTACACTGAATTGGTTCCATTAATTTTTTTCCATTCTCCAAAACATGCTACTTATAAAGCTGACCAAGAAACTCAATCCCGCTATTAATCACTGCCCCCAAAAGGCAAATTATTATTATTTTACAATGCCAAACATAAAAGCACTACTTTTCCAAGGTAGCAAATAATCTGGTAGCTGGACCTGAGACTTGATAACCCTGACTCTTGTCTCTATAAATTACTTATGGCTTGTGAATCTGGCTCATTCCTAATGCTGCAAACATCATGGACTCAAGGAGCACTTTGCCTCCTTTACTTTCTCTCTCATGTACAGATTCAAAAAAAAAAGTGTCTTCTCAATAATATTGTTAAGATAAACTAAAATATTTGAAACTCATCTGACATATGGGATTTTTGTATTATTTTACCCTTGTGTCTACTCATATCTCTGATGTTTAAGTGTCTATTTATTGGGTGATTTGCATAAACAGCCTTGGAGACGTCTTTACATAGTAATAATCACTCTTCTTAAGGAGTTCCTTTCCTGTGGTATGCATTTGAGAACTCCTCAGCTGTAATCAAAAAGAGAAAATAGACTAGGGACCAAATGCCCTTGGGGTGTCAAGAATATGAGAAATTGCATATTTAAATTTAAGAGTTTATTTGGCCCACATAGATGAATTTCTCCTTTATTCTCACTTGACAACTGTATTACAGAGGTCATCTTTCTTACCTTCAAATATTTTTCAGTTTCTAAAATTTCATGGCACAGATGATTGGCAGTGAGAGAGAAAGAGAGACAGAAGATAGAGAGCTAGAACAAGAAAGGGAGAGAGTAACAGAAGGAAGGGAGGAAGAGGGAGAGGTTAAGAGAGAACCAACGTTTTCTCTCTTGTCAGCCTTAGGTTACCCTTGCAAATATTTTGATTTACTACTTAATAGTTCCCCAGTATATTGAGTTTAACAAAACAATAAATAAATAACTCAGGAGAGACATTATTTACTTCCTAAAGGAATACAAACTTTCCTAAAATATTAAAATAAGAATTTTTCATAATGCAATATGGTTGTCTCAGCATTCAATTAAAAGTTACACATGTAAAGAAATACAAATATTTTGGTTTAAATATACCATTCAAATTCCTTATAGTTTTAGAGATAATGCTTATGTGGTTCAACAAGTAATACGACTCCATTGCAACAAATTATTAATGTGGTATAATTGATAATTATATAAATAGATACCTTGTTACACTATATATATGATCCTAAGTTTTCAGTAACTTAGTAAAACACTTAACTGTATTATCATTTATAAAATATTGTATTTAAAGAAATTAAATGATTTTTCTATAAGTGACTTCTGAAAAATGTTTGAAAAAATATATTTATCTATGGGGTTTACAGTCAGAAGGCTAGGTAAGCTGCATCCTTTGCAAAATGATATCTTCAAAAACCTTTTTGTAACTAGGCTACCCTACAGCAACCAGTATGTGAAATCTTTGTAGTTGAACATAATGAAAATTCACTCTAACATCAGAGTCCAAATTAGTGAGTTAAGAAGGGCCATGTTAAATTATTCTACTGTAGTTAATTTCTCATAGACCCAAGTCTCTCTATCCTGGACTCAATATTCTCAACAGAAGGCCATCAGTGTTGCTATGGAAGAGGAAAAAAGAGAAGAATCATACATTGAGCATGTTTTATTTGCCTGGTCTGGAAGTGATTACAACATTGTTACTTAATTTCCATTGTTCAGGAGCAAGCCCATGTCCCTATATGGACCCAAAGTACTAGAGATAAGTAGTCTTCCTTGGAGCACAGAGAGAAAATGATAGTTTACTAAAAACAGTGTTGTCTTTTCTACTAATACACTGCCATTAGGTGGTTTTAGCCTATTTTACTTCACTATTTGTCAAAAATTACAGTTGCTAACTTTTTTCTATTCTGATTCTCCTTTCTAGATAGGAGATGCTTTTTTGCTTTGTGCAGAGAGTAGGAAGGGGTGGGGAAATGACAGAACAGGAAGCTGAGAGAAATGGAAGCACAAACAAATCAGTCCTGAATGTTGATTATCACAGGAGGGAGTATTCTGATTAAAACAAAATAAAATTGCCTTGAAAAAATATAGTTCTAAGCAAGGGACATTTCAAATAGAACATGATTACAAAACAAAGTTTTCAGAAATTTATTCTTGGCACAAAAATTTTTGAGTGGTAAAACCATGTTAAAATGTTCCTTTTAATAAAATTTCTGCTTTAAAACGTGATGCCTAAAAACTCCCTTTTGACTGCTTATTTTGAAGTTAAATGAGATTTCAGTTTGATAGCTGTAGAAACTGCAAATGTTCTCATTATTTGGCCTGGTTTACAGGGTAGAACTTGAGATTTGTATTAATAAATATAAATTAATCCCAGAGTACTATTTTCATGTAAGAATTATGAGTTTGCTAACAATGTCTAAATAGCAAATTTAGACTTCATTTAAATGCCATAAACTAATGTTTCATGTCGGCTTATTCACAAGTTCAAAGGTGTGAATGTGTTTTCCTGGTTGAAAGGTCCTCTGACACAGCACCTGCTGCAAATGTTCACTTTATCACTCTTGCCAGTGGCTGTACACACAAGAAACTAATTTCTCTAATTTATTTCTAAATCCACCTTAGAGACATTATCTCACTAAGCTTCCCCAAATCCCTATTATATTTATATTACTGATGAGGTAAGTAACACGGAGAACATTAAAGGACTTTCCAAGGTTATATGTATAAAAATGGAGCAGGCACCAACCCCCATATTTTCAGATGCCTAGTTCACAATCCTATCTCTTTGCTGCAGTAATTTTGCCCAAAGGAAAAGGTGTCCTTTATAATAGACACCTAAACTTTTCCCAGAAGGGAAAACAGTTTAATAACATCATTTTTTAAAATACTTATGCTTTCAAATCCAACCTTCTTCATATCCTACAGGAGAATGCATTATCAAATGTCTAATCTGTCCCTCCTGCTATCAATCACTCTTCTAACGCTCAGCCTTTGATTCCATTTTAAAAAAAACAATGATTTATTCTAAACAATATTGCTACCAAAACTTTCTTTTGATCTAGTAAGCCTTTATATATTGTATTATATCCCTCTGGCTTTTCAAATGAAATGAATGTGTGGTTTAAATATACAGCATATATGATTATCCCTCTTTTATTTCTTGACATCGTACTGTATTAGAATGGTCCCGTAACTTGATTTTGAATTTTTTACTAATGAAAAGTACCATCGACCTCTTAATTACCAGCACCGATAGTTTCTATTCATTTTTACCCCTTACATTCTCTCTCCTTTCTTGTTTTTATCCTCCCTCTAATTTATTGTCCTCTCTTCTCCCTGTATTGTATCAGTTATTGAATGATTTTCTTTAGAATTGTGAAGCATAACATTGAACACAATACAAATAAAATAAAATACACTGGAAAACTATTAAATGTCCTGCCTCTTAAAACCCCTTCTCTCTAAGAATCACTTTTAAATATTTGTAGTTTATGTTAAATTATTTCCATAATTTTAGGTAATATGATTATCCTCTATTAATTTTTGTAATGTGTAGTTTAGTTACTGCATGGAAAAGAGATCACTCTAGATATTTCAAATAGATGAAATTACACATATAGAATTACAGGGGCACTTCCACTTTCTGGTATGGCATATAAGGAACTTATAAGTTGTTCCTCTCTTTTACATTAGAAAAATACTGGGCCTGGCATGGTGGCTTGCACCTATAATCCCAACTTTGGGAAGCCAAGGCTGGTAGATAGATTGAGCCAAGAGTTCAAGATGAGCTTGGGTATGTGACCAAATGCTGTCTCTGCACAAAATATAAAAAATTAGCCAGGTGTGGTGGCATGTATCTGGAGCTAGACTTACCTAGGAGGCTGAGGTGGGAGGATTGCCTCACCCTGGGAGGTCAAGTGAGCCATCATGGTGCCACTGCACTCCAGCCTGGGTGACAGAGTGAAGCCCCATCTGAATAAAAAAAGAAAAATAAAGAAAAATACTAAACAAACTGAAAATCAACAACTCTTTGTAAATTCGTCAGAGAATTGAGGTCATAGGCAAATTGAGCACTTGAAATTGAAGAGAAAGACAGGGAGATTAAAAAAAAAAAAAAAAACCTGCTAGGGCAAAAAACTCCATAAAAACCAATACCAGGGTAAAAATATCTAAACTGAATTGATGAATTGCTGGTGGCACCGAGTGACCAAGATTGACAGTAAAAAATCTCCAGGATAATCTCAGTCTTAAAGTTGTCTCCACAACATTGTGAGTTTTACCTTCAGTAGCTATACCAGAATCTCACAGTGTGGAGAAAAATCCCTTTTGCTTCCAGCAGGAGGATTGAAAAGGTAGCTATTCGGAAATACACCCAGGATATTCTATTCTTCTGAACAAGGCTTGCTCTCAAGAAAAACTATTTCACTAGACCCCAACTGATCTGGTCTAAGGGTAATACCCGACCCATCTCTTCTGGCTTTGCTAACTTACCTAGGGTGAAAGACAAACAGAAATACTGAGAAACATTTGTGAAAGTTAAAGCCCAAGGCACTAGCTCCCTAAAAGACTGAGAACAAATCACAGGATTACAGAATACTTCCTCCTCCCCTCACACATTACCAGCTCCTGTATCGTAACAGAATAACACTACAGAAAGAACTGTGAATCTCTGGCCTTATTTAGGAATTCATTAGAAACATCCAAAGCCAAAAGAGACAAGATCAAAAGCACCAAAAGAAATTTTAGCCTCTTAAATTATAACTAGAGAAAACAATAGACACAGCCTGACCTCTAGCCAGATAAACAAAATCACACAGTAAAATCCTATGTACCTCAGTGTATTTACACCAGTACTGTATGTCTAGCTTTAAAAATAACAACAATAACAATATGCAAGGCATACTAAAAGAAAAAAAATCACAGTTTTAGGAGACAGAGTTTATATAAGAAAGATAGGGAATTGTGTAGAAACATGTTGGAAAAGCTAGGAAACGAGGCTGAAGAATTTATAAAAAAGAAAAGGAATAATAAAATAGTTTACATGGTGCTAATACTTCTGAAGAGGATGTTGAAAGTTTTCAACAGCTGCAGCACTATAGTAAATGCTTTTTTGTGCAATTACTATTTTAAGTGACATCAGAAATTTTAGCCGGTGCAGCTAGATGAAGGCATTTAAAGAGATAACCATTAGATATAAAGTTATGAAGCTCTGTGACAATGATCAAATTGAATTTTGGGGGGAAACCCAAAAATACTTGAATAAATGACTGAAGACAACAACATAATTTACATAAATAGGAGGACATACAATTACATGTACACATTAATGATGCACAGAAAATAACATCCTTCCTTTAAAAAGTAAAAGAAGTGAAGATAAACTTTTAGCCTAACTTAGCAGATAATGTTCACAAATGAAGGAAAACTGAACCATTTCGGTGCTACGCATAAAAGTAAACTTTCACAAGTGGTCTTTCACAAATACCAATCTAAAGATCTTAATTAAACTTAGGGTCAATAAAAAAAAAAGAGAATCCACATAGGCTAGTAAATTCTAAGCAAAAAGAACAAAGCTGCAGGCATCATACTACCTGACTTCAAACTATACTATAAGGCTACAGTAATCGAAACAGCATGTTACTGGTACCAAAGCAGAGATATAGACCAATGGAACAGAACAGAGGCTTCGGAGGCAATACCACACATCTACAACCATCTGATCTTTGACAAACCTGACAAGAACAAGGAATGGGGAAAGGATTCCCTGTTTAATAAATGGTGTTGGCAAAACTGTCTAGCCACATGCAGAAAGCAGAAACTGGACCCCTTCCTGACACCTTACACTAAAATAAGCTCCAGATGGATTAAAGACTTAAACATACTACCTAACATCATAAAAACCCTGGAAGAAAACCTAGGCAAAACCATTCAGGACATAGGCATGTGCAAGGACTTCATGTCTAAAACACCAAAAACAATGGCAACAAAGGCCAAAATAGACAAACGGGATCTAATTAAACTTAAGAGCTTCTGCACAGCAAAAGAAACTATCAGTAAAGTAAACTGGCAACTAAAGAATAGGAAACAATCTTTGCAATCTACACATCTGAAAAAGGGCTAATATCCATAATCTACAAAAAGCTTAAACAAATTTACAAGAAAAAAACAAACAACCTCAAGAAAAAGTGGGCAAAGGATATGAATAGACACTTCTCAAAAGAAGACATTTATGCAGCCAACAAACATCTGAAAAAAAGCTCATCATCACTGGTCATTAGAGAAATGCAAATCAAAACCACATTGAGATACCACCTCATGCCAGTTAGAATGGCAATCATTAAAAAATCAGGAGACAACAGATGCTAGAGAGGATGTGGAGAAATAAGAACACTTTTACACTGTTGGTGGGAGAATAAATTAATTCAACCCTTGTGGAAGACAGTGTGGTGATTCCTCAAGAATCTAGAAATAGAAATACCATTTGACCCAGCAATCCCATTACTAGGTATATACCCAAAGCATTATAAATCATTCTATTATAAAGACACAAGCACGTGTATGTTTATTACAGCATTTTTCACAATAGCAAAGACTTGGAAAAAACCCACATGCCCATCAATAATAGACTGGATCGAGAAAATGTGGCACATATACACCATGGAATACTATGTAGCCATAAAAAAGGATAAGTTCCTGTCCTTTGCAGGGACATGGATAAAGCTGGAAACCATCATTCTCAGCAAACTGACACAAGAACAGAAGACAAAACACTACATGTTCTCACTCATAAGTGAGCATTGAACAATGAGAACTTATGGACACAGGGAGGGGAACATCACACACAGGGGACTGTTGGGGGTTGGTGGGCTAGGGGACGGATAGCATTAGGAGAAATACCTAATGCAGATGACAGGGTGATGGATGCAACAAACCACCATGGTACATGTATACCTGTGTAAGAAACCTGCAAGTTCTGGACGTGTACCCCAGAACTTAAAGTATAATAACAAAAAAAGAAGTTTGAAATTATATCAAGTATACCTTCTGACCACAATGGAATAAAATAAGAAATTATTAACAGGAGAAATTTCAGATGATTTATAATACATGGAAATTAAATAATATGCTTTTGAAAAACCAATGGATCAACAAAGAAATTAAAATATTTCTCAAACAAAAATGAAAATACAATATACCAAAAGCTTGTGATATAGCAAAAGCAGTCTAAGAAAGCATCTGCGGGCAATAACAGCCTACATTAAATAATTAAAGATCTCATATAAACAACCTTTTTGTGTGCTTACAGAAACTAGAAAAACAATAAAAAACAAAACCCAAAGTCAGTAGAAGGAAGGAAATAATAAAGATCAAGGTAGAAATAAATGAATTAGAGACTAGAAAAATCATAGAAAAAAACGCAATTGACAAATCTCTAGTAAGACTAAGAAAAAAAAGCAGACTATAATAAATAAAATGAAAAAGGAGATATTACAACTCATAGCACAGTAATAAAAGGGTTCCGAAGAAACTATTGTAAGCTTATGTCCCCAAATTGGATAATATAGATGTGGATAAATTTCTAGAAATATACCTTCTACCAAAACTGATTTAAGATGAAATAAAATATCTGAACAGACCAGTATCAGGTAAGAAGAATAAATAAATAATTTAAAAAAGAAAAGTCACGCACCAGATAGCTATATTGCTAAATTCTACCAAAACATGTGTGTGTGTGTGTGTGTGTGTGTGTGTGTGTGTGTGTATGTTTTATATATGTATTTTTTTTAGATGAAGTCTTGCTCTGTCACCCAGGGTGGAGTGTAGTGGCAGGATCTCTGCTCGCTGCAACTTCTACCTCCCAGGTTCAAGCGATTCTCAGGCCTCAGCCTCACAAGTAGGTGCAATTACAGTCATGCATCCCCCACACTTGGCTAATTTTTGTATTTGTAGTAGAGATGGGGTTTTCCCATGTTGGCCAGACTGAACTTGAACTCCAGACCTCAAGTGATCTGCCTGCCTTGGCCACCCAAAGTGCTGGGATAACAGGCGCAAGCTGCCGTGCTTGGCTGAATACTAGCAAACATTTTAAAAAGGGACTAATATCAAGTCTTCTCAAACTGTTGCAAAAAATCAAAGAAGCCCTTCTGAACTCATTTTATGAGGCCAACATTTTCCTGATACCAATGCCATTTAAAGACATAATTTAGGAAATAAGAAATGTCCCTGATGAACATAAATGCAAAAATCCTAAACAAAATACTAGCAAAGCAAATTCAACAGCACATTAAAAAGATCATTTGCCACAATCCAGTAGGATTTTTTGCAGAGACATAAGCATTGTTCAACATGTGTAAGTAAATAAATGTAAATACATTTAACAGAATGAAGGACATATTATTATTTCAATAGATGCAAAGAAAGAATGTGACAAAATTTAATATCCTTGCATGAGAAAACTCTTCAACAAATTAGGTACAAAAAAACGTACTTCAACACAATAAAAATCATACATGGAAAAATGAAATGTAACATCATACTCAAGGAGGGAGAAAGTTAAAGCTTTTCCTCTAAGATCAGGAAAGAGACATTCATGCTCACTTTTGCCATTTTTATTTAATATAATACTCTTATATCATAGAGCAACTAGGCAAAGGAAACAAATAAAAAAAACAAGCAACTTATAAATAAAGAAGTCAAATTGAATTTGTTGGCAGACAACATGGTCTTATATATGGAAAACCATCAAAGTCTTCACTGAAAAGCTGGTAGAATAAATAAACAAATTCAGTTAATTTTCAGGATACAAATTATCATTAAAAAAATCAGTAGCATTTCAATATACTGCAGCAAACTACCTGAAAAAGAAAAATCGATGACATTTACAAAAGCTACTAAAAATAAAACGTTTAGGCATATGTTTAATCAAGGAGATGGAAAGTTCTATACACTGAAAACTGTAAAACATTGAGGAAAAGTTAAAGACACAAAGAGTTCATGACCAAGAATGCAAAAGCAAATGCAACATAAACAAAGATGGGACTTAATTAAACTAAAAAGCTTCTGCACAGCAAAAGGTAATCAGCAGAGTAAATAGACAACCCGCAGAGTAGGAGAACATTTTTGCAAACTATGCAGCCAACAAAGACCTAATATCAAGAATCTATAAGGAACTCAAACAAATCATCAAGAAAAAAAACACAAATAATCCCAATCAAAAAGTAGTCTGAGGACATGAACAGACAATTCTCCAAAGAAAATACACAGATTACTAAGAAACATCTGAAAAAATGCTCAACGTCACTAATAATCAGGGAAATGCAAATAAAAAACACAATGTGATACCACCTTACTCCTGCAAGAGTGGTCATAATTAAAAAATAATCAAATAACAGATGTTGTCATGGATGTGGTGAAAAAGGAACACTTTTACACTGCTGGTAGGAATGTATACTAGTACAACTATTATGGAAAATAGTATGGAGATTCCAAAAAGAACTAAAAGTAGACCTACCAGTTGATGCAGCAATTCCACTACTGGTTATCTACCCAGAGGAAAATAAGTCATTATATGAAAAAGACATTTGTGGGAAGGGAAAGAACTTATCCACGTAACCAAGCACTACCTATTCCCCAAAAAAGATTGAAATGTAAAAAAAAGACACAATAAATTGCAACTTATTCTGTGTTCATTAATTGGAAGAATAAATATTGTTAAAATTTCTGTGCTATCCAAAGTGATCTACAGATTCAACACAATCCTTATCAAAATAACAATAACATTCTTCACAGAATCAGATAAACTATCATAAAACCACAAAAAACCCTGAATGGCTAAAGCAATGTTAAGCAAAAAGAACAAAGCTGGAGGCACTACCCTGTCTGACATCAAAATGCACTACAGGGTTTTGGTAACCCAAATAGTATGGTACTGGCATAAAAAAAAGACACATATCCCAATGGAATAGAGTTGAGAATCCAGAAATAAAACCGTGTACTTGCAGAAAACTCATTTTTGACAAAGGCCTCAAATATGCCCATTGGGGAAAGGACAGTCTCTTTAATAAATGATGATGAGGAAACTGGATGTCAACATGCAGAAAAATAATATTAGGCTCTTATCTTACTCAAAATGGCTAAAAGAATTATTAACTCAAAATTTCTGAAAGAATGACATGTAAGATCTGAAACTACAAAATTACTAGAAGAAAACATGGGGGGAAACTCGGTGATCTTGGTCTGGGAAGACATTTTTGATACAATCCTCAAAGCATGGGCAATGAAAGTAAAAATAGACAAATGGGATTATTTGTCTAAATATACTAAATAGCTTCTGCACGGCACAGGAACTATTCAACAGAATGCTTGAACAGTCTACAAAATGGAGAAAGTATTTGCAAACTGTACATATGATAAGAGGTTAATATTAGCAGGCTTTGGTGGCTCATGCCTGTAATCCTAGCACTTTGGGAGATCCAGCAGGGAGAATCACTTGAGTCTAGGAGTTTGAGACCAGCCTGGGTCACATAGAAAAGCACATTTTCTACAAAAAAATTAAAAGTTAGCCAGGTATAGTTGCACTGGCCTGTGATCCCAGCTACTCAGGAGGTTTAGGTGGGAGAAATGCTTGACCCCAGGAAGTCAAGGCTGCAGTGGGCTATGATTGCACCACTGCACACAAGCCCAGGTGACAGAACAAAACCCTGTCTCATATAATGATAATAATATTTAAAATATTAGGAGAGAGATCCAAGATGGCTGACTACTGGCAGCTCAGGGTTGTAGCTCCCAGTGAAAGTGCAGAGAACGAGAGGACGCCATACTTTCAGACAAATTTTTGTTGCTCATGGACCAGGAGATTCCCAGCGGAGTAGCCCCACGGGTCACCAGAGCGACTCTTGTGGCCAGCAAGGTGGTTTTGCCGGCTGGTGCGATGGTTCTTGGTGCAGTGTAAGTGGGACTGGGTCCCCTTTTGGTCGACGTTTGGAGTTCCGGGAAGGCAGAGTCACCTATTCAGCTGATTGAAAAGGACTCAAGAAGGAAGCCAGACAGGAGATTCCTGGGCAGAAGAGCACCATGAATCTTAATGCCGCTGTTTTAGCCGGCGCAGTGGGTTGCTCAGATTCCAGCCCTGGGAATCAACAAGCTGGACGTCCACTCAGAGACCTAATTTGAAAGTTGGTAATTACAAAGATGACAGGTGGATAAATTTACAATGATGGGAAGAAACCAGCGTAAAAAGGCTGAGAATACCCAAAATCAGAATGCCTCTCCCTCTACAGGGGATCACAATTCCTCATCAACAAAGGAACATGGCCTGATGGAGAATGAGTGTGTTCCATTAACAGATTTAGGCTTCTAATGTGGGTAATAAGAAACTTCTGTGAGTTAAAAGAACATGTTCTAGCCCAATGTAAAGAAACTAAGAATCTTGAAAAAAGGTTTGATGAAATCCTAACGAGAATATACAATCTAGAGAGGAATATAAGTGAATTAATGGAACTGAAGAATACAATACGAGAACTCCACGAAGTATGCACAGGTATTAACAGTCGAATTGATCAAGCAGAAGAAAGGATATCAGAGGTCGAAGACCAACTTAATGAAATGAAACGAGAAGACAAGATTAGAGAAGAAAGAGTAAAAAGGAAAGAGCAAAGTATCCAAGAAATATGGGACTATGTGAAAAGACCTAATTTATGTTTGATAGGTGTACCTGAATATCATGAAGAGAATGAATAATCCAAGCTGGAAAATATTTTTCAGGATATTATTCAGGAAAACTTTTCTAACCTAGTAAGGCAGGAAAATATTCAACTTCAGGTAATACAGAGAACACCACAAAGATATTCCTCGAGTAGAGAATCCCCAAGACACATAATCGTTAGATTCACCAGGGTTGAAATAAAGGAGATAATTCTAAGGGCAGCTAGAAAGAAAGGTCAGGTTACCCATAAAGGGAAGCCTATCAGACTCACAGCAGATCTCTCAGCTGAAACCCTACAAACTAGAAGAGAGCTGAAACCCTACAAACTACAATATCCTCAAAGAAAAGAATTTTCAACCCAGAATCTCATATTCAGCCAAATTAAGCTTCATAAAGGAAGGAAAAATAAAATTTTTCACGAACAAGCAAGCACTCAGAGATTTCATCGCCACCAGGCCTGCTTTACAAGAGCTTCTGAGAGAAGCACTATACACAGAAAGGAACAACCAGTATCAGTCATCCCAAAACCTTACCAAAAGGTAAAGAGTATCTCCATAATGAAGAATCTATATCAACTAGTGGGCAAAATAGCCAGCTAGCATTAAACGACAATATTAAACTCACATATATCAATATTAATCCTAAATTTAAATGGATTAAATGCCCCAATCAAAGACACAGACAAGCAAATTGAATAAAAAGTCAAAACCCATCGGTTCTCTGTATCCAGATCCATGTCATAAGCAAGGACACACAAAGACTAAAAACAAAGGGTTGGTGGAAGACTTACCAATCAAATGGAGAGCAAAAAAAAAAAAAAAAGAAAAAAAGAAAACAGGAGTTGTAACTTTCGTCTCTGACAAAATAGACTTTAATAGTAACAAAGACTAAAAGAAACAAAGAAGGACATTACATAGTGTTAAAAGGATCAATGCAACAACAGGAGTCAATGATCATAAATATATATACACCCAATACAGGAGCACCCAGATACATAAAACAAGTTTTTAATGACTTATAAAGAGACTTGGACTCCCACACAATAATAGCGGGAGACTTTGACATCACATTGTTAATATTCGATTGATCAACAAGATAGAAAATTAACAGGGACATCTATGATTTGAACTCAGACCTGGAACAAGTAAATTCAGTGAATATTTATAGAATTCTTCACCCCAGGTCCACAGAACATACATTTTTCTCAGTATCATATTACACCTATTTTGAAAGTGACTACATAATTGGAAGTAAATCACTGTTCAGCATTTGCATAGCATTTCACAGACTTAAATGAAATATTGGTTGGCTGTTTGTGTCTTATTTTCTTCCCTTATTCCTTCCTGTCTCTGCTGTTAAGCACAATTATCGGCATAAAAGAGAGGTGGTTTTTTTTTTTTTTTTTTTTTTTTTTTTTTTTTTTTTTTTTTTTTTTTGTGAGATGGAGTTTTGCTCTTGTTACCCAGGCTGGAGTGCTATGGCGCGATCTCCGCTCACCGCAACCTCCGCCTCCTGGGTTCAGGCAATTCTCCTGCCTCAGACTCCTGAGTAGCTGGGATTACAGGCACGCGTCACCATGCCCAGCTAATTTTTTGTAGTTTTAGTAGAGACGGGGTTTCACCATGTTGACCAGGATGGTCTTGATCTCTTGACCTCGTGATTCACCCGCCTCGGCCTCCCAAAGTGCTGGGATTACAGGCGTAAGCCACCGCGCCCGGCCAAAAGAGGTTTTTAATACCTATTTTTAGATTGCATTCCAGCCTGGGCAGCAGAGCAAGACTCCTGTTCTCTCTCTCCCTTTCTCTTTCTCTTTCTTTCTTTAAAAAAAAAAAAAAATTAAAGGAACTCAGGCAACTCAAAAGCAAGAAAATAAATAATTCAATATATAAATGAACAAAGGAACTAAATAGATATTTCTCAACAAAGACATATAGATGACCATCAGATTAATGAAAAAATGTTTAACATCAGTAGTTCTCAGGGAAATACAAATTAAAACTGCAACATGATATCACTTTGTACCTGTTAGAATGGCTATTATCAAAAGAACAAAAGATGCCTGTTGGTGAGGTTGTGGAGAACAAAAAACTCTTGCATAGTTTGGGTGGAAATGTAAATTAGCTTAGCAATTATGAAAAACGGGGGAAGTTCATAAAAAATTAAAAATACAACTACCATATGAACTGGCAATCCAACTACTGGGTACATATCCAAAGGAAATAAAATCAGTACATGAAAGAGATATTTGTATTCCATGTTTTTTGCCCCATTATTCACAATAGCCAAGATAGGGAAGCAAACTGTGTGCATCAATAGGCAAATAGGGAAATAAAACGTGATGTATGTACATACAAAATGGAATACTATTAGGAATACACTTAGGACTGCATAGATAAACTTGGAGAACATTATGTTAAATGAAATAAGCCGGGCACAGAAAGACAAATACTGGAAGATCTCACCAATAGGTGGAATTTTAAAAAGTTGATCTCATTCGAGTAGAGAGTAGAGCAGTCATTACCAAAAAGCAGGTTGTTTAGCAGGGACAGAGGTTTAGGGAGATGTTGATGAAGTTACAAACTTTCCGTTAGGCAACAGAAATAAAGTCAAGAGATTTACTGTACAACATGGTGACTACAGTCTACAGTTAACAATACACTACATCCTTGAAAATTTCAAGGAGAGTGGATATAATGTGTTCTTAACACAAAATGCTAACTATGTAAGGTAATGCATATGTTAATTAGCCAGATTTAGTCTTTCCACAATGTATACATACTGTAAGACATTATGTTGTATACAACAAATCTATGCACTTTTATCTGTCAACAAAAGAAAAAAAGAAAATCTTTGCAAGTTAAAAAGAAAAAGACCCTCTAATCAATAAAAACAAACCTGGCAACATATTTGCAACTAATATTGCAAATAAAATCTAATATCTATACCATATAAAGAAATCTTAAACATGAAAATAAGACCAATAAAATTATTTTCAAAATCAGAAAAATTTATATAATTAGATAAGTTTACAGTAAGAAAAACAGAAAAATTTCTTAAATGTAGTCACACAAATGATGCATAAATATTCAAAACGTTGGTTAAGTAACATATTTAAAATACAGAAGTTCACAAATATTTAAGTTTTTTATTAGACATCATGGGCAAGATTATAGAAAACAGGTCATTGCAACTGCTTAGGTGAAAATTTTCCAAAGACAGAGTACAGTGGTTCACATTTGTAATTTTGGCAGGTCAAGACAGGAGGATTAATTGAGGCTAGGAGTTCAAAACCAGCCTGGTCAACATATGAGATGCTATCTTAACAAAAACGAAAAAAAAAACTAGGCAGGCCTGATGGCTCATGCCTATAGTCCCAGATACTTGGGAGGCTGAAAAGTGTGTATCACTTGAGCCCAGGAGTTCAAAGTTGCAGTGAGCTATTATTGTGCTAAGAATGTGACCTTGTCTCAAAAAAAAAAAAAATCTAATTGCTATAATGGAGAATTTAACATACTATTCATTATAATCCTGTTCAAAATCCCAATTTTTTTGTGTATTGACAAATTTATTCTAAAGTTTACATAGAGAGACAAAACACCCAGGGTAGCCAATGCGATATTGAAGGAGAATGAAGTGGTAGGACTGACACTCTATAACTTCAAGATTTCATACAACGCTATGATAATCAAGACAATATGGTATTGGTGAAATAATAGATGAATAGAGATTAATGGAAGCAGAATATACAGTCTAGAAATATATAGTCAACTGATCTTGCAATATCCAAAGATGATCAAAATCTTTAAATTTCTGGAAAATACTATAGTAGAATATCTAGGTACAACATCAAAGGCATTTTCGATGAAATGAAAAATTAATAAGCTAGACTTTACTAAAATTAAAAACGCATGTCCTACAAAAGACACTGTCAAGATAATAAAAATAAAAGCTGAAGGGAGATGGGAACTCTCTGTACATCTCAATCAATTTTGCTACGCACTTTGGGAGGCCAAAGTGGGTGGATCACAAGGTCAAGAGATCGAGATCATCCTGGCCAACATGGTGAAACCCTGTCTCTACTAAAAATACAAAAATTAGTTGGGTGTGGTGGCATGCGCCTGTAATCCCAGCTACTCAGGAGGCTGAGGCAGGAGAATTGCTTGAGCCCAAGGCACAGAGGTTGCAGTAAGTGGAGATCACGCCTCCAGCCTGGGGACAGAGTGAGACTATGTCCCCCAAAAATAAACAAATAAAAATATAATATAAAAAATAATTTCGGCAAACTCTAAATTTTAAATATTGTAGGATTGTTTCCAAAAATAAATGTTTAGATCTGCCTATGTAAACATCAAGATGCAATTATAGCTCAGTAGCAACAAGAATTAACTAATGCCTCAGTTATGGTCTCCAGGTATATTTCCCAACTTAAAAGAGCCAACTGACAAACTCTGGGTCTTTGTCAGGATATATGAAATTAACCTGGAATATCTCATGCCACAAAGCAAGTAACATATCACAGCTAGATGAAAGGGGTTGCTGTTAGCCAAAGATAGGGTAGTTTGGGCACTGAAGAGAATGACTAATATCTATTCAATAAGGTGAATATATTAAAAATCCAATTCCTCCTGAACAGTTAACTAGGTCACCAAATACTGTAATCTTAAAATTGAAAATCAAAGAAAAATAATTAAAAGTTTATCTTGTCTTTTCTGAAATAACTGTATTTTAGGATAACAAAATAAGCTCTGATTGATAAGAAAAAATTTTCTCTACGGAAGTCCAGTTACTAATTGTGGAAAGAATTAGAAAATAATAATTTTGAAAGCTCTAACAAAAAAACTAATTTAAACAAATCTTCTTAATGTGCAACTGTTTTACAAAGTGCTTATAGAAAAGTTTATACATCCAATAATTGGGCTTAATATCACTGAGAATGAGACAATTATCTGTGATGTGACAAAATATGAAGTTCATAGCACCACCCTTAAAAGGTTTCTAATCAAAATATTTTAACCAAAATCGAATCAAACCACCAGAGTAACATTTAATTCCTACTCATAGGAATATTATGAGTAAAATTCCAAATTGATATCACAAAAGAATTAACAATTTAAATGAACATACGAAAGTATGTTTTCCAACCATTTGGAAATAAATTGAAACAGATACCACTAAAATATGTTTAATTTTGTTATGGGTGATGATAGTATTGCTGCTATGTAATAAAACAGTCATTTTTTTCAATGATATAAACTGATTGAAAGAATCAATAGCAGGATGAAGGGGATTTGCTCTAAAATATTTCAGCTGCAAAAATCCAACAAACACATAGTAAGGGTGGAAAAAGCTAGAGCTCCAAATTACTGACAGTTAATTATTCTGGGTTATGAGACTTACAGGTTTATTATACCATTCTTCCACCTTAATATTGCATATTTGTATTATTACACAGTAAACAAATAAATTACTTATAAACAAATGTACAGCTAAAAGAATGAGATGGAAACAGATTGGCAGAAAGAGAAGAACAGGGAATCACAGTTAAAAATGAGCTCTGGAGAAGACAAATACAGAATAAGATCAATGCCAGGAATCCTTAAGTTTATGGTCAACCGACAAAAAAGAGCAATGATAAAATCTAGAGCAAGACAAAAAGAAAATGTATCAATGCCATACAGTTAGCTCTCCCTTTGACTTGCAATATTGAGAGACAGTAGCAAAGATATTTTCCAAAAGTTTTAAAAAGGGTTGAGTTGCTTTTTACATAAACTATCAGTTTGGCTCATGCTCTGACCTAGGAACCCAGTACTACAGAATGGATTCTGAAGTATCTCCAGCTATTCCTAGTAGGAAGATAAAAATATAAATGGAAAACAATAACTCCAGTGGAAATTCTAGGATGAATTCCTAAGCACAGGTTATAGAAATTAAAGCTGAGACACATGAATGCTAATGTACCTTGGGCCAGATTCATGACAATGCAACTAGTTAAATAAGAATTTCTAAAAGGGACTTGAAATCTGAAGGTCTCAAAATTGAGAAAGTAGGATACATATGCTGCACAACTTCCGCACAACATCCGCACGTCCATTCACCTTCCCATGGACGACAGAGAGTGGCTACTTCTCCTAGTTTTAAAAAGACCAATTACTCCCAAGGTGAATTTAAGAGAAGGTTCATTTTTCATGGAATTCAAACAAACTATCAGTATAAGAAGTAACAATACCAAAAATTTACCATGCTTTCCAGGTACCCTTTAGCCCACAAAAGGAGGAACTGGAGGACCACTAGATTGAGAAAAGATAGAGTAATAATTTCAACACCCCAGTAAAAACTGAGCAGGAAGTCACACAGGTCATTGAGATTAGCTGTGGATCCTGCAAGTCACAGAGGAATGGAGTTGATGTTTTTCTAGTCAGGTAAGCATCAGGACTTTACAAGGGAGTTCTAACAGCCATAACAAAAATATTCCTGACAAGAAACCCTATATGCCAACTCAAACTCCCTTGGAAATAAATATATGTGATGATATTCTTAAAGGCCAAAATAATTGTAATCATAATAATTTCTACTACATCCCTACCATTCAAAGCATGATCTCCTGGGTCTCTTTTATGAGAGCACTAATTTCATTCATGTGGAAGCCACCAACACTAGTTAACCACCTCCCAAAGGCCCTATTTCCTAATGTTTCATGTTATGGGTTAGAAGGTCAACATCTGAATTCCCAGGGAGCACAAACATTCAGTTCAAAGCAAGTCTCAAATCTATGAAATCTGAAAATGGGAAGAACAGTACTCTACTTTGTTTACTGTGAGAAAATGTACAGTATCCTGAGAAACAGAACCTTGTGGTATTGCAAGCTAGAGACTTTGGAGAGAGATCCAAGATGGCTGATCACTAGCAGCTCGGGATTGTAGCTCCCAGTGAAAGCACAGAGAACGAGAGGACACCACATTTTCAGAAGAATTTTTGTTGCTCACGGACCAGGAGATTCCCAGTGGAGGAGGCCCACGGGTCGCCAGCGCGACTCTGGTGGCTGGCGCAGCGGTTCTTGGTGCAGAGTAAACGAGACCGGGTTTCCTTTTGGCCGACGTTTGGAGCTTGGGGAAGGCAGAGTCGCCTATTCAGCTGATTGAAGGACGGATTCAAGAAGGAAGCCAGGCCGGAGATTCCTGGGCAGAAAAGCACCACGAATCTTAATGTAGCTGTTTTGGCCGGCACAGTGGGTTGTTCAGATTCCAGCACTGGGAATCAACAAGTTTGATGTCCACTCAGAAACCTAATTAGAAAGTCGGTAATTATAAAGACCACAGATGGATAAATTTATAATGAAGGAAAGAAACCAGCCTAAAAAGGCTGAGAATACCAAAAATCAGAATGCCTCTCCCTCTGCAGAGGATCACAGTTCCTCGGAACAAGGCCTGATGCAGAACAAGTGTGTTCCATTAACAGAAGTAGGCTACAAAACGTGGTTGATAAGAAACTTCTGTGAGTTAAAATAACTTGTTCTAACCCAATGCAAAGAAACAAAAACTTTGAAAAAAGGTTTGACGAAATTCTAATGACAATAGACAATTTAGAGAGGAACATCAGTGAATTAATGGAGCTGAAAAATACAACACGAGAACTTCGTGAAGTATGCACGAGTTTTAATGGCCAAATTGATCAAGCAGAAGAAAGGATATCAGAGGTCAAAACCGATTTAATGAAATAAAACGAGAAGACAAGATTAGAGAAAAAAGGATAAAAAGGAATGAGCAAAGTCTCCAAGAAATATGGGACTATGTGAAAAGACCTAATCTACGTTTGATAGGTGTACCTGAATGTGACGAAGAGAATCAATCCAAGCTGGAAAATACTCTTCAGGATATTATTCAGGAAAACTTTCCCAACCTAGAAAGGCAGGCCAATATTCAACTCCAGGTAATACAGAGAACACCACAAAGATATTCCTCAAGAAGACCAACCTCAAGGCATATAATCGTCAGATTCACCACGCTTAAAATGAAGGAGAAAATACTGAGGGCAGCCAGAGAGAAAGGTCGGGTTACCCATAAAGGGAAGCCCATCAGACTCACAGCAGATCTCTCAGCAGAAACCCTACAAGCCAGAAGAGAGTGGGGGCCAATATTCAACATCCTTAAAGAAAAGAACTTTCAACCCAGAATTTCCTATCCAGCCAAACAAGCTTCACAAGCGAAGGAAAAATAAAATCTTTTGTGAACAAGCAAGTACTCAGAGATTTCATCACCACCAGGCCTGCTTTACAAGAACTTCTGAAAGAACCACTACACAAAGAAAGAAAGAACCAGTACCAGCTTTTCCAAAAATATACCAAAAAGTAAACAGCATCAACATAATGAAGAATTTACATCAATGAATGGGCAAAACAGCCAGCTAACATCAAATGGCACTATTAAACTCACATATGTTATTATTAATCCTAAATTTAAATCGATTAAATCTCCCAATCAAAAGACATAGCCAAAACCAATTGGTATGCTGCATCCAGACCCATCTCACATGCAAGGATACACTAAGACTCAAAACAAAGGGATGGAGAAAGATTTACCAACCAAATGGAGAGCAAAAATAAATAAATAAATAAATAAAAAGCAGGAGTTGCAATTCTTGCCTCTGATAAAATAGACTTTAAAGAAACAAATATCAAAAGAGGCAAAGAAGGACATTACATAATGATAAAAAGATCAATGCAGCAAGAAGAGCTAAAGATCCTAAAGATATACGCACCCAATACAGGAACACCCAGATACATAAGACTTATAAAGAGACTTAGACTCCCCCACAATAATAGTGGGAGACTTCAACATCAATATTAGACAGATCAATGAGACAGAAAATTAACAAGGATATCTAGGACTTGAACTGAGATCTGGAACAAGTAAACTTAATAAACATTTATAGAACACTACACTTTAAATACACAAAATAAAATATACATTCTTTTTTTTTTTTCTTTTTTTGAGACGGAGACTTGCTGTGTTACCAGGCTGGAGTGCAGTGGCGTAATCTCGGCTCACTGCAACCTCCGCCTCCTGGGTTCAAGCAATTCTTCCGCCTCAGCCTCCCAAGTAGCTGGGACTACAGGTGCGTGCCACCACACCAGGCTAATTTTTGTATTTTTAGTAGAGGTGGGGTTTCATCATGGCCAGGATGGTCTCGATCTCTTGACCTTGTGATCTGCCCACCTCAGCCTCCCAAAGTGCTGGGATTACAGGTGTGAGCCACCACGCCCGGCCTTATACATTCTTATCGGTACCACATCACACCTACCCATAGGTTTAAATGAAATATTGGCTGGTTGCTTGTTTGTTATTTTCTTCCCTCATTTTTTTTTCCTGTCCCCATTATTAAGCACAATTATTGACATAAAAGAGGTTTTCAATACCCATTTTTAGACCGCATTCTAGCCTGCGTAATAAAGCAACACTCCCGTTCTCTCTCCCTCTTCCTTTTCCTCTTTCTTCCTCTCCTTCATTCTTTTTTCTTTTACTTTTCTTTCTTTTTTCTTCTTTTTCTTTTTTTCCTTTAAAAAAAAAAGTTCTTTTACCTTAAAAAAAAAAAAGAATAAAACTGAAGTGAGGAAAAAAATTAGAGAATTCAAAACTTGTAAAGTTCTTGTAAGCACAAAGCAGCACCATGAAAAAAAAAAAAAGAGAGACAGAGAGACTTCTAACATGTCAATAAAATGCAGGGCTGATTTAGCCCTTTTCTAAATGCAGGGCTGATTTAGCCCTGTTAGTATTTTCTGGCTGATTTAGCATATAAGACTAGTAAATCACATGGCCTCAGTTGTTTTATTTTTAAATTTCTTTCACTGAAAAAGAGTTTTTTTAAAAAAATTCAGAAACAACAATTTGTGGTTTAATAAGGTTTAGCAGATGTGGGAACATATGAATGAAACTAAAAATGAAACAGGATGGGCAGGATAATATGTCTAATGAAGAATATGTCTAACACTGCTAATATGCAGAATATGTATAATCTTTCACTATTTTGGAAAGTCTCCAACGTAATTAATTAGTTTTATATCTGTTCTTCTCCCCAAGGTACCTGCAAAGAAAAAAAGAAAACCACAGCAGGCATGTAACTTATTCCCTTCTTCTTTGGGGACACCTAAGTAAATGTTGAACTAATAAATTTCCTTGTAAACATGCTAAGGTTATTTTACTAGCAGGAAGGTAGCCAAGGAAATTATCTAAAAATGTTTTTAGCAAGATGTACCTGATCTATCTAGACTGCTCTTCTGAAATAAACCTGGCTGTAAAGTAGTAGTCACGTTCATTCTCTTGTCTATGTGATTCACAGAATACGCAAACCAAGAAGTCACAAATTTAAACAGCATCCTCTGAGCTGACACCTACCTTACATTATGGCATTAGTGCTGGGCTGTTTCTCTGAAAGCAAAGCATCTACTAATGCTGAAATAAACTGTTTAAAACTTGTGTCTGATTAATTTAGGCTACAATAGAGAAATGTTATTTCCATGTCTATATTTGTTCATACCATTTCTATTGTTAGTATATTTGATGTTGTGTGAGATTGATGATTCCTGAGAATGTTTAACAATTTAAATGTCGTGTCAATAAATATATTATATTGTGGAGTGGGGGTGAGGTGGAAGATTCTCCCACAAATGAGAACATATTCATCAATGGCCTTATCAGATGATATTTTAAGCATCCATATTATTCAGCAATAGAATTTTCTCCTTTCTACAACTATAACATCTTATTCATAATCTCATTCATTGACACATTGAATAAATCCTCAAATCCATTATGCTTATTATGAACAATTTATCTCCCTTTTTCTCTCACTGTATGGATCACAAATATATACTAAGATGCTGGACTTGGGCTTAGTAGTCCATGAACTATCAACCTATCTTTTTCCCAAGGTTCTTTATTTACAATTTTCCTTTTTTTTTCCAGCCATAATAGCCTGGGGTGAGGGGAGGGATTACTCTTTTAATTGTAGCTAACACCAAATAGAGAGCTTTCCATTATTCTCACTTCACCCAAGTTGGCATTATAATGGTGGCTGTTTCAGTGTGTTCTAGTTCCTATAACAAAAATACTACAGATTGGGTGTCTTAATCAACAAATATTTATTTGTCACAGTTCTGGACGTCTAAGATCAAAGCTCCAAAATATGTAGTATCTAGGGACAGCCTGCTTTGTGACTTTCAGACTTCACCTTCTCCCTATATGCTTACATGGCCTAGAGAGATAATCTCTCTCATGCTTCTTTATAAGGGCACTAATCAACATTTATGAGGGAATTGCTCTCATAGCATAATTATTTCCCAAAAGCCCTACCTCACTGGGGAGGTAGGCTTCCAAATACTGTCACATTGGGGATTAGGTTTCAATCATATAAATTTTTGGAGAATACAAACATTCAGTTCATAGCAGTGGTTCAATAAATTGAGTAAAGCAGTATACACAAATGTACTAAACTCTAGACTATACTACAACTGTATATATTCATCATGAAACCATTATTTTAACACCGCAATATTAATTTCCTCTTTGGAAAAAGCTACAGGAAAAGTTAATTGTTTATGTGAATGTGCTAGGAAGAGCAAAGCACAGGCTATTAAGACAGAAGGACAAGTCATTCTAGAGATTACCAAGGCAAAGGTTACATTTCTGTTATTGACTTTGGGTCCTTTCTTTTATTCATACATGCACCCAGCCTGATCCAATAGTGTCAGAATGAATACTGACCATTTTGAAGTTACAGGTGATATCAAATAAGATCTAGAAGGATTAAGTACAGGTTACCTATACTCTAGTCAATAAGGAGATAACATAAAAATAAAACCAATAATGGGTATGTGCTTTCCCAAATTAGAAAGAAGTGCTTCTTTCTTCAAAACAGTTTCCTTACAACTGATAAAATGATTTCCATAATAAATATATATGTGACATGTGATATTCATGATGTCACATAAGATGGACCAGTGTAACACTAAATAACTTTACATGGTATATCTAAATGTAGTACTTATATGTCTTATTTTTCTCTCTTACATTTATAAGACAATTATAAATATTAACCATATCATTTTTTTCTCTTACCTTTTTCTCCTATATAATCTAGTTTATTTTAGTAGTGATTAGATTATAATTGGATCTACATGCTATAAAATAATAATATAGAATACCTAGAAGAGTATTTAATGCCACCTAGATATTGATAAAATGACAAATAGGATTTTGGGTCACTTTCATGGATACAAGATTGAGTGTGCTTTCATAATTATGTAATTATGTGTGCCCAGTAAGAGTATGCTATATTATTACTGGTTCTCTTTTGAAATTTCAGGAGAAACATTTTCATGGATTTTGAACAGGTAAAAATATAAGATGTGGAGATGATTGTGATACACCATATCACACTCCTTCCAGGATGCCTTCCTGTACATATCACAGAGGTTTTAAAGGTTGAACACTGCACTTTCTATGTCCATGCATTTCCATGAACTTTGTGGCGAGAGTTCTGAATGTAAATAAGGCTTTTACATATTTAGATGCTCTTACACAAGAAGTGGAAGGTACAATTAACATAGAGGTTATTTTCCTACTTCTTTCTGCAAGTTTTCTGCTGTTATGCAAGGTTTTGGAGACATCAGGTTACCCTGTGCCACTGTTGCAATCACCATTGTTCATCTTCAATTTCATTCAGAATGAGGTAGTCATTTTAGCTTCTTTTTATTGTTTTATATCAGCTATGGTTAAAGAAGTCTTAAATTCAGAGTTCTTGTGTTGACTTGACCTATGGAACCTTATTTGATAGGTAAGAATATTTTATAGGACTCATTCGTGGTGTCCCTCCCTGAAGCCTGGTCCTTTATCATTTCAACAACACAGTCAATATTTAATATTTTCCAACTAAATGTTTTTTAATTTAAAACACCTAAAATTTCTTTTACTTATTGTCCTGAATCCAGGATGGTATGGTAGGTGATACCAAAAATAGGTTAAAATGTAAGGTATTGGCTAGTTATTGGTGGCATAAGGCAAAGAAGCGTAATTATTTGTTAGTCTATTGCAAGATATTTGGTGAAACTGAAATCTGTGTTATTCTCAGTGGCTGTCCATGTTACTGAGAGGTTGAGCATTAGTAGAACTAGTTTGTAAGCCTCAAAATATGACTGTGTGCTGGCTCCGGCTTTTGACTTGAGCAAATTAAGAAGAAAATTAAGTGAGGCTCATTGTAACAGGTGGCTATGGAGAAGTAGCCTTAGCAAGTGATAATACCGCAAGGGTTTTTAAGGCTGAGCATTTGTCCCAGACAATTGGAGGCAATCCAAAGCCAAACACCAGGTATAAGATGGGACCTTCCCACCGAAATCATTAATTTTAGATACCATAAAGTTTGCCACCATTAATTTAAGAAAGATAAAAGAAAGGGCTCAGCACAAAGGCATTGATGGTGGACAAGAAGGGTTCAATGTTTTGTCTAGATAAGTCCTTTGGCTATGTTCATTTCCTCAAAGAACTGAATGAAAGAAAATAGGCCCAAAGCAAGTCAGTTTCTACAGTCTTATATTGCCAAAGAAACCACAAGTCTGGCCTGCAAATGATAGTAGTTGTTCAAATTTTAAAGCAAACCCTGGGCTCTAAACCTGCACCAGATGGAAGCCTGCTGGGAAAGCTGTGCAGCCTCATATTTTTGATGTGCCTGCAGATGAGATTGAGTGAGGAGAATTCCTCCAGTAAGCAAAGCCAGGGGCTACAGAACATAGCAGAAAACAAACTCAACCCAGAGAACAAAACCAGTTTGTCCACAAATATCTTGCTCTACTGCCAAAGCAGGGACTTTTCAAAATTCCTGCTCAACTGTATTTTATAACTCCTATAAACAAGAGACTGTTGGGTGTTTCTTATACTTTTGTTCTCTTAATGAAAATTTTCGTTGAACCTACCTCGTTTATACAGCATAGTTGGATATTAGCTAGAACGTATGAAGGTACATTTCCATTACATTATCAGTCACTAGGCTACAAATAGCTGCATCCAAACTCATGAAGGGGTATTCACAACACTTAGAAATCTTAAACTTAGATGAAGATGGGATGATTATCAATCTTTAGTTTCTTCATTTCCTGGAGGGTTTTTGTGCAATTGTGAAAGTATCCATGGATCTTTGGGTAGCAGAAGCAGAGCTTATTACTATTCTACATGCAATGTCCTCTTTTCTCTGTTGAGTAAATGCCCCTGAATTTTAGGTAGGCATATGGTGACCAAGCAGGTCAGACACGTTCTCCCATTGAAGCCACAAGTATGATAAGTTCCTGCCAATGAGTATGTAAAGAGAAATTATCAGTTTTTAACAATAGTATAAGAATTTCAGTGCAGAGATACAATTACATTTTCATCTGTATCCTTTCACCAAAGCTATAGTTATACTTCATTATATTTACTCTACATTCAAAACACTTCAATATATTTTTAGATATCTACCTACTCCTTCTAATTTTGTGAATAAATAGAAATTTTTGTGAGAAGGTAGTGAATGAGAGGTAGAACAGAGGGAGATCAAATGATAAGTGAATGCAAGAGAGACTTTTGTTTTTGGTCACAATTATGAGAAATTTGAAGAGTGAAGCTTTAGATGGCCTTCCTACAGACCGTGAAATTTGGAGAAAAATAAAGTGTTTGCCATATATTCATGTTTCACCTATACAGATGTAATCTAGGTAATTAGTTAAATTAATGTAAAAAACTTTTAGGTATTTCATCTTTCATTTCTAATAGATGGAAGGGTAGAGCTCTTTTATGACATTATTATGTTTGAGACAATTAAGCACACATCTTTGAAGTCTGACATTCCTTGCAAAGACAAATTTTTATGTTTTTTTAAAAAACATTTTCTTTGCAAATATGAGAAATGTGAAGTCATTATAAATATGTTTTTAAGAGTGTTTTGAATTTACAGAAAATACAATGACATGGATGAAAGTATAGGCATACCTCTGTCGTTTAGCAAATTCTTATAGCAGTGTCAGAATCTAAATCTAATGTAAAAGTGACTTGCATTTATGGTAGAAACTCTGCAAACCATTAACCGCTTTGTGTATATGTAGAAGCAGCTCTAAGTAATTTGTACAGTGCGAATAAATTTTTGTATCTTAAATAACTCAGTGCTGGTAAGTTTGTGGAGCCATTTTAAAAATTTCAACCTAAAGAGAGTTTTATCTGCTCCCTGCTTATTTTTTCTTTTTTTCCCCACTATTTCCAAGCTTAAGATAGTTAAATATATTTAGTTTATTTACACTTTGAGTCTTCACACTCAATCTCTATTTCTGTAGATGGTCTGATGAATGCATAAGTACCACAAGAACTATGAAAATTTAAATATTAGGAGGTACTCTTTCTGAAACCAGGCTGGTGAGCATGGCAATTGTACTAAATCTACCTTTTCTGTAGTATTCCAGCAACTTGGAAATACCTTGACTAGGGTATTTAGTTGTCTATAACATGCACAGAATGATATATATTTTTGGGCATGTGAACCGACAAAATTTGTTTGCATTGTAGTTAGATACCCTGTGAGTGTTTTTTTGCACCTTTTATCAATTAGACATGTACACAGATGCCTGTTATTAAACACAAGTTTGCAAGGAAACTTTAATTTAATGCTTGGGCATAATAAGAGTGTATGACATTTTTATATATTAACAAAAGAGTGTGTGTATATATATTAAACATTTAAAAATATTTATTTAAATGATTATATAGATGTATTTGTATCTTTTTCTTCATGTACATATTACATGTACAGTTATAAACTTCATATATATCATTTATCTATTGACTTCTCATCTTTGGAATATTAAAGCTTACTTCACTAATAGTCACTCTACTATCATTTGTTTTCTATATTCATATTATTTACATTATCTACTTAGCAGCTAACTCAACTCCATTAGTTTAAATTAGTATATTTTATAGACTATCTGGATTCAAATTCTGACTGAAACTCTCTCTCTGTTTTATTCTGTCTTTTATTTCTTTAGCTCTATCTAGATAAACAGATAACTAGACAAATTATACATAGATGTAGATATAGAAAGATATATAGATGTGTATTTAAAATGTATTTAATTTGAGAAAGTTAAATAATTTTTCTATGTCCTGGTTTTCTATTCTGCAATGCCATGTCAAATACCTGTGTTAAAGGCAGTTATGTGGATTATGTGAGAGAATGTATATGAATTAATTAGAACCATGCCTGACACTTTATAAATACTTAATATAGTTATCTAACCGTATACAGCTAGTGCTCAATTTATGACCACGGTCGGGACCGCGGACCGGTGGTAACACGATTTGGCCGTAAGTTGAGTAGGCTATATGTACAGTTCAAATGGTGCACGTGGAGATAGTAGTGCTTCCAGAAGCTGGTCTGCACTGTCGTACGTACGCCCAGCTGGGCAACGTTTGCGCTGCCAGACGCGGAGCAGTCGTGGCTAGCGATTGTGGTCGTAAAGTCGAATGGTCATAAGTTACATAGGTGGTAAGTCGATCAATACCTGTAATCATTATTACCAGTAATCCTATAGGATTATACTAATATCTCTACAATAATTGCATTCTTACTTTTGGTTATATCTACTATAGTTAGCTTAGCAACAGGCCATGGTTACCTCCTTGGCTTCTCCTATTACTCTCTGTCCCAGACAAGGAGACTTCCATTTACATTCAGGCACACAAACCCTTTTTGAATTATTAAGATACAATAATTTAATATTTATTTCTATGGATATAATTAGACTTGTCATGCTTTGTAGATGAATTGATCTTCAAAATTAAAAATCTTTGAAAATATGATGCTTCCTGCATTATGACTAAGCAAACATTGCTGAATGCACAATTGCAATTGAGGAGTAGATGGACATTGTTGTGTAATGGCTTCATTGTCTCCTTTCTTACACAGTTCAAGAAAAAACATCTAAAATGTTAATTTAAAATATTTTTGAATTGTCTAGTATTCAAACATCTTTCCCATTTGCTTCAGAAATTGGTCATACTTTCTTTTTAATGATTCTCACTTAAGATTGCTAATACTTTTTTGCTTAATACAGCGAACAAATGTCTTCACTGTATTTGAACTTTCCATCTACTAAATAAAGCTGCAATTTCCAGAGCCTTTATCTTCCTGCTTCATTCTGACCCAGCTGCTTTCTAGGTCTGAAGTGTGTATAAATCCAGATAATTTAGTTCATTGTGCTTTTATTGCGGTCTAATATTTAATTTGTATATGAATCACAATACTTAAGTTTCTTGATTTTTTTTTAGCTTTTTTCTTCTTTGCCTTCACATTTGATTCCTATTTTAGTTATTATTGAATTAAAGATCCCAAGTCATTTTCTTTTAAAAATTGAGGATATTCCTCCATTATGGTATAGAAAACTGTGTAGACAATCTGATTTAAATTCTTTTGTTGGTAGTGGTTACCTAATTTCTTTCTCAAATCATTCAGGATTACTTTTTATTATAATTCTGAAATTTCAAAGAGTATATGCTTGTTTGTCAGACTTTTACTACATGCAACCTGACCTTCAATGAGATCTTTTTCTTTGAACACTTATTCCTAACATCAAGGCTAGAATACCACGTACTTTTATCAATTCAAAATTGCCTTCTGCACTCTTCTGTCAGATTTTTTTTTCTGAAACTGCTATTAAAGTAAACCTTTATAACATTAGTTTTTACAATATTTTGAGGTACAGTTGCCAAGACAAAATGCACATAAGTTGCACAATTTGATAGGAATGTGTGTGTGTGAATGAACTATTCACCAACAAAATAATAAACATATCTACACCCCACAAAAGTTCTGCTTTTCATTGCTATAAATTAGTTTGTATTTTCTGTATAAATTAATTCACATTTTCTATATTTTTATATATTTGAAATAATTTTGTATGTGTTTTTTGGTCTGACTTCTTTCCTTAGCATAATTATTTTGAGCTTCATGTTGTTATGTTCATTAGTCATTCTATTCATTTTTATTTTGCTAAATATGATCACTCTGGACAGATTCCACAAATTATTTTTACATATACTGTCTAAGGTTATTAAAATTGTTTACAGTTTTAATGATAACAAAACTTCTCTGAATATTCATGCATAGATTTTTATATGGACATAAGTTTTTCTTTCTCTTGAGGAAATAACTGTATTAGATACATGTTAACTTGTTAAGAAATGTCAATGTCCAGTAGTTGTACCATTTGCCTTCCTCCCTCTTTCCATCCTTTCCTTCTTCCTTCTCTTTTTCTCTTTGTTTTTTCTTCTTTCTCTTCCTCCCTGTTTCCCTTTCTTCTTCCTTCCTTCCTTACTGCCTTTTTGTCTTTTTTCTACTTTCTTTCTTTTATTTCACGCCATTTCTTTTTCTTCTTTTGTTTTCTTCCTCTCGTTCTGTTTCTCTCTCTTTTTGTTCTTTCTTTCTGGTGGCTGTTGCCTGAGTTTCTTTTTGTAGTCCTCCTACTTATATTCTGTTTGTATCTTAGCAACTAAAGTTTCAGTTGTAAGGAGTGATTTATTAAAGCATGATTAAATAATACTTTATTTTTATTCAATGGTATGTTGTATCATAGTGTTTGGTTCTTGTGTGAGTTAATAGGTACAGAGTGGTAGAATTCCTCAAATTTTACTAACTATATTCACATATTGTTTCAAATGCTATTCTACTCCCTAATTGACTCGTTTATCTGGTGTTAACTTTCTATGAGTTTATTTTTATCATTCTCTTTATTACTTCTGATTTTCTCTATCCATTTAATAAGTACTGAATGTAAGTGTATCCTCAACAATAAAGGACTAAGTAGATTAAAAAACCTGTAAATGTGTGGTACTTTTCCCTTCCTTTCTATGCAATTATAAGATTCCTCAATAAGTGGGGGTTAAAAAATATACAGATTGCAATCTGATTTAAACTTTTTGTTGTTGGTTGTTGCAGATTGCAGTAGAATCGATATTAATTGATTGACTCTCTAAGAGGTGGAAAAAGGATATCTACTCTTTTGTGAAACAAAAGTAGGGTTTTACATAAATTAGAAGAATCACATAAAATAAGCCAATTAAGAGGTACATGTAAGCAGCATCTATTTCCAATTTCTACTTTAGGGGAGGCAAAAATTATCCCTCTACCTTCTTAGGGTTTTACCCTGGGCCCAAGAATTAAACTGACATAAGACAAATTAAGAGAAGAAAACCATACAAATTATCTAAAAGAGTTTTACATGACATGGTAGCCACTGTTTCATATGAATGCTCTATGCCTCCAAAAATTTAAACACAAAATATATAGTAAAGAAATATTTTCTTCAACTGAAGAAGTGAACATAAATTTGGAAATAATTATACAATGTTTATACTCTAAAATGAAAAATAAAAACATAATTCACACCAATTTTTTAAAAATGAAAACAAATGAGAGGTCTTTCATGAAATTAGAGACAATTACTCAGAAGAATGTGAATGCAAACACTACATAAATCAAAGTATTATTTTAGTAAAATAACCAAAATAACAAAGTTTTACATTTTTGGTTATTTTCTTAAACTTGATTAAAAATACTATTATTATTATGATGATGATGATTTTTTTTTTTTACAGAATATCACTCTGTCAACCCAGGCTGGAGTGTAGTGGCATGATCTTGGCTCACTGCAACCTCCACCTCCCAGGTTCAAGCAGTTCTCCTTCCTCAGCCTCCCCAATAGCTGGGATAACAAGCATCTACCACCATGCCCGGGTAATTTTTGTGTTTTTTGTAGAGACGGGTTTTTGCCATGTTAGCTAGGCTGGTCTTGAACTCCTGACCTCAAGAGTTCTGCCTGCCTCAGCCTCCCAAAGTGCTGCGATTCCAGGCATGAGTCAATGTGCCTGGTCCAATAATTTTCTAATGAAGGATTAAGCATACATTCAGAGGCCGGTGGGTGGCTCACACCTGTAATCCCAGCACTTTGGGAGGCTGAGGTGGGTGGATCACCTGAGGTTGGGAGTTTGAGGCCAGCCTGACCAACATGGAGAAACCCCATCTCTACTAAAAATACAAAAATTAGCCGGGTGTGGTGGCGCACCTGTAATCCCAGCTACTTGGGAGGCTGAGGCAGAATTGCTTGAAGCCAGGAGGCTGAAGTAGTATTGAGCTGAGATCGCGCCATTGCTCTCCAGTCTGGGCAATGAGAGCAAAACTCCATCAAAAAAAAAAAAAAAGTTTACATTAAAAGCCACAATTTTTTGAAAACTGCTACACTTCAAGTTTGATATACAGAAAATTCTAAAATAAATATAAATATTAATTATGAAGTGAAGAAGAAAGGCAGCGATAATTTTCAATCAATGTATGCCTTGACAAATAGTTGTATCAGATATGTTTCTTGTGATATGTTTTTAAACACCATTGTAAAGATTTAAAAAATCAGTATTTGACCTAAAGAAATTATTAAAAATATCATGTAGAAAATATTTTGCTTCATTGATAATTGACTTTTTTTCCCTAAAAATAAACGCTATACTAAAAGCCATCTTGCCATTTGTTGCCCTAAGAGTTAGGCTCCGTTTAGCTGTTTTCTTTGAGGAAAAGAGTCTGGGGATGAAATGACAGGCTGCCCTAAGGCAATGCATCTCAAAATGTAACAAGACAGTGCCCTTAACGCTGGAGAAAAGTTAACTTTCACTGCTGGCTTATAGCCTGAAGGGACCTTCCACATGCAAAAAAACTTTTTATCAGAATTTACTCTATAACCTAAATTTTTTTGTGGAATGTTACATTTTTCTATATAATATATGTGTTTGCTACAAAATGGTCTTAAAATATTTTCTGTTAACTAAAATAAATGTTGCCATGAATTTCTTTAAGAAACATTTCAATTTGAGGTGTTAGTTGTTTCAAAGAAAACAAAAAAAAAAATTTCAAAGGCAAGTAAGACAAATCTCTAGAACTCCACAGCCAATGGATTGTGAGTTGGACAACTGTCATTTAAGATATAAGATTTCTGGTTTTTGACTCAGATTGGAACAAACATTGGTAATTATGTTCATCCGCAAAACATTAGTGTGGTCTATAGTTAGTTACCAAGTACAATAATGATGCTTGTGGACATGTTAGTTTTGCAAAACTATATAGTTTAATCAATTGTGCAGATAAAAAGAAGAATTAAAGTTGGATAATTTTTTAAAATTAAAAGAATTAAAACTTGTATACATCCTTTCTTATCACTTTCTCATAGTTTGCACATTTTCTTTAATTTCTGCTTTATTTTTCATGTTTGGATGTTGTACCCCCATCTGGCTTTCCTTTCTGGGGGAAGGAGACAAATAAATAGGATGCATGCACAGCAAAAAATACTACACATCAGTTGGAAGCAATGAATTAGTTGTTCACATAGAGACATGACTGAATGTAACACACTGCTAAGTAAAAATAAATAAATAAATAAATAAACACGTACATACACACACAAATACGTAAATAAAAGTAATGGACTAACTTAAATCTGTAACATAATTTCATCTATATAACGAAAAGCAGGTTGTTTTAAAACCATTTTTACTTTTAAAAATTATTTTCAAACTGCAAATACACATTCTTTTTTCCCAGCAGGTTATACAAATCATAAAATTTCTCTCAACTCAAACAATCAATTTGTTACATCTCTGCCCACCTTGGTTATGCTCCTAGCTCATCTATTCTTAACAAATTGTCTTTTTCAAAGTATATTTCATCATTATTTTCTTATTGTTTCTTGGTATTCACTATGGTAATCCAAAACTACTGTAAAAAATAGACTTAAACTGCACAACAGTTCTAAAAAGAGAAGCTAGACTCAAAGTTTATAGCACTGCTCTGGATAGCAGGGGCTTTGTTATAAATGGTGACTCAGAGCTCTAGCCTCCTGCCAACCTTTGTCTCTATAGTTCCTTAGTGCTGGTACTTTCAAATTTTGCTGTGCCCCCAAATTAGCTGGAGGACATATTGATACTAGATTACTTTCACTCCTCATGTCCTCCCATCCAGTAGTTTCTTATTCACAAAGTTAAAGGCAGGCCAGATAATTTGCTTCTAGCATATTCCTAGATCCTGCTAATGTTTTTGCACACCTTGAAAATTCCCATCCCAGAGCATTGTCCTTCTCTGAATTCTGCTGGGGAAAGTGGCAGGAGAATGCCAAGAAAGCACAACCACTCTTTCTATCCAGGCTCAGGGATAGTTTATCTAGCTCATGAGGAATTTCAAGGCAATCACTACATTCTATGGAAAAGCAGCGCAAATATTGTGAGACAATCTTTCCTTCTGGTCACCAAAATCTGAATATTTCTTCATACACAAAGAACATCTACTTTAACATCACAGCTGTTATATTCTGCGATGGTTTCCCTAGTCTTTCACCAAAGACTATAGGCATTTGCTCAGGGGTCCTACAATGGGGAAAGAGTAACTCCAGTTACTACAAAAGTTACTAGACAAAGGGTCTGATTGACACTGCCAAAGACACATTTTTTTTTTTTGTAGCTCCTTTATTAGAAGGGAGTCTTGTAAGGATAAACGGAAAATGGAGTCCCAGCTAAATAGAAGCAGACTAGGTCTGCAGACTTATCTAGCAGTCATTCCCTTAATCTGCAAGGGTGTAATTAGTACTGTGAGGCTTGCCAGTAGGAATAATTCCTACATCGATTCCTTGGCCTGTGGAGTAAAAGCTACGATGTTGAACAAGGCCAAATATAACTCTAAAACTAGTTCCTTCCTGTGAAAGAACATAACTTCTACATGATAGGGTTATACACCTTTTGAGAATGAGTTTGTGGCATATCACTAGGCCTAGTTGTATTAGTCTGCTTTCACACAGCTGACAAAGACATAACTGACACTGGACAATTTACAAAAGAAAGAGATTTATTGGATTTTTAATTCCACGTGGCTGGGGAGGCCTCACAATCATGGTGGAATGTAAGGAGGAACAAATCACATCTTACATGGATGGCAGCAAGCAAAGAGAGATTGTGCAGGGAATCTCCCATTTTTTAAAACCATCATATTTCATGAGACTTATCATCAGAAGAGCATGGGAAAGACCCGACCCAATAATTCAATCACATCCCACTGGGTTCCTCCCAGGACACATAGGAATTATGGAAGTTACAATTCAAAAGAGATTTTGGTAGGCACACAGCTAAACCATATTATTCCACCCTAGCCCCTCCCAAATATCATGTCCTCACATTTCAAAACCAATCATGACTACCCAACAGTCCCCAAAGTCTTAACTCAATTTAGCATTAACTCAAAAGTTCAGTCCAATGTCTCATCTGAAACAGGCAATTACCTTCTGCCTATGAGCCTGTACAATCAAAAGAAAGTTAGATAATACCTAATACAATGGGGGTGTAGGCATTGGGTAAATACAACCATTCTAAATGGGAGAAATTTGCCAAAACAAAGGGGCCTACAGGCCTCATGCAAGACCAGAATCCAGCAGGGCAGTCAAATCTTCAAGCTCCAAAATGATCTCCTTTACTTCCATGTCTCACACCCAGGTCACACGGATGCAAGATGTATAGGCTCCCACAGCCTTGGGCAGCTCTGCCCCTGTGGCTTTGCAGGGCATAGGCCCCTTCCTGCTGCTTTCACAGGCTGGCGTTGAGTATCTGTGGCTATGCCAGGAGCATGGTACAAGCTGTCGGTGGATCTACTATTCTGGGGTCTGGGGGACAGTGGCCCTTCTCTTACAGTTCCACTAGGTGGTGTCCCAGTAAGGACTTTGTGTGCTGGCTTTGACCTCACGTTTCCCTTCTGCATTGCCTAGTAGAGGTTCTCTGTGAAGGCCTCGCCCCTTCAGCAAACTTCTCTCTGGGCATTGAGGTGTTTCCACACATCTTCTGAAATCTAGGCAGAGGTTCCCAAGCCTCGATTCTTGACTTCTGTGCACCTGCAGGCCCAACACCACTTGGAAGCTGCCAAGGCTTGGGGCTTGCAACCTCTGAGGACATGATCTGAGCTGTACCTTGGCCCCTTTTAGTCACCGCTGTAGTGGCTGGGATGTAGGGCACCAAGTTCCTAGACTGCACACAGCAGAGAGATCTTTATCCCCACCCACAAAACCAGTTTTCTCCTCCTAGATCTCCAGGCCTGTGAGGGCAGAGGCTCCCTCAAAGTCTCTGACATACCCTGAAGACATTTTTCCCCATTGTCTAGGGGATTAACATTAGGCTCTTCATTACTTATGCAAATATCTGTAACAGGCTTGAGTTTCTCCTCAGAAAATGGTATTTTATTTTCTAATGCATGGTCAGGCTGCAAATTTTCCAAACTTTTATGCTCTGTTTCCCTTTTAAAACAGAATGCCTTTAACAGCACTCAAGTTGCCTCTTGAATGCTTTTCTGCTTAGAAATTTCTTCCACCAGATACCCTAAATCATCTCTGAAGTTCAAAGTTCCACAAATCTCTAGGGCAGGAGCAAAATGCTGCCAGTCTCTTTGTTAAAATGGAAAAAGAGTCACCTTTGATCTAGTTTCCAACAAATTCCTTATCTTCATCTAAGACCACCTTATCCTGGACCTCATTGTCCATACCATTATCAACATTTTAGTCAAATCCATTCAACAAGTCTCTAGGAAGTTCCAAACTTTTCCACATTTTCCTGTCTTCTTCTGAGCCCTCCAAACTGTTCCAATCTCTGCCTGTTACTTAGTTCCAAGGTTGCTCTTACATTTTTGGGTATCTTTTCAGCAGTACTCCACTCTACAGGCACCAATTTACTGTATTAGTCCATTTTCTCATTGCTGATAAAGGCATACCAGAGACTGGGCAATTTGCAAGAGAAAGAAGTTTAATGGACTTACAGTCCCACATGGCTGGGGAGGCCTCACAATAATGGTGGAAGGCGAGGAGGAGTAAGTCACATCTTACATGGATGGCAGCAGGCAAAAAGAGAGCTTGCGCATGGAAACTCCCATTTTTAAAACCATCAGATCTCGTGAGACTTATTCACTATCATGAGAACAAAATGGGCAAGAGCCACCCCCATAATTCAATCACCTCCCACCAGCTTCCTCCCATGACACATGGGAATTGTGGGAGTTATAATTCAAGATGAAATTTGGGTGAGAACACAGCCAAATCATATTACTAGTAGAAACAGAACACCTTGGCATCTAATGATTGTGCATATGATTGTGCATATGCATAAGCTGCTTTCTGCCAGACTCAACAAGTTATGAGGTCAGAGACTTATCAGTAATCACAATGTGGGAATTGCATATCCTGGACTAAGCCTGAGCAACAGAAGACATAGATACACTTTCATGGCTGGGCAGCCCAGACTCTTATCTTTACTACTCTAGTTACAAAACAAACAAACAAACAAAGAGAACCATATTACTTACCATCTCTGTATGGGTGTTCCACTGAACAAGAAGGAATAAGTCCTAGGTTCATTTAGGAATGGGTTCGCTCAGTATATAGGTGCAAACTGTACGTGGATGGCATCAGCATTACAGACACATTCAGGTGACCATGAATTGCAGTTGAAAGAAATGATTTTCCAGCAAGCAGAGTTGATGAAAGTGCTGGTCTTGTAATTTATATGATAGTAGAACTGCTCCAAGGTCTATGTAGATTTCTGACCAGTCAACAACTCATCTTGCCAGAGTCCTCAAAGAAAAGGAGAGACAAAACAGAGACAAATTCCTCTGGATAGACTCACATGATGGGTGGCATATGGAAATTAGCACCAAGTGCAGATGTCCATTATGAGACGCCACCATGGAAGTGGGACTTGATTACTAAACAGACATAATGACCTGGCCCGTTGATGTTAGTCAGACTTCTTCCTATGCCATTTTGAACTGGCATGCACCAATAGAATGGTCATGTCTGTGTTTTCAAGGTTAATTACGGCAGATTTGTAATTATCTTGGGCTGCTTTTCTAAAGTTTGTTTATGACAATGACCCTTAGTCAAGGCACAAAACATACTGATTAATAGTGCTGCTTTGCAACCATGGGTCTGAGGATTTTCTGGACCATTCATTGCAGTTTGTTGGGATTGTTTATTGATAACAATGAGATTGATGATTTGCACCTGGTTTCAGTGACACCCTGAGGATTCTGCTGATAAAACTGGTTATGTAGCAAAAATATGTTCCATAGCCAGCCAAACAAAAAAAAAGTCTCCAGCCAAGATACCATTTTGAGCTTCCTAATTCCAAGGTGTACCCTGCACATATTGATGGCTCCTGATCCAAGAAAAAAATGCCATTCATGGGCTTTCGAGATGGATTAAAATAGGAGCTCACTCCTGATGTCTCCTGAACCCTCATCATGAGATAGCATTTGGCTATAATGCATATTTTTACTTTAATATCATCACTAATATGCTGCACCTGTATTCTGGAGCATACTATTTAATTGTAAGTATTTTCATTTATGTCCTGTGAGTCTTATTTGGCAATAGAACCTGACTTCACAGGCAATGGCAGTAATAAACACAATGAATTTACTCAGCAACATGGACATACACTAACCAAGACCAATCTAGCTACTATCTCTTTGGAATGCTCAATTTTTCATAAACAGATACCTGTTCTGAAGAACTTATATGATGCTACTCCTCAAGTATACCAGCGAGCTATTTAGTAGCAAATAAACTACATTGGGCTTTCACTTTTACAGTAGAGTTGTTTGTCTTCATAGACATGGATAGATATTCCAAGTATGAATTTGGCTTTCCTGCTTAAAAAGCTATAACCAATGTTACCACACAGGGGCTTTCCCATGCCTTTTCCACAGGCATGAAAGCTGCATCATTTTTCTATTGCAGCATTACAAAATTTCACAAATGTAGTAGATTTAAATGACATCCATTTATTACTTTACAGTTTCTGTGAAGAAGATGTCCAGGCATAGCCTAGCTGGAATCTCTGCTTAGAGTCTTATAAAGGCTGAGCTTAAACTGTTGCCTGTGCTCTTTCCTGGAGCTCAGAGTCTTCTCCATGCTCATGCAATCATGGGCAGAATTCAGTTCCTTGTAACTGTAGGATAGAGGACCCTGCTGGTTGTCAGCTGGGGGCTACTCTCGCCTTCTAGAGCCTGCCTGTTATTTTCTGCCACATGCTTTTTAATGTCATAGCAGTTTCCTTCTTTAAGACCAACAGGAGAGCATCTGATGCATCTTCAAATATCTCTGACTTCTATTATCTCTGCTCTCTAGACCTATTTTTTTAAAAATACAACTGATTAGTTAAGACTCACCCACACTCAAGTGGAGGATACTGCCAGTTTCAACTGGCCTGTGGAGTAAGAGCTATCATGGTGTGGGCAGCCAAAAGAAACTATAAAACCATTTCCTCCCCCACCAAGGACATAACATCTGCAAGAGAGATTAATATACCATGAGATGTTTCCAAAAAGGCACACAGGAAGTCATAAAATTAGAATGCTTTGTTCTGGATTATATAGGTGTGCATATGAATTAGTATGAGCCTTGTGGATCATCTTAGAACTCTGCCTACAACCGGATACCAGACACCATTGTATGAAACCTGATACCTCACTTCATAGCAAAGTGGGTATGAGTGTGGTTATCCTGAACCATAGGATCCACTTGTTGTACCACCAGTGTACTATTCAGAAGTAGATGCTGTCATGGAGCTGCCTTCTAAAAGCATAGATCAATCACAAGCTCAAAGGCAAAACCGTTTTTATTTTTTACCATGCATAATATAATTTTTAAATCAGAAGCTTCTATATAGCTCTGTATGTACAATAAGAAGAATAAATGGGTCTGGAAAACAATGTGGTAGAAGTAAGAGTGTTCCCAGTATTATTCCCAATGATGCACAATGGCATTTTCTGCTGTCTATTCCTCAGGGTTGGATGGTTGGATGCTCTTTCCCCAAATAGGGCTTTTTTTTTTTTGCCATGGGATGCAGAAAATGTTCCATTAAATGTCAGCTTCCACCTGAGAACTGTGAACTTCCTGTGTTCAAGGACCATCAACTAATGGAAGGCACATCATTATGGGAGGTATAATTAACTAAAATAAGCAGGAGGAGGTAGGGCTGCTTTACATAATAAGGTCATAGTAATATATATATTTATATATACATGGAACCCAGGTAATCCACTAAGATGACTGCCTTGTCCCACTATTTCTTAATGGACACTTGCAGTAACCCACCCTAAAAATATATGATTTTCAAAAACTAATTTTCTACAAAAATGTAGGTTTGGATCACACCATCAAGTAACCCACCAAGACATGCAAGGAGATACATGAATATGAACAAAATTTAGGATGAATAGCGAGGGAGGCAGTGAGTACCATTGGTGGCCTTGATACTAATTGCAGAAAAAGGGGCTATATTAATTACACAGATCTGTCCCTTCCAAGTTTCTTTTTAGGAAGAGATGCCCAAGAGAGCCATGGAGGAGCTTTTTCTGGAAATTGTGTGATACGTATTAGTACAGCTATGAGTCACAAGTGGTGGATTGTAATGCCCATTGAAATAAAACTCTTGGACTTTCTGCACAGGGAGCCTCTTGATTAATAGCCAAGGAGGTACTATTCTGGATCCACCCCTGCTTTTGTGCTGAAGCCACATTTCCTGAAGGTTGTTCGATTTCTCAATGACTGGGCAAGGCAGTGTTATTAAGCATGTCCAATTTTACAAGATGAAGAATTCTTCTAACAGGCAATTTTGGCTCAAGGATTCATTTGCCTGGCTGAAATCTTCTTAAAAAACAGCGTTGCAGTTTGAGAAACTTCTTATCTAATTCAATTTTTACCTAATTTCTGGCTCCTTCAGAGGAGTTTGGCATGTATTGCAGTTGGAAGGCTCTCCTTACCTACTCTAGATGCCCTTCACTTTTCTTTAACCAATAAATCTCTTGCATGTGCAATTGTGTGTTGGCATTCGTTTCTTGGGCAAAGACAGCTAACACATCAGGTTTCTCCCTAAAACGTTTGCTTCACTGTTAGGAAGGATAACAGGTAGGTGATACAGCCAATGCAACAATAATAGAGCAAAAGCCTCAGAGATTCCAAGCGCAGCACTGAGGTTATTGAATTGCACAGCATTTCGGACACATGTACATAGGAAAAAGGCTAGATGAGTGATGGTCACGTCAACACAGTGACATCATCAGCTATGAGGTCTTTTCAGGTTTTGAATTTTCTAGTCAAGTAGGATCCTAATGAGTATGTCACTAGTTTCAATTCTCTGGTGCTGCTGTAACTAATAATTGTAACTTACCAACTGATTACAAAATAGACCAAAGGAAAAAAAAACCCCACTGATGTTGGCATTGAGGTATTGGCTACTAGGTAAATACATAGTAATCTAAGTATTTCCAAAGATATAGGTATATATACTTTGATTTAGAGTTAAGAAAGACTAGAATAAGAATTAAGTCTTCAAGATTCTTAGGCTAGAGAAACAAGTTGTTAAGCCCTTCTTTACAAATCTAGTTCTTGTAATTGCTTTAATAGCACTGTTTACTATGTATGACTTTTTAAAGCAATTTATGAATATTCCCTAATTTGATTGATTTCTTGGCTGATTTGATTTCATCAGATTCAATAATTTTGACCCAAATATCTGTGTTCTTTAAATTTGACTGCTATTTTTTTTTTTTTTTTACTTTGTCACTTTATGAAGTAATTGATTAAAAATAGGCTATTTGTCTATTGGAGTTCTCTTTGGAATCTAATCTGAAATAAATTATCTCCTGCCTACCAGCAAATCTGTTACATTGTAAGCTACTGTCTATGTCACTGGAAAGTATATTATACATTCTGGATCCATATTTTTTATTTTGTTTTAGTATCTCATTTTGAAAACAGTATTCTACAGAATTTCCTAAGATATTTGTAAAGAGTGAAATTTGTGAGCTCTTGAATGTCCAAAGTTGATAAATAGTTGATTATTAGTTTGAATATCATTTCCTTGAGAAATTTACAGCATTATTTTATTAACAACAAACATTGTTGCTGCTGAGAAGTTCGATGCCAGTCTGATTCCCATTCCATTGCTGTTAGTGTTTAAACTACAAAAAACAAGGCAATTTTTCTGTTTTGATACTTTAATTTTAATAATGTAGTATTTAGATTTTTTTTTTAGCAGCACAAATCTATTCCTGGAAAATGAATACTTAATAAAACCTATCATTTTGTCTTCATTAAACAGATTATTTGTCTGTTTATTTAGAGTTAACTCCTATATTGTCAGTTTTTAGAATTTATCGGTTGTTTTACTCTACTATAGACATAGATTTAATATAAATGAGACAACCAACAATTAAGGGAAAATTTAAAAAGCTAAATTTAAAATTTCCAGTATCATTGCATTAAAAAATTCCCATAAAACATATAGTTAGGTCATAAGTCAGAAATGAAACACATCTGGTAAAGAAATATTTGTTGATGTATAAAACCTTTCTTCATATATATTCTATCTTTAAAACACACAAGATAATTGTTTGACCAGAATTTTATGCTGGTATTAAAATGCTGGACAGAAAAGGGAAATCATATATTTGTTTCAATTATTAAATATAGGAGTAGAAGAAAATAAAATATCAATCTACTGTTATGCAGAAACTATTCTTGATTAAATAAAATTATTTTCTTCTTCAAAATGTTAAGATTTTAGTAAAATACTCATTTTTACATTAATCATAAAAGCACTATGGAAACCACACTTGAAATTTACAACTTGGTTTTGCAGTTATCTGATATAAACAATGCTAATTGCCTTTATATGGTAATGTTAAGCCTTTTTTAGGTTTGCACATTAGGGAGCTTACAGAAAGACTGACCTTGAACAATTTACTTTAGGAGAACTGCCTTATAGATATAACACAGACCAGATGGGATGCGATAATTTTCTACTTTGTAGTCAAAGACTGAAAAAGGTTCTAGTGCTTGCAAATGATTACATCCATATTTACATTGCATCTGCTAGGCATGCTTAAAAGTAATTCTCCCAAATTCTTTGAGTTTTAGGATTCTCTAAATTGGTACACACAATTTGACCTACTGTACTTTAAGCAATCATATAGTTAGGGTAAGTAGTCTAGCTAATTGAAAAAGGAACTGAAATAAGGAGTTGTAAGTTTAACTTCTGTCATCAACATTATCTGTTACTTGAAATCCTCTAAACATAACCTAGTAGATGTTCAAAATCTAATTGTGAATTTATTTATTGCTGTGGACTGAATGTTTTGTGCTTCCTATCCCTTAATTCACATTTATCTCTAGCTTTCAATATGATTTTGTTAAGAGGTAGAAGTTTGGGGAGGTAATTGGGTTTAAATGAGTTCATAAGGATGGAGCCCCATGATGAGGATTAGTGTCCTTAAAGGGTGGTGAAGATACCAGAGCTCTTTATATCCTCACTATGTGAGGATACAAGACAGTAGGCACCTTTAAATGAGGACAAGGGACCTATCAAAAAACTGGACCATGTTGACACCCTAAACTCAGACCTCCAGCCTCCAGAACAGTGAGAAATATATGTTTGTTATTTAAGCCACCTAATATATGGCATTGTGTTATTGCATCAGGGACTATTAACTTAAAATTAATTTAATTAATAAATAATTTATGTGGTTCATCTTTCAACAGTTATATATAACAGTGAAGTTTCTGTAAGGATAAATAATAAGTAGATTTTTTTTTTATGAGACAAGGTCTCACTCTGTCACCTAAGCTGGAGTGCAGTGGTGTGATAATGGCTCACTGCAGCCTCAACCTCCTGGGCTCAGGTGATACTTCCACCTCAGCCTCCTGAGTAGCTGGGACCACAGGTGCATGTAATCACATCCTGCTAATAATTTTTTTTCTTTTTCCTTTGTAGAGACAGGGTTTTATCCTGTTGCCCTGGCTGGTCTCAAACTTTTGGACTCAAGTGATCCCTCTGCCTTAGCCTCCCAAAATGCTGGGATTACAGGAACAAGCCACAACACCCAACTAAGAAGTAGAAATTTAAATTTACTTTTCACATTAAAAATAATTGTCAGCATTTTTTGAAATATAAAATTACAATACATAAAGAGTAAAGTCATACAGATTTATCTGAGATGGAAAGAGTGAAAGAGAATCAGCGTGGACTGAAGGAGGAAAGCAGCCCTGCCACTGATCAGGCTGGGAGCACAAATACAAATAAAACCTCTTGCAAAATTAAGGGAAAACCTTATTTTTTTCAAAGCTATGCAGCAATTGCAAAATGCATTAATATCTCCCCTTTTGAGTGATTTTTGCTTTATTATCAGTGATGACAACTCACTTGGCCATTTTCTTGTATCCATGTGTGGAAGAAATCCTGTATGTCCATGGGTTCTGCCTCCTTGGTTTCAACCAATCAACCATGGATAGATATTATTCAGGGGAAAAAAAGGTGATTGTATCTGTATTAAACATGTATATACTTTTTTTCTTATCATTATTTCCTAAACAATATAGTATAACAACTAGTTACCCACCATTTGCATTGCATTAGGTATTATAAGTAATCTAGAGATGATTTAAAATATACAGAAGGATGTGTATAGGTTATATGCAAATACTATGCCATTTTCTATAAGGGACTTGAGCACTTATAGATTTTGGTATATGCAGGGGGTCCTGGAATCAATCTTTTGTGGATACCAAGGAACAACTGCATTTGTGAGAATACCCCATGGTTAAACTCTCCTTGCCTTCTGGCAGCACCCAATTCCTAGTTAATCTCAATTTCTCCTAAATTATCTTCAGAAACAGCCTGTATGATAAACCTATCCTTAAAAAGAAGCTTTCCTTCCTTCCCTCTCTTAGAGTGGCATTCTGCATTTCCCCCTGAGTTATGTGGCATGCAGCAAGGCAACAAACATCGTTTAGTCAGACTACCGGCTTTATCCTGATGATCTCTGGCTGATCAGCCTTTGTCGAAAGAGTGATTCCTTGAAGAATTCTTGTGTAAGCAAAAAAGTTTTGCTAACAGAGGTAGTTTAGAAGAAGCAAATGTGGACCACGCACTCTATAAGTTATTTGTTTTAGAAAAGCAAGTTAGGAAAAAATATTTTCAATTCCATAAATTCTAAATTCTGTGCTCATGTAAGTTAGATTCAGAGAAACGCAAACATAACGAAACTCAAAAAGCAGTTGTTGAACAAAATATGTTCTTTCAGTAAAGGAAGTGAAATAACTTCCGAATAAGAAAATACACTTTCAGTTTTGATTGCTATGAAACAAAAGTCCCCAAAACATAGAAACTTAAAACAGCACACTATTCATGATTACTCTTGATTCCCTGGGTTGAGTGGGCTCAGATGGACAGTTTTTTGCTTAGCATTTTTTGGATGGAACTGCAGTCATCTGGAAGCTAGGGAGGTACAGCAGGAATATGGCTCAGCTGGGACACTGGGATGCCTGGAATCAGCTGGAAAACTAGAGAGTGAGTCTTCTTTCAGTGCAGCTACACGACTCTCTTTTTTGATATGGCCTCTCCAATTAGACAGTTGAAATTTTTATGATTTCAAAAGTGTATAAGCAAAAGATGTCAGGTTTCTTAAGTTTCTAGCTCAAAACTGGCAGAGCATCAATTCTGCCTCATACTTCTAGCTCAAACGAGTCATATACCAGCACAGGTTTGATGCTGAAGATAACTACCTAAGGGCATTAATACAGGAAATAGAGTTTATTGAGAGGCCATGTTTGAAGACTAGTCACCATAGTCCACTCTTTGAGCCCTAACAATTCACATCCTCATTTTTCTAATTATCTCACCCCCAAAGTTTATTCCTTTCAGCTAATAGGTTTAAAATCTCATCATCTGAATCAGGCCAGTTGCAGATGAGGATTCTCTAAGTGTCATCCGTTTTTATTTAAACATCTGTTATATAAAGACACAAGTTCTCTGCTTCCAAACACACATATGCATCTGACATACAATGGTGAGATGACACAGGCCACACCAGAACCAAGAGAGGCACTTGCATTCCTTGACACAGGGGAAGGGGCTGTGGAAAACTATAGTCATCACTGACCCCTAAGAATGCTAAATCCAGGCCGGGCGCAGTGGCTCACGCCTGTAAGCCCAGCACTTTGGGAGGCCGAGGCGGGTGGATCACGAGGTCAAGAGATCGAGACTATCCTGGTCAACATGGTGAAACCCCGTCTCTACTAAAAATACAAAAAATCAGCTGGGCATGGTGGCACGTGCTTGTAATCCCAGCTACTCAGGAGGCTGAGGCAGGAGAATTGCCTGAACCCAGGAGGCGGAGGTTGCGGTAAGCAGAGATCGCGCCATTGCACTCCAGCCTGGGTAACAAGAGCGAAACTCTGTCTCAAACAAAAAAAAAAAAAAAAAAAAGAATGCTAAATCCAGTGAAGTGTATACAGAACCACAGCTCAGGAGGAGAGGTATCTCTATGTTCTGTGTGTCTTGGCTTCTGTTTGTGAGTCATTCTTTATTGCTTTTTTAGAATTATTATTATACTTTAAGTTCTGTAATACATGTGCAGAACATGGAGGTCTGTTACATAGGTATGCACGTGCCATAGTGGTTTGCTGCACCCATCAACCCATCATCTACATTAGGTGTTTCTCCTAATACTGTTCCTCCCTCACCATCTACCAACAGGTCCCAGTGTGTGATTTTCACCTCCCTATGTCCATGTCTTCTCATTGCTCAACTCCCACTTGTGAATGAGAACATGCAGTGCATGGTTTTCTTTTCCTGTGTTACTTTGCTGAGAATAATGGTCTCCAGCTTCATCCACGTCCCTGAAAAGACATGAACTCATCCTTTTTTATGGCTGCATAGTATTCAATGGTGTATATGTGCCACATTTTCTTTTTCTAGGCTATCAGTGATGGCCAGTTGGGTTGGTTCCAGGTAGAATGAACAGGCAACCTACAGAATGGGAGAAAATTTTTGCAATCTATCTCTCTGATAAAGGGATAATATCCACAATCTACAAAAAACTTAAACAAATTTACAAGAAAAAAAAACCATCAAAAATTTGGCAAAAGATATGAACAGACACTTTACAAAAGAAGACATTTATGTGGCCAACAAATATATGAAAAAAAAGTTCATCATCACTGGTCATTAGAGAAATGCAAATCAAAACCACAATGAGATACCATCTCACACCAGTTAGAATGGTGATCATTAAAGTCAGGAGACAACTTTTTAGATGCTGGAGAGAATGTGGAGAAATAGGAACACTTTTACACTGTCACTGGGAGTATAAATTAGTTTAACCATTGTAGAAGACAGTGTGGCAATTCCTTAAGAATCTAGAACCAGAAATATCATTTGACCCAGCAATCCCATTACTGAGTATATAACCAAAGGATTATAAATCATTCTACTATAAAGAACATGCACATATATGTATTGCAGCACTGTCTATTTTGCTTTTTAATGGCCTACCTTTGGGTATAAGCAGCTCTTTTGGTTTGCTTCCTACCTAAAACTTAGGGCTGAACACACTAATTATATATTTCTCTCTCATAAACTCCCTGTGTTATCTAACCTAAGATGGGCAGTTTTTATATTCCACATGATGTTATCTGGATCTAGTTATCTGTAGCTCTACAAGCCAAGAATATCCAAGACAGCTCACTTACATGTCTGACATCTTGTCAGGGACAGATGGAAGACACAGCCCCACTCTCTTTCCTTGTAATCTTAAGGCCTCTTTCTCTCTCCACATAGTTTTCTGAGTGGTCTTTCCTCATAGTTTCTCTTTCATTTTCTTTATCAGTATTAACTCATTTTTTAATTGACAAATAAAAACACACAGTGTCTTAATATGCTCCCTCCAGCAGGGTAGCTGGACTTCTAATAATGTTGGCTCACACTTCCTAAGAAAAAACTGGCAGGATTTCTTAAGGCTTGGACCCTGAACTTGTACAGCATCTCTTTCACCATATTCTAATGATTAATGAAAGTTAAACACCAGAATCAGTTCAGAGTAGGGCCAACATAGGGCATGGATCCTGCGAGGTATGGCTTATTTGACATCAAATCTTCGACGACTGACACTTTGGCCTGATAATCAGGATATCATTTAAGAGTTTACTTTCAGTAAGCTTGACAGCCTAAATCACCCCTTCCCATTTTTTAACCACCATTCTTTATAGTCTTTTGCTATTTTTTCTTCTCAATTAAGGATACTGTCTATAATTATCCCACCTGATCATTTCACTGTTCTATTATTTTGCTTAATTCCCATAGTTAACTCTTGTGGTTCCTGAATATCATACTTCAGATTTACATCTCTATCTTCTCTCTAGGGATGTTGAACCAGGGGTTAGTAGCACCCAGGGTTCCCCATATTAGAGCGTCAGTGTATTCATGAACCAAATGATTTCACATTAAATGTGACTTCACGTAAGCTTTATAAGAGCTTCTTCTCTACTGTATGTGAGTGACTTAGCAACAGTGCCTGGCTTATTGCCAGAAATTAATAAACAATTATAAGATAAATTGATGTATGAAGAGTGTATGTATGTATGTTCATGTATATTTGCACACATTTTTGGGGGACACTGATTCTAAAAATTGTATGCGGCTTTCAAAAGGGCCCATAAGCTAAACCACTACTGCTGAATTTCTCTTTCTCAATATAATTATATATTGTTTTAATTTATGTTCTCTCAGATAGACTTTGACACAGGGATTAAAGCCTAAGCATTTTTAAATGGGTTGATTCCAGGTATCACTTACAAAAGAGTAGGAAAGGGAGAAAGCTAAAGAGAGGTAGTCAATAAAAGGTGTACTATCAGGTCACTTACTTGGATTATTAGGGAGTGACCCTACTGTGATTTTAAAAGTCCATGATGAACAGCTTTATCTCACCAAGAAGTTCTGGGACCTGAAGAACTTATATATCAATAATATTCAGTCAGTCATTGAGGGTTGTTTCCGAGGCAGGATTATAATTACTTTTCTAGTTATCCTAGATTGCTAAGTACAGAGGCAGAATACCTCTAGTGTCAGTTTAAAAAAAAAAAAAAAAGGAAAAGAAAAGCAGTCAGGTAGTTTCAGGAGTCTGTGGTACATTGCAATGGCATGGCTTCAGGGTCAGATACCAAAAGCTTCTGTTACACAGCCAACACCCGACTGAAATTCAAGTTCCTGAAACACTGTCTCTAACTCACCACTGTGCTTCAAGAACTTAGAACAATTGGTTATTAGGGATCATGCAACTGACCCTAAGTTTTTCATAGTTTGATTTTGACTCAAAAAAAAATAAAATAAAATAACTGTTATTTCTCATTGGTTTTGATATCTTTCTTAAAGTGTGTTCTTTTTCAGTCATCACTGGTCTTCCACTTTATATTTCTGTTAAATTAATAACCACTATCATAGATTAGATTTAATCTTTACAAAAACCACATGTTTTCCTCATAGGTGGGAGCTGAACAATAAGAATTTATGGACACGGGGAGGGGAATATCACACACCAGGGCCTCTCAGGGGGTAGGATGTTGGGAGAGGGATAGCATTGGGAGAAATAGCTATCATAGATGATGGGTTGATGGGAGCAGAAAACCACGATGGCACATACATACCTGTATAACAAACCTGCATGTTCTGCACATGTACCCCAGGACTTAAAGTATAATAATAATGATTATTATTATTATTTCACATTGCTTCACCCTGTAGTTCCTTCTACACAATATTTTTTGGAAACCAAGGACAGTGCTTTTTATTTTAATTATATTGTCCCATGGTGCTGCTCATGTTTAGAGATCACTTAACTCATTTTTTAAAGAAGCATTCAGGACCTTGTCATGACCTTTGGAAAAGACTGTCATCTAAACAGAAACTGATGCTTCAGGAATACAGTTCTTTTCTAGGGGTTTTGCGTTCAAGAGTGTCATTACACTTTCAGCATTATATCTTTGTGTTCGCTTTTCCCAATATACTGTAATAGAATATTCTATTTTATTTCTTGGTCATTTCCTTGACACAGTATTATACAAAGATCAAATTTTCAAGGAAGCCTTTTCTATCTTTTAGAATAATTTAGCTTTTATTAACTTCTTACACTTTCAGCAGCATTTTAACTTTGTTTATATCTTCATTAGCACTTAATTGGTATCATTATATTTATGTTTTACCTATACAGATACTCCATGACTTATGATGGTGTTATATATGGTAGTGTTATATAGAAACCCATTGTATTTATAAAATGCTTTTAATACACCTAACCTACTGACATTATAGCTCAGCCCAGCCTCTCTTAAATGTGCTTAGAATACTATAATTGCCCTACAGGTGGGATAACTGTCTAAGCCTATTTTAATGAAGTGTTGAATATCTCATGCAATTTATTAAACATTTCAGTGAAAATGAAAAGCAGAATGGTTGTATGGGTACTTGAATTATTGTTTCTTCCGAAAGCATATTACTTCCTTACCATTGTGAAGTTAAAAATTCATAAGCTGAATTAAGTTGAGAACCATCTGTATATCTCCTTGATAAAACTTACTTTTTTGAGAGCAAAGAGTAATTTATTCATGAATAGGAATAGAACTATGTAGAATAAAAAGTCATTCACTTAGGAATCACATAAATAGACAAAGTCACATCTCATTTTTACCACTTTAAATACGTGTGTCTCTGGGTACATTACTTTACCTCTTAAATATTATTTATCTGTAAAATGGGTACATTAATAACACTTATTCATACCATTGTTATTAGAATGGAATAAAATAATTAATGTAAAGCCTTTAGTATAATGTCTTAGAGATAGTATTATTAAATAATGGCAGTTGCAATGATAACAGTAGACTAATCAAAATAGTAGCTTTAGTTTTCATTTAACAGTGTCCATAAAAGTGTTAGTTCAGTGAATGAAAAAATAAATGAATTAAATATTGACAGTAAAAAGTCACACAATTAACTATTACATTTCTGCCACCAGGGCATATTGACCTCCAAGAGAAAGGAACAAATCGTAGCACTTTTTATAGTTTTTTCTTCCTGTGGTTTTGTAGGTGATGCTCTTATAGCACCAACTCACAAGTAGACTTGATGACAGAAAATGAAACACAGAAGGAGCATTTAATTGGCACTGGAACTATTTCTCTGCATTTGTTGGATGGATTTGCAAGATCACTTTCTCCTCCTTCAGCAATAATCCCATATTTCTAGATTTCTCTAACCTGACATATCTCTGTTCACCATCCAAGACAACAGAAGACTGGGAGCTCTTCTATCAGAAACAAGGGGCATGGTAGAATACTACCCACTAAGGTGGGGAACTGAAGCTGGATCTTATCTATTATCTTTGCACTGTTTTTTTCTTTTAGTAATCATGTGGAAGGAAAATAACTTTATCTGAATTCTCGTTACCATCACTTTCTAGTTTGGCCTGGCCACTTCGAATGTTTATGCTGTTTTTATCCTAATTGTCCTCTAAGCAAAAAAAAAAAAAAAAAAAAAAAAAAAAGCAAAACAAATTACTTGGAAACTTTTATTCAGTGTGTGGGAAAGAGGAATCAGAATGGTCACCAATAGTTAGCTGGGTTACATAAGCAGAATTGACTAAATATTCTGTCCAGTTTCTTCATGAAGAATGGTTATAAAATTATCAGATAGCTAGAGTCCTGAAATCTATTTTCCTTGACCAATAAAATTCTAAGCAATTATGAGTGTTGAGAGTATCAATAACCTTGGAAAATACAATGTTTTTACTTACAGCTTGCATATAATTTCCTATATGAGGGAAAATGTACGTTTAATAGAATGCGTTGATTTGGAAAGAGAACTTTGAGTATAGAATTTTTATAAAATATAGACAATGTTAAGAATGAAAAATGAGTCAATAGTAGCATACAGCTGAAAATATGTCAAATATTGTATTACTTTGTCTCTGGCTTTTTGTGTATCACTTACCATATAAATGAATGTGATTTTTCCAGTGATGAAATGTGTACATGCCAAGTAGAAAACATGAAATAAGTGGTTTACAAATAATTTCATCTTATAGTCCTCTATGAGAATTATGATTATTTCACAAGAAAGAATCAATACTTCTTTGACTGGCATCAAAATGTACGTGTTGGCATTTGGCTCCCTAACATCTGCTCATACAATAATTACTTGGTGAAAGCAGAATTAAACTGAAGGTGAGGGCTTCAGCTTCCAACATCTTCTCTGTTTTCTGATTATAATTGTTGAGCTTTTCCTTTAGATTGTACATTTACCTTGCATTCATACAAATGATTGTAAGGTTTGAGTTGAATGTATGCTTGAATGAACATCAGCTTTATTGTCCTTAGCATAGTCCCAGTCTTCAGTACCATCCAGAAGCTTCTACCTAGGCTAAATTCTGCAGCTCGGCAACTAAATGATACAAGCCACAGGGAGTGCATAATACCAATTTTCCACAGTCTGCACTGCCTACCCATTTGCTTAAAATTGCAGTTCCAAGATGTTGACTTTACTCTATAAAGCTCTAAATAGTTTAGGCTCTCTGGCTCCCTCAGAAATCTCTTATCTCCCTCTGCCATATAATGACAATTGAAGCCAGGCAGTATGCTCCTGAAGAGAGTTCCCAAATTTAAGAAAAATGAAGCTTTATTTAAAACGGTAAGAGCATTCCATATTGGACGTGGCTTTCCTAGGAATCCCAGTGCTGCAATAGCCCAACATAGTCTCATTATGTTAACCTTCTGGGCACTTCCTTCTAATGGCCTTTACTTAAAACAGTTATGTGTAACAATGCTATTCTCTAGTATTTTTCAAAACAATTTCCTGAATATTTAATATTTTCATTTTGTTATGCATTTCATCTTCTATGTTTTAATTTTTAACACTTTTATAAAGAATACAATTTAAATATGGTATTTAAATTTCTCATCCTTAAAAACTTTCTAAAATCAGCATAATGGCACAGGATTCAGCACATGTAAAAATATTTTAGGCCTTTTTTGGGGTAATCGCATTTGTGATTTACAAAAATGTTATGACTGAAATGTAAAGAGAGTCATCAAAACATATCACTAAGACCTGAATAAATTGTGGAATCTTTTGACATGTGCCAAGGAACAGCATGCACATATGTTTTTTTGCCCTTCTGTGAATAATATACTTTAACTAGAATATAATTGTTCAAAAGAAACTAATATAATATAATGGGACACAGTTTACTTTTTGTCACCCTTATATATTATATTTCGATATATTCTTGTAACAATCAATGTTATATTTAAGTGAAGATAGCTTTTGGGATTCAAATTTAACAACTGAAATATTCTAAGAGCAAAAAGCCAATAATCATGTAACCATAAATTGGTGAAAATTTGCATTGATCTTTTCTTTTATATTTATAATTCAGTCTATGTGCAACTAAGTTATGTTACTAAAATTCCTATTGCTTTATATTTAATTTAAAAATAGACATAATATTCTTTCTTGGGCATTTTAAAACAATGCACTCTTTTTAGTTAAGAACCTTTAGTTTTAATTGAAAATTACTAAATTTAGACTTCAAAGTTCATAAACCAGTACTAAAATTCATAATTTTAAGATGGTCACTAATATTCAATCCCCCGAGTGCTATAACTGGGTAAGTGCTCTACCTCATTTAAGTGCACTTAAGGGAATACAGAGCATTTTTTATGTTTGGGAAAATCTGAGAACCTGTGGAGCTACACTGAAGCTACGCATTTACTGATTCACGGATTTACCACTTCAATCATTCCCTCAGTCTCATCTTTGAATCATCTTAACATTTCCTTTTAATTTTACCAAGCCTTGACATGTTTGCTATTGGAAATTCAGATGATTTTGTTTTTACCTATGCATTTCTCTCATTTTCCCCAACCATCAAAATCACAGCTTTACTACTTTCCCATCTAGAATTTTGTATGTGCCCCTTTACATGCCCTCCATCTTACTCCAGTCACTTTCTTTTGACTGAGTTCTGCTCTCAAATGATTCCTCTTATCACATGATTATCAGGTTATTCCCTTGCTCAACAGTCTAATAAGTTTTCACTATCTGTTTATTTTATAACATGTGGACTTAAATCTTCTATATCATTCTCAAGTTTCCCGTCTTCCCTTGATGATCTGTCTCTGAGTAATTACTTTTTCATCCTTCAGTATTCAGCTCAATGTTATTTTCATTAGTCCTGGGTACTTTGAGTATTTATCCCTTTACACTCTTACTGCACTGGAAGCTTGTAACAAATTATTAAACTGTTCTCTAGTATATTTGACATATCTTTACCTGTGCCTATCTCCCCAAGTTAATAAAAATTTGAGGGTAGTTGCCATGTCTTACTCAATTCAATTTCACAAACAGAATCTGCTCCATGGCATAAGATAATCATAGAGTATAAAAAACAGAGAAATCTTTGCATAATTCAGTCAATCAGTAAAAACATTTTGGACAATTGTACCCTCCCAAGACTAAACAAGGATGAAGTTGAATCCCTGAATAGACTAATAACAATGTCCGAAATTGAGGCAGCAATTAATAGCCTACCAATCCACAAAAGTTAAAGACCAGAAGGGTTCACAGCCAAACTCTACCAGAGGTACAAAGAGGAGCTGGTACCAGTCTTTCTAAAACTATTCCAAGCAATAGAAATAAAGAAATCTTCCCGAACTCATTTTTTGAGAGCAACATTATCCTGATACCAAACCTGGCAGAGACACAACTAAAAAAGAAAATTTCAGGCCAATATCCACGATGAACATCTATGAGAAAATCTTCAATAAATACTAGTAAACTGAATCCAACAGCATATCAAAAAGCTTATCCATCACAATCAAGTTGGCTTCATCCCTGGGATGCAAGGCTGGTTAAACATATGCAAATAGATAAATGTAATCCATCACCTAAACAGAATCAAAGACAAAAACCACATGATTGTCTCAATAGATGCAGAGAAGGCCTTCAACAAAATTCAACAGCCATTTATGCTAAAAACTCTCAACAAACTAGGTATTGATGGAACGTATCTCAAAGTAATAAAAGCTATTTATGACAAACCCACAGCCAATATCATACTGAATGGGCAAAAACTGGATGCATTCCTTTTGAAAACCAGCACAAGACAAGAATGCCCTCTCTCAGCATTTCTAGTCAACATAGTATTGGAATTTCTGGCCAGGGAAATCAGGCAAGAAAAAGAAATAAAGGGTATTCAATTAGGAAAAGATCAGTCAAATTGTCTCTATTTGCAGATGACATGACTGTATATTTAGAAGATCCCATCATCTCAGCCCAAAATCTCCTTAAGCTGATAAGCAACTTCAGCAAAGTCTCAGGATACAGAATCAATGTGTAAACATCACAAGCATTCCTATATGCCAATCACAGACAAACAGAGAGCCAAATCATGAGTGAACTTACATTCATAATTGCTACAAAGAAAATAAAATACCTAGGAGGTTTTGGGTTGAGACAATGGGCTTTTCTAAAGATACAATCACGTCATCTGCAAACAGAGAAAATTTGACTTCCTCTCTTCCTATTTGAATACACTTTATTTCTTTCTATTGTCTGATTGCCCTGGCCAGAACTTCTAATACTATATTGAATAGGAGTGGTGAGAGAGGGCATCCTTGTCTTGTGCCAGTTTTCAAAGGGAAAACTTCAACCTTTTGCCAATTCTGTGTGATATTGGCGATGGGTTTGTGATAAATCGCTCTTATTATTTTGAGGCAGGTTTCCATTTACAGATAAGAAAATGCTGAGAGATTTTGTCACCACTAGGCCTGCCTTACAAGAGCTCCTGATGGAAGCACTAAATATGAAAAGGAAAAACTGGTACCAACCACTGCAAAAATATACCAAATTTTAAAGACCATTGACACTATGAAAAAACTGCATCAACTAACAAGAAAAATAACCAGCTAGCATTATAACGACAGGATTAAGCACATACATAATAATATTAACCTTAAATGTAAACAAGCTAAATGCCCCAATTAAAAGACACAGAATGGTAAATTGGATGAAGAGTCAAGATCCATCAGTATGCTGTATTCCGGAGACCCATCTCATGTGCAGAAACACATATAAGTGCAAAACAAAGGGATGGAGGAACATTTAGCAAGCAAATGGAAAAAAAAGCAGGTTTTGCAATCCTAGTCTCAAATAAAACAGATTTTAAATCAACAAAAATCAAAAAAGACAAAAAGGACATTACATGATGGTAAAGGATCAATGCAACAAAAAGAGCTAACTATCCTAAATATATAAGCACCCAACACAGGAGCACCCAGATTCATACACAGCAAGTTCTTAGAGACCTACAAAGAGACTTAGACTCCCATGCTATAATAGTGAAAGACTTTAATATCCCACAGTTAATATTGGACAGATTAATGAGATGGAAAATGAACATGGATATTCAGAACTTGAACTCAGCTCTGGACAAAGTGGACCTGATAGACATCTGCAGAACTTTGCATTATTCTCAGCATCACATGGCACTTATTCTAAAATTGGCCACATAACTGGAAGTGAAACACTCCTCAACAAGTGCAAAAGAATGGAAATCATAACAAACAATCTCTCAGACCACAGTGTAATCAAATTAAAACTCAGGATTAAGAAACTCACTGAAAACTACACAACTGCATGGAAACTAAAGAACCTGTTCCTGAATAACTACGGGTAAATAACAAAATTAAAGCAGAAATAAGTAAGTTTTTTGAAACAATGAGAAACACATTAAACAATGAGAAACACAACATACCAGAATCTCTGGGACACAGCTAAAGCAGTGTTTAGAGGGAAATTTATAACACTAAATGCCTACAGAAGAAAGTGGGAAAAATCTAAAATCAACACCCTAACATCACAATTAAAAGAACTAGAGAGGCAAAAGCAAACAAAATCAAAAGCCAGCAGAAGACAAGAAATAACTAAGGTCAGAGCAGAACTGAAGGAGATAGAGACATGAAAAACCCTTCAAAAAAATCAATGAATCCAGGAGCTGTTTTTTTTTTTTTTTTTTTTTTTTTTTTTTTTTTTTTTTAAAGTTAGCCAGACTAATAAAGAAGAAAATAGAGAAGAATCAAATAGACACAATAAATAAATGATAAAGTGGATATCACTATTAATCCCACAGAAATACAAACTACCATCAGAGAATGTATAAACACCTCTACACAAATAAACTAGAAAATGTAGAAGAAATGGATAAATTCCTGGACACATACACTCTCCCAAGTCTAAGACAAGAAAAAGTTGAATCTCTGAATAAACCAATAACAAGTTCTGAAATTGAGGCAGTAATTAATAGCCTACCAACCACAAAAAGCCCAGGACCAGATGGATTCACAGCCAAATTCAACCAGAGGCACAAAGAGGAACTGGCACAATTCCTTCTGAAACTATTCCAATCAATAGAAAAAAGGGACTCCTACCTAACTTATTTTAGAAGATCAGCATCATCTGTATATCAAAACCTGGCAGAGACACAATGAAAAAAGAAAATTTCAGGCCAATATCCCTGATGAAAATTGAGAACATCTTCAATAAAATACTGGCAAACTGAGTCCAGCTGCACATCAAAAAGCTTATCCACCATGATCAAGTCAACTTCATCTCTGGGATGCAAGGCTGGTTCAACATACACAAGTAGAAAAACATACTCCATCACATAAACAGAACCAATGACAAAAACCACATGATTATCTCAATAGATGCAGAAAAGGCCTTCGATAAAATTCAACATCGCTTCATGCTAAAACCTCTCAATAAACTAGGATTCTTTCTATATAAAAATATTTGATGAACATATATATTAGAAAACCAATGGATCTATGGTAGATATAGGTACTGTATTAGTGGTACTGTATTAGTCAGAACAAATATTTATATATAGTGGTACTATATTAGTCAGAACAAACATCTATATATATCATCTACATATATCTTAGAATAAATACAGTACCACAAGAGGGGATTTATTACGGGAATTGACTTACCCATTTGTTGCGACCAAGAAGTCTCATGATAAATTATACACCAGCTGGGAGAAACAGGAATGCTGGTGGTTTAATTCAGCCTAAATCTAAAGGCTTGAGAACCTGATATCTAAGGCAGGAGAAGATTAATGTCCCAGCTCCAAAAGAGAGAGAATTCATTCTTCTTCCACCTTTTGTTCTATGTAGGCACTCAATAGAATGGATAATGCCCATTCCCATATTAATGAGGACGGGATTTTTACACAGTGTACTGATTCAAATGCTAATCTCTTTTGGAAACACTCCCACAGACTCACCTACAAATAAAGTTTTACCAGCAATCTCGGTATTCCTTAACCTAGTCAAGTTGACACATAAAATTATCACAAGTATTTACATACCTCTTATCTTAACGTCTAATTAGTGCATGTGAAAATGATCTACAGGGCCTGGGCCCTATATATTTCTGTTCAGATCCAGGAAACATTTCTTTCTGTTTGTCTTTTATTGTTAAATGCACTAATCCTGGTTAATTTCATATTTCCCACAAGATAAAATTAGTAAACTATTAATCACATTCCAATTTTTTTGAAATCTGTTTGAATTAAAACAATACAGACTTTTTGTGACCAATGCAATCTGTAATGACATTTTTAAATGCTTTTAATGACACTGAGTGTGGTGGTCTACTGTGTAGTCATTATTTGCTTTTAATAAGTTTCTCACAGGTTTTTGAGTGTGCTTCTTTGATGATGATCAATAATGTAAGTCTTACCCAGGATATGTTAAATAATATAAAAGAGAATTCATTCTTTTTGTTAAATTTGTCAAGGAGAAATTTTAGCATAAAGGCAGAACAATACATCTTCCAACCGTGTCATCTCCTAAAATTTTCAGGGTATGTATTCTGCATTCCTAAAATGTAGCCCATAAAAGGAAAGTTCAGAGGAATGGCATTGGTAATAATATGAAGAGCAACTCCATAGCAATGGGGATGACCTCTCTGAATTCTAATGAATTTGCTCTTCTTTGTATGTCTTAAGCATGTGCTGGAGACCAGGTAAATATTTCTTGATATATAGAATTACAGCAATCCGAAAGGACCATCTCACATGCAGCTAAAGCCAGTGAAGATGGTCAAGAGATTACCTTGGGGAATCAGAAGCAGCAGGAGCATAAGCAAAAGGGTATCTGCTGCAACCACTGTAATTCTTGGGAACTATACCAGAAGTGGCACCACGGTTAGAACATGGGCATGTGAGAGCCCATATGGGTACTCACAAATGTGGCTCAAGCAGAAGAACAGTGATTGACCTTAGGTTACCCAGAGCGCTGACAGCATACTAAGTATAACATGTAATATCATACTGGACCAGGCTGCCATCTGAGGGTAGAGGATTGGTGAGCCCCTCAAAGAGAAGAAACACCTCAGAGAACACCTCAAAGAGTACACTCAGGTCCCACTCTGGGCTAGGTGAAGCCAACCAAGATGGCACTAAAAGCCCAATCAGTCTCAGTCTACCAGAGTGGCTTAGAAGATGTCAAGGAAGGTACTCTAGAGCTCAGGATCTGAGTTAGAGCCCACGCTACTTAGAGCTAAGATGCACTGTCCCAAGGAATGGTACAAAGACCTGAGACTATCTGACTTCTTAAGATAGATCTCTGATGCTTCCTTATAAGGTAAATCACAAGGCTGTGCATGCTGGTTCATGTCTATAATCTCAATGCTTTGTGAGGCTTAGGCAGGAGGATGACTTGAGACCAGCAGTTCAAGTCTGACCTGAGCAACTTAGCAACAACTCATCTCTACAGAAATTTAAAAACATTAAACAGGAGTGGTGACATGCAACTGTAGTCCTAGCTACTTGGGAGGCTGAGGTAGGAGGATCATTTGAGCCCAGGAGTTCAAGGTTAAAGTGAGTTTTGATTGTGTCACTGCATTCCAGCCTGGGTGACAGAGCAAGACTCTCTTCAAAAATGTAAATCACAGAATCTCACGTTCAGTGATTTTGAAATGTAGATCTGGATATATATTAGTCGTGGTTCTCCAGAGGGTATTAACCATCACAGAATAGATTCTAGAATTCTTCATTTTTCTGTAATTTTCTGGTAATTCTTTAGTTTTCTGAAGCTTGAGAATTATAATACTAGAATGATGAAATATTTCAGAATACTTATTTTCTAGCTTCAATAAAAATTAATAAATTGTTATCAAGAAAAAGACATAGATCAGAAGAATATAGAAATCTCATATCAGCTTAAATGTCACCTCTATCATGAAGCCTAAAATGAACCCCAGGACCAAAATCAGGGTTATTTCTGTATACTCTTATAAGACGTTTTGCTTACCTGGTATATTAGTTTCTTTTGCTTATGGCAACAAATTACTGCAAACTTGGTAGCTTAAAACAACAGATTTTAGATTTCCTCTCACAGTTCTCAAGTCCAGAAGTCTGAAATCTAGTTGTGAGCAGGGCAGCACATGATGTAAAATCTTTGAGAGAGTTCCATTTCTTGCCTTTTCCAGATTCTGGTGACTGTTGGCATTCCTTTGTTTGTGGCTTTGTCACTTCATTCTCTGCTCCCATCTCTATACAGACCTTTCCTGTTCTGTCTATAAAGCCTCCATCTGCCTCACTCATTGCGTTTAGGATCCACCTGAATAACCCAGAAGAAACTCCATCTTTCAAAATCTTTAACTTCAAGATCTCCTTTACAGCATAAGCTAATATTCACTCTTTTACCACATATTCACAGGTTCCAGGAATGATGATGTACAATAATCTTTTTAAGGGCCACAATTCATCTCTTGACACCCAGTAATATGCAGTCGTATTTGCTCTTATCTTCACAAATCTGTGGAATGCATGACATACAGTAAGCATACGCAAATATTTTTCAAATAAAAAAGAGTAGATTCTAAAAAAACATTTTTACATATATGTGTAAGCATACATTGTTAATATGTTTCTACAGACAATAGAGTTTAAAGGGGGAATTCTAATCTTTATAATTTCAGACAACATCAAAGTTGAGTTGTCACCATGAGAAGTTTAATATGTAAATGGTGAACGACCCGGCTTATACATTTCTGCTACTGCATTATCAAAATACTTATTCTTACGTTTAATTTGTTTGAAAAGAAATAGATCAACTACAATGAAGCTGAAGCCAAATAATTCATTTTGTGTTTAATAAATTTGCATGTGAACAGAGGATAAGCTATTAGGGTTTCTACCAGAATAGAAACCCTCCAAGCTACTTTATTGCCCTTTATAGTGGAGATTAATATTCTTAAGTTGTTTTCTAGTAGAATAAACAATTAATAGTATACTTATCTATGAAGAATAAATATATTCAGAACCATCTACTGCAAAGCAATAGGCTTTGACCTAATGATAAAAAAACAAATATGAAACAACCACTGGTGTGCAAGAATTCTGTATTTAAAACTGTTACATTTAGATATATAACTAACTCAGGAATTAGTAAAACAATCGAAATCTAACAAGAAGGACATAGTTTCATAATACAGGAATTAGTAAAATGATTAAAATTTAACAGAGAAGACACTTTTCATGGGAGCACAAATTCCATTGCTTCAGTTGCAAATGGCTGCTTTTTCATCCTACTTAATCTATAAGGATTTAGATACTTACATTTAGACTCACTGAACAGAAGAAAAGATGGAAAACTCACATTTTGAAAATAAAAAGTCCAATGCTCAGGAAAGTTCAAATCATCAAAGAAGTTCAAATCTTTCAAATCATAAAACTACGTAGGGACAGACTGAAGACTAAAAGTGGAATAACTACCTGAGTCTCAGACGAGTTCAAATTTCCAGGACATAAAACTGTAATAAAGAAAGAAAGGTGTTTCTTTAAAATTTCTTCTTCTTCCTTCTTTTTTTTTTTTTTTTTGCATTTATACTAAGATCGAAACCAGTATCTCTTCCACAAAATGTGTAAGTCTTCTTTACCATGTAATATTTTTTCTTGGCTAATTTATTTGTATTCAAGTATTTGTATGCATGCTATTCTTTATGCTTTAGTGTTATATTTCAAGTTTTGTAGCTCTTCAAATTCAAGAACTACTAAACGTTTTTGGTTTTGTTCTTTTGATCCAGAGACATATGGTGGTACTAAGGTAGCTCAGGCTTTTTATGTCACAGTTTATGGAAATAGTAACATCTAAAAGTAAAATGGATATTAAACATGTTAGAAGTTATGATAAGTTTTTCAGTACAACAATTTTGTGGTTAACTGGAAAAGGTTAGGCACAATAAAAGCAAAAATCATAAAATAAGTATAATAAAATGAACCTACTCAATGAACAGGCACATTACCTCTGTTACAAACATTTTCACTTGGGAATTTTATGTTCAGCAAGTTCACATTTTGAATAGTTTGGTCCCAGCTTAAAATATTGGACTTTTTAATATTTTCACAGAAACTAATTTAATTTTATTACTAACTAAAATTCTGAATAAACATGTACAAGATCTGAGAAAACAGTGAGTCTATTTTAAGTAATATTTTTATTACTTGACAAATTTGCCAATACATTCCATTAAATAAAATCCTGCAAAGCTTATTACAAAAGTAAAATTTGGAAATGAGAGAGGACTCTAACACCTAGCACATGTGTAACAGAAATTTTGAGTAAGAATAATTATGTATTAAATTTCTCTAGCTAACAAAGGAATGCACACATCGAATGCATAAGTTTCTATTTCCAAGCAGGACTTGCTACAAAATTTGAAGGTAAAATTAGACTGTAGGAATGCTTGATTAAAAAGTACTAAGAATTTCAAGATGACAGCAGCAGAGCATTAAACCAATGCTGGGGCCCTTTAATATGGGAGGGACTGAACTTCACAAGCCACATGCTCATGATCATGAAGCTGCCCCTGTTCACAAGTGTTTCAGTGTAATTCACCAATTTTCCTACACAGTCTTTCAATGTCAATATTATCTGTTCTTCCATTTCCATCCTTTTAGAGGTTAGTATTTTATCATTTAACAAATGGTCTATTCTCATTACAATAGGTTACTGTTTTGCATGTGTGTTCTGAAACTTAGACATTTTTTATAAGTGATTTTCTGATGCTACCATTGTTCCAACTATGCAATTACTGCATAAACCCTATTCAGAGAAAATTAGACTTGGTTCTTTCGTATTTGAGGTTCCCTTTTATAGTAAATTTTCCATCCAGTGTATATTTATTGAGTTTCTACCATATTCTAGGCTAAGTGATAGCAGTGTGGTGGGTGGGGGTTGGGGGAAGACAAAAGAAGTGTCTTTAAGGATCTTATTCCAGTGAAGAACACAGGTTGTAAGCAAAAAAACTACATAATAACTGGAAGTAAGAGGCTTATAAAACAATAAAGGAAATAAGAATATTATAGGGGCCATTGGAAAATGTATGCATTTCAAATATAATAGACATCAGAGGCTCTTTCATTGTTGATGTATTTTGGTCAGCAAGTAAGGAAGGAAAAATTGATGATGCAAGAGAGAGAGGATAGCTCCACAAGGACAAATTTGTTGAGGAGATAAAGGAAAAAACATCCTATGCATAAGTGGAATATCTGGCCTTAGTAGCTAATTTAGGGATTTCATTTAAATTGGAAATAAGCCAGAAATGAAGAACACTATATAAAATATGTGGATCAAAGATTAATGGATTTTGTAAGGTGAAGATGAAGTAACCCTTTTCTGTTCTCTTTGCTTCTATGAACTAAGAAGTCAGATTATTGTCAGCAGATTTTTATTTCATATATGTGTATGTTAGGGATCTTTTAGTTCTCTGGTAGACTTCTTAGAATGCATGAAATAGTGCCAGGTGCGGTGGCTAATGCCTGTAATCCCAGCACTTTTGGAGGCCTAGGAGGATGGATCACGAGGTCAGGAGTTCGAGACCAGGCTGGCCAACATGGCGAAACCCTGACTCTTCCAAAAAAACAAAAATTAGCCAGGCATGGTGGCTGAAGCCTGTAATCTCAGCTGCTCAGGAGTCTGAGGCAGGAGAATCACTTGAACCGGGAAGCAGAGGTTGAGGTGAGCAGAGATTGTGCCATAGCACTCCAACCTGGGCAACAAGAGCACAAAGAAAAAAGAAAAGAAATGCATAAAATACACAATACTATAAAGAAAAATTATAATTATACTAAAAATTGCTGGTATCCAAAATTTTAATAGAAACTAGTTTTTACATAACAATAAATGTGCATTTTTGTTAATATATTCAGTTACAGGATTCAATGGCAGATTTTAAATTTATTATCACTTTGAAGCTATGATCAAGATACACATATTTCAACATTGGCAACAATTGTAATGTGCTATTAAATATATGCATTTTAAATAAAGTTCAAAGACACCGTTAAGGCTTCAAGGGTTGTTGCTACATTCTCAGTTGAAGAAAAGGTTAAATTTCACTTAGATATTAGTCAAAATATTTCATTTTATTTTCCCATCCAAGTTTAGGAAAATCTGAATTTTCTCCAGAGACCTCAAATGCTTCTCTGAAGCACAGATTTAAGAACCTCAGTAGCATGAGGAGGCAGAACAGGTATAGAAATATTCAGCTTGACAAAATAACACAGAATTTCTACTTTTGAAATTGACAGATGAAATTGACTTGGGAAACATATTGAAGTGTAATCAGCTTGGGAAACATATTGAAGTGTAATCAGCTTAGCAACCATATGAAATGTGTCATATATTTAAAGTGCTCTAACTCAATGCAGAATGCATTTTGCTCTAGCCACCTTTGGCTGTTCCTGTGACTACACAGGTGGAGTGCAGTTTAACAGTCTAATAAAAAAGGGGATGTCATCATGAGGTGAGGATTATAATGATGAACTACAGAATCAGAGCAAAAGAAGAAAGAACTAGAAAACATAAAGGTTACAGATTGAAAAAAAAAAAAAAAAAAAAAAAAAAAGCTGGTGGTAAGATTTGGCTAAATCTCCCAAAAGGGGCAAAGAATCATTGCAGTGGAATTGCTGGAATAGTTAAAAATATCAGAGATGGACAAAGACTAGGGTGCCTGAAATGAAAATTTTGGAGCATTTTATAATTTTTAAAAATTTACTAACATTTTCCTGGTTCAGAGACAGATACTTGATACTGTTCATGTTTAAATGCTAATATTATTCATTTCACAAGTTATTTCTTTAACATGAATTCACATATTAACACTTCCCCAAATAGCCACAGTAATTACCCAAAGAGCATATGAAATCCTATAAACTTAACTAACCAGATTCCCACAATCATTTAAAGAGTAATACTTACTTAACTTCTTATAAAATGTAAAAATAATAAATTTTATATTTTAAGAGTATTTTAAGTATTAAGAGTAATATTTTAATATATTTTAAGTATTAAGAGTAATACTTTTTATAAAATATAAAAATAAAAAATTATACACATGACTTTTATCTATCTAAGAAATATACAAAATAGGTACAAATTATAAATGCAGTGGAAGTCTTACTATATGGATTTAAATATATTTCTTCATAAGATTTTCTTCTTATACTTTATTTTTATATTTGCCATGGTGACCTTCCATATTTTAAGGAAACTTACCAAATGAAACATTTGTATTTTGCTAAAGTTTCAATATTTAAAGCAAACCTAAAAGCAAAATAGAGAAAGAAAGAAAGGGAGGAAGGGAAGAGGAGAGAGAAAGAGGGAAAGAGAGAGCAGAGGGAAATGGAGTGAGAGGAGGAAGGAGAGGAGGAGGGAGAGGATGGTGAAGAAAGAAAGGAAAATAAAAAGGGAGAAAGAATAGCCTCATACTGGCCGAGGATGTAGTTTTTTATGATTTTTAGTCTGTTTATGGCACATCTTTTTGCAATGGAGGATTATCAATATATGACTTAAGTTTTCTTTAATAAAAACATTGCATTTGTTTTTTCATGGAAATTTTAAGTATTTGACTTTCACATAGATTTTAAGTTTTTTATTCATGGTAGAGTTCCCAGAAAAGAAGTATTATTTGAGTTTTGTGAGGCCAGAATTACCTAACTTACAGTTCTGTCATTGTGATATATTCACCTGGTATATTGTTATAGTTAAAACTTATGTTTATCTTAACAATATCTCTGTAAAAGTAGTCTAGTCACCTGGAAATTTTATTTCAAGGGATTATGACAGCATTCTTAGCTTTTCTTTTTGGGATTTGTAATTAATGTATTATTTTGGAAGACGTCTGTTACAGTTCCTGCTTACCTAGAACTTTGATTTCTTAATAACTGTCTTTTTTTAAACATAAAAAATGCATGTATTTCACACACACATACATATACACACTAATGTGCTTGTGTAAGAAACAAAATAAAATATATTTATAAGTAGATATTTACTAAAACTAAAAGTAAATGTCTACATAAATAAAACAATTAAATAAAATTAAATTTATGTTATCTCCACTGTTCTATGTTATTTCAGCTGCATTTTCATAGTGTCATAGTGACATTCTATGCTTTCTTTCAGGCATGTTAAATCATGCCTTTCATAAACTCAACTTGTTAGAAGTCAACAGTTAACTTTCTATTCTTTACATTAGAAATTTATCAGAGGCTTACCTCTTGTAATTGTGCAAATCTTCACTTTCTAGAAGCAAATGCCTTAAACTTTTCAGAGACATGAGTTAACTCTTCTTCTTTTCCTTTTTTTGGTCCTTCTTTTTCTTTAAGCAACTACGCTTAACAGAATATCAAACTAATCCTGAAGTTTTAGATATCAGTCTTGTTTGTTATGTTTATTATAATTCTCTGTTGCCATTTAATGTTTGATATTTTAATTTCTCTATCATGTTCTTTGAACAGAAAATTTAAGTAGGTTTTCTACTTGTTGGTTGGTTTCTTTGTGTGCACATTACTTTGTGAGTTGGATAGCAAAAAATATTCTCTTAAACTTATTTCTATCAACTTTACAATTTCATCTTTCATAACTCCACTATTAAGCTTCTAATTCTTCTGTCATTTTCTAATAATGTCTGTGCTTATCAAACTATATTTTTTCCATCACCTTTCCATTTTTCCAGGTGACTTTATCATTCATGACCATTAGGTATCAGCAAGCTATGGCCTGTGGGTCAAATTTGGCCAGTGGACTATTTTTGTAAACAAAGTTTTATTGGAACATAGTCACACTTATTTGTTTATACCTTGTCTGTGACTGCTTTCATGCTACTATGGCAGAGTTAAGTATTTATGATAAAGGTTGTATTCCCCACAAAACTGAAAGTATTTATTATCTGGTCCTGTGCAAAACAAAGTTTGACAAACTATGACCTCAAAAAATTCTTGTAAATAAACAAGGAAAGACAGGAAATCTAATTAATAAGGATTAATAACAATACAGGAAAATGTTTATAGAAATTATAAACCAAGAAAGTTAATAATATGCAGAAACTCTCAATATGTGGTAAGTAGAAAACATAACTTAAAAGATCAGTAAAATATCACTTTTTACCTGTTAGATCAGCATAAATCAGAAAGCGTGATGACGTCAAGTGTTCCAAGGGTGTTGGGACATGAGATGCCTTATACTCTGCTAATATGTATGTAAACTGGCACAACAGTTCTAGGGAGAACAGTCTTTGGTACATAATAAAATTTGTATACGTGTATCCTATTACTTACCAATGTTGTGACTGAATACGACTAAAAAAAGTATTGCTGAGATCGCAAAGCAACAAACATAAGCATATTTACCACAGCAATGATGTGATGTCAGGTTGTTGAAAGAGATCTATCACTGTTAGATTAAATAGGAAAAATGTAGAGTATAAACGTCAAGTTTTATCCTTCAGGTGGGAATGATACATCAGGTCTAGACATTTATGTGAATTTTATAACTATAATGCTAAGTAAAAATAAAATAAAATGATACCTGTAACTTAATAATATTTATATAAATTAAAATAAACATACACAGCAATATATATTCTACAAGGCAATACACATTAAACATATTGCAATTGTGTGAGTTAGTGGGTAGGAAAAAACAATGTGTTTTTTTGATGTTGGAAGAAAGGAGAGGAATTAAGGAAACAAATTCTTTCGGAAGAAAGGAAAGAATTAAGGAATCAAACAATTCTGTACAATTCAACTTTATATTTTTCCCTAAACTTTATAGGTACCAAATTTACATACCCAAAATCCTTGATCTACATTAACGCTTGTCACCAGAGAAGAAAAGACTAAATTATTATTCTTTTTCTCATGGGTTTTACAGTGCATGAATAAGGTTTCTTCTTATGATATTGGGTTTGTTAGTTACATGTCTTGAAGGTTTCTGATTTCACATAAGGTCATTCTGCTATACTAATAGGGGAGGAGAATATTTTAATAGCTTCTAAATTATAAAATTAATCTGATTATAATATCTCAATTGGCACTGGATCTTAATGAAGTTAAAAGTATTTTCCTTAAACAGGCAGACATATAAATTAAATATTGTAACACGAAAAAGATTCTACTAAAATTGTTCTTAGTGCGTTTGCTTTATTATTAGAAATTGCTGTGAATTTAATACATGTTTCAAGCCTTAAATAAACCATGGATGTGTGAACAGTCAAGAGTTGAAACCATAATCTCTTTGGACCTTATTTTGATTTTATTTTTCTATATTTAGAAGAACTTCAAATTTTCTGAAGACATGCTAAGCATGAGAGATGTGAACGAAATATGTTTTCTACTCTGGAAAGGTAAGATTTTCCATAACTCGGATTCAGTTCAGGCTTCTGAAAGGCACTTTGAACTAAATGAAGCTCAGTCAATGTGCTACACATGATTAAGAGGATAAGCAGAGTCATTAACTAACCTGACTAATGGGCTACAGAGCGCTAAAACTCCCAAATGCCATCATGATGAAAGGAAGGCATTTACTTATTAATTTTCCATCATAGATCTTATTTTGATAGCAAGAGATTGGATTCATTGCTTTACAGCTTCCCAGACTTAGTGTCATTGGCCTGAAATGATATTGCCCTCCTTATCATATTAAAAATTTAAAAAAAACCTATCATGTACCTGTTCCAGGTATAATTTCAGACAACCTGCCTTATCTGTTCTTTTCCAGTAGACAAAATTTTATGAAGATTTCATATTAGTCAACACTGGATAGCAGACTCTATTTTTTTGTACAGAATTCATTAAACTATGTAAGGTTCTGTTAGGCTGAAAACTCAAATATATGTGATCAGGCAAGCATAAGGCCCTTATTTAAAAAATGAAAAAGGAATCTACATAACAACTTATTCCATTTTAAAATATAACATCTAGTTCCATTTTAAAATATAACAGCTAGTTAAAAACTAGTTTTTAACATCTAGTTTAAAACATCTATATATTTTGCAGCTCACAGTTTTTTCTTTACAGCATCTTTTTGTTTATACCATAATAACAACATAAATGAAGTTTTGAAATACTATAATTTTGTTTTACAACAATAAAATAAACTCCTCCAAAACAGTGTATAAAATTCATATGGATGTGATATATATATCATATGTGTATATATATATATATATATACATATCTATGTGTATATATATATATACACACATCTATATTTACTGTATATTTATCTATCTATACATACATCACTAACTAGAAACTTAAATGTAGTTGTAGAGGTGCACAACATATTAGGTCATTGATGGGTTATAGAGATAGAAGAGTACTTTTTTATTTATAGAGGATGCTGTAGGCTAGAAGGTTTTTTGACACTACTCAGAAGACAAGTGATACTGGATTCTGGATGAGGTGGTTGGAATGTAAAATAAATGGATGTGAGGTAAGCATTAACAAGTCCCTAGAGATTTTATTAATAGAAAGATGCTGACCTGGTTCATAAAGAGAATAAAACCTTTTGGAAATAAGTATGTGAGGATGACAATAATGAGTTGTGGAGAGAGTCTCTGTTACTTAATGCAAGTGAGAGTTGGAAAGGGCACTGACACCATTAAAGAGGGGAAGAAAACCCCACAGGTAGAAATAATGTAATACCATAAAGAGGGAACTAAATCAGAAGCTAGAAAGCCTATGTTTCAGTTCAATCTCCACACCTTCCTCACTGTGACCTTTGTCTATTAGCTGAACTTCACTGGGTCTCAGTTTCTGCATGAGAAAAATGTCACTTCCAAGATTGTTGTTATGATTATATGATATGTGAATGACAAAGACATTGATAACTTGAAATACTTAGTAATTATGGGGATAAATTTGTTCAGAATAAAGAGTATCAGAGAACAAGAAACCTTAACTATGCATTAACATATGTAAACACATATACATAATTAGACATATATGTAATAATTTGGTGACATCAAGTAATGAGCACACTGATAGTCATATAATTGGTCTGACCCATTGTTACCTATACATCAGTGTTTTCACTAAAAGACCAATACTTTTTCTCCCCAATGTTCATGATAATGTTATACTTGTCCACAATGCAGAGAAAACTAAAATAGCTAAGAAGCTTCAAAATGTGTAAGAACATATGAGAATTTCATTAATTTTGGAGGAAAAAAATGCCCATTGTTACTACTAATAAGGAAAGTGAAATTTTTTTATTTAAAAAATTATATTTAATAATATTTAGCAAAGACAGAGAAAGTAACATCTACATTTATGCCAGAATCACTAGATAGATAAAAATGATTTATTCACAAAATATTTAGCTGTTTGATAGCATTGCTCTTATGGGTAATAAGTGCCAACTAAATGTCAAAACAATGTACTTACATTTTAAGTCTCTATGGTCTTTTTGCTTCATCTGTTATACACTAACTGTTTATTTTTGATGCTACTCTTTGAGTCTAATGAAAACAGTCTCTTTACTGATACAATGGGACATTTCAGACCCAACAATGGACTGAAAACATTTTCTGGTGTTTGATTATATAACCATGCCCTAGAGATTTCATTGTTTTTAAATCAATTATTTATATGCAATGCTAGCAAACATAATGCATTCTAATTACATTTGACAATAATTTTTATTTCAACAAATCAATCATTTTTAGTTATATTTGATGATGAGCTACTTAAAATCTACTAAGTTTGCAAGAAATCATAGTTCTTAAATAGATATGCCCATTTAGATTACACTTTAGTTTGATTTTTAAATATTTAGTTTTAGTTTCTTAAGGCATAACAAAACGTAGAGACAATGAACTGTTCACGAAATAGCAAAACTAATTTCTAAAGAAAGGAATTTTATAGATTTAATGCAGCCATTTCCTAATTTTATTTTTAACAAATAATCAGATGAACGTGTTTATCTTTACAAATTATTTTTATATTGTCTTGAAAAATTAAAAGTAATTTTATTTTAAAGATTCAAAATTGAAAAGATGCAGTTAAGAATTAGAATCATGTCACAAGGCAAGTAGTCAGATGAGAAACGATTACTTCCCAACCTTTAAAACTTTAAGCTAAATGTGCTACTTGTTTCCAAGTGCAGAAAGGAAGATACATACATTAAAATCTGAGAAAGATCACTACTAAAAGAAACATATTCTGAAAAGTAATTACAGTTTATCTGCATAATTTTTATGTTTCTCTCAACAAATTAATTTATATTTTATATTCTTTTTTATACATCCTATAAAATAATACTTTAAAACATATTTCTGGTCATTCTGAATATAAAAAAAAATTCAATTTTGATATGTATAACTGAAAATTAGAAACAAATTGTTATTTATTTTACAGATTTAATTTTTGTCTGTTAGCTTCAAGCTTTAAGCCATAAAAAAGTAGATATCTTAATTATGATTTATCTTTGTAAATTAGCTAAATGTCAGCTACTACCAGAGCAAGAGATATTTTTTAAAAGTTTTAATATGTGATCCTTAATTTATTGTATCTATGTGAATGATATGAAGTAATACATTATGCTTTTTGAAACCGTTCCCATATATCATGTCACTGCAGAACAATTGGCTTATTTATTACTTTTTAAACAGTCATCGAATATAGTGTACTGACATGTTTTATTTCCCAAGCAACTTGAACATGGCGTGTGGTTTTAACATCAATCCACAGTTACCAGAAGTTATTTTCCATAGGAAACAATAACAAAAGTAACTGACAAATTGTGTTTGCTAGTGGAAACAACATTGCATTATTTTCTAATAATGTGGCAGCTAGAACACTACCACTGATCAAAGTCCACAAAAAAATAGCCAAGTATACTTGTTATAACTCAAGCCTGATAATTGTCAGAGCACAAGAAAAACTCACATTCACTTGTAATAAGCCCCAGAATGGTGGAGCTCTATTTAAGTCTGATGTATTCAGTAGAAAGGTCAGTGAGGCAGCAAAAGCCAATTATTTTTCCATAGTTGAACCCATATTGATTTTTATACCTGAACTTGTTTAGTGGCCAGTCCGTGAATATTTGCAGAAGGTATTTTCATTTGGGACCTAATGGTAGGTAGACAGAGAAACTGATAGAGCAGACAGAACAACAAAACTGTCAAACTACAGTGTCTAGGAATATTTTTTTAAATGAAGCAGTGGAAGTGGCTTCCTTCTCAAAAGGATCCATTAGAAATCAGAGAGAGAATGAGCATATAACTAAGACATGGAATTTTCAGACCTTAGAAACCTCTTATCATTTTAGGGTAAGTTTTTTTCTTCCCCATTTAGGTTATCTAAAATACTTCCCCTTAGTCATAAAATATGTGCTTAGATATGACATTAAACCTGTAAATACACTAAGTGTTCAGATGAGAGAAAATGACACAGCTGGGGCCATTGAATTTGCACATTTACATATAAAAGAAAGAAAAAAATGTAACAATATCTGACCCTGTGGCTTGGATTGAAATTGATCATTATTACTATGAATCACCAACATACTCTACCCAAGTAAACCATAATTTAGAAATTTAACACAAAATCATCGACTACAAAGCTGTTAGAGATAATTTACACTACTTAATTTTTCACCGGAGTTTCAAGGATCATGCAAAGAGACTATGTCAGTTTCCAAAATTATTTCAGCTAATGATAGAACAAAGTCTAGAACCAGTTCATCAAAGCTCTGTGGACACTGCAGTGTGTGCGTTTGTCCATCTCTGTGGGTATATCCATGCCAGTGTATGCACATGAGTGTGCATGAGTGTTCATGTATGTATGTGTGACAGGAACAAATACATGTCATGAATAAATGGTTTTATGTGTGTAGATCTCATTTTCCAATTGCCTGTTTATAAGCAGCACAGACTAAGCACAAACTGTCTCGGACCCTTCAGCTTTCTCATTGTTGGACTGTGATTAAGTCATCTAAAGACCCCAGGCCTGTTTTGTCACTAGTAAAAGAAATATAACCATAGTACCCATCTTAAATTGTTTTCAAGAGCAGTGTCTGGAAGAATATAAGTGCCTTTAAAATATTACCTATTATTTCAAAATTATTGTTTGATTAAATGGAAACTTGTGGTGTGTAACGCTTTTCAAAAATTTTACTGAAATCATAACACATTGTTTACCCTAAAAAGGAAAAGAATCAACAATAAGGAAATGTCTGTCTTTATCTCTTATATCTAAAAAGCAAACAATCAAAAGAAAAATTTAATGCTACCCCAAAATTTCATTCAGCTATTCAATTACTCAATGTAGTTGTTAATTAATAAAAATGTATTTTTTCCTCCTGGCTGTAATTTAGATTTTATGAAAGCATTCTCTTTGGGCAACATGGTAATAATTCCAAAATGAGTGACTATATTCTAATTAATTTTAAGAGAAACTATCATGATTATTGTCACCTATTTAATGGCTCATTGAATTTTGCATCCATACCAGTTTCCACTTCTACAATTCCATGAGAATGGATATAATAAAGTTTAGTAATAAAAGTTAAAGAATGTGCAGAAATGATGACAGACTAGTTGTGCACTATGCATGGGTTTAAATAATTTTCTTTCAGCTCAAATTTGTACTTTTTATATTTTGCTCCATATTTTTATACAAAATATTTATATGCATTAGGACATTTGAAGAAAGTTTTAAAGTTGTCATGTGTATTTTAAACTATGAAGAAACAATTATAAACATGTTTCAAATAAGTATTTTACATTAAAACTAGGTTTTTTAAAATATGCCCACTCCTCATAAAAGAAGTGTAAAAATAAATGGATTAAGCCAGCTTTAAAACTGAACATTAATATCCTTAAAAAAAACAAAAAACAAAAAAAAAACACCTAGGCTGGGTTCGGTGGCTCATGCCTGTAATCCCAGCACTTTGGGAGGCCGAGGTGGGTGGATCATGAGGTCAGGAAATCGAGACCATTCTGGCCAACATGGTGAAACCCTGTCTTTACTAAAAATACAAAATTTAGCTGGGCATGGTGGTGTATGCATGTAGTCCCAGCTACTTGGGAGGCTGAAGCAGGAGAATCACTTGGAGCAGGGAGTCGGAGGTTGCAGTGAGCAGAGATCACACCGTAGCGCTCCAGCCTGGTGACAGAGCAAGACTCCGTCTCAACAACAACAAACCCAAAACACAACACAACGAAACCTAAAATGTGGTCTTTTTCTTTATTAGAACAGGTATTGACAATCCCTACCTTATGGGCTAAATGTGGTCCACTGCTTGCTTTTGTAAATACAGTTTTGTTGGAAGGACAATACTCATTTGTTTATATATTATCTGTGACTGCTTCCATGCCATAGCAACAGAGGTACAGAGACAGTCTAGTCTAAAATATTTACTCTGATGCGCTTCATAGGAAAAGTTAAGAACATACAGATTTTTTAACTACTTTAAACTATTTTAATCTAGTTAGATTTTTAAAAATCTACTTTAAACTATTAAGCTACTCTAATTTAGTTAAATTTACCATAATTTTTCTTTGCATTCTTGCATAGTTATGTGTTGCTTAAGGACAGGGATACATTCCAAGCAATGTGTTATCAGGCAATTTCTTATTGTGTAAATATCATAGTGCGTATTTACACAAACATAGATGAAATAGCTTACCACATACCTCGGCTATAAGATATAACCTATTGCTCCTAGGCTACAAGCCTGTACAGATTGTTACTATACTTAATGCTGTAGGCAATTGTCACACAATGGTAAATATTTGTGTCTATAAACATATCTAAATGTACAAAAGGAACAGTAAGAATATGGTATAAAGGATGAAAAATGGGACACCTGTATGCGGCCACTTACCACAAATGGATCTTGCAGTACTGGAAATTGCTCTGGGTGAGTTAGTGAGTGATGAATGTCAAGGCCTAGGGCATTATGGTATACTACTGCAGACTATACACATTGTACATGTAGGCTGTACTAAGTTTATAAAAAGATTGAATTAAGAAGTTAATCATAACCAACTGTAACTTTGTGCTTTATAAACTTTTAATTTTTTTCTTTTTAAATAACACTAAGCTTAAAACAGAAACACATTGTAGAGTTATATACAAAATATTTTCTTTGCTTTTTTCTTTATTCTATAAGGTTTATCTAATTTTTTAAAAACAATTAACTTTTAAAACTTTTTTGTTAAAAACTAAGACATAAACATACACATTAGCCTAGGCCTTCAGAAGGTCAGGACCATCAAGACATCACTATGCAATAGAAAATTTTCGCCTGTGTTAAAACCTTATGGGACCATCATAGTATATGTGGTTTATCATTGACTGAAACTTTATTATGTGGCAAATGACTGTAAAAGCATCATAACTAGTCTGTCCAAATACACATTTTTCTCTTTCCAGTATCAAAAAAATGCTGAAAGTACTAAAACCACATCACTTTTAGAACTTTCACACTGTAAGTTACTTTGAATGTAGAAGGATTTAATATACTCTACATGAATAAATTGAGGAACATTCTTTTCATATCTCTTTTTTGAGCATTTTTATTGTGAAAGAATGTTGAATATTGTCAGATGCTTTTTTAGCATCTATTGAGATGATCAGGTGGTTTTTATTCTTCACTCTTTATTCTGGTATATCATATTTATTGATTTGTGTATCTTGGACTATGCTTGCATTCCAGGGATAAATCCCACATGATCATGGTATATGATATGTGAATGTGCTGTTGAATTCAGTTTGTTGGTACTTTGTTGAGAATTGTTTGCACCTATATTCATTAAGGACATTCTACAATTTTTTTCAGTGTCCTGTTTTTGGTATTAAGTTAATGTCAGCCTCATAAAATGAGTTCAGAAGTGTACCCATCGGCTCAATTTTTTCGAAGACTTTGAGAAAGATTGATGCTAATTCTTCTTTAAATGTTTAGTAGAGGTCATAAAGTGCTGAGATTTTTTTTTTCCGATATATTTTTGTTACTGATTCAACCTCCATACATGCTATTGATCTGTTGAGATTTTCTATTTTTTCATAATTCAGTCTGAGCATATTTTATGTTTCTAAGATTTTTTCCATTTCTAGTGTATCCCATTGGTTGGCATAAAATTGTTCATACCAGTCTCTTATGATCTTTGGTATTTTTGTGGTATTAGTTGTAATATCCCCTTTTTCATTTTTGTTTTATGTGTTTGAATCTTCTTTATTTTCTTTAGTTTAGGTAAAGATTTGTCAATTTTGCTTGTCTTTTTGAAAAACAGACTCTTAGTTTTGTTTACATTTTCGATTATTTTTCTAGTCTCCATTTCATTTATCTACTTCCTTCCTTCAGCTGACTTTGGGCTTATTTTGTCTTCTTTTGCTAGTTCCTTGATGCAACATTAGGTTGTTTATATGAGTTGTTTCTCTTTTCCAAATGTAGACTTTTTTTTTGCTTTAAGTTTTCCTCTTAGAACTGCTTTTGTTTCATCCCATAAGTTTTATATGTTGTGCCTCCATTTTCTTTTCCATTCTTTTGTTTTTTTCAGGTGGGGTCTCACTGTGTTTCGTGTTTCTGTTTTTATTTGTCTCGATATATTTTCTAATTTTTGCAAGAACAGTTCTTCAGGTGACCTTGGTCCAGCCCAGTTCTTCTCCCATTCCGTCTTGTAATTTTCAAGAATAATTGTAGAATATGCAGATAATGTAATATCCTCTGTTAGGGAAGAACTGCTTGAAAAGGCTCAGGCCTTGTTTCTGTTCCTCCTAGGGAATGTAACGACTTGAATTAAGGAGAAATAATCCAAGAAATCCTGGCATTTGTTTCTTTCTCCCCTAAAAGCAGGATGTCCTTTAATACTTTTCCCAGTGTGTCTCATGACCTCTGAGGTATATAACCCAGCGTGGGCTGCATTTTGTGGTCCCTCAGCTGTGGGGCAAAGTTGGGGACATGCAGAGAAGACTCCATCCACTGCAGGTAGCTCTTCTGAGCCTTGGAAGACCAGCTTGCAACTGATCTGAGATACCTTTTTCCCATGCTGCCTATCTGTAAATAATAAACCCACACTTCATAACCTGTGTACCAGTGTGTTTTTTCTTTAGGCAAATAGGTAATAGTGGTCCACAATAAAGCATAATTATATGAACTTCTATTTCTAATGGTTGGCACACTGTTGGTCTTTGCTCCCACACAATGGGAGTCCACTCATGGGATTGATAATTAGTAATCCTGCTTCATAATTTCCCTTTTGATTTTTCTTTGACTAAGTGGTTATTCAGAAGTATGTTTAATTTCCATGGATTTATGCATTTTTAAATTTGTTTACTGCTGCTGATTTCTAGTTTCATACTATAATAATCAGAAAAGAATAAATTTTCAATCATAAATTTGTTAAGACTTGTTTTGAGGCCAAAATGTGATCTATTTTAGAATATTTTCTATGTACACTTGAAAAGAATGTACATTCTGCTCCTTTTGCATGGAATGTTCCTTATGTGTCTGTTGCATCCATTTGGTCTATAGGGTTGTTCAAGTCCAATGTTTCCTTATTGGTTTTTGTCTGGGATGCTGTATCCATTTGGAAAGTGAAGTGCTGAAGTTCGCTACTGTTATTGTACTGCTACCTGTTTCTTCCTTCAGTTCTGCTAGTATTTGGTCTATATATTTACATGCTCAGATGTTGGGTGCATATATACTTGCAATCACCATATTCTTTTGATGAATTGACATCTTTATGAATATATAATATCCTTCTTTACCACTTGTAGGAATTTTTTGACTATTCTGTCTGATATAAGAATAGCCAACTCTGCTTTCACTTGGTTTGCATTTACAGAGAATATTTTTCCATTTCCTCATATTTAAGTTAAATGTGTTCATTAAGCTAAAGTAAGTTTTTTTTTTTTTTTTTTTGTAGACAGCATATAAAGTTCAATCTAGTTTTTAAAATACTGATTTAGCTACTCTGTGTCTTTTGATTGGAGAATTCAATCTATTTATATTTAAAATAAATTTTTATAGGTAAAGACTCACTGCCATCATTTTGCTGACTGTTTTCTGACACTACAACCATTACCTTATTCCATTCTTTTTCTCTTGCTGTTTTCCTTTGTGATTTGATGTTTTTGTTTTCCATTTTTTACTTACATGTTTATATTCATTTTGCTTTGTTTTTGTGTGCATCTACAACAGGATTCCTCTTTATGGTTTCCATAAAGCTTACAGAAATCGTCTAATAGTTCTAACAGCCTATTTTAAGTTGGTAACATCTTAACTTTGCATACAAAAACTCTGTAGTTCAACTTATCTTGCACCTTGTATTTTATATCATTGATATCACAATTTATATTTTCTATATTGTGTATCTATCACCAAATGTTTATAGTTATTTTTAATACATTTGTTTTTTAACTTATTTATTAGATCTAAACATAATAATAAAGCTATGTATGGCAAACCCATAGCTATCATATTCAGTAATGAAAAGCTGAAAGGTTTTATTCTAAGATTAGGAACAAGACAAGGATGTGCACTACCATAACTTTTCTTTAGTATAATACTGGAAGTACTGGCCAGATAAATAAGGCAAGAAAAAGAATTAAGCATCCATATTGAAAAGACAGAAGTAAAATTGTTTCTTTCAGTAGATAAAATAAACACTAAAAATACATTAAATATTGGTAGAGCTAATACATAAATTCAATAAAAGTTGCAGGGTATAAAATTAACATGAAAATCTGCAATATGCCTATTTACTAACCATGAATATCTGAAAAATAAATCAGAAAAAGAATCCTGAACATATACCCTATGACTCTAAAATGAAAGTACAAAGTATGGGAAAAAAGTAGGCCTGCAGGCCTACTCCACAGGTTTTGGATTTGCCCCAGACCCACAATTCTGTGAGCTGATTTCTTAAAATAATTTTTACCATATGTACAAAATATGGAAACAAAGTTTCTAAACATATAGTTTAAAAAAAAAAAAGAAAGAAAATGTGGCATATATATACAAAAGAATACTGTTCAGCCTTAAAAAGAAACATTTGTCATTTGGGACAACATGGATGAACCTGGAGGTCACTATGCTAAGTGAAATAATCCAGGCACAGGAAGACAAATATTGTGTGATCTCACTTATATGTGGAACTTAAAAGAGCAAAACTCAGGAGTAGAGAGTAGAATGGTGGTTACTAGGGCTGTGATATGGGAACATAAATTGTTTAGAAGGTGCAATGTTTCAATTACAGTGGAGGAATAAATTCTGGAGATTGAATGTACAGCATGGTGACTATAGTTATTAACACTCGATACTATATATGAAAATTGCTAAGAAATTAGATTTTAAATGTGCTAACAGCACACAGAGAAAATGATAAGTATATGTGGTGATATGTTAATTAGATTTATGTAATCATCTTACGATGTGTACATATATCAACACATCATGTTGTACACTTTGAATATATATATAATTTTTGTCAATTATATTTTAATAAACTTGAATTACAGTAGTTTGGCAACTTCTCTAAGAGAAAATTAAGTACAATAGAAAAAGCTAATAAATGTGTGAATCAAGCATTATTTAATTAAGTAAAATGGAAACACAAGGTAGTAGTTTTATTTATGTTTTCACAAAGAGCTAAAGGAGGAAAATAAGAATGAAGGATTATGTTGAGTGATGTGCCTAGTTAATTACTAAGCCAAAACCTCCATTTATTTTTTAAGAAAGAAAAATAATTATATCCCAAAGTTTGCTTAATACATGATTATCAGCAATGGAAAAGAAGCATTAAGCAATTCAAGTGCCTCTGCTCATGTTCCTTGAGGCATATTGTTTAGATAGGCTTTTAAGCTTGATCATATCAAAAACTCCCAGAATCTGATGGCAAATTGAAATTAGAAACCAAAATTTTTCACATATAGAATTACCAGTTAAGGAAGATAGAAAGTATGACTTTACGTCTTGGCCTTTAAAAATGGCTGCTGGCAATGAGAGTGTGTGATAGTTTGAGAAAACTACTGATAGAGACAGGAGACAGTCAAATGCTGCCCAGGTCATTGTGTATAGGGACTTGCCTAATCATGCCCAAGGTGAAAAATTCTGTCCTTTAACTCATGAGCAGTAAGGAAAATAATCAACGTGGACTGGCTCAGACTAAGGGACCACAGCACACTGGAAGAAAGGAGTTCAGCCATTCAGAGTTTGTACCTTTGTAGGCGGGGAGTCGGGCCTCATCAGCTTGTGTGTGCTGGCCTGGTATTCAATCTGTGAGGTGGGACACTGTTGGCAGAAACTTCTATTTGCTGAGAGCTTTCTTTTAATAAATTCCACTCTCCTCACTTTCAATGTGTTCCCATGCCTAATTTTTCCTAGTCGTGAGACAAGAACTTGGTTTTTAGCTGAACCAAGGAGCAAAAAGTCCTGTATCACTACAAGGTGCCTCCACAACTACCCCTACCCACAATTAGCACACCCCTATGCAGATGGAATGTGTGGCAAAATGTTTATAGGGAAAAATCCTATAAAACGTCACCAATACCGCAAAATTTTGATTTTGATGGTTATTTTAGACACCTCAGGGTAACGTCACAAATAAACCTTCAAAGTATAAGTCATTCCTTACTACCCCTATAATGAAGAAGTTTTTAAAAACAAAAGAAAACAAAACAAAATGAAGTGATAACATAACTCACTGTTTTGGAATTTTATGTGCTTGATGGAATCTGAAATGAAGAATTTTTTTTTTTTTTTTTTTTTTTTGATATGGGGTTTCACCATGTTGGCCAGGCTGGTCTTGAACTCCTGACCTCAGGTGATCCACTCACCTCGGCCTCACAAAGTGCTAGGATTACAGGTGTGAGCCACCACGCTCGGCCTGAAATGAAAAATGTTAAAAATCACTCAGGACTAAATATCTTCAGGAATATGTAGAATTTTTCACCATAGAATAAAAAAGGAAAAAAAAAATCCTCTGAAGAATGCCTAGCTATACAGAAAAAAAAAAAAAAACAACCCAGAAACTAAGCTTAAATGAAGCAACTGAATCTGCAGAACTAGAGGATGGGATGTATTTGGTATATAAATATGTGACATCATTTGTTTCATTCTGGTAGAAATATATAGAAACAAATTGATGTTATGTTCAGTAGTACCCTTCAAATAAATGTGTGTTTTCTCTGTCATGGGATCACAGCAGATTAAGGTGGTAGACATGGGTTTGGTACAGCCCAGAGGGATCATAATTATAAGGGGGTCTTAATCAAAGTGTCTTACTTCTCTGCATCACAGTTTTCTCCTTCATCTTGCTTTTCTCTCATCCTATCATCTACCTCAGCACAAAATATACAAACACATTATAGAGACACACTTGGAGTTTTATAAATATGTCAGTTGTGAAATTAGGCAGACAACCTGCCTTTCCCTTTATTGTTAACTTCTCATAGCATTGCAGGCAAAATTTTTGTTTAAATGACTGCTTACATGGAAAGTGAGAAGAGAGTTATTTTTAAAGTGATTTTTTTCTTTAAGATATGTTATGAAAAATATTTTTATAATTTTGTTTTTTTAGTTATAACTACACTTTTTAGATCTATGCTTTTCTCCTAACACATTCTGCTTTATCTTTTACAAGAAAATTTAATAAATCAATCTAGTCAAAGGTAAAATGTCCCATTTCATAAAGATGAAATGCCAATTACTGTAACATATGGATTAATGAGGAAGTATTAAAATGATGTGTCCGCTATTAACTTGATCCATGGTGATTTAACAAAAAAACAAAGGAATGAAGTTTTATGGTTCTAAACTTTCCACGATTAATTCAGAGATTCAAAGTTCAACCCTAAGGCAATCAATTGAGATCATACCATAAAGACATAATTTGCCAGTCCCTTGTCTTTTATCTGCTGATTCCATTTTGAGTTCTGCTACTTGCAGAGGTTTTGGAAAGGTGGTGATTTCAGTGGTTAACAATTGCAGAATCTTCTGATAACGTTAAGTGCCAAGTGTTATTTTAAAGGATGGACAAAGAAAAATTGATTGGGAGAATTTAGGGGCAAAAGAAAAGAGCTTTAGTATTTTTATTATTAGCATAGAGTGTGGTCAGAAGCTTATACTTTGATGGACAGAAAGTAATTTTATAGACGATGACTTTATCTGTACTCTTCCAGTATTTCTCAGTTTTTCAGGCTTTTCTGTAGAAGGCTACAGAACAAGATCTAATGTCATTCATGATCTGTTTTGTGCACAGTACTATACATTCTTGTTGAATATTGAAAACTTATACTAGTTTAAAATTTAATCTTAGTCCAGGATTTTATCTTTAGCTATTTTTGAGAAAAAGATTGTTAATGTTAACCTATTTCAAAAATAAAATAGATAGACATAGAATAATTACTGCCTTAAAACATGTCCACAAGAAACAATAAGAATTGATTCAGTTTTAAATTTAACATTTTCTTTTATGGATAAAAGATTAATTCCTCATTCTACAGCTTCAATTGCACATTGTTATTTTTGAATGCTTTGGGTCTCACATTGCTAGAATTCTTTTTTAAAAATAAAAGATAGATGGATAAGACCAAAAAAATTTCTTTAAAGAACCACAATTATATGTCTATATTTGTTTACATCATACTAAGTATATTCTGGCCTTATGAATTTCTACTAAGAGAACTTTTGCACACATGGAGTGCACTGGTTAAATAATGACTTAGAGTACATTCACATTGAAGTCTTCCATTAAGGTTTGCGTAGCATAAAAAAAAACAAACTATTAGTTTGGTTAGTTTAGTACTCTTGATGATTTTTTTTTCTAAATTTCACCTGAGTTTATATCACTAGACTATTGAGTTGCTAAATATTCAATTTCGAATATATGAGTCATATAATATTTTTTTAAATATGAGAACCAGAAGAAAGGTGGGATGAGCTATTTGTTTAAAAAGGAAGGTTTAATCTATTTTTCATTAAAATTATTGTGTTTCATATGCTTTTTAGGGAATTACATCTCTCTCTCTAGGACCAGGAAGCTGAACTGCAGAGTGTATCTTAAAGTTTTTGCTCCAAGTTTGTGGTATCATTATGCTCTCTACAAGAGGGTATTAATGAGAAGTTCAACACAAAAATGTCACATCTCATATGTTTTACTAGGAGCTTTTGGTGATGAATGTTCTCCAAATTGTAATGTCTGACCCCTCCACATACCTAGAAGAAAGAAACACAGTTTTAAAAAATATCCCTTGGTTTGTGAGACTCCAGTAGTGATATCCATCCAGATTTTTTTTAAAGAAAATATACTGACTGATATTCAATTTTAAGAATATTTCTTATAAGATATAAGACTCAATCAGTACTTGTCAGACTGCCATGGGTAATGTGTTTTATTGGAAGTGACCTGAGTGAGTTAAGGAGGAAATATGATATTTGGTTAAGAAAATAGGATTGCTCTTACTAGATTTCTGCATATTGCAAGGGGGATTTGTGGATGATATTATTTTATTTCAATTAAACTCACCTTTCACAAGTAACCAAAATATTTTTAAAGAATTTCCAAAAATGAATCACTATTTGAATACAATAAGAATACAGCAAAAATGATCATGAAAATGACAGAGCCAAAGTTTCTATTCCAAGTAGTGATCTTAGCCTCAGTTAAAAGTATACCGCTAATAAACTTACCTGATATTTTGTTAAAAGTTGCAAAAGACCGCATAATTACGTAAAATACAGAATTAAATCAATTTGTCACCAGTAATAAACTTTATCTAACTTTTACTGTGTGTTCACGTAATAGGTAAACATATTAAAGAAAGTGTGTGGGTAATAACAATTTTTAAACGTTTGAAATAGGAAGGCAAACAAACCATTTTTTTCTGCAATAATTTAAAGCCATGTGAACCTCAACCCAAAACTTAAAAAATATATATAATGCTATGTTTAGAATATTCTTTCTATATTTCATACTTAATGACCATAGGACAGTTTACTAACTATTATATTAAATACATTCATGTGTTGGAAAGCACTTTTGAGATTACTTACTTAAAATTAAAAGAAAGTTTATATTCTGACTTATTGTAAAATGGCTCAAATCATACTTAGAAAATAGTATGCCATGGGAAATAATTTGTTTTTCAGCAAATTAATTTTTGAAGATATATAAAAAATATCTCTAATGGTTAGAAGAATCAAGTTTTTTAAAAATGTCACCTAGGATGAGAGATTCTTCACAGTGTTGGATAGAAGTACTCTTTCCAGCCAGTCAGAGCATAGTATTTTTGTGTATCAATAACAAAGTACATGAAAAAATATGTTTGAGGTGAATCATTAAGTAAAAGACACATTGGGAAAGATATATTTCTAACAGTAAACAATGTATTCAAAAATTCAGTATTTGATGCCAAGCCAAGTATGTATTATTGCTAAGTGGAAAAACACATCTTTGATTATAATTTTAAAAAATCATAGTACGGTTATATAGCTCACTGTCTAGATAACATTTAGTTACTATATTATTAACAAGCAAACTATTACAAATGAGAAGCTTGAATTCCTAACTACATCATGTCTACAGTAGATCTTATTACTGACAGTTTTACTTAAGAGAGGGGGAAAGGAGGGAGGGAGAGAGAGAGAGAGAGAGAGAGAGAGAGAGAGAGAGAGAGAGAGGGGAACCTAAAATACAGGAGACTTTGTACCTGAAAGAAGTTTCTTAGATAACTCATGAATATTGTTCAATATAAAAATATGTTATTCAATTTCCGTTTAAGAATGTACGATTATCTTTAAGTTGAATACCTTTTATAATGATGATAAAATCTGTCATGTGTATGTTACTTAGTAGATATTTTCAATCTACTTTTTCACTGAAGGTAAAAGTTATTTATTAAAGTTATTTAACTTTTTATTTTGAATTAATTTTAGATCTACAAAATTTTATAAAGATAAATAATACAGAGTTTTCCAATATCTTTATCCCCATCTGTATTAATGCAATCATCTTACATAACTGCAGTATATTTGAAAAAGACTAAGAATTAACATTAGAAAAGTACTATTAAGCAAACAACAGATTATTTTTTTTTCTTATTTCACAAGATTTTCACTGCCTTTTCTTCAAATACCCAATCTAGGAAACCAAATTGCAGTTGACCATCAGGCATCTTTAAATTACTCCAATCTGTGGCAGCTTCTCACTTTCTATGAGTTTTTCTTGATCGTGAAGGTTTAAACAAGTACTGGTCAAGTATTAATAGAATATCCCTTGATCTGTGTTTGGCAGATCTTTTTATCATGACTAAACCAATATTACAGATTTTTGAAAGAATACCACATAGGAAAACTGCCCTGCTCATTGCATCACATCAGGGGCTACGTGATAGTGACATGTTTAGCCACTTAAATAATTTTATATTTTCTCTCTTGATCATGATGATGATGATAATTTTATTGTATGTTTTTGAGATAAGTTCTCACTCTGTTGCCCAGGCTGGAGTGCAGTGGCACAGTCAGTGCTCACTGCAGCCTTGACCTCCGGGGCTCAGGCCTCCTGGGTAGCTGGAACTACAAGTGCATGTCAACATGCCTGGCTAATTTGCTTTGGTTTTAATAGACACAGTTTTCACCATGTTACCCAGCCTGGTTTTGAACTCCGGGACTCAAGTGATCCATTTTCCTTGGCCTCCTAAAGTGTTGGGATTATAGACTTGATCCACTTGCCTGGCCAGTCAGGACATTATCAGAGTTGTGTGAGTAGACAATTCACTTTGTAATGTGTTTATAAATAAATTGTTCTAGTTTATAATGTTTAATATTGAATGTAAAATTTGGATAATTTTTTAAATTAAGTCCAGTTTGTAACTAATAGAGCTATTGAATAATTATTTTAAATTTGTAGTATGCTCCCTATGCCACACTGAGAGGAGTGCAGATGTGTAAGGAATCTTAAAATAAAACATATAGCATATATTACTTGTAAAGGTTAAATTTTCCCCATGTCTCTATTCTCTTTCCATTTGTGATAACTAAAATTAGTGACAATACTAATATCATATCTCGAATTTGTATGTAGATTTAAATATGGCAATAACCCCTAATGTATACTATACTTACTGAATTAGTCATTGGGCCCTGAAAATCTTTGTCTCAGCCGCAAAAACTGAAAACAAAATTAACAAATTTGCTTTTTCCTCTCTGTTTCATCCATAGTCATTATATAAATAAAGAGTGAAATAAGAAGCAAATTTATCAAACTTTAACAATAACAGACTATAGAAACAAACACTGCCTTTGTTATTAACATTTTGCCACTAGAAAAGACAGTACAGTATAACAAAAGCAAACGGTTTTTTTCTTTTTTTTTCTAGAATACCATAGTAAAGAATTTTTGATGTTTGGGGGTTTTATGTATTTTATTTTTGTTTCTTTTAAGGATGACTGCTTTTTTCTCTGATACATTTTTATAAATGTCTTGACTTACTGACGCAATTCTTGACAACAAGCTCACTGCTTCTATTATTAAACCAAAGGGATTCATTGTCTGATGTGCTGGAAGCCAGTACTATGACACCATATTTTTGAGAAAAGAAAAGCTTTATATTGAAAGTCAGTTCCAGGGTGACAAAAGTCAAGCTCAAATCTGTCTCCCTGTGCTGGCTTCAAGGTAGTGTTTTTATTATAAAAGATTCAGGGAGCAGATTCTGAGATTAGCAGGTGACTGGTAGAAGGAAAGGGGAGATCTGGAAAGTCCCTGGGCATGCACAGTTATCTCTTCCTGCTACCTGACAAGTCATACATACAATTAAGAGAGTAGTAAGGTAAGCCTGAAACATATGGTGGAAATTCAGACTGTGACATCAGCAAGCTCATTCTACACAAACTCCAATTGTCCATGTTAGTTTCAGTAGATTTCAGTCAGATTTTTCTTGATCTCACAAGGAAGAGGGAGTTTCAGTGTTTCAGCCAGTTGTTTATTTTCTTACCTGGTATCCTGCTGTCTCAAAAACTTTTGTTATTTACTGCTTTCCTACTCTTTGGAACACAGTTTCAATTTCAGCTTTTCAGCAAGTTGTTTCATTTTTATCTGCTACCTTGTAAGCCCAATAATTTAGTCATTGGATTCTTTAACTCTTTGAGGCAAGATTTTACTTCTTTATTTTTGTATATTAGATTATAAAGCATTCTTAAAATTGAAGCTATAAAGTCTTATATATGAATGTTATTTCCTATGTAAAATAGGGTAAATGATTGAACATTTCAAAGCCATTTTTTTCACTCATAAGTGTAAACCAAAATAAAATTCTAAATCCACCAACTGACTGCTGAACCCTCCCCTCAGCCAAGGTCATTCCAAATTATCCTGAAAAACTAGTTCAGGCCATGATGGAAAGTGGAGAGTCAGACATGCCTCACAAATATGAACACAAAGACCTTAGGAGTGATAGAACAGGCTCTTTAAATCTGATATAAAATATTTATGATTTATTTTCTCTGAAGCCTGCTACCTGGAAGGTTCATCTGCATAATAAAGCCTTGGTCTCCACAACCACTTATTGTAACACAGGCATTCCTTTCTATTGATTCCAGGTCTTTAGATAATAATTCACTCAACCAATTGCCAGAACAGAAAATCTTTAAATCTACCTATGACCTGGCAGTCCCCCACTTTAGCTTGTCCCGCCTTTCCAGAAGGATCCACTGTACATCTTATTGATTTATGTTTCATGTTTTCCTAAAATGCATTTAACTAGCTACACCATGACTACTTTGGGTACATGTGGTTGGCACCTCCTGGGGCTATATCATGGGAACATCCTTAGCCTTCACAAAATAAACTTTCTATTGATTGATACCTGTCACAGATACTTTTGATTTACACAAGGAATTGAGATAATACTAATTTATTCCTTTGATGGGTTTGCCAAAATAATTAAATAAAAAGCATAGGTAATAAATAAATATTTATTAGCAGTAAAACAATGTATGCTTATGGAGGACTGCCTGGCTGGATGAATGGATAAATAAAAGGATGTAAAAAGGACTGACTGGCTGAGTGAACAAGCAAGCGGATCTAAGTAACATAATTCAAAGTCATCTGCAATGGCTGTCACCTTGGGACACCTAGGCTTATTTCTTCACCTTGATAGGCTGATTCCATCTGATGTCATAGTGGTGGTACAGAATTTTCACCCTTTCTACATTTTCTACCTTCCCTTTGGTCAATAGTCCCGGCATTTTAAAACTGAAACTCATTTGTGGTTCATGTAGCCTGTTATTTCAAAATAAAAGCCAAAAGATCTCAGCAACTAGTTTAGGTTGTAATTACTCTCTCACCATTTTATAAAGTTTGCTTAAGATCTGTGTGATTTCAATTTATAAGTCTAGGATTTCACTGATCCACTTTAAGTGTTCTTAATCCCTTTTTCTTTTTCTCTACATATTCCTCACCACTTCTGCCTACTAATCAATCTGCATTAAAAAAGAGTGTTCTTTTTTTTTGAGACAGAGTCTCACTCTATCACCAGGCTGAAGTGCAATGGCTCAACCCCTGCTCACTGCAACTTCCGTTTTCCAGTTTCAGGCAATTCTCCTGCCTCAGCCTCCAGAGTAGCTGGGACTACAGGCAACGCACCGCCATGCCCGGCTATATTTTTTAGTAGAGACAGGGTTTCACCATGTTGGTCAGGGTGGTCTTGATCTCTTGACGTCATGATCCGCCAGCCTCAGCCTCCCAAAGTGTTGGGATTACAGACGTGAGCCAAAGCGCCTGGCCCTAAAAAAGAATGTTCTAATCACCTTTTCCCTCAAAACTGATCTTCTAATATGTTAGGTGATACAAGCATTCCTCTTTTTAGGAAAATATTTTCAGGTTTTATGAACATTTTTTGGGGGGATTACAAAGTTGCAACTGGAACTAGATTAGATTTTGTATCCATGGAAATCGGAGTTCTATAACATCACCTTAAGGAATCTAAACTTTTTCCTAGTTTTGTCTTTGGTTGCTATGTGCCTTATTCGTGAAAACGTACACTTATTTTCATGCCTAATCACATAGGCACACAGTTTGCTCCTCATTTTCTACTGAAGTGAAAGGAATGTGTTTCTTTTACAAATATTATTTCTTCATTTATTAAGAGCATGAATGTCTTGAAAATGGTTTTCTGCCTTTCAAATTTTTTATTTACCTGTGTAAAAATTACTTATAAGCAGTGTCAAATTAATATTCAACATGTGGCTGGGTATCATAGATGCTACAATTTTCTCTGCTCTTATGAAAATGATTTGTCTTATCATCTTTGAAAGCAGCTTCACTTAGAATGGCTGGCGCGCTCTAGAGAAAATCTTTCTGAGTAAGCATAACGGAGGTGGGTATGCTATCTTGATATTTGTACATTGTTCTACTTGGGTTACATGAATGGTAAGTATACGATGTGGTCGAAATCAGAATGAAAGTTGATGTATTTTATTATTTTTATGTTATGCATCAGTCCTTCAGACATTATTTTTTCTTGATACAGTTATGAATGCAATTAATTGGCTTACCTGAAAATACAACTTGTAGCATTCTAAATTTTACTCTTGTTGAGTCAACACTTTTAAATTTGAGAAAGCAAGTAAACATCTTCCTCTGATTGATCTCTGTTTGTGTGTATATACATATCAATGTTAATAATTGGCCATGGGGAAACTATATGTTTTATAATTTGTTTTCTAGTGAGAATAGTATTTAGCTTTTGTGCAAGCTTTGTTACAATTTTGTTATTGAATTCTCATTTTATTGGCTATGTCACAAAATAATTTACTGATGCAGCTGTTATCACAGATACTTTTGTAAGAGTTTAGGTTTTGAATATTTCTTCAAACATCCTGCATAATTAGTCTATATAACGCTATCTCATTTCTTCAGGGTTCCTGGACCAGATGTTAAAGTGTTTTGTTAGAAACCAAACCCCTTCTGGTTAGCTGGGTAGCACTGCACAGGTGTTACAAACACTATTGTATGAGATAAAGCTTGCCTTCTTAAACAAACACTGTATATTGAATTTATAGAGAATAAATGGTACTTTAATTAAAAATAAACAAAGGACTTTTTTGAGCAGGAATATAGATAGAGTAGTAGGCATATACATTGTTGTTACATGTTTTATCTTTTTCATTCAGCTTCCTTGCTTTTACAAGATCACATTAACAGGAAAAAAGATTCAGCAACTGAAAATATACATCTCTTTGTAAGCAGTAGAAACGACTACTATTTATATAAAAAAAGTTTCAGTCCATGAATACAGGAAAGACTTGATTTTGAGATACATGAATTACAAGTCATGGCAATCCTTTCCTCTCCCAAGCCACCCCAACACTCTGGCCTACCAGGCTCTCTCCATACCAAAACTCCAAGTGTTGCCTCTGTGGGAGCAATTAAGAGACTGAAACAAAATGAAATAAAATAAGAGAAACAAAACAAAATGAAAGTTTTAGAACTCTATGAATTTTGATTAGGAAAGTTAAAAATGTTCAGAATTTGGAAAAACTTAGGTATTGAACCCTAAGAGCTCATTCGACTGGCTGGAGAAAATAATTCTACCTCATATTTCACAAAGGCTCATACTTTGTTCCCTACTCTACTTTCTAATACGTACATTAGAAATTGTAAAAGCAAATCTGATGTTGGATTCATGTGTATGCAACTTGTTTGAGAATGTTATGCTTGATTTAATCAATGCTCTAATATTTTTGTTCTAGCTGATTAATTTCTACATAGTTTATTAAAATGTCATAAATGCCTACACACCTAACAGGATGGTTAAAAATGCAAAGAAAAACACTAAATGTTGGGAAACAGAGCAACTCTTTAACCAAACTCCAAGTAGATTAATAGACACATAAACATGCATTCATGCATGTGCCCTCACCCATTCACATTGGTATGTTAGAAGCATGCTCCTTTTTGGGCCTTTTGTGTTCATGCACATTTGTCTTCACACAAAGGGTAACCTTGCTTATTGTTTTCTATAAAATTGGCAGATTTCCTCAGCAGCAGTGCAAAGACTGCCATGTGCTTAGTAGTTATTTGTGACCACTATGCCACCCTTCGGGGACCTGGAGCTAGGGAACCTGATGTAACTCTGCCGATGTTCATGATGTTTGCTATGCTAAATAATAAACTGTCTTGTTGGATCAGTTAAATCTCATTTTGCACTTTTGGTATACATAGGGTTGTAATTGGTTTACACCATGACATTCTGTATGAAGACAGGATTCTTTCATAATAATAAATAAAATAAAAATATTCTAGGTAGGAGTATTGATTTATCTGTCTTTCAGAAATTGCAGAAGTTATTCCAATTCTATATATTTACTTAATCATTTATTTTTCTGCCAAAAGGTAATGAATGTTTGGAGAAATGATATATAGACGGCAAACTGGAACCTTGGAAATTGTATTTATTTTTATTTTGATGTCACAAAGAAGAAATAAGGGTAACAGCAGGACACTATGGCTGGGAAACTGGGGAATCAGATATGTAAACAGATAATGTATGACAATATGACAAAAAATATATATGTTTTACATACCTTAAAGTGTTGCCTAAGCCTAGGCCTGTATCTAGAAAAACGTGGAAATAGCTGATATTTTCTCCTTTTTCTTGACTGTTCTTGTGTCAAATGTTATCCCCAGGACAAAAATGATCATGTTGTTACTGCAAGTAGATGTCAAATACAAGTAAATTACATCCCAAATGTGAGTAAGTTGTGCCATCTCTGTTTCAAAAAATCATGTCCAAATCACCATTTTTATCTTTCTTGGACATTTAAAACAGCATCCTAACCAATCTTTCTGTCTTCAATTTTGTCCCCTACATACATTTATCACACTTGAGGCAGATTGATTTTTAGAAACAAAAAATGTAAATCTAATCTCGGCTCATTCCTGCCAAATCCTATACAATAATTTTCCACTACTGTTAGTATTTCTACTCACTACAAATAGAGCAGCTGTAAACACTTTTGTGTTTATGTGTTGATGACCATCATATATATGTATTTATGTTAGACAGATAGGTAAGTAGTATCACTGATCATGCAGTGTACAGGTCCAGTATGTATAGTGTTCAGCAGCTACTGCTGTGCACTTTCCAAAAATAATATACCATTTTTACTCCCAACTGCAATGTATGAAGCAGTATAATGAGAGTTGCTCTGAGTGCTTCCCAACAGTTGGTATTTTTGTTTGCATTTTTAACCATTCTGGTATATGTGCAGGCATTTATGACATTTTAATAAACTATGTAGAAATTAATCAGCTAGAATGAAAATATTAGAGCATTGATTAAATCATGTATAACATCCTCAGACAAGTTGTATACAGATGAGTCCAACACCAAATTTGCTTTTACAATCTATTAATTAAACTTCAAAAAGAATGAGCAAAATACGTTGAAATTCTCAGCATTCAGAGATCAAAGTCTTTAAGTAGCACTTTTATACACTGAAAACACATTTTAACACATTACAAATATTTCCAGATATACGACATTTTTCATTCCAGCTTCCCCTACCACCCCTGCCATACACACAATATGAACAACTTTACACCTTGTTCAGGGTGTGACACTCAACCAAAGGCACAGGAGAGGTGGGAGACAGTTTTGTGATGAGACTGCTCCACCTCAGATAATCAGGTATTAGTCATAAGCCACATACAACCTAGATCCCTTGCATGCACCGTCCACAGTAGGGTTGGCAGTCTTGTGAGACTCTAATGTTGTAGCTGGTCAGACAGGAGGCAGAGCTCAGGTGGTAATGCTTGCTTGCCTGCAGCTCGTCTCCTGCTGTCAGCCAGGTTTCTAACAGGCCACTTACTGGTCCATGGCCTGTAGGCTGGGGATGCCTGCTGTAAACCATGTGCCACCCCTATGTGTGAGTGCACCCTTCCTCCCACTTGGGTTGATTCCCTTATTCTACCCAGATCATATATGTGTGATGCCCTCCTCAGCTCAGCTGATCTCTGACTTCACATGCCAAGCCCCCACTTCTCACTCTGGGACATCCTGTTGTCCTGCTGTGGGCCACAGCATCTCTTCTCTCCACACCAGAATATAGATGTCCTTCTGTGTCTTGAATTACTTCAGCCTGCATCTCCCCTACCCTCAAATGCTTAATCATTAACTATGACATGTGGATTTTAAACAGTATTATCTTGATTCTCTTCCCTTTACCCTTCTGTCTTCCCTTTTCTCCCTGCAGCATTCCTTTCCCCTCTTTCACCTTCCTTCCCTTCCCTTTGCCTACCCTTCCCTGTCTAAGCAATTAATGCCAAAGGCCATTAGGGATACCATCACAGAGAAAAGCAGACACCTGTGTTCTGGATTGTGGAAAAGAGACATTTTGGCCCATAGAAGGGCAGTAGAGGCCAAGCAGATGAGGAGGGTGGGTTGTCAAGGGGAGTCAGAGTGTGAGTGAGTTGAGGAGCATATTCACAGGAGTAGAGTCCCAGGATGCAGGGCAGGGAGGATAAGGGAGTCAACCTAAATGGGAAGAAGGGTGCACTCAAATAACGGGTAGTTTAAGGTTTTTGTTGCTGCATAGAATAAGAAGACAGAATGCTTAATTTTGTTTTATTTTCACCCCAGCATTCTGGAGGTATGATTGCCAACTAAAAATTGAATATATTTATGGCATGCGACATGATTTTTTGATACACAATGTAAAACAAGTACCATTATCAGACAAATTAACGTATCTATCAGCTCACATAGTTTGCATGTGTGTGTGTGTCTGTGTGCGTGTGTGTGATAACACTTCAAATCTAGTCTCTCGGCAATTTTCATGATTATAGCACATGGCTATTAACCACATTTCCCCAACCAACCCTTCTCCCCCGCCTTTGGCAGCCATTGTTCCATCCCTTGCTTCTATGAGTTTGTTGTTTTTAGATTCTACAAGTAATCACAGATATTTGTCTTTCTGTTCCTGGATTATTTCACTTAGTATGATGTCCTTCAGGTGCTTCCATGTTGTAAATGATAGGATTTTCTTTTCCTGCAAGGCTGAATAGTTTTACTTTGTTTATCTACGCCACATTTTCTTTGTGCATTCATCCTTCAGTGGACATATAGGTTGATTTCATATCTTGGCTATTGTGAAAAGTGTATCCATGAACGTGAGAGTGCTGATATCTCTTTGACGGACTGATTTCATTTCCTTTGTAAACATTACCAGCGGTGGAATTGTTGGTCACATGGTAGATGTATTTTTAATTTTTGAGGAACCTCTATGGTGTTTTCCATAATGGCTGTACTAATTTGCATTTCCACTAACAGCCTGCAAGAGATTACTATTCTCCACATCCTCATCTATACTTGTTATCTTTTGTCTTTTTGATCATAGCTATTCCAAAGGGTGTCAGGTAATATCTCACTTGGACTTGCATTTCTCTGATGTTAATGATGTTAATTTTTTTTCATGTATCTATTGGCTATTTGCATATCTTTTTTCTTTATTTATTTATTTTTATTAAAAAGCCTACAGCACCCAGTATTCCCAGGCGGTCTCCCATCCAAGTACTAACTAGGCCCAACCCTGCTTAGCTTCCGAGATCAGACGAGATGGGGCGTGTTCAGGGTGGTATGGCCATAGACTTTTTTTTCTTTTTTTTTTTTTTTTTTTTTTTAAGAGTCTTGCTCTATCACCCATGCTGGAGTACCTTGGCTCAATCTCGGCTCACCGCAACCTCTGCTTCCCAGGTTCAAAGGATTCTCCTGCCTCCTGAGTAGCTGGAACTACAGGCACCCACCACCACACCCAGCTATTTTTTTACTTTTTATTTTTAGTAGAGATGGGGTTTCACCATGTTGGCCAGTCTGGTCGGGAACCCCTGACCAAAGTGCTGGGATTACAAGCATGAGCCACCCTGCCTGGCGCTTATCTTCTTTTGAGAAATTTCCATTCAGGTCCTTTCTGTATTTTTAAATAGGATTATGTGTCTTTTACTATTGAATTATTTGAGTTTTTAATATATTTTGGACATTAATCCCATACCAAATCTTCAGTTTACAAATATTTTCTCCCAGTTTTTATGTTGTCACTTCATTTTATTATGAATCATATGAGCATACACAGCTTCCAAAGATTTATGTGACAACCTAATTCTAAAAAAGTAAAATAAAAAGTTAATGTTTTATAAATGCATTTTTATTCATAAAAATTACAAATATATATTGGATCAATCAATATAAATAGGATATTTCATTTAATTATTATTTAATGAAAATATTTTGCAATACAATCTACATATTCAAAGTGAATTTGATGGCCAAATTACTATACATTTTGTGATAATTAAAATAATCATATAATTATAAAATATTCCCATTTTGTGATAATAGTTAGAAGTCCACCAGTTTTGTATTTACACTGTATCAATAAAGGAGACACAACAGGAAGTTTCTTCAACATTTATGCAGGTCATAAACACTAAAATGAATTCACAGACTCTACAAGAACTAAAAGTCTGACAAAACTCAGAATCCTTGGAGAGCAAAGTAAACTCCAAACTATGTTCAAAATGTCATTAAGGCTATATTTTTAATCTCTTTCATTTAAAATAAAAGTAAGAAAGAATATATAAGAAAAAAAATCCTCTGTATGTTGATCATTATTATTTTCCTACTTAAAATTATCTCAAATAATATATTTTTCACTGTACAGCTGAAATAAACCATTGAAGTCAGATAAAGTGTTTAATAGAAAAGTACAGAAAACTTAAGAAAAAATTTTAAAAAGTAATCAAACTACATTACTTTAAAAAACTGTAAATTTAAGACAGCAGGTAATTTTTTTTAAATTGTACTTTAGGTTCTGGGGTACGTGTGCAGATCATGCAGGATTGTTGCATAGGTACACACACGGCAATGTGGTTTGCTGCCTCCATCCCCCGGTCACCTACATCTGCCATTTCTCCACATGTTAACCCTCCCCAACCTCCCCACCCCCACTGCTGTCCCTCCCTTGGCCCCCCCACAAGAGACCCCAGTGTGTGATGCTCCCCTCCCTGTGTCTATGTGCTCTCATTGTTCAACACCCGCCTATGAGTGAGAACATGTGGTGTTTGATTTTCTGTTCTTGTGTCAGTTTGCTGAGAATTATGGTTTCTAGATTCATCCATGTCCCTACAAAGGACACAAACTCATCATTTTTTATGGCTGCATAGTATTCCACAGTATATATGTGCCACATTTTCTTTGTCCAGTCTATTGTTCATGGGCATTTGGGTTGGTTCCAGGTATTTGCTATTGTAAACAGTGCTGCAATGAACATACATGTGCATGTGTCTTTGTAATAGAATGATTTATAATACTTCAGATAGCAGATAAATTTTTAAAAATGAAGTACGACCTATTGCTCTTCTAAATGTAAGTGTTCACAACATTAGAAAATTACTATTTGCTCATATAACAATTGTAATGAATATAATTAGATAATTTGGAATCCTAAAATGACATGTTACTCTAAATGCTAGTTCTTCATTCAATTTCAATGGGTCATTGTGAAAGGAAATAACTACACAGTAATTTTCTCACTCACCTTTCTAAAAATATATAATGTATTATAAAAATGAATGATATGGCTATTATTATTTTCAAATAAATTATATAAATGAGGACATAGTCTTTTATATAAAAACAATAGATAATTTTTTAAGTCACTAGAGATCATGTTCTTTTCACATAAATATTTTTACATATAAAAATTTAGGAATGTATACAGGTCAGAGAGCAGAACATTTTTATTCCTTTGATTCATTATTCATATGACTAAAATACAAAGCAAACTGAGGAGGAACTATGACATACAGGGAGCTGTTAGATCTATAGAGATATGTCTCTCTGGGGAGTTGTGGCCAGATTGAATAAGTTTGTCCATAGGGGTAATCAAGGCCTTGAACTTCAATAGGTGTTCTTTCTTTTTTCCCTTTTTCTCAGGTGATTCCCTTGAGAAGAAGTAAAGAAAAGGAAAGAAATGAGCAACGGGGTAAAGAGATATGGCATTTCCATTGGGACAAATCTGAGAGGATTTTATTGCCTGTCTCCAAGCCCAAAGACAGACTTTTTAAAAGACTTGCCCTAGGGAATCAGAGAGCAAAGTGTCCTGATGAGGATTTATCTGCAAGGTCTTGGACAGGTCAAACTATCTTAATGCTTTTTAGGACAGTCCTGAAAAGCTGGTTAGACTTGTGGCCAAATAATAATGAAACAAGTCTTATGTCTTCAAATGTAAGACTAGGAAAATGGTAAGTGGCAATGTGGGTGAGTAAAGTAAATAGTAGGCATTTGATTAAAAAAAAAAAAAATCTTACTTCCTGGAAATTCTGTGTCCAAGTATAGGCATTGCCTTTTTTGTGATGACATGTTTTAAATTTCACTTATTTTAAGGGAGTGGTATCCTGTCTAGTTGTCAAGCTTATGATTGGCTTAGAAACATAAGTTAGAATTAACATGGTTTTGTAATAACAGCTGACTTTTTAAAAGCAGTTTGTGTTTTCCAACATCTTTCGGAGTTTTGCAAATCTGAATAATGAATGATATGGTTAGGTTTTGTTTCCCCACCCAAATCTTATCTTGAATTGTAATCTCCATTTCACTGTAATCCCCACATGTCAAGGAAGAGACCCGGTGGAGGTAATTGAATTATGGGGGCTGTTTCCCCCATGCTGTTCTTGTGATAATAAATGAGTTCTCACAGATCTGATGGCTTATAAGGGGCTCTTTCCACTTTGCTATGTACTTCTTTTTCCTGCTGCCTTGTGAAGATGTCTTGCTTTGAATTAGCCTTCTGCCATGATTGCAAGTTTCCTGAGGCCTCCCCAACCATGCTGAACTGTGAGTTAGTTAAACCTCTTTCCTTTTTAAATTACCTAGTTTCAGACCATTCTTTATGACAGTATGAAAACAGACTAATACAATGAGATAACACATCTCTGTTGTACTTTCTATGTAGATTATTATTATTCTGAATGAGTTGAAACAAATTTTTATATGTTTAAAAATCATTTGTGTATTTTCTATGGACCGTTTTTTTTAATGTCTTTGCCCATTTTCCATTTAGAATTGAGAGCATTTTTTTTCTTTTTTCCTTCTATTTTGCATACAAGGGATATTGTATTGGTCAGCATTGGCTACCATAACAAATACCACAATCTTGGTGACTTGATGGAAAAACATTCCATGCTCATTGATAGGAAGAATCAATATCATAAAATGGTCAAACTACCCAAAGAAATCTATAGATTCAATGCTATTTTCATCAAACTACCAATCACAATCTTCACAGAATTAGAAAAAAAAAACATTTTAAAAATCATGTGGAATCAAAACAAGAGCCAAATTGCCAAGGCAATCCTAAGTGAAAAGAATAAAGCTGGAGGTATCATGCTACACAACTACCCAAATATAGGGCTACAGTAATGAAAACAGCATGATACTGGTACAAAAGCAGACACACAGACCAATGAAACAGAATAGAGAGTTCTGAAATAAGGCTGCACAGCTACAACTATCAGATATTCGAAGAGCTGACAGAAACTAGCAATGGGGAAAGGACTCCCTATTCAATAAATGATCCTGGGATAACTAACTAACCATACGAACAGAATGGAACTGAACCCATTTCTTACACCATACACAAAAATTAGCTCAAGATGGATTAAAAACTCAAATGTAAAACCCAAAACTACAAAAATCCTGGAATATAACGTAGGCTAACCATTCTGGTTATAGGAATAGGTAAAGATTTAAAGAGAAAGGCATGGAAAACAAGTGCAACAAAAGCAAAAATTGTCTTCACATGATTTTTTCTCCTTGTTTGCACATCCTTGCTCTCTTAGATGATATGTTTTAATCTCCTCCTCTTATAAGGACACAACTTAGATTAGTAACCACTATAATGCCCACATTTTTAACTTAATTACCCTTTTGAAAGCCCTATTTCCAAATATAGTCACATTCTTACGTACTAGGGGTTAAATCTTCAACATGTGAGTTTATGAGATGATATCATGCAGTAAGTAACAGAGATTAATTTTTTTGTTTGTAATATAGTCATTTTGTAATAAAGGGTGTTTTCCTTTGGTATTTCTTATACTTCCCCACAAGTTTGCCAATTAGTTGTGTTTTTGTTTGTTTTTGAGATGGAGTGTTACTCTCTCACCCAGGCTGGAGTGAAGTGGTGTGATCTTGGCTCACCACAACCTCTGCTTCCCAGGTTCAAGTGATTCTCCTGCCTCAGCACCCACAGTACCTGGGATTACAGGTGCCTGCCACCACACCTGGCTAATTTTTGTGTTTTAGTAGAGATGCCATTTCGCCCTCTTGGCCAGGCCGGTCTCAAACTCCTGACCTTAGGTAATCTGCTCATCGCGGGCTCCCAAAGTGCTGGGATTACAGACGTGAACCACCATGCCTGGCCATGAGTTGGTTTTTATAAGACATAAAACCTCAAAAGTGTTGCTAGATTATATGAGCTGAGCTGAAAACCTGAGAAACTAATATCGCCAGGCTGGAGTGCAGTGGCGCCATCCCTGCTCACTGCAACCTCTGTTTTCCAGTTTCAAGCAATTCTCCTGCCTCAGCCTCCCGAGTAGCTGGGACTACAGGCATGCACCACCATGCCTGGCTAATTTTTTTGTATTTTTAGTAGAGACAGGGTTTCGCCATGTTGGCCAGGATGATCTCTATTTCTTGACCTTGTGATTCGTCTGCCTGGGCCTCCCAAAGTGCTGGGATTATAGGCGTGAGCCACTGTGCCCACCCACAGCTGTAGTTTTTCTCATTTTTTAAGTGTCTCAATATAAGAAATAAATGCATGTGAAAAGAGAAGTGTAGATTATGTAAGTAAAATTAAATTGGAAGGCCTCATTTTCCTAGATCACAGCACATGCTATCAGAATGATGTTCCTGTAAAAGGAAGAAGAGTGAGGAAGAGAGGTACCTTATAAGAACTAGGACAAATGTTTACATCACAAAACTTACCATCTTAAAATCTCCTGCAGAGATTTTACCTAAATTTGAAAAAGTGATGGAAAAATACTCTGATTAAAATAAATGTTTGCATTCAGTGATAGCACATTTTCATGAAAGAAAAAATCTACTAGAGAAGACTAAATCCATTAATTTTCAAAGAAAACTAGAATCAAACGGTTGAAAAATAATTTGATTTTCTATGGTTGTTATGTATTAATTATCAGAGTATGGATATCTGTCACCCAGTTTGGGGTGCAGTGGTATTATCATAGCTCACTTCAGCCTCAAACTCCGGGGCTCAAGGATCTTCCCATCTCAGCGCCCTAGTAGTTGGGACTACAAATGCACATTACTACATCTGGATAACACATTTTCAAATTTTTTGTAGAGATTGGGCCTTGCCATGTTGCTGAGGCTAAAATTGTAACACATAAAAGGGAATATACTACTGTAGGCATAATGACATATTGATAGATACATGAGAAGAATACAGCAATGAAAGAAATAAGGAGTAATTTCCAATAATTAATGGTTTCATAGCTAGAAACTGAGAAATTGAGAGCAAAAGCATAAGCTCTTGAAGACTTCATCTTTGACTACATTTTCAGTATCATTGTACACCATTGTACCTGCTATTCTATATGCCAGCATGGCAAATGTTTGTATTTTCTTAAAAGGGTAGACCCTTACATATCCTTATGTATTTGTTCTTGCTGTTTCTTTCCTGCCACTCTTGGACTCACAAACACTCCTCTTGATTAGTGGCTCAAGTGCTACCACCGAATCATTCTTGCTGGGAGTTGTATTTCCCCTTGTGTTTTGTGCCCTGACCTGCGTACGCACAGTTTGCTGTAAAGTATAGTATTTATTCACATGAATCAGCCTTTTGCACAGGAATTATACAAGATTTGTTCTTATTTCCCCAGGGTGTAGATTAGTATCTACCTAAAGGGGAAACTCAGCAGGTATCTGCTGAAATAATAAAATAAATGCTCTGTGAAATGATACCTTTTGTGGATTTGCAAATGTTCAAGGAGCATTAATGTCTATCTTCTGAATCAGAAGTCCTGAAATAATAGGTAGTATGAACTTAATACGTTTTTAAGTCTATTCCAAACTTAAGAACTCTATGAATCCCAGAATATACTAAAATGTAATAGTAATATTATATGTATTTCAAAACAATTAAATGAAACTGTTTTGTTTTATTCTATATTAAATTTTGTACATGTAAGCTATTCATATTAATTAATAAAAATAATTTATATCTTCCTAATTTAAATATTTTATTGCAACGATAAGCACACACACCTCAGAATGGCCATTTGTTTAAGTACATTTTCACACTGACATTTTTACAGATATTGTAAGTTGATATTTATCAAATTAATTTTTCCAAATATGAAATGTAAAACACATTTTGTATTATAATTTCAATATAATTATTTCAATTACATGAATTATGTATTTGATTACACGACATCTCTAACATAATTTTTTTGTTTACTCATAACTAAATTAGAAAACTGTTTCAGATATAGCTATGAAATGGGTGTACTAAGATACGCAGAAATATTGAAAGGATAAGTTTAATATGAAAATTTATCTATTGATTTCTGTTTGAAAATATACATGATGATAATATATATCAACATATTTTATTTTTTATAGTACAGCACATTAAATCTATGGATTTCCATATATATTAACTATATGAATGGATATAACATGACCAGCTACATTTTAAGAAAAGTCAGTCTAAGGAATAAAGTCCTATTTGTTAATAGTGAGAAGTTTGAAATGTTGAAGAAATAATGCAATCTCCTCTTAAAAAAATCATTTATAATTATAATCAGTTTTGTGTCAAACTATTTTGATCTCACCAAATCAAGTTTTATAATAATAACCGTTTGCCACTGAATTAGAATTTTAAAACATGGGAAAGTATATACTTTCTCTTAAATACAACTCTGCAGGCTTACAATAAGCAACATTACCAAGAAAATGATGTGAGAGATTAAAGAGAATTAACAAACAATACCTATTTCCACTGCACAAAAAGAAAAACTAGAAAACTAATTGTCTCTTTTACTGTTGAACAGAAAGCGTGTCACATTTTCTAAAGCTCTTTGCTACATTTGGTACAGTAATCTCCATCAAGGGGCAAATTGGCTTTTCTTTTACAGACCATTACCAGCCACATTCAGCCAATGAGACTTAAGAAAATACTTAAGGAATAGTCTCTGAATTCTAGCTTTGATTTGTGTTGACATTGTAAAAGATCTGAATAAGAAGTTACCAGGTAAATACTGTCTCCTTATATGTGATTCATCCTTATTTATATTGGATTTTTAATTTTTTAAAAAATCCCAAATAAGTAAAACCATTACTTTGGAAAAAATATTTATTTTTAAAGAAATCAAGATGGACTACACTTTTTTTCATTAAAATAATCTTAAAATAAAGTTTTTGAAAACATAATTATTAAGAAATTAACTTGCAAAATAAAACATTAGTTTGAAAATAATAAGTATTGCTATTAGAAACAAAAATAGTTTAATTTTGACATAAAAGCTTTCAATACATTTTTCTTTCTGAAGGAAGTAATCAATGTAATTGCAAACATATGTTAGGATCACACTATATTTACAATGAATTAATAATGCAGTTTTGATGCTTACTTTTTGTGCTGAGGAAAGGAGAGGTTATCTGTGACTCCTGAATTTATGTCTCTAGTCTTGATATCTCCATTGTTCATCAAACCACATATCAGACTGCCTATTTAGAGTCACAGTGTAGAGTACCCACAGACAGTTCAAATTTAACATGACCATGGCAATAGCCTTGATCTCACATTGACATACCTAGTGTAGCTTCCTCCAACTTGTCTTTCCTTCTTGTTAAAGTTGAAAACAGTAGCCATTGATGGTCCTTTTCTACAATGTCCCAATCAAAGCCATTAGTTAGTCTTCTTAACATTCCAAAGTTATTAACCCCTCTGAGCCTCTACTACTATAAACCTAAGCCACTATCATTCTCAGAATTATTGTAATTGTCTAAATATTTCCTTCATACCAGTTTTTCTCCTGATGTTATTTTCATCCATGAATTTGAGTGGTTAAAAAAATTAGTCTATGACGCTTTCAACATTAAAACATCCATTGTCTTTCTATTGCTTTCAGAATACTTTATTCCCTCTATCTCTCAACTTTATCTCTCATTCACTAAGTTGTAGACACATTTCCTTTCTTTTTTTTAAATACACCAAAATTGCTCTTACTTTGTTTATGTGCACATGTTCTTGACTATGTCTAAACCTAGGTGACAAGATATTTTCACAGCTGACTGCTTTTAGCCACCAATGTCTCAGTTCAAATGTAATTTTCTCAGTTTGAAGCCTTTTAAGACCAGCCAATCTAAGTCGGTCTTCCCAGACTTGTCACAGACATCAATCACACAATTTAATTAATCACACTGCTTAATTTCCTTCATATCATGTTTCACAGTTTGAAATTGTTTTGTTTGTGTATATATTTAATTGATAGGTATCCATCTAGTTCTTCTTCAAAACCAGGCTCAAAAGATCAGTGTCACGTATTCCAAATAAACAAACATTCGCTGTTATGCAAAAGACACTCAGTATTTTTTGAATGAATTAATGTTGAGTGAGTATTTACTGTATATTTGTATTATGTTGAATATAAGAAGCTATAGAGATAGAAGAATTGGGCCTTATTAAAAACGTTATTAAAATTAACTTGATGAAATAACACTAAGGTGAAGAAAAAAATGGAAGCCATTGTGTAATAGAGAGTATATACGACCAAAGAAAAATAAATTGTTCTACCAAAAAGACACATACACTTCTATGTTCATTGCATAGCTATTCACAATAGCAAAGACATGGAATCAATCTGGGTGCCCATCAACAGTGCACTGGATAAAGAAAATGTGGTTCATGTTTGCCATGCAAAATATTATGCAGCCATAAATAGGAACAAAATCATGCCATTTTCAGCAACATGGATACAGCTGGAGGCCATTATACCAAGGGAATTAATACAGCAAGAGAAAACCAAATACTGTATGTTCTCACTTACATATATGGGAGCTAAAAATTAAGTACATATGGACATAAAAATTGGAATAACAGACACTGGGGACTGCTGTTGGGGAGTGAAGTGGTTGTGGATTGAAAAATAGACAAATGGGACCTAATCAAACTCCACAGCTTCTGCACAGCAAAAGAAACAATCATTAGAGTGAATCGGCAACCAACAGATTGGGAAAAAATTTTTGCAGTTTACCCATCTGACAAAGGGCTGATATCCAAAATTTACAAAGAACTAAAGCAGATTTACAAGAAAAAAACTAACAAGCCCATTCAAAAGTGGGCAAAGGATATGAACAGACACTTTACAAAAGAAGACATACGTGAGGCCAACAAACATATGAAAAAATGCTCATCATCACTGGTCATAAGAGAAATGCAAATCAAAACTACATTGAGATACCATCTCACGCCGGTAAGAATGGCAAACATTAAAAAATCTGGAGACAGCAGATGCTGGAGAGGATGTGGAGAAGTAGGAACATTTTTGCACTGTTGGTGGGAGTGTAAATTAGTTCAACCATTGTGGAAGACAGTGTGGCGATTCCTCAAGGACATAGAAATAGAAATTCCATTTGACCCAGCAATCCCATTACTGGGTATATATCCAAAGGATTACAAATCGTTCTACTATAAGGACACGTGTACACGAATGTTCATTGCAGCACTGTTTACAATAGCAAGGACCTGGAACCAATCCAAATGCCCATCGACGATAGACTGGATAGGGAAAATGTGGCGCATATACACCATGGAATATTATGCAGCCATCAAAAACGATGAGTTTGGGTCCTTTGTGGGGACATGGATGAACCTGGAAACCATCATTCTCAGCAAACTGACAGAGGAGCAGAAGATCAAACACCGCATGTTCTCACTCATAGGCGGGTGTTGAACGATGAGAACACATGGACACAGGGAGGGGAGCACTACACACTGGGGTCAGTTGGGGGGAAATAGGGGAGGGACGGTGGGGGGTGGGGTGCTGGGGAGGGATAGCAGGGGGAGAAATGCCAGATGTAGGTGATGGGGAGGAAGGCAGCAAATCACACTGCCACGTGTGTTCCTATGCAACAATTTTGCATGTTCTTCACATGTACCCCAAAACCTAAAATGCAATAAAATAAATAAATGGGAAAAAAAAAAAGAAAAATTACCTACTGGTTACTATGCTGATTAGCTGGATGATGGGATCCACAGCTTAAACCTTGGCACCATGGAATATATCCATAGTACCAGCTATTTGGGAGCCTGAGGCAGGAGGATCTCTTGCACCTGGGAGGTGGAGGTTGCAGTGAGTTGTGATTGCGCCAATGCACTCCAGCCTGGAGAGAGAGGGAGACTCCCTCTCAAAACACAAAAACAAAACAAACCTGCACACATACTCCCTGAATCTAAAATAAAAGTTAAAGTTATAAAAAAATTGTAATATTATTAATAATAGAAATCAAAGCCTTTAAAAATAACACATGAATGTTCTTTAACTGTTATGGAGTCATGTGCTTTTCATATTTAATTTTCACAGAAAGAAAAAGAAAATAATACATATTAAGAAGGGAAAATATACAGCGTAAATGATGTATCAATTCAGTCTCAGTGTGATTACATGAATAGAAGTGTTTGAAATTGGACTTGAGCAAAAAGCAAAAGGGAAAGATCACAGTTTTCTTAAGGAGCAAGTTATGCAGTCAAGAATATATATAAACAACAGGCATTTCAAGGAAAAGAAATTAAAAAACTTGCAAACTAATTACATTTTTAATTGACCAATAATAGTTGTATATGGAGTACCATGGGATGTATAGATATACACACATACACACAATGTGATATGATTAAATTAAACTAATTAACACATCCTTCACCCTGTATGCACTAGAAGACAAATATCACATGATTTCACACATAATTGAGAAATACAGTTGAACTTACAGAGAAGTAGAGAGTAGAACTACCAGAGGCTGGGGTTTGGGGTGGGGAGCCGGAGTAATGGGAAGTTGCTAATCAAAGGGTACAAAGTTTGAGATAGACAGGAGGAATTGATTTTGAGATTTAATTAAATACATTTGGGCCTGGCGCGTTGGCTCATGCCTGTAATCCCAGCACTTCGGGAGGCTTAGGCAGGTGGATCACCTGAGGTCAGGAGTTTCAGGCCAGCCTGACCAACATGGTGAAACCCTGTCTCTATTAAAAATACAAAATTAGCAGGGTGTGGTGTCGCTTGAACCCTGGAGGCGGAGGTTGCAGTGAGCCAAGATGGTGTCACTGCACTCCAGCCTGGGCAACAAGAGAAGGACTCCATCTCAAATATATATACACATATTTATATATATGCATATATTTCGTATATACATATATACACATATATCATATATATGTATATATTTATATATATTTATACACCTATATATATTTGATAGAGGAGAAGGTTGAGAGAAAAATAACCTTATCTTGGGTGATAGATAAATAGTGGTTTCATAGTAACAGAAAAAATTGAGAAGAGATTATCCATGGACAATCCTTAAACCCAATTTTAACATTTCGTATCCACTAACTCTCTGACCAAGCTTCTGAAAGTAAAACCACTGAAGAGATTTGTGTTTCATATAACTTCCCCCTTACCAAATGTTTCTGAAATGATAACAATTAGATCATAAAAGACATGTTATAGGGATAGGCATGTAATTTAAATTTTCTTCTCCCTAGCCAGACATTTTCTTGCAGGTGGGTAGCCTACAAGGTCGGTTACTGCAGAGGACTTTTCATTGTCTAAATGCAGAAGATTTATAGACTGGTTTTAAAACTTTTGTAAATGATGCTTACCCTGTATAGAGGTCAATATTAAAGATAAAGATTATTTTAAAATATATAAAAAGATTTCCTTATTTGTCTTAACAATTTTTATTTTGACATAATACCAGACACAGAAAGGTAGCAAAAATATTACAAGGAATTTTGACCTCCACTCAGCTTCCCCAAATGTCAAACTTTTACCAGGTTAGCTTATCATTCTCTCATTCTATATGTATATTTTAAAATTAATTGAGAGTAATTAAAAAGTGAATTAAATGCTTCACTGTATGTTTCCTAAAAAACAAATACTTTCTTATAGAGCCACAGAATAATTATCAAAATCCTATTATGTAATCTATAGTTCTTGTTCAGGTTTCTACTTTCTCAGCGATGTTACAGTAAGAGGAAATCCTGGATCAGGCTGCACTTCTTCAGTCTCCTTTAATAAAAAACAATTTGTCAGTCATTCTTTGTTTTTGTGGCTTTAATATTTTTGAAGAAAACATTTCCATTATTTTGTTTGTTTCTCAGTATATGTTGGTCTGATATTTCCCATGATTAGATTTATGTTATGCATTTATAACAGGACTATCACAGCAGTGATGTTGTGAAAGTTTTCAGTGAATTCTATCAGTAGGCATATTCTATTAATTTCTTTCTATTGGAATACATGTAGGTAGGTATATTAAGATCATATAAATATTACTCATCAAATTATTACCTACCAGTTTTATCATCCATCTGGGTTCTGTTATCACTAGTCATTTCATAATTCACCTTACATTCTAAATTTATATGGTGGTTTGACAATGCATTGAAGGACATGTCCTTCTCCTTTACTTATTTATATGAAATATGTTATTTATTTATTCTTATTTATTTCAGTGGGTTATGGAATCATTATTTATTCCATGTTCAAATTCTTCCAAATTTGGTCAGCAGAAACCTCATCAAGTTGACTTTCATGTGTCTTTGACATTTTCTCCTCATTTTTGACCACTTCCTTGCTTTACATAAGATGTTGCACAATAATTTTTTATTTTCCTCCCTCAGCCCTGGGATAAACTATTTCTCCAAGAAACATGGATTTCTTTGACTAGAGGTTGGTATATTAAAGTAATTATTTGCTTCCTTGTTGTGTTCAGTGAAACTGGGGTTTTACTGCTTCTAGGCACTCTCAGTGGTCCAAATTGTCAGATGTGTATGTATGTGTGTGCACATGCATGCATTTGTGGCTGTGCATAATTGTGTATATCTATTTCGATACCTCTATCTTATGTATCTGGATTTAGATTTAATTCAATAACTATAGACATGAAAAGCCATAATTTCATACTGGCAGTTCCAATTGCAGGCTAGTACCATGAAAGTCATTCTAGTCTTTCCCTTTTTTATATTTGTAATTTCACTGAGAAAGCTGTATTCCATTATCCAGGATACATTTACTTTTTTACTAAATCTTAGAATACATTAAATAATTTTAGGATAGCCATTCTATATTTCTGAGTAAAAAATTCTCTCAAACCAGAGTTTAAATTAATTCATAGTGTCTTTAGCTTGAACATATATAATTGACTTAGTCAAAAATTATTTGAGCTGGTTCTCCTTCTTTCCCTCCAGTATGGTTAAGTTATTCACTTGAAATTAGAATTTCTTTGTGTCTACTTGTATTCTATTTACAATTTTTCCATATTATTGTGGATTTTATTTTATTTTTTGAGCACGTGGAACATTAACATGGTTCTGAAAGTCAGAACTATACAAAATGTATGGTCAGAGAAACAGCAAAATAATATTTCTTCTTTGATATTTAATAAAACTTTCTGCATTAAAAATTACACCTAAATAATTAATATTTGTTTGCATTTAAACAGAGTAAAAATTTGTAACTAAAAGTACAATTTCTGTTTCCATATCCTGATATAATGATATGATGCCCTCAGACGAATGAAGTTAGCCCTTATAGAGCTAGAATATTGAAAGTATTAATTAAATATTCATTGGGTAAATGTGGAACAGATAAACATTTCCTAACCACCAGTACTGTCAGTCTACTCCCAGGAAATATTTTGGGTAAGATACCATAAGTTTGAATAAGATTTAATGGTTAGAATCATAGTAACTATCTCCTGTTATCTCTTTGCTGTGTTTTTGGTATTTTTATCACTCCTATATTCAGGTTTCTTAATTTTCTCTCCAGCTACATCTAATCTGACATTTGAGGCTTTAAAGGACAATAATTTTAAAGACTATATTTTCAAATTTATAAGATATGTTTTCTTTTTATCAAAACTGTATCTTGGTATTTAATCGTTATTTTATTTTATTCCTTATTGGCTTTTTCCTTATTTTTGTCTATTTGATCAATTATAACCTATTTATGTTGATGTTTCATATTTTTCTTTTATATTTATTTATATTTTTGTAACTTTGTAAAACTCCATAAGCTTATAGTTGGCATGCATTTAATATTTTCCCTGAAACATTACACGAGATTTTAGTTTTAGAATAGTACCTATAAATGTTTTTGTGTTTATTTCTTCTATAAATAGAATTGTTTTCCCTATCCCATAAATTTATGGCGTAGGTTAAATCCCTGAACGTTAATGTGATGGCATTTTGAAATGGGAATTTGGGGAAATACTTAGGTTTATATGTTTCACTAGGGATGTGCTCTCATGATAGAGAGAATAATCTTACTACAAAAAACACCAGAAAATTTCCTTGTCTCTCTTTCTCTCTCTTGCACTGACATGTGCATGTGCTCTTTATGTATACATTGAGAAAAGTCCATATGAGAACTCTGTGAGAGAGTGGCTATCTTTAGCACAGGAAGTGAGTCCTTACCAGAAACTAGCTCCAGAACTGTGAGAAAATTTGAACATATTATGGCAATAATTTACCTAGAATTGATGTATCACATGATTACTGAAATTTGAAAGAAAGGAAAACAAATACCAACGCAAAATCAAGAAAAATATGCCCAATTATATCTCAGCAAAACTATAGGAAAAAAAATAAAGAGTGAGATTTTAAAAATAACTAATGAGAAAGGAAAGATGACCTACAAAGAATGACAATTTTACTTTTTTTTTTCCACAAATAAGACTTTTTATTTGCCACTATTATAAATCTGAACTTTAAACAGATTCTTGGACTGGTGGTTCATATCCATCAGCTCGTTCAACTTTAGCACCTGTCTCATCCCCAGTGGCTTTTCCAGAACTACTGCCTTTACCATGAAGCTCCATGAGTTTTCCCAATTCAAACTTGGGCTTCTTCAGCATTTTTACTTTTCTAACGAAGACATCATGGAGAGGATAAATAGATTGGCAAGCCTTTTCTATGTCTTTTCCAATGCTGTCTGGAATCAATTTATTGACCACTTCTTTCAAGTCATTTGCCTGCACCTCTCAGGTCATGATTTCCATCATCTTCTTCCGGATTTGGCGGACCTGTTGGTGCTGAGCATAAGAGGTCTTCTGTATCTGATTGTTGCGTTTTTTAGTAAAACCAACACAGAACAGACGAAGCAAGTAACCATCGGTAGTCTTGACATCAATATGAGCTTCAATCATTGTCTGCCATTTTTTGACCATGGAGCACATTTTGTCACGGATAAGATCCATGCCATGGGAGTTAGTCAGGCAGTTTTTGCCCTGAACATCTTCGGTAATTAGCTTGAATTTCCTAAATGCAACTTCATCATTCTGCAGATCAGCAAGATTAACTTCAAACATTCAACCCTTGAGGCCATCAGATGCAATTTTGGTTCCTTGGGTCCTGGTGACTAGCATCTTTCCAATATTTCTTATATTGAACATAGCGGGTGCTTTCACATCATACCAATCTTTCTTAGAAAATGGATCGACCACTTTCTTCTTGGCTCCCTTTTTGCAGCCTTTCGTAAGGCGCTTATTCTTGCCAACCTCTATGGTGCTGCTCAGAGAGCCAAAAGGGGACAATTTTACTTTAAATAGCAGATACGAGTAACAATGAAATCACCAAGAGTTAATGTAATCTTTAAATTGCTGGGGGCAAATAATGGTCAATATAAGCTATCGTTCTAAAAGAGAAGGAAATAAAGACAGTTTTATACAAACAAAATCTGAGACCTTAACTAAAAGATCTTCAAATTGAATTACTTAGTGGAGAAGAAAAATATTCTATTAGAAAGGACCATAATATTATCTTTAAAAGGCAAGCAAATAAATGTTGAAGAGCATAAACAAAAATTTGATTATAAAACAATAATTATATTGTTGTCTTAGTTGCCTTGCTGAATGAAGCCACTCTAACATGTAGACTTATTTTGTCTTTTCATGATTCTTAAATTGGGGCCAAACATAGATGTCCTTCTGTTCTCTGTAGTGTCTAATGGTACCAGAATGTTCAAGATGGTATTTTCCTTCATATGTTTGTAGCCTTACCTGAGATGGCTGGGAGATTTGGGGTCTAAGTGAGAAACTATTTTCTTCATGTAGATTCTCCAACACGGTTGTTGGAACTCTACACATGGTAATCTGGAGATCCAAAAGAGCACTAATGGTAGAAACTACAATGTGCAGGCAGTAAGACAGCCTCTGTTTTTATATCATTCTTGCTAATGCCATGTTGGTTAAACAAATCACATAACCAAGATGAGCTGATACGTGAGTAGACTATACAAGAATGCATATATCAAAATACGTTCTTTTTGAGAGCCACTAATGTAATAGCCTATCACAATAGCTGAACTGTAGAGTTAAATAAAAATACGTAATTAGGTTTATGGCAAAAATAATATGCAATGATGAATAATATGTTGAAAATTAATTGTTATAAACTGAGCTTTATTTCCACATATAGAGGCTTTCAATAATTTTCAACAGATTATTTAATAAAGTGACTCACTAGATATTGTGTAATATATTTTGAACCTATTATTTGTTTACTAAATTATAAATAAGTCTCTAACAGCACCTTTTAATAAAAATTAAAATTCACTGCAGAATTGTATACTGTGGATGTAAGTTTAAATCCTTGCTTATATCACTTATAATCACTGCCTCCTTTGATAATTTGCATAGCATTTCTCAAATTTAATCTTTTATCTGTATGGTAGAAAACATAATATATAAAAAATTTCTATATGAATTATAATTGAGATATTCAGATTTCCCAGCAAATTTTCTGTAAAAGGTCTGGAAGATAAATAGTTTGAATTATTACTCAGGTCAAAAAGCAAAAAGAAAAGAAGCATTTTCTAAGATGCAGGGTATAATAGTGTATAACTATGCCTTTTGATCTTCTCTTTCTAGGGATTTTATATACCTTCACTATTCTGCACTTACTACACACAAACATGCATGCATTCAAATATACTATATACTTAACTTACTTCTTTTATTAAAGTAAAAGTAATATCCATTGTGACAAAAATATAGTCGAGGTAAAACATTGTAAAGGCAAGTTGTTACCTGTTGATTTGTTTTTCTCTGCATATATTACCTTTATCCAATCTTGGTATGAGAAGACACGCTCTAGAAAAAAGTGAGATATGTAGTATTGAGCTATGTATTCTTACTGAGGTATGAATTCATATTTTTAGACAGGAATCTAACATTTAAAAAAATGATCTCTCAAATTCACATTCAATAATTCTACTCATGGTTACTTAGAGCTCAGATTATTGTGTTACAATATAGAGATTTGATATTATCAGACAACTTCATTGAAACTTAAGTTTTTTTGTTTGTTTGTTTGTTTTTCTTTTTTGGAATGAAGTCTTGCTGTGTTGCCCAGGCTGGAGTGAAGTGGCACAATCTCAGTTTACTGCAACCTCCACCTCCCAGGTTCAAGAGATTCTCCTGTCTCAGCCTCCTGAGTATCTAGGATTACAGGCACACACCACCATGCCTGGCTAGTTTTTTTTTGTATTGTTAGTAGAGACGAGATTTCACCATGTTGGCCAGACTGGTCTCAAACTCCCACCCTCAGGTGATCCACTGCCTCGGCCTCCCAATAAGCTGGGATTACAAAGCATGAGCCACCATGCCCAGCAAGAAACTTGAATTTTTAAAGCAGTAATAAAATTACTTAAAAATTTTATGAACGTGTGTTGCCACTTGTTTACTGTCAACTGTTTTTTTCTTTTCCTTTTATTCTTTGGCCATTTGGCCTAAGATACAAGCAAACTAACACAACCCAAAATAACAGCTTTACCCAAAGTGTTTAAAAATATTTTGCAAAACAAAAACATATTCCCAGGTTGTGAGTGACTTCTGGAATATTTTCCTCATTCACATGTGCAATAAATATATTTTGTAGCTAACATTTTTACAATATGATAATTCTTCTCCAATAATTTCATTCTAGATATGAACACCATATGCAAAATTAGAAAAATCAAACAAACAAATGTGTACTTATCAACATAAGTATATAATCATGATAATACTGCTTAAATATACTGTTATAATAATATAAAATGATAATTGCATGAATAATCATTAGGTCACAGCACTGTTGTAAGTTATTTCATGACACATAGTACTTAGAATTTCCAACAATGCTGTGAAGTCCTCTTTTTCTCCCAGTTTTAAAGAGGAATAGTTAAATAATTTTCTCCAGTTAATTGTACTGTTTAGTAGGGGGTCTGGCAATATAGTTTACAGTAATATACCAAGTAGAAGGATTAGAGGTCACATGGCTCTGGTTACTAAGTACATATTTTAACACTAGTTCAGCCAGTGGCTTTGAAAGAAGCAAACTATATTGACAGGATTAAGGATAACCTAAAACAAAAGAAAGTGACAAAGTACCCAATAAGAAATTTTTACTCATACCTCATGTGGAGCTAGAATAATATCTAACAGTTAAAGCAGCCATTCTGGCATCTCATGTGATGTGTGAGGGGAAGCCTCTGTGTGCGGTAAGATGTATAGAGGCGGAGAGAATGAGTGGACATCATAGCACCTAGACCACAGTAGACACATATTTTATAGTCACTATACTTATTTCTAAACAAACCAAGCAGTAGATTGAGGCGGCCTTTATAAGAAGGTTTCAAAATTACATAAGTCTGAACTTGGACGTAGAAAGGATTATTGAGTACAGCTAGATAAGCTGGTAAAGACAAATCTAGTAATATATTTATGTGTATGAAATGAGGTAAATAAATGTAAACATTCTCAAAAATAGACTCTTTCAATACCCTAGTGTACCTTACAGAGCTTTGTGAAAATAACTGGATTCTGAGTAACTTTCATGCAATGCTTTTGGTTTTCATAGATTGACTATCCATTCTAGAGATGTTGCAGAAATTCCAATATTACTAACAACTATACAATGTAAATAATTATAGATAAAAGAAATATAGGAGGATTTATTGGTGCAAGGCTTGGATACATAAATGACCTAAACACAAAACAATATTCAGAATATCCAAATACTATTATATTAATATTTTCGATACACCTAATATGTGAAGAACAATGGATAAAATGGCAAATGAGTTAGATCTAACTCATGCAGGATGCTTTACACAATCCTCTTTGACTTTATCTAACCAATCTGAATACCAGGACTTTGATTTCAGATAATTGGACCTGTGTGTTTAAATAATTGTCTTAATGTTTGTAACAATTAATATTAATATTAATCCTTAGGATGGTTTAGGTGATTTTGAACAATCCTTTTTTCCAAAGAACATTCAGAAAATCAGAATAAAGTATTTTGAACAATTTCATTGGTGACAAATCTAAAAATCAGTGTTTTAAGAAGAGTTCCAAAAAAAGAATAAAATTCAGACAACTGAAGTTATCATTTGAAGCCATCTTTTCCTTATGGATTTGGCCATGCATCCATAGGCAGCTGAAAGGTTGTGAACCTGAGGAGAGCTTTTGTCAGACTAATGAGTCAAAAACAGAAAATGGAGGCCTAGAAGTTTGACCAAACTGGAATTTTATATCCATCAAATATGTCCTAAATGCTGAGGTTGAAATAAACAAATGTTTAGAAAGACTAAAGCTAAAAGATTGTCATTTGCAGGAGTGAACTAAAGAGAATGGTAAGCATGCTCTTGTCACAGAAGATACTGATTTCAGATGAAGGTTTATAGGTAGGAAAGAATGAGAAGAATGAAAGTAAAATTAAGTGGGAAAATCGAGGTAAATATTTACAGCATCAACATAATATTTTCTACAGTTCAAATAATATTGAGTTAATATACTTGAAAATTATTTCATGAAGGATGATTCATATTATGTGTTCTAAGGTCCTAGATGGAACACAAGGATACTAAAAGTTTGAAATAATATTATTGATAAGCCACACATGTATGGTAGGCAGGAAAAATATGTTAAAATATGACATAATTGTGAAGTTGATAATGCACACAAATGAATAATGAAAATAAAAACAGCACCAGTCAGTAGAGTAGAAGTCAGTAGAAGTCTGTACGTTTTCTGTTGTCACAGAACACAAACTTAACAATTTAAAACATAAAATGTATTATTACTTCACAGTTTCTGTGGTGCAGAAATCTAACATGTTCTGGATGGATTCTCCGTTCACAGTCTCATAAGACTGAAATCAAGGCACTGGTCAGCTATACATTATTAAAATAACGGTCTACAGAGATTCACCTGGAGAGAGGTGTGACGTAATTGTGAAGTTGATAGTGCACACATATGACTAATTAAAATAAAAATAGCACTATAATTGTAGGAGATTTTTTAAACATTTTTCCTAGTAAATGTTGGATAATGCAGAGCAAAAAAATGTAAAAAATTTAGACAATACAATTAACTATTTGTTCTGATTAAAATGTACAGAATATTTTAGTTATGAAATACAATCTCTTTTCAAGCACACATTATACAATTATAAAATTGTCATATGCCAAAAATATAAAAAATTATAAAAATTTTTAAAAGATACATAGTACTTTTGTCAATGTAGCATTATTTAACACATGATTATTATTTAAAAAGGATAATCCGGCCAAATATACTACATTACATACAAACAAGAAAAATAAAATGCAAATTAGACAATATTTTGTTTTGTGTGATAAAATTAATGGATATAAAAATGTGTTTTACAACTAGCATCCTACTTAGAGGTAAAATTACAGCCATAAATTCTTATACTAGAGAAAAATAAAGGATAAAATGCCACTAATTATGAATCTATTTCAAGATGTAATTAAAAAAACAGCAAATAATCCAAAGTTGTAGTAAATTAAAATAAGTTGATGTGAGGAAAAAATCATAACTAAAGTGATCCATTCAGCCAAGCCAAAATTTGATGCATGAGAAGAATGATGAATTAGTTAACCATGTCAGGAAAACTATTTTTTTAAATGATTGAGATAGCATAAGGAACTAGTGTCAGCAAAAAACAAAATTTTGATTGGTTATGGTGTGAAGTGATTGAAGATGTTAGAAAGTAAGGTTGGGCCAGGTTATTGAGGCTCTTTCAGTCTAAGTTAAGGAAGTGTGATTTTCCTAAACACTGTGAGAACCTCTTTCTGAAGAAATATAGATAAAGGAAGACTTAGGAACCTTAGTGACACCAATAATAAGCATGATTAACAGAGACAAATTCAGAATGATTAAAAAGGTACAATAAGAAGGATTCAATAAAAAAGCTGAATATTGAGGTTGATATAAAGGAGCAGATAATAATTCTAAATCTTTTAACCTTATTAACAGGGTGGCTAAAAGTGCATTAATTTCCAAGACTATTTGGAATGAGGAGTATACAAAGATAAGCAGATAGAAAATTAAGTGAGATGAACCAATTTTGGGACATAACAGATTAATGTTGCCTGCAGTCATTCAAGCTAAGATGACATAACCAGCTAAAAGTAGGTGTGCACCTAAATATTTTTAAGTTACTGTAACTATCTGAATCACAGTTTCTGAGTTTCTCTTTAAAGAGATTAAATAGTGAGACTTTGTACAGCAAGTCTGGATAGTGAAAGATCCTTTGTTATCTGAATCTATTCAGTTCCTGAGTATCAAATTGCATGTAGAAAGAATATGAAACATGGTAGTTACTATGGAAGTAAGTAAAATCACCCAGTAATCAGGTGCATAGTAATAAAATAGTAGGGCTGAGGAAAAAATATCTAGAGATTACTGAACTTAATGTGACAAGCAACAGAAGAGGAGACTTTAAAAGAAAATGAGAATAAACCCTCTGAGGAATAGAGTGTGGTAATAATGGCTCTGAGAAAGGAGTAGAATGATCTAATATATCAAGTTAACTGCCCATGTGTGAGAGGATAAGCTCAGAAACTCTAGCAGAATTTGAAGTGATAGATTTAAGACAATTTTAAAAGGTAATATAAAAAGTTTATTATATCTGAGAGAAAAAGTAGAAAGAGGAGTGGAGAATTAATCCAAGGTTTTTGGTTTGCATGATAACTGGATGGCATTACCACAGTAAGAAAGAGTGTATAGGTGATTGTGCTTTGTTTTATGGGGAATGTGATGAGTTTTGCTTAAGTTATGTATTTCATTTGAAGTGTCAGGCAACTAAAATGCAAGATTTGGGATATTTATTAGTGAAATTTGAGAGAGAAATCTGGGCTGGATACTACAAATGACCCGTGTATTAGACAGCTTTTGCTAGTGTATCAATTTCCTAGGGCTGCTATAACAATGACCACAACTTTGGTGGTTTAAAAAGAAACAAAAAAATATTTTCACAGTATTAAAGGTTTGAAGCCCAAAATCAAAGTGTAAACAGGGCCCTTCTCCCTCTGAAGCCTCTAGGGAAGTATTCTTCTTTGACTTTTCTGGATTTTATTAACCCCTGGTATTCCTTTATTTCTGGCAGTGTAATTAATTCCATTCTCTGCCTGGTCTTCACATTTCACATGGTTGTGTTGCCAAGGTATCTATAACTGGTAAAAATTTTGTTGTTCTTCCTAGGACACTAATGATATATATATATATATATATGTGTGTGTGTGTGTGTGTGTGTGTGTGTGTGTGTGTGTAGTACTTTAGGTTCTGGGGTACATGTGCAGATCATGTAGGATTGTTGCATAGGTTCATACACAGCAATGTGGTTTGCTGTCTCCATCCCCCCGTCACCTATATCTGGCATTTCTCCCCATTATATCCCTCCCTAACCTCCCTACCCTCCAGGTGCCTACCCTAGTCTCCCCAAACTGACCCCAGTGTGTGATGCTCCCTTCCCTGTGTCCATGTGTTCTCATTGTTGAACACCTGCCTATGAGTGAGAACATGTGGTGTTTGATTTTCTGTTCCTGTGTCAGTTCACTGAGACCAATGGTTTCCAGATTCATCCAAGTCCTTACAAAGGACACCAACTCATTGTTTTTTATGGCTGCATAGAATTCCATGATGTATACGTGCCACCTTTTTCTGGTCCAGTCTATCTTCGATGGGCATTTGGGTTGGTTCCAGGTCTTTGTTATTGTATACAGTGCCGCAATGAACATACATGTGCATGTGTCTTTATAATAGAACAATTTATAATCCTTTGGATATATACCCCAGTAATGGGATTGCTGGGTCAAATGGAATTTCTATTTCTAGGTCCTTGAGAAATCGCCACACTGTCTTCCCCAATGGTTGAACTAATTTACACTCCCACCAACAGTGTAAAAGTGTTCCTACTTCTCCACATCCTCTCCAGCATCTGTTGTCTCCAGATTTTTTAATGATCGCCATTCTTTCATGAGATGGTATTTCAATGTGACTTAAACATAAAACCTAACACCATAAAAACCCTCAAAGAAAACCTAGACAAAACCATTCAGGACAAAGGCATAGGCAAGGACTTCATGACTAAAACACCAAAAGCATTGGCAACACAGGCCAAAATAGACAAATAGGATCTAATTAAACTCCAGAGCTTCTGTACAGCAAAGGAAACAGTCATTAGAGTGAACTGGCAACCAACAGAATGGGAAAAAGTTTTTGCAATCTACCCATCTTACAAAGGGCTAATATCCAGAATCTACAAAGAACTAAAACAGATGTACAAGAAATAAAACAAACAAAACCATTCAAAAGTGGGCAAAGAACATAAATAGACACTTCAAAAGAAGACATATATAAGGCCAACAAACATATGAAAAAATGCTCATCATCACTAGTTATTAGAGAAATGCAAAACTAATGATGTTTTATTAAGGGACCACCCTACTCCAGTATGACTTCCTCTTAACTAACTGCATCTGCAATTAACCAGTTCCCAAATAAATTCACATTCTGGGGCACTAAGCATTTGGATTCAACATATCTTTGTGGGAGATACAAGTCAACCTGTAACAACTCAGTTTTGCTACACATGCCAATAGTCAACAGAATTTTCTTCTCAACATGCTTTTTCCTCACTTGATTCATTTGTATGGAACTTGAGCTTATTATGCTTCTTTAGAAGAGAAATGTATTTAGTCTCATTTCTCTGAATCTCTTGTCTTGAGAAAATAACCTGCTAAGAACCAAGCAAACCAATTAGAGACTTAAAGTATTTCATGGTGAAATGTTAGATTTTGTCTCTTTCATAAAGCTGAGTGTTTAGCAACCTTTGATACTAGATTTTTATCTTTGATTCATTGGCTGAGTAAAAATTGCATCTCTCAACTTCAAAAGTCCCAGAAATTCTCACGTTTTTCTTTCATTCTCTTTGCCATCTGGCCAGTAATTTTCTCAGCTCATGTCTTTCTTGTAGCTCATCTCTTTCAGGTTAAATGCAGCTTATCTCACCAATAAACATTAAATACACAAGTTCATTTGATATATGAATTGCTACCACATTATTGCCCTTGGCAGTACTATTTAAAGGATCTCCATTGCATAATATGTTTTCCATATGTCTGGCCTCCAAAACTATGTCTTCCAGTGCATTTTATATACTATTATTATTTTTTACAGGTTGCACTGTGATAAAACAACAAATACCATTAGTAACAAGATCAAAGTTTTAACTCTTATTTTTGTTACATGTTGGCTACAGTTAGCTGAGTCTGTCTTCACTTGTCTTCCTGATGAAATGTTACTCTATTTTCTGACTTAAAGTTCTTGTAGCAGGGAGAAAAGGTAAAGGATGGAAACAGCTGTGGTGCTAGAGTGCTTAATTTTTCTGCTAGGATATACAACGGATTGTTTTGTTCATTTGTATTAACCAAAGCAAGTAATATTTCTAAGTTGGCAAATGAGTTGCAGAATGTTATTTCTCACATATGAGCAGAGCAGTAATTTGAAAATTAACAGGAATGTATAATCTTCTTACATGAGGGTCAGTGAATGTCAGCAAACTATATACTAGTTAAATCTATTACAGCTTGTATGAGAAGTAAAGATATAAAAATCAGGAAAATAGTTGTCTCTTCAAGAAGTCTGGATGAAAAGAGAAGAGAGAACAAGTTTAATAAATAGTGGAGTGAGTGGGGTATATATGTATTTGTAGGTGATTCATTGTAGTTCTACAGTTTGGTATGGTTTTAACAAAAACATAAAAAAATATATACTTACAGACTGACAAAGAAAGAAGGAAGGCTGAGCATTCATTTTACACAGGAAAAAGAATAAGTCTTAGGTTAATTGCTTAATGGAAGAGTTATTTATTCAAGTTAGAATAATCACTTGAATAATAGATAAATCATTATGGGTAATAGAAGAAGTAGTTGAAAATTTATAAGTAAGAGAATTGCTATAAGTAAGAAGATTGAAAATTCTAAGCTGTGGAGCTTGAATTTGTAGAGTTACCAATTGAAACAACACAGTGGTATCATCAACATCCAGTGGATAAAATGTAATTTAAAACATAAAGGTGCTAGTACTTCTAGAAAAAGAAATGTAAACAGAAAAATGGGAAGGCATGAAACAGAAATTAAGAATATGTAATTGAAACATCATTTCAGATGTGGAGAAAGAAAAGAATTGAGGTTAGAAATGGTGTTAAGAAGATATTTTCTTTACATAAGCAGAAAGGAAGCATAGAGAATTATTAAGAAATATAGCATGACTAACTTTTGTAACCCCTACAGCTGCAGCAGGAAAAAAAACAATGACCCTAAATGTAGCCAAATAATAATAAACCAATTTATGTGGAAAGCCAATTAATGCCCCCCAAATTCATTATTAATCTCCTACTCCCCTTTTACAATATCATTTACATGAAACTGGAAATATTGTACAATTAGATTCTGGACCAACAGGTGTGCACTAAGTGCATGTATGTATGTGTATGTATGTGACATTATTCACCAAGAAGGTGAAAGAAACATATCTACACTAAAAACTATAAATAATTGATCAAAGGAAGTAAAAAAATATGCAAATAAAGAAAAGATATCCCATATATATTAATTGAAAAAATTATTATTTTTAAAACATTCATAGTACCTAAAGTAATCTATAGATTCAATGTAATCTCTATCCAAAGACCAGACAGTTACCTTTATCGAAGAAAAAGAAAAAAAATTTAAAGTGGTATAAAACAACAAAAGACCTTTAATAGCTAAAATAATCTTGAACAAAAAGAACAAAGCTAGAGGAATCACACTACCTGACTTCAAAATATACTACAAAGGTATGGTAACCAAAATAGCATGGTACTGGCATAAAAACAGAAACATAGACCAATGTAAAAAATAAAAAGAGCCTAGAAATAGATCCATTCATTTATGGCTAGTTGATTTTTGGCAAAAGTGCCAAGAACACACAATGGACAAAAACGTTAACAACTGGAAAAAAATAAGTTTTTTTGATAAGAAAATTTCTTCAACAAATGATATTGGGAAACTGGATGTCCACTTGCAGAAGAATAAAATTAGACCCTACCTCACTGTGTATAAAAATTAACTGAAAATGGGCTAAATACTTAAATGTAAGACTCAAAACAGTGGAACTACTGGAAGAAAACATGTTGGAACATTCCATGACATTGCTGTGGGCAATGACGCTAAAAGCACAGGCAACAAAGGGAAAAATAGACAAATGGGATTACATCAAACTACAAAGCTTCTGCACAGCAAAAGAAACAAAGTGAAGAAACAACATACAGAATGGGAGAAAATTTGTAATTTACGCATCATATAATGGGTTAATATCCAAAATATATAAGGAACTCAATTCTATACTAAGAAAACAAATAACTCAATTTGAAAATAGGCAAAGTACCTAAATAGACATTTCTCAAAATAAGACATACAAATGGCAATTGATAACGAAAAAAAATCCTCTCCATCGCTAATGGTCAGGGAAAAGCATATCAAAACACAATAAAACAAGACTTCAAACCTGTTAGAATGACTGTTATTAAAAAGACGAAAGATAATGAATATTTGTCAGGATATGGAGAAAATTGAACCCTGTTGGTGAGAATGTAAATTAGTATAGCCTTTATGGAAAAGCACATGGAGGTTCATCAAAAAATTAAACATATAACTACCATATGATTCAGCAATCCTACTACTACTGGGTACACATCCAAAACAAATGAAATCAGTATGTCAAAGATATAGCTACACTTCTATGTTATAGTTGTAATAATATTCACAGTAGACAAGAAATGGGATCAATATAGGTGTCCATCAACAGATGAATGGGTTAAGAAAATAGAATAGATGTAAGTAATTGAATAATATTCAGTCATATAAAAAGAATGAAATCCTGTCTTTTCGCAACATGGATGAACTTAGAGGGCATTACAGTAAATAAAATATGCCAGGCCCAGAATGACAAATACTGCATACTTTCACTCATATGTGGAATGTAACAAGTTTGACATAAAAGTAGAGAGTAAAATGGTAGTTACTAGGGGATAGTGTGGTGGTAGGAGGAATGGCAGATGTTGGTCAAAAGATACAAACTTCTAATTAGATGAAAGGAGAAAGGCATAAGTTCAAGAGACCGATTGTACAATATGGTGACTATAGTTAGTATTAGGTTATAATCTTGAAAAGTTCTGAGAGTAGATGTAAAGCATTTTCACCACAAATGTGAAACTATGCAATGTCTTCATATCTTAATTAGCTTCATTTAGTCATTACAAAATGTATATACTACAAAATATCATATTGTACACAATAAATGCTTATTATTTTATCTGTCAATCTAAAACATAGAAATAAATAAAAATTAAAGTTTATTCAATAAAAAATGTATTAATGGATAAACTGTAAAGAATATAGTAAAAACAAAGCATCTTTTTTAGGTTAGCATGTTTGTGTTATTTTTGGAATAACAACCTAAAAAAAATTAAATTCATCAAATTTGAATAGCCAAAGATTTTTTGCTATTTATCATCTATGTACCTATTCACCTATCATCTCTTCACCTATTCATGTATCTGTCATCTATCCTCTATATCTATCATCTATCTATGATCTATTTATTCATTGTTAATCTTTAGTACACAGGAACAGACAGAAAAATATTTTGCAAAACGATATGTTTTCTTGTCTCACAGGCATATGTTGGACTTCCTGCATTATTGAATAAGAACATTTTTAAAAAACTTTATCATGATTGTCAGCTCCAGTAGCTGCCAATGATGTTTTTTATTGAAATGATAATTGATGAAATGAAAAATGTTATGTGAGTTCTTGTCCTTAAGTGCCATCATAACTTGCTGATGTCGATTTAGTGCTGTTGTTCTCTCACCTTAGCACTGTTTTGCTTAGATTGTGTTTATTATCTATATGAATTAATCTTTTTCATGGCTAGTTCTTGTTTTCAAATGGAATTTTATTTCATCTATTAATCCCATAGGAGTTGATCCAGGAAAAATGGGTAGTAGTTTAAGAAAAATAGACACAGATTCAGTATAAATCTTAAATACTTAGAATTTTCAAAGATGTAATTAGTTGCATGGAAAATTATAAGTTTTTTTTATGGTGTACATAAAATCATTGTCCAGAAAAGTACTTATGAGCACAGGAGAATAAGATAATATAATTACTAATGTGGTATGTTTTTAAGGAAGGAAAAAAGTATCTAATTAAAATTGGTATCCTTGTTATTACAAATCATTTTACCTACTTTATAGCCCTGAAAATAAACTTATCATAGTGACTATTTGGTAGTCATTTTCTTTTACTTTTTATTAAAAAAAAAAACACAAAGTGACTGAAAAGTAACCAAAAGAGTAAAAAGATACTGTCATGTACAATTCATTTATATATTCTTCATCTAGTTATTAATATTTTATTAGTACTCTATCATTTTCTTGCTCTCATATGTGGTATATGCTGATATATAATGACCCATTAAAGCTAAAAAATTAAATGTTTATTTCCCAAAAAAGAACATTCTCTGCTGTAGTACAACCCTTTAAAATAAGAAAATTTATATTAATAATTTCTACCATCTTTATAGCAAATGGATTCAATCTAGATTCAGGAGGATGATCTTTTCATATTTCTTGAAACAATCAATCTAAAATTATTCTGGTCTTTTCTTATCCTTTAGAATCTTAACTTTTCCTTATAGGCTAGTTATTTTGTAAAATATTCTTCAGTTTCCATTTGTATAATGGTACCTCATGATTAGATTTACATAATGCATTTTAGTATGACTATCACAAATACATTCCTGTGTTCTTCTTAGTGCATTCTATAACACATGACATATGATGTTGATTTGTTTTATTACCAGCAGCATTAACTATTATCACCTTTTTGCAGGGGCTGCCTTCTGTTTTATCCATGCACTTTTTCTTTAGTGCACAGGAGCAGACAGAAAAATGTTTTCCTAAATTACCACCCATTTTCCATATTTTCTACTGTATTTAATAAGGAATTTTTAGGGAGATAATTTGAGGTTATCAAAATAGGCTTTTCTGGTCAAACTATTTAAGTTTTAGCATCCATTGATATATTTTTGCTAAACAATCAGTGCTGTTATATTTTCCAAACAATTAATTTCAATTTCATTTTTTCCATATTTACTAGTTGCAATAGTGCTATAAGTAAGAGCTAACTTTTCTTCCCATTTGTTTCTTTATTTCAATTATTATGAAGGCATGTATTATTCATTAAATTATAATTTGCTACTTAATTGTGCTGGGTTTGGCCACTGGGAGCCCTTTTAAGCTGACTTTTGTTTTCTTTGGACAAGACTCCATTCTTCTTTGATATCCTGTGACTTTTTGGCACAATATTTTCCCAGCTTCTTTTCCCCAGTCGTGGAATCAGCAATTTTTAATAGAAAGCTTGATTCTTTTAGGTAAAAAGTGATATTCAGAAGCAAAGATCTGGGCATCAAGTATGATTATTGTTAATGAACTGTAGCTACTCTCATGTCCTATGTATACATGCAAACATGTTTGTATACATATATATGAACATACAATATACTTCATATCTATTTCAATCCACAACTGTAGCCATATTTATATTTCTATCTATATTGTAAAGTAATGAAAGTTTGTCCCATTACTTTCAAATCTAATTCAACATTGCAGGGTTTATTGTAGTCACTTTCCTTTCTGTATTTGTTACATGCTTTCCTGATAGTGAGAAACTTGATTTTTCTATTAGATTATTGTTGTTACTATAAAAAATTACCCTAAACTGGAAGAGTTAAAAGAAGACAAATTTATTATCTTACTGTTCTAGAATTCGGAAGTCTGACAGTTTTCACTGTGCTAAACTTAAGGTGTCAACAGCGCTGTGTTCTCTGGAAACTCTAGGAGAGAATTGTATGTGTTTCGGCTGTTGCGTGTTTTGTTTGCTTTGTTGTCTTTTCCAGCTTCTAGAGACTATCTAAAGTCCTGAGTCAGTAGCTTCTTCCTCCATTGAAGCCCAGCAATGGTGTATTTTCTTGAATATCCTTCTATAGCCACACCAGTGCCTCCTTGGCCCTGACCCGGTGCAGTCTTATGCTTCCCTTGTTATCTCTTGACTGACCCTATCTCCATACCAGCTGTGACTTTCTCTATAACCTCCCTGTTTGGCTCTGACTTAGGTCCAGTGGCTGACTCACAGGGCTGAGTGAGTCAGCCACTTGTCCCTTCACCCCAAGACAGTTGTCCCTTTTCACTTTCCCTTCCCCCCAAGACAGTTGATGCCCTACTTGGCCCCCTCCTTATTCACACAATCTTGTTCTAGAGCAGGCTGCCCCATCAAGAAATGTGTTTCAAGGGGAAGAGGAAACAGGAGGGGCAAAGGGTAAGTTGTTATTTCAAAATCTAAGGGTGATGTGAAAGCAATATATAAATAAATTGAGTCTACTATTTACTATTGTTGTTGGAGAAGACAATGATATATATTCTAAACTTCAATTGTTTCAACTGTAAAGTGACAGGTTTGAATTATGTTACCTTTAATTGTTACTCATGACTAACATAAAAGGATACTATTATTTGTGTTTTTTTGTTTTGTAGGAACTTATACACAGTACATGTTATATACTTCCATTTGCAATCTACCTATAAATACATTCTTAGAGAAGAAATATGTTTGTTTCTAAATTCAAAATGCTTATAATTAACCTATGTAAATTTTGTCCTTCTGATTCTTGTTGGTATTATAAAAGAATATAAGGCAAGCCAAATTTTAAAAATTGACCTATTATTTAGCATAATCAAAGAAATTTCACATAACACCTTGTGTTAGTTTCCTGGAGTTGCCATAACAAGATGTCATGAACTGAGTGTCTCCAAACTACATAAATTTATTTTCTCACATTTCTATGAAAGTTAAAAGTCTGAAATAAACTTTTAAGAAATGCCATGCTCCCTCTGAAACGTATAGAAAAGTGTTATTTCGTGCCCCCTCCAGTTTCTGGAGGGTCTCAGCCATCCTTGGCATTTCTTGCTGTAGCAGCATCATTCTAATTTCTGACCCATATCACATTAACTTCTTCCCTGTGTGTATTTCTGTATGTCCTGTCTTACAGGTTACTTGATTTAGCACCCACCCTAATCCAGTATGACCTATGTAAACTAATTACAATGGCAAAGACCTTTTCCAAATAAGATTACCTTCTGAAGTTCTGGGTAGACATCATTGTTTCTAATTCAAGGGGTACAATTTCATATCTCTTACTTGCATATGTTGCATAGTGAAAAAGTCTGGACTTTTAGTGCACCATCATCAAATAGTGAACACTGTACCTAATAAGTAATTTTCAACCCTAAGCACCCTTCCCTCCTCCCACCTTTTGGAGTCTCCAGTGTCTGTTATTCCACTCTGTATGTCTGTGTGTATCCATTGTTTACCTCCACTTGTAAGTGAGAAAATATACTATGTGACTCTTTGTTTCTGAGTTATTTAAGTTAGAATAATGGCCATCCACATTGCTGCACAACACATGATTTCAATTCTTTTGTATGGCTGAGGAGTATTTCATGGGGTATACCTATATTTTCTTTATCCAATCCTCTGTTGATGGATGCTTAGGTTGATTCCATGACTTTGCAATTGCAAATAGTGCTGCAATAAACATATGAGTGCAGGTGACTTTTGGAGATAATGGTTTTTTTTTCCTTCGGATAGATACCCCATAGTGGGATTGCTGAGCCAATAGTAATTTCAGTTTTATTTATCTGAGAATTTTCCAAAAATTAACTCACAGTGGATTGAAGGCTTAAATGTAAGATCTGAAACTATTAAAATCCTAGAAGTAAACCTAAAAAAACTTTTATGGACATTGGCCAAGACAAGTAACTCATGACTAAGACTTCAAAAGCAAAGGCATTTTTAATTAAATTCTTTACATTTTTTAGAAATAGTTTTATTACCCATTTTTACATACTGAGCTGTGGAATACAGATATCTAGCCATTCTCCTGGGAAAGTAATTTCTAGATTCTAATACTTGGCAGATCATATTTTCTTTTCAGTGCATTGAAAAGTAGAAAAAATCCAAATATTTAAAAAACTAAAAATGGTGAAAGTAATTTTGAAGTATGAATAATAGTAAAAGGGATAAGAATGTTTAAACTTTTCTATTGCATAATTCAGCTTCCAGAAAGAACACCCAAACCTGTGTTAGAACATTATCTAGCCTCTTCAGTTTTAAATTAAATGTGTAGGTATAATATCTTCTATAACCCTTACCTTGTAAACACTTGAGTTATTTTCTGCACCATATGTTATTAGTGAAGTTTTAAAAAATGTTTTATTTCCAAATGTTTCTTGATACTTAAAATAATATATTTACCTATGGTAAGCAGAATAATGAGCCCACACTAAAGATGTCCATTTCCTGATTTCTGGGATCCGTGACTATGTTAGGCTCTATGGCAAAGAAAATTAAAGTTGTAGATGGAATTAAGATTGCCAATAATATGACCTAGAGATGCAGATATAATCTTGGATTATCTGGATGGTCCAATAATTCTCAAAATAAGTGAAAGAAGGATAAAGAGAGAGAGAAACAAGGAAGTGGCAATGTGAGAAGTATTTGTTTTTATTTGCTAGCATTAGAGTTAGAAGAATGATACTCAACCAAAGAAATAAAAGTGAATTTCAGAAGCTGGAAAAGAAAAGAAAACCAGGTCTCCACTAGAGCCTCCATAAATAAATGTAGGTCTCTCAGCACCTCAGAATTAGTTTACTAAGACTCATTTCAGACATGTGACATCCAGCATTGTTACATAATAAATTTATGGTTTTTGAAACACTAAGGTGTGATAAATAGTTATAGCATCAAAAGGAAACATGCACATTTCTACAATTATTTTTGAGGTGATGTAGTTATAATTACTAATATATTATATAGGTTATATAAAATGTGGAAGTCAGCTATTAATTAGCCCTTAATGATTGTTTATATTTTTATGAGCTAAAATAGCCCATAGAAAGATTTTTAAAATTTCAACATTATTTAATTACAAATTCTTTTAAGACATACCAAACAAAGAAGTGAAAAACTTTGGGGGTTTGGAGTAGATTGGGGAGCAGCATAAAATTGATTTTGTTTAAAATGTATTGCATTACGAGGTAGAGAGAGTGTTCATTAGTCATGTGGAAATATTTCTTGGATCTCACAATGCAAATTTGTTTACAAATCTAAAATTCTTACCTATATGATGCTGACTGTTAAATGTTTAGGAAAGTTCAAGAAAATGAAACAAAAAGAAAAAAGAAAATACGTAGAAGTTCTAGGAATAAAATGAACAAGCAGAATAAGGTTATATTATGACCTTACACATGGAAAAATCAAATAGATAATTATTACAATGGCCTAGAAAAAAATACCTTGAAGAAGCAGATTAAGATTTTCCAGTAATGTAGAGAGGTTGAGGACAAAGATAAGTTTGCAGAACTTTGCAGCTATAAAGCTTTGATTAACTTGAAAGAAATAATTTCAGGCCGGGTGTGGTGTCTCACACCTGTAATCCCAGCACTTTGGGAGGCTGAGGCGGGCAGATCACCTGAGGTCGGGAGTTCGAGACCAGCCTGGCTAACATGGTGTAACCCCGTCTCTACCAAAAATACCAAATTAGCCGGGGTTGGTGGCACATGCCTGTAATCCCAGCTACTCAGGAGGTTGAGACTCCAGAATCCTTTGAACTTGGGAGGTGGAGGTTGCAGTGAGCTGAGATTGTACCATTGCATTTCAGCCTGGGCAACAAGAGTGAAACTCCCTCTCAAAAAAAAAGGAAAAAAAAAAAAAAGAAATAATTTCAGAGTTTTGAAGACTGAGCATTTATACAATTTTGAAGATTGATTCAATGGTGAAGTGAAGAAAGCCATTTCAAACATTGGAAACAAACCTTTTGGTGGGGTTCTGAAAAGAAAGACTTGAATAGGAACTTCAAGGACAAACCTGATGTAAATATTTAGATTTTAGATGATGCAACACAGCCCTGTCAGCTGTATCAAGAACTTCCATTCTACCTTCACCTAGCACACAAAGTCCTCCCCAAGTCCCGTGGCCCTTGGCTTATTCTCTGACATTATTTTCTACACAGCTTCTCTTTATTCTCCACGATCATATTAAGACCAACCATATTAGCCTTAATAGAGTATCTCACCGCTGTATATTTAAAATCAATTTTAGGGTGTTTGCACTTGTTTTCTCTATTGTTTCATTTTTATACTGTTGGAAAACAAATAATGTATTCACACTTTAGCAAAAATACTAGAGTATGAGTTTCCTGGAGGTTCCATCCACTTCTTATGTATTTTGACTCTGCTACCAAATCTACTGTGCAAGAGATTGCATTTACTAAATTTGATCATAATTAATAAGTACATTCTCAAAGTATGCAGAGTCTTTAAAGGAATATTCTATTTGAATTTCTGTATTGGGTAAGTTTAGAGGAAATAATCTTTTGATCAACCAGGAAAATCTAGATTAAAATATTAAATTTTGAAATATTATTAAGATAAAATTATGCAAAAAATATTTTGTGTTGATATCATTGTTTTAATATCTCAGAAAATGATAATTAACTTTTATTCCAATAATCTATATAAGGACATCATTCATCTATTTAAAAAATATAAATGTATATTTTTTCATTTATATTTAATATAAATTTAATACATGCAAATATATATATTTTTAGTATACATTTTTAATATAATTGTTTTATTCTATTGGGGAAAGGTTAAGAGTGTTTTCTATAAAGAGATCCAATTAGCAAAACAGATTTCAAAACAGTACATTTGAATTAAATATAGCAGTAGCATATGCAAGATGAAATAAGCCTAGAATATGCCAATAACATTAATTATGAATTTTAGGCAAATGTACTGTCATAATCAAAATCTTTTTGATGTTAATTTTATTATCTCAAAACTGACCATTTCAAATTCACATACATTTGAAGTTTAAAAATAGCTTATTTTAGATATCTTAAGGCTTATGTATTGACAGTTTTAAAAATTGTAATGGAAGCAAAACGGTCACTTGTAGAGGTTAGCTGAGGCAGCCTTTCATCTTAGGATAGGCAGTCCTTGAACACATTTATCAGAAGTTTTAAATTTTAAAGATCAAAGAGGGCACAGATGAGGGCAGATCTCATTTTGTTTTGTTGTGATATCACTGTTATTTATTAGGTTTTACTTATTTATAACAATAATAGAGAGAGATTGCAATACTAGAAAGGTAGATTTATAAAGCAGGTATCGTAAGGTTGAAAGTCAATATTTAGATTAGAAAACCATGGGTGCAAATAGGAAGGCTCCACTTCTTATGGTTGGTATTTATTTGGGAGATTACATAATCCACAGCTCTTATCATCAGAGAACATTTTTTTAAATTTTATTTTTTCTTTTTATTGTACTTTAGGTTCTGGGGTACATGTGCAGATCTTGCAGGATTGTTGCATAGGTACATACATGGCAAGGTGGTTTGCTGCCTCCATCCCCTGGTCACATACATCTGCCATTTCTCCCCATGTTAACCCTAGGTTGAAAGTTCTTTTCTTTAAGGATGTTGACTATTGGCCCCCACTATCTTCTGGCTTATAGGATTTCTGCCAAGAGATCTGCTGTGAGTCTTATGGGCTTCCCTTTGTGGGTAACCCGACCTTTCTCTGTTGCTGCCCTTAGCATTTTTTTCTTCATTTCAACCCTGGTGAATTTGACGATTATGTGCCTCGGGGTTGCTCTTCTTAAGGAATATCTTTGTGGAATTCACTGTATTTCCTGGACTTGAATGTTGGCCTGCCTTGCTAGGTTGGGGAAGTTCTCCTGGATAACATCCTGAAGAGTGTTTTCCAGCTTGGATTCATTCTCTCTGTCACATTCAGGTACACCTATCAAACATATTTTAGGTCTTTTCACATAATCCCATATTTCTTGGAGGCTTTGTTCATTTCTTTGTTCATTTCTTTTCACTCTTTTTTCTCTAGTCTTGCCTTCTCATTTTATTTCATTGAGTTAATCTTCAATCTCTGATAGTTTCTTCTGCTTGGTCGATTTGTCTATTGAAACTTGTGTATGCTTCGCGAAGTTCTTGTGCTGTGTTTTTCAGTCCCATCAAGTCATTTATATTCTTTTCTAAGCTGTTGATTCTAGTTAGCATCTCGTCTAACCTTTTTTCTAGGTTCTTAGTTTCTTTGCATTGGGTTAGCACATGTTCCTTTAGCTCTGAGAAATTTTTTACCCACCTTATGAAGCCTGCTTCTGTCAATTCATCAGATTCATTCTCCATCCATCTTTGATCCCTAGCTGGTGAGGAGTTGTGTTCCCTTTGAGGAGGAGAGGAGTTGTGGTTTTTGGTGTTTTCATCCTTTTTTCACTGGTTTCTTCCCATCTTAGTGGCTTTATCTTCACGTGGTCTTTGTAGTTGGTGACTTTCAGATGCGGTCTCTGAGTGGACGCCCTTTTTGTTGAGGTTGAAGCTATTTCTTTCTGCTTCTTAGTTTTCCTTCTAATAGTCAGGCCTCTCTGCTGCAGGACCACTGGAGGTCCACTCCAGACCCTGCTCGCCTGGAGATCGCCCATGGGGGCCTCAGAACAGCAAGGGTTGCCACCCAGTTTCTTCCTCTGCTATCCTCATCCCAGGAGGGTACCCACCAGATGTCAGCCTGAGTTCTCCTTTATGAGGTGTCTCTTCGGGTATATGGGGGTTGGGGAGTTGCTTGAGCAGACAGTCTGTCCCTTAAAGGAGCTCAAGTGCTGTGGTGGAAGCTCCATTGTTCTGTGCAGAGCTGCTGCGCAGGAACCTTATAGTCTGCTGCAGTTGAACTCATAACCACCTCTTTTGCCAGGTGTACGAGAGAACGTTTGAGTAGATTTATCAATTACCTCAGTTTGAACAGAAATAAACTACTCAACAGACATACAAATCTTGATACTATATTTTATTAAGACACTTTTGTCAGGTTTACATTTCTTCATTTCTGAAGTCCTAATGATTCTTTCTTTGCAAAACAAATAATCCAGAACTTTTGGGGAAAAAAATCAATAGTTTTTAATACTGTTTTGATTACCTGTTAATGTTTTTAAAATAGTATCTGTTAATGTACAATTTTCTCCAGGATTTTAGAATTGTTTCTTATTAACAGAAATAGTTTACTAGAAATTGAATTCTGATGACAACCTACTGTTCACCTTCTTTCTTTGCATTGTGGATTGCCAATGTGGGTTTGAAAATTAATTGATCATATTAAATGAATGTGGATTTAGTCTCTTATCTATACTCTGATTTAAGTTTAACTCTCAGACTATATCAATTTTACTCCAAAACTGTTGAGAGATTCTAAGTGGGGTTTCTGTGTAATGACCATAATAGGGTCTACATATAGTTTATCACAATCAATGTACTGTAAACATTCACAAATTGTTTTATGCCTGCAATCACTCCATTGTACAAATTGTCACATAACTTTAACTCTCAGTCTCACTAAAATATTTGTCTAAATTTGACTTGTAAAGATTTGTTTTTGTATTAATTTGAACTACACATGAAAATTTTGTTTAAAAAGACAAACTTTAATTAGGTATATCTAGCAACTTTTGAAATTCATTCCAGAATCTTGAATCTATAATATCATAACTGAAAATTTAATTGACATCAATTGTGATAATAATAACTAATTTGATAAAAACTAGTTATTGGCTGAATGATTAAATTGTAGAGAGCTTTACATGACTAGTTTAGTCAAACTTTTGTAAAAGTAAAACTTGAACTTAAATTTTGTATCATTGTACCATATTTAAGAGTCTCATATCTGATAGTATTCTCAGATGAGAATAGCATGTAACTTATATTTATACATTCGCAGATCTAATATTTGTAGCAAAACATTCTGTGATTGGTGGGTTAGATGCTAGAATATTATCACAGTTTATCAAACACTAAGTGCATAACGACTGGGCACAGATGAGATGAGTTTCTCTATAGAATGGTTTTAAATTTGATAAATAATCGTGTTCAATTCCTTCTATGTGTTTGGTATAATAACAGAGCAAATACTAGAGCAGATTACTGAAGCAAATGAAAGGAAATTTCAATGATTATGATATGCATGTTGGTATGGTGCCTTGGATACAAAGGACTTGTTAGGAATTTGATCATAATATCTATGTATCAGGACTTGGTTTTTCTTTTTTTTTTTTCTCATTTATTTATTTTATTGCATTTTAGGTTTTGGGGTACATGTGAAGAACATGCAAAGTTGTTGCATAGGAACACACGTGGCAGTGTGATTTGCTGCCTTCCTCCCCATCACCTACATCTGGCATTTCTCCCCTTGCTATCTCTCCCCAGCTTCCCACCCCCCACCGTCCCTCCCCTATTTCCCCCCAACTGACCCCAGTGTGTAGTGCTCCCCTCCCTGTGTCCATGTGTTCTCATTGTTCAACACCCGCCTATGAGTGAGAGCATGCGGTGTTTGATCTTCTGCTCTTCTGTCAGTTTGCTGAGAATGATGGTTTCCAGGTTCATCCATGTCCCTACAAAGGACCCAAACTCATCGTTTTTGATGGCTGCATAATATTCCATGGTGTATATGTGCCACATTTTCCCTATCCAGTCTATCGTCGATGGGCATTTGGGTTGGTTCCAGGTCTTTGCTATTGTAAACAGTGCTGCAATGAACATTCGTGTACACGTGTCCTTATAGTAGAACGATTTGTAATCTTTTGGATATATACCCAGTAATGGGATTGCTGGGTCAAATGGAATTTCTATTTCTAGGTCCTTGAGGAATCGCCACATTGTCTTCCACAATGGTTGAACTAATTTACACTCCCACCAACAGTGCAAAAGTGTTCCTATTTCTCCACATCCTCTCCAGCATCTGTTGTCTCCAGATTTTTTAATGATCGCCATTCTAACTGGCATGAGATGGTATCTCAATGTAGTTTTGATTTGCATTTCTCTGATGACCAGTGATGATGAGCATTTTTTCATATGTTTGTTGGCCTCACGTATGTTTTCTTTTGTAAAGTGTCTGTTCATATCCTTTGCCCACTTTTGAATGGGCTTGTTAGTTTTTTTCTTGTAAATCTGCTTTAGTCCTTTGTAAATTTTGGATATCAGCCCTTTGTCAGATGGGTAAACTGCAAAAATTTTTTCCCAATCTGTTGGTTGCCGATTCACTCTAACGATTGTTTCTTTTGCTGTGCAGAAGCTGTGGAGTTTAGGACTTGGTTTTTCTAAGCATTTCTGTTTAAGGCACTACTTCTTCAGCTACCTCAGGGTAAAGAAATATAGCATCTACTGACAGGTTAGAAAAAATAATATCTTAAGCTCTATATATTCTTGTCAGCAATGTGTAGCAATTCATCTAATAAGGTTGATTTCAATGGAAAAGCAACAGAGTAAATAAACATTTACTTTTCACGAACAAACTGATCATTGGAAAAATTTTTATGTGGTACAAAAAGTACTGATTTAGGGTATAAAGACGTCTTGTATCTTAGCTCCATTATAAGATATGTAACCTTGGAAATAGAAGAAACTACTGAATTCAGAACCTTAATTTCCTCAATTGTTAAGTGACAATATCAACCTTAATTTCACAACATTTAGTGAGTCTTATATGGAATTAGGCATGCATACTGACCAGCCCTTGATATTTACTAGTATGCTGGGCATGTGCTACTCTCCATCATAGACACATTGTGACACAGGCTATCAGAGTCTCCCAAATCTTGTGCTAAATGCTAATGTAAAAAAAAAGGACTTGGTGCTAGTTATATATACAGTATCTATACCTTTCTGCCTATAGTCAAGATATCTCATTTGTAATAGAAAAGTTTAGAATTAATAAATTTTTTTAATCCAGAAGATCATTTTTTTCCATAACACAACCCAAATTATGTGTATGCTCCTCATGTTTTAGCTGTATTGGGCACCCATTTGGAGCAAGGGGGAACTATCATTGCTAATCCCATGCTAGATACTCAATAAACACACTCATTGAATCAGAAAATATGTTCATTATTCTGTGCTTTATGGTTAAGCCTAATAAAATTTTGCATTAAGTAAGACTCTATGCCTGGATAATAACTGTTTGCACATTAAAATTTTGGATCAAACTGAGTCTCAGATGTAAAATAAAAGGCTTATGGAATTCAAACTTCATTCTGGGATTCCCTAAGAGATTGATGAAGGTGGACTTATAAAGTTCTCTTCAGCTTGATTAAACTTTACACATAATTTTTCCTGACTCTAGGCTCCTGATCTCCCTTTTCATAAAGCATTTTCTTTAGAAAATTTGTAATTGTAAATTCTTTCACTGCCCCTAGAAAATGTAGATACTTATGTTGCCAGTTTTACCAACCAGAAATACTTTAATTTTTTAACTTTTATTTTAATGTCAAGGGTACATGTGTAGAGTATGCAGGTTTGTTATTTAGATAAATGTGTGTCATGGGTTTTTTGTTTTACAGGTTATTTCATCACTCATGTATTGAGAATAGTATCCATTAGTTATTTTTCCTGCTTCTCTCTCTCCTCTCACCCTCCACCCACTAACAGGCCCCAGTGCCTGTTGTTCTCTTCTATGTGTCCGTGTGTTCTCTTCATTTAGCTCCCACTTATAAATGAAAACATGTAGTACATGGTTTCTGTTTCTGTGTTTTCTGGTTTCTTGGCTTTCTGTTTCTGTTTTTGCTGAGGATAATGATTTCCAGATCTATCCATGTCCCTGCAAAGGATCCTCATTCTTTTTACGGCTGCACACAATTCCATGGTATATATATACCACAGTTTCTTTATCTGGTTTATTATCGACGGGAATTTGGGTTGATTTCATGTCTTTGCTACTGTGAATAGTGCTGTAATTAACATATGTGCACATATTTCTTTATAATAGAACAGCTTATATTTCTTTGGGTATATAATCAGTAATAAGATTACTGACCATCAGACCCAGGAGTGATTTTTCAAAAACTGGAAAGACATCCCTTTGCAATGTAATCATCCAGAGAACTAGTGCCCCTGTCTCCAGGTCTTTTTAGGAGAGTAGGAGCCTAATTTCTGTGGGTACCAATTATCAAAAACAGGTGACCTAACTACAGAGAAAAAAATTGCAAACTCAGTGATTACTCAATGTGCTAGATATATGCTATTTATCAGACTCTTAAACATCCTCCAGTACTTTACCACAGCTGACCACAGCCTTCAAAAACTCTTCTGACCTTTGTTTCAATGAAGTTGAGCTCAGACTTAGTTCTGATCTTTCTCTCATATTAAAATAGCCATGAAGTAAGCCTTCCTTGCCTGTTTTTGTCCAGTGCAATTTGTGATTTAAAAACAGGTTAATTTTCTTTTAGGCAAAAATAGCCATAAATGAAGGTTAGCCTAATTCAAAATAAGGTAGATCATTTATTTCGTTTCCAATAAAAATTATTATTTTCAACTTTTGTAATTTTAAATTATATATATATATGTGAGTAGATATATCTGTATGGGTATATGTGTGTGTGTGTCACTTTTTAGTCTTTCAATTGTTTTCCACTCTCCCTTTTCCTCCCTTCCCATCTTCTCTCCTTCCCTCCATCTCCAATCTAAATCATGCTGATGATTGTAAGGCTTATATGCCTTATGCAGAATGATCCTTTTTCTAATCTTCTGGTGATTATCTGTGGTTTTATTTAGGTTGTTGCACTTTGCTACTCCCTTTTCCTTGTCACCTGGAAGTTATTATATTTCTAAAGTACTGATGGATTCCATTTAAACCATTGTGGCTAGAATCCAACATAGGTGATATGCACTTCATGATGTACCACAATAGTAGACATAATAACTAATTGACTCATCTTCTGGGTGCTAAGATTGGCCTTGAATTAGTGTGATTATATTTTGATTCCTCTATTGTAAAGTTATTTGCAAGTAGAAAGTATAATGTGTAATGATACTTCGGCGTTAAATGACCATTAATTTTTTTAATCAACCACTCTGATCCATGTTTTAAAACCATTAGATATGCTTGCCTAGATAAATGCTTTATCAAGATTATAAATGGAATTGTTTAATTTGTTTAATTATGTCATTTCTTACATGTAGATTAGCTGACTTCTATACACTGTAAATCATCCTCATCAAGTAAAATATTAGGTTATCCTGGAATATTGTCTCCAATGGAAAGCAAAAACTTGCACATTTTTTTCTTTATCAATTTTCAAACAAAGCAATTGTATGAACAGCTCTTTAAATGTAATATAAATGCTATAATTTTTAGAACCTAAAAAACATCATTCACTAACTGGCGACAATACTCTTTCACTAATTCGAGACCCAAACTGGAGTCTAGAAATGAGAAATGCTCTGCTGTGGGAAGTTTAATTTAATGCCACAGACTTTTCATTTATTTATTAAGATATATACATTGACATAGGTTCTAATGATTTTGATGTAACTATATATTTTATAAATAAGAAAATAAGTTTTCATGCCATAAAATATTCAATTAGAAGTTCTCCATGGTCTTAGAATTTTGCAGGCTTTAAATTATCATCCTATTTTAACTTATCTGCAGATGAATGCAATCTCAATCAAAATCCCAACAACATGTTTTGTAAATATCGATAAAACTGATTCTAAAATTTATATTGAGGGGCAAAAACCTCAGGATAGCCAACTAAATATTGAAGAAGGAGAACAAAGTTGAAGAACTGACACTGCCCAACTTCCAGCTTTCCTATAAAGCTACAGTAATGAGGACAATGCAATATTGGAAAAAGAATAGATAAACAGGTCAATAGAACAGAATAGAGAGCCTAGAAATAGACCTACATAAATATAATCAACTGATCTTTGACAAACAACAAACACAATACTATAAAAAAAGATAGTCTTTCAGCAAATGGTACTGAATCAACTGGATATCTACGTGCAAAAAAATAGTAAATAAATAAATCTAGACACAGACCTTATAATACTCACAAATAAAACCTCAAGATAGAGCACAGACCTAAATGTAAAAACAAAAACTTTAAAACTCATAACCATAGGAGAAAATCTACATGCCTAAGCTTTGGAGAAGACTTTTTAGATACAATCTTGAGGGGAAAATCCATGAAACAAAGAATTAATATGATCAACTTTATTACAATTTTAAAATCTTGCTCTGCAAAAGACACTGTCAAAAAATAAAAAGAAAAGCCATAGACTGCAAGAAAATATTTGCAAAAGATGTGTCTGATAAAAATCAATTATCTAAAATATACCAAGAACACTTACAACTCAACAATATGAAAACAAGAAACCCACTTATAAATGGATCAAAGATCGTTAACAGTCACCTCATGAAAGAAGATACACACATGGCAAAGAAAAGCATATGAAAAGGTACTGTACATAATATTTGTCATATTTTTTCAGGGAAATGGAAAGTAAAACAGCAATGACTTACCAATACACATCTATTAGAATGGCCACAACCTAGAACACGGACACCTCCAAATGCTGGTGAGAATGTGGAGCAACAGGACCTCTCATTTATCGTTGGTGGCAATGCAAAATGCTGGTGGTTTCTTATCAAAACTAAACATAATCTTAGCATATGATTCAGCAACTACATTGCTTAGCATTTATCCTAATGATTTGAAAACCTATGTTCACACAAAATTCTGCAAATAGCTATTTAGAGTGGCTTTATTTATAATTGTCAAAAACTTAGAAGCAACCAGGAGCTCTTCAATAGGTGAATGAGTAAATAAAATGTGGTACATCCAAACAATGGATTACTATTTGCTACTAAAAAGAAGTAAACTATCAATGCATGAAAAGATATACAGCTAATTTAAATGTGTTTCTAAGTGAAAAAGCCAATCTGAAAGACTAAATGCTTTCATGTAGCCTTTTATATGATTCCACCTGTGTGACATTCTGAAAAATGTTAAACTATGGACATAGTAAAATGATCAGCAATTACCAGGAGCTGGGGAAAGGATGTGATGAATAGGTGTAAAATAGGGGATTGTTACAGCAGTGAAAATACTCTGTGTAATACCATAATAATGGATACATTTTATTATACATTTGTCCAAACTCATACAACATACTACACCAAGAGTGAACCCTAATGCAAACTATGGACTTTGGGTGATAATGGTTTGTCAATGTATGTTCATAAATTGTAATAAAGGTACCATTCTGTGGTAGATGTTGATAGTGAGGGAGACTATCCAAGGGTGGAGCTGAAGGACATATAGGAAATCCCTGCACCTTTCTCTGATTTTGCTGTGTCATTAAAAGTGCTCTAAAAAATAAATTCTTAAAAAATTATTATTGTATATTTATTTTACCAGTATATATAGAATATTAACATGAACAGCAACTATTATAGATACCAAAGACTCAGAGGTAGATTCTGCCTTTCAGGTTAGGAAACAATGAAAGTTGTGTTGTTTTATACCCAAATGAAAAAAAAAGCCATAAAAAGATAGAAAAAGAAGACATTTTAAGAAACATTCTAAGGATACTAGGAGGTTTAGTAATTAATTGCATGCCTGAACTTGGAATAGTATATATGCCCCCACATCAATTTGACATATGCTAAAAGACAAGTACTTGGCCCTACATGCTCATATATGATGGGAAATATATTTGAATATAGAAATTAATATATTTTAAATTTGTGAGTTCCCAAGGATGTTGTACACAGCTTACACAACCATTGTAGTTTTTCTTAATTTAGATGATCTCTATGAAACTCACTTATGCTCTCACATTCTACTTATAAAACTATATTTGCATATTATTTCATTAATATATTAAATGTTAATAGGGCAAGGAGACAACATATTTGCTCATATCTGGTGAGAAGAATATTATACATTCTCAAAACAATTTTTTTTTTTTTTTTGAGATTGAGTCTTGTTCTGTCACCCAGGCTGGAGTGCAGTGGCATGATCTCGGCCCACTGCAACCTCTGCCTCCTGGATTCAAGTGATTCTCCTCCCTCAGCCTCCTGAGTAGCTGGGACTACAGGCGCCCGCCACCACATCTGGCTCAGTTTTTGTATTTTTAGTAGAGACTGAGTTTCACTGTGTTAGCCAGGCTTGTCTCTATCTCCTGACCTTGTGATATGCCCACCTCAGTCTCCCAAAGTGCTTGGATTACAGGTGTGAGCCACTGTGCCCAGCCTCAAAAATTCTTTTCTATTAAATAATTCTTCAGTTATTGTCTTAAAATTTTTTTTTGAAGTATCTATTTTGTGGTGGTCAAGTTCAAACAGTGAAGATAAAGAATGATTAAATGTAAATCTCACCTTAGAGAAAGTTAAAAATGGGATAAATGGTAGCGTATCCCTGCCTCTTCTGCTTTATAACTTATTAGAGTAGATGTAGGATGGAAAACAATGAGCTAGAAAGTATTTGGGTTAATTATTAACTTGTAAAACATGTGGAAACATTTAATGATGTAGGTGTTCTACAGCTGTTAGCTCAATGAATCAATGAAGTACAATAGTGCTGAAAGTAAAAATGTGTTTCTAATGGTTACTTTTGTGCTTACATTACTTTATATTACTTTATACCAGCAATATTAGATAAGGGTCATCATGCAGTCATTTATTTGTCTTTAGACGTAGACCTGAATCATGGCCCCTATTCTATGCCCAGTTTAACATTCAGATTGTAGTTTATCTGTTTCTTCTTCTTCTGCCTTGAAGGTTTTTGTTACCTGGAAGTTAGTTTGTATTAGCTTTTACCTCTAATATAAATCTGGGACTACAGGAGCCTGCCGTCATGCCCAGCTCACTTTTTGTACTTTTAGTAAAGACGGGATTTCACCATGTTAGCCAGGAAGGTCTTGATCTCCTGACCTCGTGATCCACCTGCCTTGGTCTTCCATATCAATTATGTTTTCTTCCATATCAATTATGCATCTTATATGTAATAATTATGGACTAGAATTCAACTGAGTACTCATTAAAATGATGGTATTATTTCTATAATTGACCAATCAAATCAGATACTTCTTTAGCTCTATGATTGCTCTTATTTTTCTAAAAGTTCAAATTGGCATTCAGATTTTGTATTAAAACAATAACTTACCAAATCACCTTGGAAATTAATTTTCAGGAATCACTGTGACCTAAACTATGAAATTTGATAGAAAAATTTACATTGTCTCATTCTACTTATTTAAGCCTTCTATTCTCATACATAGCCAACTTGAATACCTACCTTATTACTCTCCTAATAAATTCCATATTTTCAATGATTGATTAGAGCAACCAAAGGTAGTATAAGGAAATCATATTTATTTGCTAGAGATTTCTAGAAATACCACTAACCTAACTAAGGAGGAATCTTGGGAACACTATTTCTGAATTACATCCCTAGGGCCTGAATGGCCAGTCACTTCCACAGCTGAAGGTATGCTTAGCTCCATATGCACTAGCCTGATTAGTCTGCTACCATCTCCAAATCATAACAGTAGAAGAAGAAAGAAAGATCTTGTCAACCAGAAAACTGAATCATTTGAGTATGTCTGAAGCTACTTTAAATCTTACCTGAGATACTATCAGAATATCTTCTTTCATTAACAAGCCATCTTTTAAGGACAAGGCTGCATCAAATGAATTTCTCTTTCATTCCTTGAAGGAGAGCACTGTATCTCACAGATTAGACTTCATGGCTGGATCTCACTGTGGCTTTCTGATTTCAAGTATCCCTGATACCAGCAGAACTTTTGCAATGATGTCTGCTGACTCAGGGTACCCATCCTAGCCCAAATTACTGCCTACACTTGGTTTGTATTACCTCCCACAGTTCTGGCTGTGCTGTGTCCCATACCAATTCCCTGACAAGCACCCTGCTTCCTATTAGATCTTAGCACAATGCCAGTGTTTATTTTTAGCAGACACCTTATGTTCTTTACGTACAGATTACCTACAGACTGTTTTTCTCACCTTGCCCTTTTGTAACTGTTATTCATAAGTTAACGACAACAACAAAAAAAACTGAGTAGAATTAGAAGTAAGAGTTTTCATGAGGTTTTCTGAACTCATCTATCCTAATCTGATAGAAACTGAATCTATTGACCTTCAAGTGTAAAATACACATCTTTGGTCTCTTGTTCTTACAAACTAAATCTTCTTTCAGTTTTTGAATCTGGACTGCTATAGCATTGTTTTCATCAGAGGAAAAGTATTATTTTAACATAGTAACGGAAATCTCTGACTACTTTAAGAATATTCATTTGATAAGGTTCTCAAAATAGTTTACAATCTTTTTGTGAAAATCACAATACTGCCATTTTCTTCCAAAGTGCACTTTGAAGAAGTATTTCAGCGGAAAAGAATTGTAATGGTATCTTCATCCAAAGAGACCAATTACCCATTTCCATGCTTTTTGTAAATGTTGGAGGGTGTATTAGCCAAAGTGTGGCTAAATGCTCCTAAAAGTTAGCCTTGCTAAGCACATTTTAGACAGAAATTAAATCTCTAATGTCCTTCTTTGCCTTTAAAATATGTTTTTTATTTTTATTTCATCTTTTTATCACTCATGAGAGCTTTATAAGTTTGTTAGAATGGAAAATCAATTAAGTACATTTGGTTGAGTAAATCTGTTTGTGTGTGTGTGTGGTTAAAATGTATTCTTTATTTAAATGCAGTGAAATGTTAAAATGGAGTAAAGCATACTGTTTATATGCAAATCATGAGAAGATGAAACTTTTATTTCTCCATTTTTTAATTGTAAAAGTTATAAGAACTGCACTTACTTTTTAAAGCAACAAAATAATTATGATTAAATGAATCAAAAGCATTGAATATTAATGCCTTATGCTCATATATCTTCTCTCTAGAAATACTTAAATTGAGATTCTTTATAATTCTCTATCAAGGAGTTTACTTCAAGCACGTGAATAGTTTTAGAAGATCCAACAACTGATCAGTAACACACATCAGAATAGAAAGAATTGGGAAACAAAGTTGAAGTGCATGCATCTTAGAAAATTAGAACTCTAATAGCACAAGTAGTTTTCCCTCACCTATTTTATTAGAATCAAATAGGAACCCAGACATACATATTACAATTCTGAAGATATTGTTGATTTTATATTTACTATGCATCTATCTATAACTGGGCATTAATAACCTGGCAAAGGAGGTAAGTTACATTTTGTAGGCAGCAAGTTTCTTCATTCTTGCTAAAAAAATAACCTTAGTTTGTTTGTTTCCCCTTCCACAAGTGAGACTGACAGTACTCACATTAAGTGTAAATAGATTTTACCTTTACTTAGTGATTGTATGTAAGCAGAATGTGACTTCCTGGAGATACTTACCCATTATCCTTTGGTTTAAGTCTAGGAAAGAAATCGATATAGTGATTGATAAAATTTTTCTTTCTCCTTTTTCAAGGAAAAGGGAAAACTATTTCCTAAAGAAGGAAATTAAATGTCTACCTTTTAAAACAATTATACCTTATTCTTTTGATTATGATAATTATATTTGCTTAATATTTTAAGTGTGTTTTATATATTACAGTTTATATATGACCTTTATAGATTATTTTATTGTATTTTCTTAACATTTCCCTTAAAGCAAAGATAGGCTTAGTGAGTAGTGAATAGAATACTTCCGTCTTTGAGAAACAAGACAAGTCAGGTCTTATGTTTAAGTCTTTAATCCATCTGGAGTTAATTTTAGTGCAAGGTATCAGGAAGGGGTCCAGTTTCTGCTTTCTGCACATGGCTAGCCAGTTTTCCCAACACCGTTTATTAAACAAGGAATCCTTTCCCCATTCCTTGTTTTTGTATGGTTTGTCAAAGATCAGATGGTTGTAGATGTGTGGTATTGCTTCCATGGCCTCTGTTCTGTTCCATTGGTCTCTATCCCTGTTTGGGTACCAGTACCATGCTGTTTTGGTTACTGTAACCTTGTAGTATAGTTTGAAGTCAGGTAGTGTTATGCCTCCAGCTTTGTTCTCTTTGCTTAGGATTGTCTTGGCTATGGGCACTCTCTTTTGATTCCATATGAAGCTTAAGGTGGTTTTTTCCAGTTCTGTGAGGGTCATTGGTAGCTTGATGGGGATAGCATGTGACCTACAAATTACTTTGGGCAGTATAGCCATTTTCACAATGTTGATTCTTCCTAACATGAGCATGGAATGTTTTTCCATCTACTTGTGTCCTCTATTTCCTTGATCAGTGGTTTGTAGTTCTCCTTGAAGAGATATTTTACATCCTTTGTTAGTTGTATTCCTAGGTATTTTATTCTCTTTGTAGCAATTGTGAATGGGAGTTCGCTCATGATTTGGCTCTCTGTTTGTCTGTTGTTGGGGAATAGGAATGCTTGTGATTTCTGCACATTGATTTTGAACCCTGAGACTTTGCTGAAGTTGCTTAACAGCTTAAGGAGGTTTTGGGATGAGACAATGGGGTCTTCTAAATATACAGTCATGTCATCTGCCAGTAGGGACAATTTGTCTTCTTCTTTTCCTAATTGAAGGCCCTTTATTTCTTTTTCTTGCCTAATTGCTCTGGCTAGAACTTCCAATCCTATATGGAATAGGAGTGGTGAGAGAGGGCATCCTAACTAATTTCTTGTATGCAATAAACAGATAATAATATTGCATTAGACTAAGTATAACTAAACAAAAAAAATGCAATAATTCTAATTCCTTTGTGAATTTACAGTTTACTATTACTAAGATTTTTTAAAAGTTTTACAGAGCTTCTCATTATGAATTATGTATGATTATGAATTCTGTATTGTCTAAATAGCAATATAAAGTTAGATATGGATATAGGTTTAATGGCAAAAGTGTGGATTGGTTTTTGTCTTAAACATAAAATTGGCATAGAAATAGATACGTACATATATCTATGTTTGTGTGTGTGTGTGTGTGTGTGTACATATATATATATATATATATATACACATATACATATAGAATATGTAGATATATATTTGGCCTATATTCGTGGCCAGAATAATTATTTTTTTGACATCTATAAAAATTAAAACAAATAAAATAGTGAAGAGAATTAACCTCAAGTTAAAATAAAATCTTTATGCACCATATATTCAGTATTTAATACATATATTGCTTAATTACAAAGTCTAGAGTTTCTATTTTTAAAGTCTAAATTTAGTAAGTGATGAGCTTATTATCATAATTCCCCAAGGCAATAATTCTCCAACTTCAGTCCAACTGAATTGTTTAAAAAATTGAAAGATGACTGAGCATGGTGGCTCATACCTGTAATCCCAGCACTTTGGGAGGCCAAGGGGGGTGAATTACCTGAGGTGAGGAGCTCAAGACCAGCCTGGCCAACACGGTGAAATCCTGTCTCTACTGGCATAGTGTCATGTGCCTGTAATCCCAGCTACTCAAGAGGCTGAGGCAGGAGACTCATCTAAACCCAGGAGGTAGAGGTTGCAATGAGCCAAGATGGCATCATCACACCCCAGCCTGGTAGACAGAGCAAGACTCCATCTCCAAAATTAATTAATTAATTAATAAGTTTTATAGAAATCTAAAATTTCCATTAAATTTCAAAGTACATTCTTGATAAGTCCTAAAGATTTACATGAATGTTTGTGTTTGGCTAAAAAATTCAGTATGTTTATTCAACAAAATTGGCTTATTACTTCGAGGAGTATAGTAAATATTGAGATATTCCCCAACTTATGATGGCTTGACTTATGATTTTTTGACTTTAGGATAGTGCAAAAGTGATACGCTTTCAGTAGAAACAGTTTTTCAACTTTTGAATTTTGATCTTTCTTCAGGCTACTGGTATGCAGTAGGATACCCTTTTGAGATTCTGGGGAGTAGCGCCCTGTCAGCCACCTGATGAGAAGGATAAGCAACAGATGCTCAACAGTGCACTGTGTTGCCAATGCTTTTGCCCAACTGCAGGCTGATGTAAGTGTTCTGAGCACATTTAAGGTGGGCCAGACCAAGCTATGACATTTGGTAGGATAGGTGTATTAAATGCATTTCAACTTAAGTTTTTTTCATTTTTGATGGGTTTATAGGACTGTAACCCCATCATAAATCGAAGAGCATCTGGATTTTTACTGCTGTTTCATTTACTTGAACATTTTGTTTAAGTGTTTCTACCAAGAAATTTCTTAATAAGAAAGCATCTAAAACAAATTTTGAAAGCAAAACTCAATATGCTTATTGGCACAATTTTGAATGATGGTTAATTTCTGAATTGGCGACAAATACTTCTGTTTTATGTGCTCTAGCATTTTTTCAATTGCTGATGATATGATTGGAGAACACAGATGTGCCTAAATATTAATAATAACAGTTACTGCATATTCAGAGAGTGTGTGCATAATTTGGTAGAGCTTAATTGCAATATGGAACATATAACCATTTGTTTATCTATGAAAACCAAATAATACCTATTCAGAGAAGCATTTCATTAGCTTGCTTGGCAGTGTTTTTAGAAAGAATCAATGCCAGATGTGGACACAAAGGAGAGAAGTGGGAATTAAACCAAGGAAATTCTTGGCTACTGTAAACTCTTCATTTGTGCCTAAGGATATTTGCTTGCTGTGCTTTTAATTTTTAATATATACAAATTTTTCTTCCTCCAGATACTTTCACACACTAGACATTTTTTTGTTTTAGATACTGTATTCTAGAAAATAAATATATTTTTGAGGTAGTTTCTCTCATGTGAAATAACGATATCATGGAAAGAGATGAGGTGAAGTATAATGAACTTTACTCGTAATATTTATGTATCAATTCACATAGTTTCCCTTCATTTTGGATTACACGTTAAACTTTTTGAGAACAAGCCCAATGTATAAATTTATTGTTAATCTAGGCTATAAAAATTTCTCCTAATTTTATCTGTGATATTCATTTGCGTTGAATGGAAGTAATATATGAATCTGCGTAAAATTAAATTACAAATACATCTGTCTCTGGCCTCAAGATAATCAAGTATATATTTACTTAATAAATTTACAGGAAAACGTAATAAGCCTACTGAAATCATATTAGACAATGATAAATTCAATAAATAAACTTAACACCTAAAAAGATGAGACAGTAATGTTTTAATATTTCAAAAAAAGGATATTTAATCATTATTGATTTGTATTATTTTATAAGTTCAACCTAAATGAATCAGTTTAAAAACCCATTCACAAAATTTTCAAATATTAATGCAAATTTAAATTGGCAACTAATATAGATCAATAAGTTTTAGACATAAATGTAAAGCAGAATAATTGGGTGTTTTTGAAAAACATAAACTTTCTGCCCCCCTCAACAACTACTGAATTACAATATTTGAAAGTTAGAGATTCAAAATATGTGTATTAAAGCCTCCTTAGCTGATTTTCTTTGCATAGTACAATGGAACAAACATTTTCTCCAACTAAATGAGTATGTTTATTGGCCCTTATTTAGACACAGCTAATGTACTCCAGATTTTTTTCTTAATGTCTAATGATTCTATGCTTTGTAAATGCTGTTAACGTGTTCAAAGGACTTTTCTTCTCTATAGCATAAATATAAATAGTAGAAGTTAAAAATAATAACTCCAGTATCTTAAGGTAATAAAATAAATGATAAAAGTTACAAATAACAAGTCTAATACCTGAATAGAAGTAATATAAATGAATATTATGTTGTAATGTATTTTGGCTATGCAAAATGACATTGGTGTGCATGCATATGTATGTGTGTGTGTATTGTGCACCAGATTTTTCTATCCACTTGAAGATCTATAATTTTGACACATCATTGGTGGTTGCATTAAAGCTTTATTGTATTATTTTATATTATGTTGTATAATCAGGTGAAATAGGCATCTATTTGTAGCACAAAAATGAAATGATTGTACCAAGTTACACTTGCATAATTTTTCTTAAGTCATTCTTTCAGGGGGCATGTTTAAAAGCAAGATGCATTAAAACTTTCAAAACACCTTAGCTATGACTGAAATTAGCTACAATACTTTTAATGAAAAGCTTTGAAGTCTATTTTCATAATTTAAAAATAAAATGATAGCATGATTCATTCTATGCCAGGGAGGTGTTGATAAGGTGCATTTAGTTGAAAATTTCATGCCTAGTTAGTACAAGTCACATCAGGAGTATCAGTCTCTCTGAGCATCAGCTGTTCTCATGCCTGGATTATCATGGATCAGATTTTCCTGCAAACAGCACTGCAAGATTGATGAAGCAAAATGAAACAGCTGAAGTATGCAGATGTTAAAATAGGCAGCAGCAACACCCAAGTGTACTCCCTACTAATATAAGGAAAATCTAGTGCTTTTTGATGAACTTTTCATTTGAAATATTGTATTTGTTGTTCACTGCCTGGGTCCATCAAACTATGTGATGCTGTCATTATCTGTTACTGTAATTAAATTCCAAATTTAATTACAAATTAAGACACTATTTAATTTTATTTCTTGTGAGATTTCCTCATTTTGAAATAAAAAAATTATTGAAGGGAGTTCTGATCTTTTTTGAATATGAAGATATTCAATGGCTGAGAATAGTATCTTATAGCTCCCAAGAGGCAGAACATTATCTTTAGCCCACTCCTATCTTATTCTTCTATTCCATAATAAGGGAATAGAATAAGCTAGAGACAGAATTTTATGTCTTAACCAAATGTAACATAGGTTTTTCTTTTGAATTCCCATGAATCAAGTGGATATGGTTTGGTTGTGTCCCCACCCAAATTTTATCTTGATTGTATCTCCCATAATTCCCACCTGTCCTGAGAGGAAACTGGTAGGAAGTGATTGATTTATGAGGGCATGTCTTTCCTGCACTATTCTCGTGATAGTGAATGAGTCCCACAAGAACTGATGATTTTAAAAAGAGGAGCTCCCCTGCACAAGCTCTCTCTTTGCCTGTTGCCATACACGTAATATGTGACTTGCTCCTCCTTGCCTTCTGTCATGATTGTGGGGCTTCCCCACCCATGTGGAACTGTGAGTCCCAATAAACCTCTTTCTTTTGTAAATTGCCCACGCTTGGGTATGTCTTAATCAGCAGTGTGAAAACAGACTAATATATAAATAAAATGAAAAAGTGTGAGAAAACCTAAATAGGCTGAAAAAAATCACAATTGTACCTTTAAACGCCTACCTTCTATGAAAGATTGAATAGCATTGTCCTTATCTACACAGTGTTGATTTAGTCCAATTTTTAATATATTAATTGGACTAATACTTAAACAATTTTTAATATGACTAGGCACATTTATCATATAAAAGACATTGTAAATGAATACATTATTTCAACTTAAAATTTTGTAATTAAATTTGTTTACTATTTATTGCATACATGACATATGACTAATATGTCATAAACTAATCATGTTCCTGTTTCTTTCACAGTCAATATTAGCTGCTGTGGCCATGATTACAAGTACTTCTAATGGAAGAGTATGTTGCTTCTCATGAAAGTCACTCTTTCTTGCTATTCTTCTGGTAATAATACCTTATATGGCAAAAGGTACTTTGCAAATATAATTAAAGTTACTAATTGTAACCTTAATTTCATTTTTTAACACCTTAAATCTCACCTTATTTTAAAACAATGTGTTATAAAAATAATGAAAGATTATCTCCACTCTTACTTCTCCCATGACGCAGGAGGTGACTATCTTGGGAGGAAGAGTAATTGAACGTGTAATTACCTGCTTATCTATTAAAATTGGCCCACTCTTGCTAAGAGATGTTTCTGTCCTGGTTGTTAGCCCAGAAACTCTCTTTTCCTATTATTGGAATGGACTTCCTAGGTTAACAGGAAATTTCATACACTACTGGTAGGTACCACCTGGTGGGAACCAGTTAAACTTCCGATAAAGATGTGAATGGTAAATAGGACACAGTGACAGCTAATACAAGGAATCCAAGAATTATATATATATATAATATACATATATATTATATATATATAATATATATATATTATATATATACACATACATATATATTATATATATATGTTCTATATATAGAACCTGTCTATATATATATAGAACATATATATATATATATATATATAAAACAATTACACTACAGTATAACTGACGAATGCAAATGAAAAAATTCTCAATGAAATACAAGCAAATCAAATTCAACAGCACATGGAAAGTATCATACACTATGATCAAATTGGATTTACTTTTTAGATGAAGGATGGCTCAACATAAACTATCATTTGGGTGATACACAATGAACAACCGGGCCCTTTACTGCCAGTCACAGATGACCTCTGACTTTAACTCCTACTCTTTTTGGGGGCTTTTTCCTTACCTGGAAATAAGTTCCTATCCATACCAGTCTCAACTACACATTCTCTAGCATGTTACCCTAGCCCTATATTACTTATTGGCTGCCTAAGCTCTTGTTAATGCCTGTTGGTACCAAATTTTACAGATAGCCACCCAAGGGCCATAATATTACTAAACTGACTAAACAGATAAAAGAAGAAAAAATCTTTTCTCTCTCCCATTCTCCTGGCTTTCCCACCACTAAATGGGCAGGTTCGCTGCAAATGCTCTTTGAAATCCTAGTTTGTTCCCTGACAGGAATTTGACTCCTAAAGACACTTTATCTCTAGCTCCAAATTCAAACATTATAAAATAACATAATTTAGATTATAAAACAAGCTGGGGTCAGATGATAGATTGCTATAAGTGAGCCAAAGATGGTATAGTTTGTCTTTAATTTGTCAATTTTCTCACTGTATACTAAGACTCATTAGCTTAAAAGCCTGCCAGCATCAAAATCAACTTTTTTTACACATCTAACTCTTAAAAAAACAGTCAAAACTGGCAAAATTTTTTTCACTAAGAGCCAGCTTAATTTGTACACCCAACAAAACCTTGCCCAACAGCTGTTACCAATAAATAAGTGAGGGTCTTGCAGTTAGAAGGCTGCAAATTGCTGGGGCTTTTTTGAACTCTCTGACCCAAGACTCTCCATCATGCTACTGAGTGACATCATCTATACATGCAAGCCTGTTCTCTGATCCCTCTCTCTCCCAGGAGTTCCCTTGTTCTCTTCTCCTGGGTAATGTCTCCCACTCCCTAAGCCCCAAGAAGATCTCACTCTGTGAGGGACATCACCCTCCATGCAACCCTGTCCAAGTGCCAGCAATAAAGCTTGTTGTGTGTTACTGCTTCTCCCAGTCCTGCCTTTTTGCTGATCAACCCAAAATCTCTCAAGCCTCCTATAGAAGGATATTATTCTAGATTATCTAAGTGGGTCCAATGTAATCACACAAGCTCTTAATATCAGAGCTTTTTCCCAGTTGATGGCAAAAGAAGTCAAAGAGATGCTGCAGACAGCAAATTAAGAGAGATTCAAAACATAAGAAAGATTAATCCATCATTTTTTGTTTTGAAGACAGATGATACCACAAGCCAAGAAATGAAGATAGCCTTCAGGAATTGAGAATGACCTCTGACTGATGAACAGCAAAAAAATAAAAACCTCAGTTTTGTAGCTGTAGAGAACTGCCAAACTGAATGAGACTCCAGAACTTCCAGATAAGTGCCAGGAAGACAGAAACTTTATTTTGTCCTTATGAGATGCTAAGTAGAGTACTTCTCTGAGAATTCTGGACTTCTGACTTACAGAACTGTGAGATAATTAGTGGACATTGTTTTAACCTTGAAAATTTGTTGTAAATAGTTAAAGAAGAAATAGAAAAGTACTAGCCTTCTTACCTAAACCTTCAACTGTTTTCTAACTCTCTACTTTCACCCTACTATTTCCAATGTTGGTTAAAATCAACATCTTGGTATACTTCTTACCTGCACTAACAGTTTCATGGCTGAAGAAAATCACACATCTATTGTTACTGTTCTGACTTCATATCCATGATCATAAACCTTCAGCATTGCCAAGAAGTATTCGTTCATTTTCATATTGCTATGAAATAGAGATGCCCAAGGCTGGGTAATTTATATAGAAAAAGAGCTTTAATGGACTTACAGTTCCACATGGCTGAGGAGGGCTCACAATCAGGGTAGAAGGGGAAAGAGTAGCAAAGACACGTCTTAAATAGCAGCAGGCAAAAGAGCGTGTGCAGGGAAATTGCCTTTTATAAAACCATCAGATCTTGTGAGACTTATTCACCATCATGAGAACAACATGGGAAAAACCCACTCACGTGATTTAGTCACCTCCCACCATGTCCCTCTCAGGACATGTGGGAAATATGGGAGCTACAATTCAAGATGAGATTTGGGTAGGCACACAGCCAAACCATATCACAAGATAACCTGGAAAATCTTATTCTTCTTATCATATCTCATAATAAACTTATCTTCTCTTTCTCTGAGATCTCTATTTTACAATTTTCCTTTCTTCTCAAATAACTTACATTTTACTCTCTTTCTTATTTTTGAAGTTGTTGATTCTGAAATCACTGAAGAAAAGTAAAAACATGACATTTTAAAAAACATTCCATATCCAAGTCTACCATTCTTTCTACAGGTCTTCTCATATGTTATGATTTTTCTCACTCTTACTTTGACTAAGGTCTAATCGATTCACTAGTCTGATTAGTCTAATCACTTCACTTGTACAGTTATCATGTCCCCATTGCCTACTCAGTGACATAAGTCCTGCAACGATCCCCTAATTCTCCAGCTTCATCGACTACATCTGTCCTATGAACCTTTCCCAATAACATTCAGACATGCTGATATAGTTTGAATGTATGTCCCCACCAAATCTTACGTTTAATTGTAATCCCCACTGTTGGAGGTGAGGCTTGGTGGGTTTGTGTTATGGGAATAGATTCCTCTTGCCTTGGTGCTGTCCTCATAATACTGAATGTGTTATCATGAGATCTGATTTCTGAAGTGTGGCACCTCCCCTCTTCAGTCTCTCTCACTGCTTCTGTTTTTCCATGTGTCATGCCTGCTCCCTGTTTGACTTCGCCCATGATTGTAAGCTTCCTGAAGCCTGTCCAGAAGCCGGTCTGATGTCAGCATTCTGTTCCCTGGAAAGCCTGCAAGACTGTGAGTGAATTAAAGTTCTTGTCTTCATAAATTAAACAGTCTCAGGTATTTCTTTATAGTAATGCAAGAATGTCCTAACACACATGCTGTAATATTTTCCGTAGTATACAAAACCTTTCTTGACATTGTATCTTGATCCTATAATACCAAAACCATCTGAGTAACCTTTAAATAAATCTTTCCCATAAAGTCAATTATACTCACTTACTTTACTTCCTTGTCTTTCCCTACCTCTCACTCTGTTCCAGAAACACTTTCATTTCTACCACTCCAATTAAGATTGTCTTAAGGAAACCAAAACCTGTACACCACTGCTAAGGTCTCCTTTTAATTTCAACATTATTTAATATAATTGTTCACTTTATTTATCTTAAAAGATGTTCTTTACTTGACTCCAGAATCCTGTATTTTCCTTATTTATTGCTATTTCATTAGTCACTTATTCTAAGTATCCTGTAGGGGATCTTTCTTTTACTTTTTATGTCCAAATGTTCAACTGCCCTAAAACTTATTTTGAGGATTTACTTTTCAACATTTATTATAATTATTATCACATGAAAGGTGGTATATAGTTATTCAGTACATATGATCAATATGTTTGATGATTCAAGCTTGATTACTTATTAGCAGGTAACCCTGGGCAAGACATTTAACCTCTCTGATCATATTTTATAAACATTTTTAAAGTGAAGACAGTAATAGTGTCTATTTATTAAGGTTGCTGTTTGAAATAAGTGAATAAAATTATTTAAATGTACTTGAGACCTAATAACAGCTCAGTGGATGTTAGTTATTGTTACTAAGATATTTTCTGAGGCTGGGTAGAGAGGTTCACACATGTAATCCCAGAGCTTTGAGAGGCCAAGTTGGGAGGAATGCTTGAGGCCAGAAGATTAATACCAGCCTGGGCAACTTAGTGAAACTCTGTCTCTACAATAAATTTAAAAAGAGAAAAAAATATCCAGGCATCATGGTGCATGCCTATATGCCCAGCTACTCTGGAGACAGAGGTGGGAAGATTGCTTGAGCCCAGGAGTTCAAGGTTACAGTGAGTTATGATTATACCATCGCATTCCAGCATGCACAACACAGCAATACCCTATGTATATTAAAGAAACAAAAAAAGGTACTTTCTCGTCTTGTAACTCTATTCGCCATTAATATGCTGATAAGGTCAACATTTTTATCTCTAGTACAAACCTCATTCTTTGGCTTCCAGTGTCACATCACTAACTTACTTATGTGACACCTCAAATTTAGCATTTCTATAAACAATTTTTTTTTTACTTCAGAAAATGTCAACTCCTCTCTTAATATTCCTTATCATTAAATAGCACCCACATTCATACAGTTATTCTGGCAAAAATATGTTTATCACTATGAAGAACCCTGAGTATCTATTTTAGGACGGGAGGATGACTAGAATTTACTATCTTAGGGCATTTCAACTAAGCTCAACTTCTCTAAAAATCTCTTTTTTTTCTGTGTTAAGACTATGTACCCCTTCACAATAGACCATCTCAGCCTCCCTCACATATTCATTAACATTACACACTATAAAGACAGTGGGGAGGGATGAAACATATAATAAAGACAACCCTGCTAGCCCTTCTTTTCACAAATGTAAATGTGATAAGAAAGAGAAGGGAGATTTAAAAAATTTATAACCTATTATCTCATCACCCCTAAACAGTCAAAGCCATTAAACTGAAAATTGGAAAAATATATGTTGTTGATCATGTTACTCTTTGGAAGCTGAAGCTCTTGCTAGGTCTCCAGGTCTATGCCAAAGTTTTCCACAAAGCTCTTGGCTGACATTCACATGCTTCAAAGCAAAACCTTTGCTTGATGAAGAAAAAACATTGAGTTGGCACTCAGTTCACACCCCCATCTGCTCCTGCCTTTTCCAGCTGCTTCCCTTATGGTCCATGGATTGGGAAGAGGCATAAGGGCCTAATTTAACTGAAATGGGAGTGGTAGCTTCGTCCTAGGCATGCTGTTTCTATTACATCATGACTTAAAATTCCTGACTGGAAACCTGTGGAATTTTTATTAGATTATTGACAATCTACAGTATGGATCTTAGATGAGATTTGCGTAGGAAATATTCAGTGAGTTTATGAAAATTTGAGTTGCCTTAGATGTGACTACATTAAATTTTCTTTCTTTCCAATATAGTCTGAAGCAAATTCAATAAACATTATTGAATATCTACCATGAGGAAGGAAAGCAGGCATTTCTTAATCTAGAATATTTATTTGCTAATTCACATACTATAGAGAGATATTCAATGAATAACCAAATACTAGTAGAAGTGTCTAGGGAGCTGTTATTCACAAATCTATGTGCTTAATCAGATCACTTTTCTAACAGTGTCAGGGGAATTGGAGATTCAACAGTGGCAGTAGGGTGAATAATTAACATGAGAGTGTGAAACACTTGAGGAGAGAAGTAATTTTTTGGAACTTTGGATTACATTGAATTTCCAGAATTTTTCCCCTCCTGGGCACAGCTGCAGCTACCCAAACCACAGCTGCAGACTTGGATCTCCAGCTCCACAGAGTATGAAGGACACTTACCCATCCAGGTGCAGCTGCAGCCACCCAAATAGCAGCTGTTGACAAAGGTAACCCTGCACTATCTGGGGCCCAGGAAGAGCCCCTTGCCCTTGCCTTGCTCAGAAGTGCCTGCTCTTGCTGCCTGGCTTCTCTCTGCTGTCGGCACCTTGTCAGCACTGATTTTGAAACAAAGTCAAGGCTGAGCCCAGGCACCATCAATAGCGCAGGAGGCAGATATGTTCCTAAGGGGGAAGGGTCAGGCACCCACGGAGGCCCCACCTTCAGGCCTGGGAGGACCCGATGGCTGTGGGGCAGGCTTCCAGTCCCACAGACCAGAGTGGGAACTTGTGGTGTCTTTTCTGGGCCCACCAATAGCCATCCATGGACCTATGGGTGCACACTTCCTCCCCTCTGAGGCCCATAAAAGCCTGAGGCTCAGTCAGAGATGAGCAGATGTCCAGATAACCAACTGCAGAGAGAAGATACCCTTTCTGCTGAGAGCTGCAGAGATGCTGGGATGACCTGCCTGCAGAGAGGAGCCACCCATTCCAGGGCCTCCTCTCTGCCAAGAGCTGAAGAGACGATGAAATGACCTGCCTTCAGAGAGGAGCTTCCCACTCTAGGGTCTCCTACCTGCTAGTATCTGAATACTCATCAGGACACCCTGGATGTGGAAAGATGCTACCCACTGTGGGTCTCCTCTGAGCTGTTCTATGGCTCAATAAAGCTCCTCTTCATCTTATTCACCCTCTACTTATCCATGTATCTCATTCTTCCTGGCAGCAGGGAAAAAACTTGAGCCCATGAATGGTTAAGCTAAAAGAGATGTAACACAAACAGGGTTGAAATGTGCTCCTTGATTGCCATGTTGCAGGTGAAGAGAAGAGAAGAGAAAAGCTGCAGCCCTTCAGGGAGCTCCCTGAGCCAAAGCTGTGACTCCTTCTTTAGGCCCCATGGTTCCTGGCATCTCCAAGCTTCCAGGCCCCACCACATTCCCTAATGCCAGCCAAGGAAGCTGCTTGCAGTGCTCCTGGTCCAGTCATGGCCTTGCAGAGAGCCGGTGCCCATGCAGGCACCTGGAGCTGCCTTCCCTGTCTAACAGTAGCCAGTGTGTCTGACTGAATGGTGGTTAGACCCCACACTTGCTTACACACCCCTTGTTGCTCCACACCTGACTCTCAGCCTGCCTTAGAGGTGTGGGATCCAGGTCAGCAGTGTGAGCTAAGCACAGCCTGCAATGCTAAATAGGTAGAACAACCTGTCTGGCCCTAGCAAAACTCAGGCAAAGGAAAAATGACATTCCAAAGATCCCATAAAAGCAAGATGCTGAGAATCTTCCTGAATGAAATCATATGCAAAGAAAATTGGCTAAGAAATGAGTTGTAGAAGCAGAGACAAGTGTAAGAAAGTCACAAGAGTTAGAATCCAGAATCTAACTTTGCTGTTGGAAAAAACAAAATATCTCATGTTCATTAACCATGATTCACTTGAAGTGTATGTGTGTGTGTGTGTGTGTGTGTGTTTGTGTGTGTGTCTGGCAGTCATAGGGATGATGGAAACAGGGATATCTCTTGTGGAAATGTCGATGCCCCTTTCTGAAATTTATACTAAATAAACATTCTGAAAAGATATGTACTGTTTGAGGTACACTGCTTCTGGAGAGGAGAGTCCTAAAGTGGAAGTGGAAGTATTGGTCAAATGGAGACTAATATGTTCCCAGTTCATTGATAATATTAAGTTTTCTTAATCTACTAAGCTCAGAGTCAGTCATTAGAACATTTTCATTTGTTTTAAATCCTTTCGCCATTGTGCAACTTCATGCTTATACTTTTTGGTCTGGGAAATATCTTTTAAACTATGGAAATCTATTACTATAATTTTAAATCCACTTTCTGAGAAATTATTATATTCCGAACCTATAAATGAAAAGACTCTGTATGAGACATTCAAAGTGATTATATGTTACAACTATGAACATATTATATTTGAATGTTGTTGATATTTAAATGTCAAAATAGATATAAAATATATTTTTGTTATAACCCATTTTTAATGTTATAGTGTAAAAATGCCATATATGTATATATAGTGGTTCTAGCACAATAATTGTAAGATAAACATGGTGACAACTGAATGTTATAGCCAGAGAATGATTCAGTAATTTTTAATAAAATAGCATGAAGCCAGGTGTTGTAATGCATTCCTGTAGTCCTAGCTACTAAGAAGGTTGAAGCAGGAGGATAAGTTGAGCCCCAAAATTTGAGAGCAGCCTGGGAAAAATAGTGAAAGACTCTACCTCTGTAAAGGAAGAGAGAGAGAGAAAGAAGAAAAGAATAAAAAAAGAAGGAAGGGAGGGAGGGAGGGAGGAAGGGAGGGAGGGAGGGAAGGAAGGAGGGAAGAGGGAAAACATAGTATTTGTCATTATAGTTATCCTCATTTAAACCCCTTGGAGTTTTGCAGCCACCATCAAGGAGAAAAGGAGGGAAATAAGGAAGGAAGGAAAGGGTTGGAGGGGAATGAAGGAGGGAGAGAGAAAGAAAAAAAGAGAAAGAAAGAGAGAGAGGGAAGGAGGAAGAGAAAGAAAGAGAGAGAGAGGGAGGGAGAGAAAGAAAAAGAAAGAAAGAAAAAAAGAAAAAGAAAGAAAGAAAGAAAGAAAGAAAGAAAGAAAGAAAGAAAGAAAGAAAGA
>NW_022436949.1:11983311-12020792 GCF_009761245.1 Sapajus apella | reverse complement strand
AGAAAGAAAGAAAGAAAGAAAGAAAGAAAGAAAGAAAGAAAGAAAGAGCATGTGTGCCAAATATAAGACAGAGCAGATATTTTAGTTGTTCCCTTTGTGCCCTGTTTCCATTACTGTCCTTGGTGTATCATTAAATCAACAATGCAAGATTGACAAGAACATCAGTAACCCATCACTAGTCTGGAGTATGAGATAAGTAACAAAGTTTGTGTTTAATGTTGACTAGGATGGGGCACACCTAATGCAGGACTGGTGGGTCTCCGGAAGCCCTTGTCAAAAAGTGTAGGTGTAGACCATGAGGGGTGGTGATTACATCCAAGAATAATAGTTCTTAGCAAATAGCAACGATTGGGAGAACACCAGAGGAGTTTATTTATCCATGAAGCAGAATTGCTGGAGTAAACTAAATTATTGGTTTATACAGTAACTAGTAACTTTACAAAGTGAAAGCAATCACTAATGTTTGTGTCTCTCCTTTGAGATTGCCAGGCAAGTAGTTGATATCTCAAGGGATGTGAGTTCACAAAGAAAACTGAACATCTGAGGAGCTCAATTGCTACATACAGAGATTTTTTTAAAATAAAAACAAACATAAATAATATTCTGGTACGTGTGAACCAGTCATAATAAACCAAACCAAAAGAAAATGTATAATGAAGATATTAAATACTCTCAAAGAAATAAAGGCAGATATTGGAAATACAGAGCAGGAACAAAGTGTCGAAAGTAAAAATCATGTATCTCATAGAAAAACCAGAAATGTAAACATGTAATGTACAACTATAAAACCAGTTGAAAATAAATTATAACTTCAATGGAAACTGGAAAATGAAAAAAAAAAAAAAGAAACTTAAGTGAACTAGAAACAGAGAAAAATTAACTGGAAATTGGAGAAACGGTAACTACATATATATAAATTAATAAAAAAGTTTTCTTGAACTTGTTTGAAATGAACACTTATACATAACTCACCTTCACACAGAGACACATATTCACAGAGAAAAATTCAGCAATAAATTATCTAGAAGAGTCTTTTAATTCAAAATTGGTTTTGAAAGTAAAGAGATATGAAATTATACCAGGGGAATAGGAACCAATAAATCCCTATGGGATACAGTTTACATTACAGAAACTATTTTTTATTGTAAAATCATTCTAAAGGATAATCATGAATTTAGAGACTAATAAAAATAGATATAATAAAATATTTATGTAAAGTAACTGTATTATGCATAGAGCTATGCTTAGGTTTGAAATTATTAATAATCCTATCTGCTAGTAACACAGCAGAGAACAAATATGGGAGTAAAGCCCTTTGTACATGATTCCCCATCAAACAAATGCTGCCTCTATTATATATTAATTATATATTATATATATTTATATATATTTGAGAAGCCATTTTTTTGAGAAATAAAGAAATATCTAGAATCAAAAACACTTTCGAATATTACCTTCCTTATAATCCTTAGAGTAACTGGTTGAAAATAGAATCCTGAACTAAAATAGAGATCATGGAATGAAAATTCAAGAATAAACAAGTATCTTATTGTTAACTACAGCTGATGAATTCATCAAATGTTTAATGAGTTTTTCTTAGGTGTAAAGAACCTTTGAGGGGCTATGCATATAAGATTTTGCTTAATACTATGGGAAAATAGATATTCTACTGTAAATTAAGATAGTTAAGGGGTGGCATTAAAGTAGTAAGCTTTATAACCGGCTGAGATTTGAGGAGAAAGGGGAGAAAATAGGGCATTTTGAAAGAGCACAAGTAAGAATAGAAAGAAGGGGCATAGAAACAAGGGTTAGCTCAATACTCACCTCCTTTTGTCATCTCTCTGAAAAATTACATTAGGAGACACTTTAAAATATGTATTATTTGAATGTGAAAAATAAATAATGGACATAGAGCTAATGTATGTGCATGTGCGTGTGTCTCAGTTAATCACCCCATCCATATAGTGGGTATATCACTGCCTTTAGAAATCTAGCACAGTTTGAATGGAGTTACAATGGCTACTTTCAATACTAATTCAAAATGGCATTGAATTTTCACTTACAATTTTAATAAAACTTTTGGTCATTTGGGCCATCCACTTAAAGTTATTCCCAGGGACTTGACAGTGATGTTGGTATGATAGAATGCTACAGGAAGTCTTCTAACTCTAGCTTGAAAACACAGTTTTTTTCCTCCAAGATTAAAAGTGAATTTTATGGGCTATGATTAATTTTTGCTGATTATTTACACTGAGACCATATAAACTCAGGAATTTATATGTGGATATCAACGGTCATGTGCCCATGTGGAAGATGATAAATATTTGGATAGAAAATAAAGATACTGGTATATGGCAGAATGAACAAGATCCAGTGTCCACATTAAGGCGAAAACTCTAGACGAGCTTCCTAATATTTCTGATGTTGGTCTCTAATGAGGTCGCAGCACACTTCCTTTTCTATTCTCAGGTACCTCAATAAAGTATAATAGCTTGTAATAAAATCTTTCTCTATCTTTATTTCTGAAATAATCTTTTGTTCCTTGTAAAGAGACAAAAGCAGTAAGATACCTAGTCAAACAAGTGTTTTTCGGTAGCCTGTGACACTGTTGAATAGCATGGTGTTTTGACAAGTTATCAATTTCGATTGGATTGAGGTACCACTGGTGCCACACAGACTTTTTTATTTTGTTTTTATGTTTGTTTTTCTTTCTTTGCTTTTAATTAGAGACTAGATTAGCTCTAGGAAACTTACCTAATAAAAAGCATCACCAAGTTAGTTTTCCTAGAGAAAAGCAGGGCTTAGAGGAAGTTACAGGCAGTCAGTGTTACTGGTTGGGTGAGGCTAGGGGGTGGATTATGGGTAAGACCTCATAGCCTGAAGATTGACAGAACAAACTCAGCCAGGTTTGCAGGAAGTGAACCCTGGATTATTTCTCACTGGGTGGGTGATGCTGAACAAATTACTTAACTACTCTTTTGCTTAGTTTCTTTGTGTATAAAATGTGGGAAAATATAACGTAACTTATTATTTTGTATAGAGAAATCGTGAAGTGAGCAGAAGCATGACTGGAATATACTAACTGTCAAATAAGTATATTGGAACCGACTGCCTAGACCAGTAGAAGGGCTTAAAGGGGGTGGACTATATGAAGAGACTGTAGGTAGCAAGGTCTAGCTAAAGGGCTGCATTTCTTTAGGCAAGGGAAAAATCCAAAGGTAATGATGTGTGAAAAGAGATGGAATTATGCCAAAGACAAGAGTGTTCTTCTCAGAATTCATAAATAGCTACTAGAAAGTTTATATGAGCATCCTGAATTATTTGTGGGGAAAAATTAGAGCATGCAGAAAACTGTGCACTTTACTTTATTTTCCATTTGTATTCTGCATGGTTATTTGTCACTAGTATATTTTTGCTTGAAATGAGTCATGGGGATCAAACAGTAAAAGCTTAAATGAAAAAAAGTATTAGAAAATAAAAAGGTCATGAGGAAACCAATATAATTAAGGTGTTTTTCTTTCCCACCTAACATCTAGTCTATTGCAAATCATATCAATTCTACCTTCAAAATATCTCAGGGTCCGGGCCTTGCATGATGGCTCATGTTCGCAATCCCAGAATTTTGGGAGGCTAAAGTAGGAGCATAGTTTGGGGCCAAGAGATTGAGGACAGCCTGAGCAACATAGCAAGACCCCCATCTCTACAAAAATGGAACAAAAAATTAGCCAGGCTTAGTGGTGTGTGCCTGGAGTTTCAGCTACTCCGGAGGCTGAAGTAGGGGAATCACTGGAGCCCTGGAGATTGAGGTTGCAGTGAGCTGTAATCCATGACTGCACTCCAGGCTGGACAACAGAGACACCCCCTCTAAAAACAATTAACAGTAATAATAATAATAATAGTAAAATACATGGCATGGTATTACTTCCCCCTACCTCCACCTCCTTTACTCCTGGATTATTTCAGGAGCCTCCAAACTGGTCTCTCTCATGCTGCTTTTGACCACTTTTCATTTATTTTCCACAGAATAATAGAAGATAATTTTATAAAACCTAATAATTCCATGTCACCTCTCTGCCCTAGCCTTTCCACTGGTTTTCTGTCTCACCTAGAATAAAAGCCAGATTCCTTAATACAGGCTGAAAGGCCACCATGATCCCTCAACTTCTCCCTCTCTCTCTTGATTTTCTGCTCTTCTCCTCTTTGCTCACTTAACAGTTTCCCAGAATATTGACACTTCTAGATTCTACATTTTTGGGTTTCAATGAGAAAACCTTCTTGCCCAATCTGTAAAATATCAGCTTTCTCTCATTATCTCTATAACCTACCTGATATTTTTTCTTTGCGAAATGTTACTCGTTATAGTAAATGGTAGTTACTAGTTCACTATCTGATGCTCTTCAGTAAGTTTTAAAACTCATGCGATTATAAAAACCATGAGAGTGGTTGCTTGATCTTTTTTTTAATTTCACTACTTATTCCCACTCTTGGCATGGAGAAGATAATCTATAAATAACTTGTTGAATAAATTAATGTAGTATATATTTTTAGAGGATCATTTTCTCCCCCAGCTTGGCCTAACTTTTGAAATGATCTTACATCTCTTCATGGTTTAATAAAATATTTTAATGATGTTCTTACCACATTTGCCTGTAGCTCAAACACAGTCCATGAGGAAACCTTGTAGCACCTTGGATTCAGAACTATTTCTGGGAAAAAAGATACCAGAAATAAATTGGGGGAGAGTTGAAGATTGCATTTTCATGGAGTTACAAATTCAAATGTATCAAAACTTATTTTGATATTTGTGTGCCATAAAGCAGCCAAAAGGTTTCTTCCAGAGGAGAATGCATTTCAATACATGGGAATTTGTTGATTTTGATTTAACTTCGTGAGCTCATGGAAAACTATGGAGTTCAAGCATGCTGTATTAGTCCATTCTTACAATGCTAATAAAGACATGCCTAAGACCAGGTAATTTATGAAGAAAAGAAGTTTAATTGATTCACATTTCCACAGGGCTGGGGAAGCCTCACGATCATGGCTGAAGGCAAATGAGACCACATCTTCCATGGCAGCAGGCAGGAGAGCTTGTGCAGGGGAGCTGCACAGTTTTTATGAGACTTGTTCACTATAACAAGAACAGCACAAGAAAGACACACTCCCATGCCCCCATGATTCAATTACCTCCTACCAGCTTCTTCCAATGACATGTGGAAATTATAGGAGCTACAATTCAAGATGAGATTTAGTTGGGGACACAACCAAACTATATCACATGCTTAAACTGAAACACAAATTTTAATTAATGAAACACATACAGTCCTTTTCCTTTTATTCAGAGATTTCTTGGGTTAAAGTTTATGTATTCAGTGTCAGCTAAAAGCTAATAAGAAGTTATTAGAAAACCTTAAAGTTGATAAACCAGAGTGTGTTCCAGTGTATGTGGATATGTGAATGTAAATGTGGGGTGGCATGTGTGTGTGGTACATATATGTGTGTGTTTTTATGTGTGTTTATGTGTATGTGTCTTATGTGTGTGTATATGTGTGTATATATTTATAGACACACAAAGATTTTTCTTTTTTTTTGAGATAGAGTTTTGCTCTTATGCCCAGGCTGGAGTCAAATGGCATAATCTCAGCTCACTGCAAGCTCCGCCTCCTGGGTTCAAGTGATTCTCCTGCCTCAGCCTCCTGAGTAGCTGGGATTACAGGAATGCACCACCACACCCTGCTAATTATGTATTTTTTCCCCATTTATTTATTTTATTGCATTTTAGGTTTTGGGGTACATGTGAAGAATATGCAAGATTGTTGCGTAGGTACACATGTGGCAGTGTGAATTGCTGCCTTCCTCCCCATCACTTACATATGGAATCTCTCCCCTTGCTATCTCTCCCCAGCTCCGCATCCCCCACTGTCCCTCCCCTATTTCCCCCCAACTGACCCCAGTGTGTAGTGCTCCCCTCCCTGTGTCCATGTGTTCTCATTGTTCAACACCCGCCTATGAGTGAGAACATGCGGTGTTTGATCTTCTGCTCTTCTGTCAGTTTGCTGAGAATGATGGTTTCCAGGTTCATCCATGTCCCTACAAAGGACACAAACTCATCGTTTTTGATGGCTGCATAATATTCCATGGTGTATATGTGCCACATTTTCCCTGTCCAGTCTATCATCGATGGGCATTTGGGTTGGTTCCAGGTCTTTGCTATTGTAAACAGTGCTGCAATGAACATTCGTGTGCACGTGTCCTTATAGTAGAACGATTTGTAATCCTTTGGATATATACCCAGTAATGGGATTGCTGGGTCAAATGGAATTTCTATTTCTAGGTCCTTGAGGAATTGCCACACCATCTTCCACAATGGTTGAACTAATTTACACTCCCACCAACAGTGCAAAAGTGTTCCTATTTATCCACATCCTCTCCAGCATCTGTTGTCTCCAGGTTTTTTAATGATCGCCATTCTAACTGGCGTGAGATGGTATGGTTTCTTCATGTTCAGGCTGGCCTTCAACTCCCGACCTCAGGTGATCCACCGGCCTCAGCCTCCCAAAGTGCCGGTATTTCTGATGTGAGCCACAGTGCCCAGCCATAAAGATGGGTTTATATATGAAAAGACTTATTGATCAAGTGGAGAAACTACAATATGAAAGCATTTATTTTGCTGACTAATTTGGCTATATAAATCAAATTCCTGGTTTTGCATCTTCCTTACTACTTATAGATTGGTCTAGCAAGATAAGTTACAGATAGTGTAACATAATGAAAATACCTGCAGTGTTCAGTTCTACCATCTTCTGCACTGTGAATTTTTGTTTAAAGGCTCCTTCAGCAGAAAAATAAGAGTAAGATTTCTAATTACTTCACTGCAAAAGAAATGTGCAATTTATTTATCCATTTACATATTTATTGTAAATGAACTTTTGAAGGATATAAAAATCTTTACATAATTGCTATCATTTCCATAAACATCTACATAGAACTTGGGTTGATTTATTACAAAGGAAGTTTGCTGATTTTTATGAACTGTGGCATCTAATTTTTAGATTTGAGGCAGTATTTTCTGATTTATGTTAGCGTTAATAACATTGACTCTGTGAAAATCACCATTCCCTCCTGGTTGGACACTACCCTTGGGAGGATAGGTCAGGGCTATCTAACAGCGGCATCCACAGCTGTTCATGCTGACGCGGGTATGAGTGTTATTTCTTTGACAGAGGTCACAGGGAAGCAGTAGAAGATAATTTTATGAGGCATCTGCTATATTTGTGGTTATACTCATTCTTCAAGATTGACCTACAAACTTTAGTTTCTGCAAGAAAATAACATTAAATCAAGATGCAGGAGCTTATAAATGGAAAGCTGTAACAAATGAACTTTCACGTGAATGCAATGCTATCTTCAATTGAAAAATCAATATAGTTAAAACCAATAACATGTTGGTTTCAAAGGAGGTTTAAACAGAGGTCAAAGTAGATATATTTAACTTGAAAGCTTTAAGGTATAATGTAAGGTTCCAGTTAGAGTACACTGTATGCAAGTATAAAACAGTAATGCTTAGGTTTATCTACAGAATATAGCTAGAATATTTTCTTTAATATTTTCATTTAGAGGAAACCACTGCAAGTAAAACATGATTGCAATAAACCATCCTGAACTGTCTAACTTTCAAGTTGTCAATGCCTAGTTTGACCAAAGTAAAATTTATTCTCAAAAATAATTTACAAGAAATAAATTTTAAAAGTCAAAGACTAGGTCTCTAGCGAATGATTTATTTTTTCTCCTGAAGCTTCTTCTTTGGGATAATGGGCATCTTCAACTAATACCAGAAGAATATTGGCTTTGAAGCTAGAACAGCATTCAAATGTTGCCTGTTACTTGTTTGTATGACATTGGGAAAGTTACATAAGTCTTTCAAGCCTCAGTTTCTTCATCTATTAAATAAATACTAAAATATAGTATTTATACACAAAATAATTCCATGAATATAAAATAATGAAAAGTACATAAAATTATCAAGAAAAGTATCTGTTAGGTTTAAAACAAAAAAGACATAAACTGTCTAAATTATCTAATTTTAAAGAGTATTCTTAGATTCAATATCTTACTTTTGATACTAGTGAACAAATGACCAATTTTGCTTGTTATTCAATATTTTTTCTTATTAAAACCCACTTATGGCTAGTGTTTCATTATTGGAACTCTAAGCATGTGGGAATTATTTCTATCCTGCTCAAGGTCATCATCAAGGTCTGATTTTTCAGATTCAAAAAATTGTAACCTCAGGCAGAAATGGGTTAATCAGTTACTCATTTTTTGCCCTCAGGAGAGAGTTTCTATTTGCCTATCATGTTCCAGGAACAACATTCTCTGATGCAGATATGATCATATATAGTAAATAGTCCCTGTCAACAGGTAACTGTAATCCAATAAGATACATTTATGTATAAACAATTCTACCTTATGAAAAATAATATAAATTTATATCATATGTGCATATTAAAAAAATATTTAACTCTGTCTGGAGACAGGTAGAGGACAGTGGGGACCATTTCACTAGGAAAGCTTCACCAAGAGACATTTGAGCGGTGTTTGAAAGGTAGAGAGGATTTTTCCTGGCATGAGATACAGCAAGGACAGAGGAAGAATATGCCTTAAGCAAAGGTTACTTCAGATTGTATCTAATATTTGGGAAACTATAATTTCCTCAGTGAAGGAGTATAAAGGTAAAAGAAATACACACAGGCCATGTACCCTTTGCATGGAAAACCTTAATTTAATCCTGAAACTAGTAAGAGACTTTAAAGTGTGTTACATACACTAGACATATGTATTTGTACAATAATCAAAGCTATTGTGCAAATTAGAGTAAAAGTGTAATCAGCATAATGTGAAAAAATAAAAAGATAAATACATCTTTACCCTTCACCTGTACAAAATAAAATCTTTGAACATTTCAGATTGAGAGATTAAACACTGAAAATATACTCAAATATTTTTATTAAAAATTGGCCTTTATTACTTTCTGTTTATGATAATTATACCTTCTTTTTATCCAAAAGAACATTATTTCCCTGAAGTTTATAAAGTATATTTGAAAATAAATCTGCTTAAATATTTCTTCCACATTAGAGAACACCACACACTTGCTTCTTATGTTCAGAGAGCAAGAAAGAAGCTTTATGACTGACTTTTCCACTCTTAAGAGACTTTCTAAGGAAACTAATAAGGCTTTGTAAACTGAGGAAAAAATACATTGAGAATGCTTCATAATTCTTTCAGAAATAAGATGAGTTTTTAATTGCTGGTAAATGGCAACATTTTTGTGTATGAAAATCAATTAAAATTAAGCATAACCTAGGTATTTCTCATTGATTCAAACAGTAAGTCAAATGGAGAGTTAACAAAATAACATTAGCTTTTCTATTAGTATCAAAGCTTTGAATTACAAATTGATGATCTAAGAGTCATAACTTAATTGAAATGGTGCCATTTATCACTGCACTGATATTTGGTTCTTTATTTCAAGATATTAAAATAACTGTACAGTGTTAAGAAATTTCCTCTGTTACATATTTGTAAACACCAATTTTGTGTTTCACAAATATCTCAACTTAAATACATAATAGCTAGATATTTGTAAGAGAAAGAAAATGCATTTTAAATAATAACCAGCAAGAATCACCGCAAGTTGGAAAGCAAAGGATTAGAAAGAAATGGGAGAAACAAGAATACTTTAAACAAATCAACAAAGAAAACCAAGCCTGTCACTTGACTTCTTGAAGGAAAATAAGAAAGAGGCAAAGTTTTCCTTTTCTTTCCCCATCCATTTATATAAAAAATATGATATGCTTGGTCTCTGAGAAATAAGTCATGGGGAGATGCATTAAATTCCAACCAATTACTGGATATGACTGCTCATTGCTTTGGTATGGTTTGTGAGATTTGCTCAGAGGGTAAATATTTTGACAGATATTTGGAAGAAATAGAGAGGTGGTAAATTGGTGGTAGTTTAAGTGGTGCTAAAAGTTAAAAATAATGTATAGTTAATGTCTGTGATTGATCTGCATTGGGAAACATTAATAAATTATAAAAATCTGGGACATTTGTCAAGTTATATATTTAAATGCATAGTAAGTACAGAGATATAAAGGGCCTATTTTCATTGTTTTTCAATTCAGAAGGCAGTGTTTGGGTATGCTTTGAATAATAAAAAATTTCAGTAGATAAATGCAAGAACAGTCATTTAAGACTTTAAATGTCATGGAAGTTGTTCTACTTAGTGAGTTTCTATGTGAAATTTAGTATCTGATTGTATTAATCTTAGGTAATACATTGTAAAGGTACTATTTGTCATTGACCTTGAGAAATGAAGTGTGATTTCTATTGGATTGTAGTTTCTTTTAATAATTTACTAAGATAAAATATTCTGTTTAACTACAACAAACCCTGTTGCAACAAATCATGATCAATAGTGTAGAAAGCCTGGTAGTCATAACCTAAGAGGGATCAATGTCCAGTCTTCTCTCCTCCTTTTGAGAAATTTGTATGCCCTGTCCTATATGTTATTTTAAGAAGTAATAATGATATTTTAATTTGGCCATGTATTGCATGTTATTTTTTCATTTTAAAATCCATTAAAATTATCACTACTTAATTATCTACTGGAAGATCTACATGTATTTTCTTTTTCTTAAGATTATTTTTTTGGAGCAGTTTGAGGCTCACAGCAGAGTTGAGAGTAAGGTACAGAGGTTTTACATATATCCCCTAGCCCCACTCCTGCACAGTGTCTCCCATTATCAACATATCTTGCAGAGTGGTGCATTTGTTATCACTGATGAACCTACAATGGGACATTTTCACCACTCAAAGTCCATAGTTTAAATTAGACTTCGTTATTGATGGTGAACATTCTGTGAGTTTGGAGAAAGGCATAATGATGTCGATAGTATCACACAGAGTATTTTTCACTGCCCTAAATATCCTTTTGCTCCATCTATTCATGCCTCTACTCACCCCTTAGCATCCACTCATTTTTGATTTATTTTTTACTGCGCCCATAGTTTTTCTTTTTCCAGAACACCATCTAGTTGGAAAAATACTGTATACAGAATTTTCAGATTAGCTTCTTTACTTTGCTATATTCCACTAAAAACACCTCCACGTCTTTTCAGGGTTTTGTGGCTCATTTTCTTTTAGCAATCAATAATATTCTGCTGTCTAAATGTGCTATCATTTATTTGTGTGCCTACTAAAGAACCTTTTACTTGCTTCCAAGTATCAGCAGTGATGAATAAAGCTGATATAAATATATGTGTGAAAATTTTTGTGTAGACGTAAGTTCTCAACTCCTTTGGTTAAATAGAAAAGAGAGTGATTGCTGGATTGCATTATAAGAGTGTGCCATTCTAAAAGGTGTGCAGTGGTATCTCATTTAAATTTGCAAATTCCTAATAATATAGTATTGAACATATTTCACATGATTACTTGCAATATGTATATATTTTTATGGGTGCCTATTCAAATATTTTCTTCATTTTAAATTATGTTTTTCTTGTTCTTTTTGTTGAGTTTTAAGAGTTTTTTCATATTTTACATAATAGTCCTTTATTAGATCTATCTTCTACAAATATTTTCTTGCAGTCTGTGTCTTTTCATTTCCTGATATTGTCTTTTTAAAGGTATAAGTTTAAGTTTAATAAAATATATTTATCAATTATTTCTTTCATAGAGCATGCCTTAGGTTAATATCTAAAATGTATCACCCATTCCCAAGTCACCCAGGTTTTCTCTTATTTTTTAGGAGTTTTATAGTTTTACATTTTACATTCACATCTATGTTCCATTATAAGTTAATTTTTGTAAAGGGTGTAAAATTTGTAGAGTCATTTTTTTTTTTTACATGTGAATGCTCAAGTCTTCTGGTATTGTTTGTTTTAAATACTAGTTTGTTCTGTTGTATTACCTTTGCTCCTTTTTCAGTTATCACCTGACTGTGTAGATCTCTTTCTGGCCTCTAAATTTTGTTCTGTTTGTCTATCCTTTTACTAGTACAATACTGTCTTGATTACTATAGCTTTGTTGTAAACCTTGAAGTTGGATAATCTTATCCATCAAAGTTTGTTTATCTCTTTCAATATTGTTTATTCTATTCTGGATCTTATACCTCTCTATATATATGCTTTAGAATCAGCTTATTGATATACCCAAAGTAACTTGCTAGGATTTTAATTGTGATTATGTTGTATTTATAGATCAATTTGGGAAGAAATGGCATCTTGGAAATATTGAGTCTTTATCTCCATGAACATGAAATCTCTCTTTCTTTCTTCTTTGATTTCTTTCATCGGATTTTGTAGTTTTCCCCATGTAGATCTTGTGCATATTTCGTAAAATTTGTTTCTAATTATTTCATTGTGGGAAGTATTAATGTATATGGTATGCTACTTTTAATTTCAAATTTTGCTTGTTCTTTGCTCATATATAGGAAAGTGATTGACTTTATATTTACCTTATTCTATCACCTTCCTATAATTACTTATTAATTCTAGGAATTTTTGTCAGTTATTTCACATTTTTTACATAATCATGTCATCAGCAAAAAACCAGAAAGTTTTACGTGTTTTGCCCAATAAATATAACCATTTACTTTTCTTGATTTATTTTTATTAGCTAGGACTTCTCATAAAGATGTTGAAAAGAAGTAGTGAGAGATCACTTTTTGTCCTTACATTTTATCTTAATGGGAAGTCACCCAGTTTCTAATCATCAAAGATTAGTTTTTTTTAGTTGTGTGTTGTTTTGTACATGTGTTCTATCAGACAGAGAAATTTTCCCTATATTAGCTGCTGAGAGATTTTATTATGAATGGTATCATGTATCAAATGATGTTTCTGATTCTATTGATATGATAATGTGATTTTTTTCTTCTTTAAGCTTTTAATGGGATGGATAACATCATTTGATTTTTGAATGTTGAACCAGTCTTGCACACTTGGTATAAATTCTACTTGGCTGTAGTGTATTGCTGAGGGTATGATGGACTATATTGTTTGCTGAGAGTGATGGCAAGGAAAACCAAGCCAGCCCCACAAGCAGAAAATTGCTCAGGGCATTCTAAAGTAGTAAACAGTATGTCTATATCATACACCAGTTAAAACTAGTTCTTTAAGCATCGGATATGTGACCCTGCCCCTGTGGCTCCCTCCTGGTTAAAATGCGACTGCTTTGATATACTTAAGAGGCCTGCCCCACTCCAAGCACTTTGAACTGTGCATTTTCCACAGGCCAAGAAATTGGCCAATGTTGGAGAGAAATAACAGAAACAACTGCTCCAGTACCAATTCTTTAAATTTCTTTACCTGAATTTTAATTTCACATGTAGGATGTGTATCAGTATTTTGATTTACCCAATATGCTGCTTTGCCTTATTTGTTTGTACTTCCAAATCCTCCAGTTCTTTTAGTTTCACTTTTTCCTATTTTCTCATATATAACTAAAACCTGAGCTGCGTTCCCTAGGCTCAGCACTCCCCAGAATGGAGGAAGACATCACAATTTGAATTTCCCCTATGAAATCTGTCTCAATAACTCCTGTTTGAACTCTAACTCCTTGTACATTAAGACTAGATCTCCCTGGAAGTAAAACCACTGTTCTGGGGAGTAAAGGGCCCCAAATTCCTGTTGATATTTTTTGCGGTGGCTTTCCCATAAAATACTTTTTGAGAGTTGCACAAATCTACTGCTGCACTTCCAGCTGTGGCAAGGAACAAGCACTGTATAGGGATGAGAGAATAGCTCATGCTGGATAGGCCCCAGTTTGCATCAGGGCTGGAGACAGGTCCCTCAACCCATTTCCTGAAATCAGATTTCCTTCATTGTCAAATCTTCAATGACATTTATTTGCCCAATGCCTTCCTTTTTTGCATCTGAGACATAACTAGGGCTCAGTACTCTTGTTTCAAAAAAAAGTAAAGGCCTTGTTTTTTGTCCTTTTCTTCATTCCTTTTTTGTATGATCTCTTTTCCCACAATTGAAACACACCCCAGGAAAAAATGCATATCCTTTATTTATTTTGAGTCCAGCCATAGCTTGTGCCAACAAAGTAGCTTTATGCAAACTTCCCCCTATTCCATCATACACCTTAATGTAATTCACCAAGTGAGCTTTCCCTTTAAGTAGCCATAAAGCAGCCTGGCATTCAGAATTAGCACTGTCGAACACTAGTAAGGGTAATACAATATGCTGAGCCTGTGTCTGATATGGCCTTTCTTACGACTTCCTGCAATTGAGCTATACAGTAGGCATATGACTCTTTCAGCCCTTGCTTAACAGCTCTGGAAGAAGGATTTTTTTTCACTTCCTGATGTAATTTTCTCCCAAGATTTTAAACATATCTTTCTAATCTGCTCTATGACTAGGTCAGCCATAGTGGCCAGTGCATGTAAAGGAGCCCATACACCAGTTCCTGAGAGCTGTTCTATGGCAATATTAATCAGAGGTTGAATATTAGCATTTACATTAGCTTGAATATTAGCCTCATCAGTCCGCCATGTCTTACATTGTAAAAATTGAGAGGGAGATAAAAAAGTTCGGGTTAAAGTATCCTAGTCTATAGGAATTAACCAGACGACAACTAGAAATTGTCATGCTGCTACATCTGCCTCTTTTCTTCCTTGTTGAATTCCTACTTGAATGGAACCTGTTACCGTAGTACTAGGAGTACATACAGTAGCAGAAGCAGAGGTAGAAATATTGGGAGCGTCTGGCCATCCCACGGCAAGATACTGATGGGCACACCTTGTCCTAATTTGACTTTTCATCTTTTTTCTCCATAATTTCTCTGTATATTTCATCATACACCCCTTCCTCTCCTGAATCTTATTCCTCATTGTCTGTCTGAAATGGCTCTAAGACAGAACACATTAAAGTCCAAACAGACCACCATAAATAAGCCTCATGTTTGCTTGATCTTTGTCCCATTGTTAGCCTGATACTTCCGAGCTCCCCCAGCTTACCCTGGGAGATTTTTTTCAAGAGTTCTTGGGATACTTCCGGGATCCCCCTAACTTACCTGGGAAATTCTTTCAAAAGAGTTCCTGTGACAATTATAGGCTCCCCCTAACTCACCTGGGAGATTCTTTCAAGAGTTCTGGGGATACTTCTGAGATCCCCCAACTTACCCTGGGAGATTTTTTCGAGAGTACTGGGGTTACCTTCAGCTTAGCTTCTCCTTTCTCTGTCACTCAGGTGACCCTTCATCCTGGGTTTGAGCCCTATGTTGGGTAACACTTACTGAGACCAGCTTGGTCATAGAGACCCCCACCCAGGCGGCGCTGAAGGAATTAAGAAACAGACACACAGATAGAACAGCAAAGTGGGACTATCAGTGGTCCAACAACCTTGTGAGCTGAGAGCCTCAGGGGGCTGACAGTATTTATGAGAATAAATACTGACCCACATATTTATCCTCTCTGAACAGTTGATTATTATTAACAAACAGGTGTTCTGTGTTTTCTCAAAGAACAAAAGTAAACTAGGCAGGCAGCTGGTGCCTCCTTACCACTGATCAAAGACAAACTAGAAAGTATTCTCCATGAGGGAGCCATGGGGGCAGGGTCACATATCCCATGCTTAAAGAACTAGTTTTAACTGATGTATGAGATACACATATTGCTTGCTACTTTAGAACACCCTAAGCAGTTTTCTGTTTGGTGGGGCTGGCTCAGTTTTCCTTGCCATCACTCTCAGCAAACAATATAGTCCATCATACACTCAACAGTGTATACTTATTTTTATACATTGTTAAATTGCTTTTCATAATTTATTTTGTTGAGGAGTTTGAATCTATGTTCTTGAGCAGTAATATTGATTCATAGTTTACTTTCCTTGTAATGTCCTTTTTTTAAATATATATATTAAGATAATACTGGCCTTATAGAATGAATTAGAAAGTCTTCTCATTGCTTCTGTCTTCTGGAATAAATTGTAGGTAACTGATATGATTTATTCCTTAAATACTTACAATTCACTACTGAACTCATGTAGATGGTGTTTTCTCTTACAGAAAGTTAAAAGCTATTGATTAAATATCTTTAATAGAGATAGACCTATTGCAATTTTTTTTATTCTTGTGAAAGGTTTGAAAAATTATATTTTTTCAAGGTATTGTTCTACTTTATCTTGGTTATCAAATCTGTGGACATAGAGTTTTATAAATAAGATTTCTTTATTATTCCTTTAGTATCATTTTACGTCAGTAATGTTGCCTCTTTGATTTCTGATATTAGTAATTTTTCTCTCTCTCTCCCTTTTTTTCTTTCTCCTGTTCTCTCTCCCTCCTGAACTATTTTTCTTTATAACAGCTTTATTGAGGTATAATTGACATACAAAAGAACTGTATATTTGATATTCACAATTTGCTGAGGTTAGACCTATGGATACACCAGTGATCTGCCACTACAATCAAGGTAACAAACTTATTCATCTTGTCCAAAATTTTCCTTGTGTGCTTCTTAAAAATACTTTTCTAGTAACAATGCTTAGCATGAGAGGTACCCTTTTATCAAAATTTGAAGTGCACAAATACATGTTAACTAAGAGATATCTGAACTCCTATGTGTATTGCGACATTGTTCACAATAGCCAAAATATGAACAAACCACAATGTCCATTGATAGATCAAAGGGTAAAGAATTTGTGTTTTTATATATATATATATATATATATATGTATATATCTCACATACACACACAATGTATATGTATGTATATATAATTTCCTTCTTAAAAAAGAAGGAAATCCTACCATTTTTGACAACATAAATAAACCTGGAGGATACTATGCTATATGAAATTAGCCAGTCTCAGACAGACAAATGCTTTATGATTCCACTTATAGAAGGTATCTGAAATAGTCAACTCTCAGAAATAGAGAACAGAATGGTGATTTTCAGGGGCTGGAAGGAAGGAGAAATAAGGAGTTATTGTTCTATGTGTCTTCTTTCTTTTTTTTTCTTAGTATATACTGGCAAGAGGTTTATCCATTTTTATTGACATGATCACTTTTTTATTCATGTTATATGTATTCATTTTGCCTACTCCGTTATAGAAATATAGGTAAATGAAATTATATTGGATGTATTTTTTGTTTCCAACTACTTTAACTTAGCATAATGCTTTTGAGATGAACCATGGTTTTGCATGCAACAGTAGTATATTACTCTTCTTTGCTGAGTGGTAAATTATTGTATCAAGATATTGTACTTTTTATCTGTGATCCTGTGGGTGCTTTTTGACTTATCTTTTGGTTTTGGCAATTTTGATTATGGTTGCTATAACCATTCTGTTAGAAGTCTTTCTGTGAATATGTATTTCCTTTTCTTGTGTAAATTCCCAGCTATGGAATTGCTAGGTCACAATATAAATATGTAAGTTTAAATGAATCACCAAACAGTTTTCTTAAGTGATAGTATCATTTTGCATTCTGACCAGCAGGGTACCAATGATCTAGGTTACTACATAACAATACTTACATTTAATTTGTTAGTTTTCAAAAATTTCAACCATTCTGGTAGGTGTGAAATAGTTACTATCTTACATTGCTCCATAGCCCTTCCAAAATCTTTGAACCCCCCTCCTCACACATGCCCAGCAAAAGACTTAACTCTTAAGGGTATATGTGAGAAAGGAGGTTCAAAGCTTTAAGGAGGACAATGGAGCAATATTAATCATTCAAAGAGAGTTTCCTCTATAAATATGCAAACCTACCTACACTTGCACACATTCCCTTTTATTCTCCCATCACAATGGAAAGATGATACTCTTCCTAATTTTACCACCTATTTTACCACCATGATTTCATTGTGTGCATATTGTCCATAATCAGCTTCCTTAATAAAAAGTTCATGCTATTGATTTCACTGTCTTATTTTTATACAGATAATATTAGTCTCTTTATCAGTATTTAACAAAGCTCAAATATCTTAAATTAAAAGCTAGTACAATTAGCACAATATCTACCCCCAAATATTTACCACACGCTCTTGAAAGCTAAACATTTTTTTCAACAAACATATCTTTATACTTAAATATCTCATTATACCATTCAATCTACTATTGCTCCTACTTCTTCACAGACACCGTATTTTTGCTAATGTCACCTGTGACTTCTGATGTGGCTAAGTACAGTTCCAGTTCAAGACTTTTAACTTTCTTGTTTTCTCATCAGTGTTTGACAAACTCAATTTCATCACCTTTACTGAAGATTTCCCTATCTTGGTTGCTCTTAACAAATATCTCATGATCTTCGTTTCTTTTTACTTTTCAGTATATTCATTCATAGTTTTTTTTCTGTAGATGGTTACACATGCCCTTTAAATTATTCTTTTCTGTGCATGCTACACTACTATTTCTATGTTAGCACTATTTTCTCAACTGTTCAATCCTAAAACCTGGGACATATCATTGATTTCCAATTATTCATGACTTTCTAACTTCACACTGTCATCAATTCAATTGTAATAGATTGACTTTTAAAATCTCTGTTTATGCTTCACGATTCATCAATCCATTTATAATCTGCCATTTGACCATGCTCAGTGTATTTCCTATATATTTTGAAAACATCCACTGCTTTCTATACTCATGCTAACACTTCATTCCTTCCTCAATTACAACTTAATTAGAGTATATCTCTCTACACCTTATATTGCTACCCTACAATGTTTTATCTATTCTATAATGACAGTCATCTTTAAAAATCACAAAGCAGAATGTCTCACACCTATGTAGAAAATGCTTTAATGGCTTTTCATTGTTCTTGCCATACATCATTCTCACAATCTGGTGCATGTGAGAAGTCTAGTCATCTCTAGACTTCTTCCTCACCTATATCTATGTAACTGAATTTACTTCATCAAAACAATACCTCTGACTTTATAGAATGTGCTCTAAAATATGAGCCTTCACATGATTTCCTTTGAAGGAGATTTTCTTTTACCCATCCTTATATATTAAATTCACCAGGCAACTTCTGGTCATCCTTTTGATCTCAGCTTAACAGTTAGTTTTCATATTAATTTTCCATATTTCCATGTTAGCTTTGCTCTTAAATACTGAATTTCTTCAGCAAACCATAAAATCCATGAGGGCATAAACTGTGTCTGTTTCCTTTCCTGATGAATTTGTAGCATCTAGATGAATATCAGATAAAGAATGGGCACTCACATATCACATATTGCAATGATCAGTAAATCACCATGTTTAAGTAGTCATATACTATAACTATATTGCATATAGATGACTATTGTCTGCAAAGATGTAGAACTGATTAATCCTGCACAAGCATGACTTGTACAAGAGAGGTTCAGTTATCATTCTTAGACTGGGAACCTAATTTAGCAATTTACTAATTTAAAATCAGCAGTCTATCGTGTTGCAAAGTTTTAGAGCACTGATTACAAAACAGAAAAAGTATATTTAATAGATGTTTAAAATGTCTCTCATTAGGTAAGGAATGTATAAAACAAAATTGAATTTGATTGACTTCTAAATCTCTTTCTTTTTCACAATTTCCCAAATATAGTGAGCATAATATTTCACTACAGTGTACATCATATTAACAATCTGATTTACAGAAATATTACTTCCTTAGAGATTTATATCAACATCCAGGCTAGTTAGTCATTGAAGAGATGAAATTAAATTCCACTAAATAGAAAGAGTCATCTACTGAAACGTTCAATTAGAAAGCGAGCAGTAAATAATATATCACTAAGCTGGAGATTTTTGTTGCTCCCTTAGAAGTTGAATATTATATTATTCTGTGCAATAAATATGAATAAGAATAAATTGCATTAATTAATTTTATATTTTCTAGATGTAAAATATTTTTTTCTCACAAAAAAGATATAGAAAATAAAACAATGAGAAAATACATAAGAAAGGAAAATCTAGATGTTCAACATACCACAAATAAGATTTCTAGAGAGAGAGATAAACAAAAAAAATAAACATAAGGTATCATCAAATTAATATGGAGGAAAATACCCCTAAACTCTAAGAATATTATCATGTACTTAAAAAGAATTTATAAAAGCTTCAGATTAAAAAAGATTCTTTACAATGGAACAAGTTTTATGTTAACATCTTACTACTTATGAGCAATGGCAAATGAATGTCATTAAAATTCTGCAGAAAAGTCTTTAATCTTGAATTCTAAAAGGAGACAAGCTTCAGCTGTGCACATATTCTGGTTTACCTTTATTGAACTCTTTCTGAGGCAATCACTTGAAAATATACTCCAGCAAGATGAGGATGAAATCAAGAAAAAAAGAAGACTTGAAATATGTAAAATGATGTGATATGCCATGCTACACTGAAAAACAAAAACAAAAACCTGCAGGATGAGACTTATGGAGGGTTCTAAGAAAACAATTTGTCTATAGCAGAACAAAATCAGGGGAATCAAAGAACAGTGTCTTAAATCAGTACTTCCCACATTTCATTGTATGAAGGATTCTCTTGGAAATTTGTAAATGTTGACTTGATTCAGTAGGACTGCAGTGAAGCCAAAGATTCTGCTTTTCTAACAAGCTCCTAGTTGGTGTTGATGCTGTTTCTCTGTGGGCCATACTATAAGTAGCAAAGTTTGCCACTGAGCAATAAATTCAGTCAGTTTAAATATAAATTGGATTAAGTAGCTCATCCCACTAAAATCTGTCACATGCTGCACTTCATTGTCTTTAGAGTTAAATCTGTGTTTCTTTCCTTGGCTCTCAAGGCTCTGCGTTACAGTGACTTTATTCAAACCTCAGCCCTTGTCACACTAAGCTTTACTGATTATGCTTAAATCATACTGGCACAGTTTCAAGTATATTCTGACCTCAGGGTGTTTACCTTTGCTGTTTTCACTCCTCTTTCTTCTTCTAATACTTATGGAAAAATTTAAATCTTACTTCTGAAAAGTTCTAACTGACAAACCTGTTACTCTTTTCTACAGCTCTATGTTCAGTTCTACAACAGTACTTAATACAAAGTTATGCTAAACATTCTTATCTAATAATTATATTTATGTGTTACTTACAACTATCCACAGCTCTCCTAAAATACTAGATACTTGTTAAGCACTGAATTAACACTTAAAAAAGGATTGTGGTGGCACTATGTTGAGTAATAATATGGAAATCATTTAAGTTATGTGAGAGGCTATACTAAGAATAAACATAATGTGGTAGCATGCAGTGGAAGAGGAAGAAAGAATAAATTATCATCAAAGTTGTCTTTTCAACTTCCTTGAGACAGTGCATTACTTCTTTCATTTTTTTATCTTTAATTTAAAATTCTTTATTTCTAACTTATTTTTATTTTTTTTGCCATTTATGCTATTACCTCTAGGAGGTCAAAATAACTGTGGCTGTCATTCAAGTCCAAAACAGGACCCTATAATATAAAATAATCCCCATTGGTTAGCAATGTGTTTAGCGCAAAGCATCAGTCCATCTTACCCTCAAACTAAGGGTAGAATAGGCAACAGAAAAACGGTATGCATAGTATTTATTGTACTGCTGTGGACTATGAACCTAATTTGTAAAGGTAAGTTATCATGGAGCTATGAATATGGCAACAGCAGAAGCTATAATAGTTTACCTATTCAGTGTGTCATAATGTAACACATCATCAAATAAAAAGAGATCGGCTGTATTTCAATAATAATACCATATTAGATAAAAACATTAAATATATATAACATCATGCATATTAAGTAGATATAAGTATGTTTAATATATCCAGATGCTAGAATTATATAGAAATACTGAAATATTTCTCTACATTGTGAACCAAACTAAAATTTTATTGTTGTCCTGCAAGTTCTTCCCAAATTTTTTTTTTCAGTGTTTGCCCACTGAGTTGCAACTTTCCCAATTTGTCCTACAGATTCTTACATCAGCCTGGAGATCACTGACTTACTTTCTATAGCTATTGGTGTAAATATTCAAAGAAATTGCCTGCGCATTAAGTTTAAATTATCTGTCGTTATTATGCAAAAATAATGAGGCTTTGAGCAAATCATGTAATTAAGAACAGCTTTCACATCAGTATCATATTTTCTCCTCTGTTTACTGCTAAATTTGCAATTTACCTAAACAGGAAAGAAAAAGATAACAGTAAGACAAGAATTGAGTGAACATGTGTAGTGTCAATTGTGTGACTTATGAATATTAAAATGAGAAATTTAAAAATACCTATTATGAATTTACTATGTGTACTGTAGATAAATGTAATGTCAAACATGCAGCCAATTGTCTGCAAGAAGAGATGTACAGTAAGTAAAGTGTCATTAATAGTTTTCTAATGGGATATCTTGATAATGAATCCTAGCCAAAAATTAAAGATTATTTTTAAGGGTAAAATATAAGCCAGTTTTTAGAAGGAACTTATAAATTCATAGGGGAATTCAGTTGAATACAGTATTGACCTTATGTTTTTTATGTAATTTGTTACTGATACTTTTATTCTTTTTTTTTTTTTGTCATGTCATGTTATGTCATGTTTTTATTTTCATGGGCTTTTGGGGAACATGTGGTGTTTGGTTATCTTTAGCAGTGTTTTCAGAGATTTTGGTGCACCTATCACCCAAGCAGTGTACACTGTGTCCAGTGCATAGATTTTTCTCTCTCACACCCCACTCACCGTTCCCACTGAGTGTCTAAAATCCATTATATCATTCTTGTATCTTTGTGTCTTCATAGTTTAGCTCCCACATATGAGAGAGAATATTCGATGTTTGGTTTTCCTTTCCTGAGTTACTTCACTTAGAATGTTTCTCAGAGTTCTGAATTTTGACTCATTGCTAGCTGCTTCTAAATGTCACTTCTGCATCTGTAAATTCACTATGTTTTTATTATATGCTTATGTCTAACACTTTTTCTATAAAGCACTGAAAAAAGTATAAAATTTGGAATGAAAGAATTGAGTTTGATGATAACTTTCCCTCTTTCTTCCCTTAGACTTCAAATAGCATCATGGAACTTTTTCCTTTACCATCAGCTATTCACATACTCCAATCTGGCTTAATCACTTGCCATATTTATCTATTCATAAAATTTTCATCCACTTAACTATGCTTTTATTTTTCTCATTTTTATTTATGTTTCCATGCCTTTAATCTTTCTTCTTTCCTTAAAATATTTTTGTAAAGTTAAATTCATTAAGAGTTATTGAGATGCAGATCGAATTGGCAATGATAAGTTGGTAAGAGGAAAAACATCATATGAGGCTACTTTGGATTTTATAGACATTCCATGAAACAGAAGGGGTTTCTCACTTACCTCCTGTTCTAGTCTTTAGCAGGAGCAACTTAGACAATGGCAACATTTTAACCTCAAAAAAGATAATCCATTGACAGGCAAAAGGCCAAAGACATTACCTTTCTTTGCAATTTGTGTTATGAGAAAATGATGGAGAGTTACTTTGAGAGTAGAATAACAGAAATAAATATTCTCCTTCTAGGGATATGAGAACATCTCAGGTCATTCTGAGGATTTTTGCCGTGATTTAACTTGTTGTATGGTACAGGAAATTTTATCAAATGCATTTTTATTATTTATTTAGTCATGTTTCTGTTGTTCATGATAACGTCCTCAAAGGCAGACTTATCCCAAGATAAAAGATTGATCCAAAATCCAATGTAATAGAACTGAGAACTTATATTTTATAGTTTACTGTATATTTATGTGTCCCTTAGATGAGCCCCTCAAACATGGCTCATCCAGTGTGGCCATGCAGTAGGATGGAATATAAATCTGGTCAAAGCAAACCACATTGAACTCAACGGGTACTTCCATATGGGACTTTCTGACTACTGCACTTGCTTTTGTTATACTCTGTTACATTTCATATAATATAGGCAATGTGGTAGAAACCTATAGAATCCGTGCTATCTAAAGTTAAGTTGAGAACATTAGTAGTTCATAGAAATTATACTGATCCTTTGATCTGCTCATGTTTTCCCTTGTATTTTTTTTCTTCTAAATGACAATGTGGTAAGAGTGATTAACTTCACAGTGTCTACTTTCAACATTTCATAAATTGCAAATGTTTATACAATAGATTAAAACAAGAATGATGTAATTAATGACATTTTGATTTAAACTCCCAATTTATATTTTATATAATGTATTTGCATTAAAGTGATATTTGTTAGGGACATTTGTTAATGTGTTTCAAAATAAAGAACACTCTATTAAGTTATTTTAAAATAGTAACACTGTATTTGATCAAGAATGAAAAATGTTTATTATAGATGTGCACATAGTATATTAATAAATTTTATGTAACAAGCATATTACTTACATATTTGATTACCACATAAAATAATAAACATATAATTAGTTGGTTTATTTCACTTTTTATCATTTTTAACAAATGGTGGAATATTTTTATTGTTTTTAAGAAAATTAATAATAATAAAAACCCGATATAATTAAGAAGTAATAGAAAATTTGTTATGTTTCCAAGATGACTGAGGTTCTAAATTTAATTTTTTATCTTGTCTAAAAATGAATGCTGGGGAAGATACATTTTGACAACATTGATGTAACAAAGTCTTTGAAAAGACAGAATTTAAAAAAGAAGTAAATGTAAACAGTTAAAGTTAATAAATCCAGATTATTATTGAAAAAAATTATAATCCTTAGCATTTAAATCATCTACAATATAATTAAGGTTATTAAGATAACTACACCCAGTCCTGATGAAGGAGGCAACCCAGTTTGTATCTCTGCGGTTGTTCAGGTCTGAATTGTGCTGATCTTTTAATGAGACTTTAGTACTTCATGATATTCCTCACATGGCCTTAATTATTATCTAATATTTCTGTACCCAGGAGAAGGAATAGCTAGGAGAATGAGAATCAGAAATCAGAACACAACTGTACCTCTCGAACTAATTATTCAGGTTTTTTTAGGCATTAATAGATTGTTGGATCTGAAGTCTTTACAAAAAAATAAGCTAATAGATTTAATAATAGGGCAGTACATTTTACTTGAACATGAGTAGAATTGTTACATTTATGTCCCTATTGTCTATTTATGCCCCTATGCATAATTATACATATTTCTGAATATGTATTATAGAAACAAAGATAGCTTTTATTTTCAAGAATATTATAAGCTATTTAGGTAAATAAGACCTTCTCTGAATAAACTACATAAAAATTTGAGTCCCCTGATGACAAGGATGGAAAAAGTATGTTACTTAGCAAATTTGTTATTACTAAGGAAATCCAAGATAGAAAATACAATTTTATACATTTACAAATGAGTACAAAAATACAGTTGGAATGAATTTTTATTTCTTCACTGCTGCTCATTATGTTAGTGAGGTTCTTGGTGAAAAGAAGCAACTATCTATTCGGCAGGCCAAAGATTAATTAGTGTGGTTTAAAACAGTTGTAAAAGATAATATGTGTCATGCAACTCCTCTCTCAGGAATGAAGGAATTATTCTCCCCACATGCTTGAAATGCTGCATAGGCATAGGGAAGGACTTCATGACTAAAACACAAAAACAATGGCAACAAAAGCTAAAATAGACAAATGGGATCTAATTAAACTCCAGAGCTTCCGCACAGCAAAAGAAACAATCATTGGAGTGAACTGGCAACCAACAGAATGGGAAAAATTTTTTGCAAGCTACCCATCTGACAAAGGGCTAATATCCATAATCTACAAAGAACTAAAACAAATTTACAAGAAAAAAACAACCCCATCAAAAAGTGGGCAAAGGATATGAACAGACATTTCTCAAAAGAAGACAGTTATATGGCCAACAAACATCTGAAAAAGTGCTCATCATCACTGGTCATTAGAGAAATGCAAATCAAAACCACATTGAGATACCATCTCACTCCAGTTAGAATGGTGATCATTAAAAAATCTAGAGACAACAGATGCTGGAGAGGATGTGGAGAAATAGAAATGCTTGTACACTGTTGGTGGGAGTGTAAATTAGTTCAACCATCGTGGAAGCCAGTGTGGTGATTCCTCAAGGATCTAGAAACAGAAATATCGTTTGACCCTGCAATCCCATTACTGGGTATATTCCCAAAGGATTATAAATCATTCATTATAAAGACACATGCATACGTATGTTCACTGCAGCACTGTTTACAATAGCAAAAACTTGGATCCAACCCAAATGCGCATTAATGATAAAATGGATCAAGAAAATGTGGCAGATATACACCATGGAATACTATGCATCCATAAAAAAGGATGAGTTCATGTCCTTTTCACGGACATAGATGAAGCTGAAAACCATCATTATCAGCAAACTGACACAAGAACAGAAAACCAAACACCACATGTTCTCACTCATAAGTAGGTGTTGAACAATAAAAACACAAGGGCACAGGGAGGGGAACATCACACACTGGGGTCTGTTGGGGTGTGGGGGGTGCTAGGGGAGGGATAGCAGGGGGTAGGGAGATTGGGGAGGGATAACATTAGGAGAAAATACCTAATGTAGGTGACAGGGGGATGGAGGCAGCAAACCACAGTGGCTTGTTTATGCCTATGTAACAATCCTGCCTGATCTGCATATGTACCCCAGAAGAAAGAAAGAAATGCTGCATAGGCAGAGAGCACTTTGCTGTCAACCCTCTGGTAGAATTATCTGAGATTAAGTCCCATACTCAGAGGAGCATATTCCAGTTAGTCCACATAGACAGCAACATGGTCTAGCCACTTTACTCCAATTGTACAACTATGATGAAAACTTAGCCAAAAAATATCTGCCAAGGCCAATGTCAAGAAAGCTATTTCCTAGGTTTCTTTTTATGATTTTTATAGTTTAAGTTCTTACATTTAAATCTTTAATTCATCTTGAGTTAATTTTTGTAATTAACATTTAAATCTTTAATTTATCTTTGTAAATGGTGAGAAGTAAGGATCTCATTTCATTATTCTGCATATAGCTACCCAGTTTTCCCAGAAATGTTTATTGAATGGGGAGTCCTTTCCTCATTGTTTGTCTTGGTTGGCCTTGTTAGGTGAATGGCTTTACTTCTGAGTTTTCTATTCTGTTCCAACAGTCTAAATGTCTGCTTTTAAACCAGTACCAGGCAGTTTTGGTTACTGTGGCCTTGTAATATAGCTTGAAGTCCAGTAGTTTGATGCTTTTGGTTTTCTTCTTTTTTGTTTAGGATTGCTGTGGCTATGTGGGCTCTTTTTTGGTTCCATATGAGTTTTAAAAGAGTTTTTTTTTTTCTAATTCTATGAAAAGTGACGTTGATTATTCGACAAGAATAGGGTTGAATCTGTAAACTGCTTTTTGCAATATGGCCATTTTAATGATATTGAGTCTTCCAATACAGAAGCATGGAATGCTTTTCCTTTTGTGTGTCATCTCTGATTTCTTTTAGCAGCATTTTGTAGTTCTTATAGAGAACTTTGGTAGACCACCTTGGTTAGATGTATTCTTAGGTATTTCATTTTTTATGTGTGTGTGTGTGTGGCTATTGTAAATAGGATTGTTTCTTCTTCTGTTGTCTTCATTCCAGAACGGTACTCACCAGATGTCAGCCTGAGCTCTCCTTTATGAGGTGTCTCTTTGGATATACACGGTTGGGAAGCTGCTTGAGGAGACAGTCTGTCCCTTATAGGAGCTCAAGTGCTGAGCTGGGAGCTCTGTTGTTATGTTCAGAGCTGCTGGGCAGGTACATTTAAGTCTTCTGTGGTGGAATTCATAACCACCTTTTTTCCCAGGTACTCTGTCCTGGGAAGGTGGGGCTTCATTTACAAGTTCCTGACATGCTGTTGCCTTTTTTCAAAGGTGACCTGCCCAGCAAGGAGGTAGTCCAGTCACAGTTTGCCAGCAGAGGCATTGCTGCCCTGTCATTAGCTCTGCCCAGCTACAGTGTGAACTTCCTTGCAGTTTTGTTTACAGAGGTACAGTTAGAACTGCCTAGGTAATGGCAGTCTGCCTCAGTAGTGGCAGACTGCCTCAGTAATGGTGGACTGCCTCAGTAAAGGCAGACTGCCTCGACAATGGTGGACTGCCTCGGTAATGGCAGACTGCCTCAGTAATACTACCTCCATAGTGGTGGATTGCCTCAGTAATGGCAGACTGCCTCAGTAGTGATCCACTGCCTTGGTAATGGCTGATGCCCTTCCCCCCACTGAGCTGGACCATCGTAGGTCCAGCTGCTCTTGCTGTGAAAGCGTTCCAGATTGCTGGTCTTTGTGGGCATGGAATCTGCTGAGCCAGATAAGCTGGCTCCCTCTTCAGCCCCCTTTTGTTCAGTTGAATGGACAGCTCTGTCTTCTAGGCATTCCAGGTGCCAGTTGAAATGGCCACCCAGATTTGTGTGAGTTTTTGTGCGGAGACCCACGGCACCAGCTGAAACAGCTGTGCTGGAAACTTGTGGCACTTTTCAGCCCAGGAATCTCCTGGTCTGTGGGTAACACAAACTTGTTTGGAAATTCAGTGATCACTCACCCTCTGCATTGTTCTCTCTGGGAACTGCACTCCAGAGCTGTTCCTATTCGGCCATCTTGGATCCTTCTCCAAATATGCATGACTTTCCAATAAACTCCAAATAAAGTAATCTTTATTTTTTTACATTTTCACATTTATTAACTTAGGTTTTAAAATTGTCCACTTGAAATATTTATGATTTAAGTTTCTTAAACACAGAACCTATATTCATTTATGTTTGCTACATATTTCCATGATATCAAAAGCATGTTGTTATGTATTCATGAGAGATTCCAAATCATATTATTATATTTAGGATGTCAGACAATTTGTAAGAACCTAACTATATTTTTACAGTAAAACATATTGAACCATAAAATTACTCATAATTATACATGAGTTGGTTTACATTTTTTAATAATCAGAAAAATATATTTTATGTTGTTTTATAATAATCTTACAGTATACATTCTCTAGTAATTTAGAAAATAACTAAAATGAGTGATTACAGTAAATATGAGCAAAAATTATCTTAGAAATAGTAAGGAAGGCTGGGTGTGGTGGCTCACGCCTGTAATCCCAGCATTTTGGGAAGTCAAGGCAGGCGGATCATCTGAGATCAGGAGTTTGAGACTAGCCTGACCAACATGGTGAAACCACATCACTACTAAAAATACAAAACTGGCCAGGCATGGCAGCGCATGCCTGTAATCCCAGATACTCGGGGGGTGAGGCAGGGCAATCACTTGAACCCAGGAAGCCAAGGTTGCAGTGAGACTGTATTCCAGCCTGGGCAACAAGCACAAACCTCCATCTCAAAAAAAAAGAAAAAAAAAGTAAAGAAAATGAACCTAAACTCATTATTTATCTAACTAAAAATTTGAATTGTTAATACATTGTATGTTTTTAAATCTATGCATTAATTTTATTTTAGACAATTTTATACAGTTGGATGAATCACATTAATATTGTTGTGTGGTTTTCTTCCTAAAGGTTTTTACATGACAAAATTTCTTATATTATCTCATTTTATCTTTACAATAATTATACTACTTAGGTGAAATATTTTCTCAAGATGTAGAGAAACTCTGGCCCTTCAATTGTCCAAAGTCACCTTGGTACTTATTAACTAAAGTGTGTATTAAACCTGATATTAATGACTTCTAGTCCCATGATTTTTCTGCTATATTACAATCATTACCATTATTGACATTTCTTAGAAAAGCATACTAATTAAAATCTCAAATATAATAGTCAATGTCATCTTAAGAAGCAGGATTATAACAATATATTTCACACAGTTCTTTGTATTTAAACCTGCCTCATAACTTAAAATTGGAAATGGCATACAGAGTGCCATCTAGACTAAATTAAAACATTCCACTGTGAAAATATCAAGACATTAACTATTTAATCAAATAATTTCCAGTTATATATATTTTAATCTAGAAAGTATTAGCATTTCATGAGATGTCAAAATCAGGATGAAGATACAGCCACTCTTCCCTCAATTTTGTGTTTAATCAATGAGGCTATTAATAATGATGCACTTTAACTTAATTAATTGCAGTTAGTTTATGAGTAAAAAGAGCACTATAAAAATTTGTAAGTATTTTGTCCAGAATTGTGTAATCAATGAATAATATAAGCTTTCTTATATTAGCTTCATTAATCTTTACTAATTTATAAATAAATTATAATATATGTATAACAAAAATATTTTGAAAATTTATAAATTACATATGTATATTCATCTGTGCATATATATGTGTGCATATATGTAAAACTTGCTTTTAAATGATTAATATGTAATAAATACCCCATTAGTTGCCAAATTTGTGAAAGACACATAATAACAATGTGAGGTAGTTGAAATTTCTTTTAGGAATACAAGTCTATAATTTTTATTATTCTTTAAGGAAGATAAATGGCATTGGTAATTTATTACTGGTAAAATACAGAGCTTTGCATAATGTGGGGATTTGATAAATGGGGAAAAAACACTAAGGAAAAAATACTATTTCCTTCTATAAAATATATCATTTGTTGTTTTAATAATTTACCCTCTGGAATATACATAAGCATTTCTTATTATAACATTTTTTCTTTCAGATTTCTCTTTACCATTTTACATTACATATATTTACAATTATTGTGTCATCTTGCCCACCCCCTGCTATTCCTCCCCAAGCCTCACACCCCAAGGCCATGGTGTGTGATGTTCCCCTCCCTGTGTCCATGTGCTCTCATTGTTCAGCACTCACTTATCAGTGAGAACATGTAATGTTTGGTTTTCTGTTCTTGTGTCAGTTTGCTACAAATGATGGTTTCCAGTTTCATCCATGTCCCTGCAAACAACATGAACTCATCATTTTTTATAGCTGCACAGTATTTCATGGTGTATATGTGCCACATTTTCTTGATCCAGTCTATCACTGATGGCATTTGGGTTGGTTTCAAGTCTTTGCTATTGTGAACAGTACTGCAATATACATACATGTGCATGGGTCTTTATAATAGAATGATTTATAATCCTTTGGGTATATATCCAGTAATGGGTCAAATATTTATATTTTTAAATGTAAAATTTATCTCCCCAGTTAATTGTGAGTACCATACAGGCTCATAGTAAATTCTCAAGAAGCCAGTTGGTCTTTTAAGGAATAGGTAAAATTAGATAACACAGTATCTGTAAACCAATTGTTTCAAATATGTATATTACTTAGGTACTAAGCTATCTCGGAAATGTAGTCTATATATAATGAATCTGAAACATAGCATAAAAAAAGTAAAATTCTAAGTTAAATTTCAAGTAAACTTGAAGTTAGTCCATGAGTTTTACATGAAAACCACTCTACTGTCTATAAAACAATCCTTTCTTTGTTGGTCTCTACCATTCTGTTATGGGTTAGAAAGATGTTCCTTTGGTTCTCTTGTCTATAGCACCCTTTGTGGTAAAATAGGAATTTTTCCACTGAGCCCTTGTGAAAAGCAAAGACACATCATTGTATCCAAGATTAATGATTTCCCACTCTTTATCAAAGGCTTATTTTTAAAGGGAATTCCTCATGTTTATCTTTTAATCCATGACAATGTAAAGCAACAAAATGCTTTTTATCCATAGTAGATTTTATAGTGATAGGCTTGCTGTTGGCAGGTGCAAAAAATTAAACATGGAGGGAAAAACACTTTTTTTCCCCAGGAGTCTATTTCATTGTCTCTGACTTATTCTAAATTTCAAGAATACTGATTTTCCACATTGAAACAGCAGTTGATTTTTAAAGAAAATTGCCAATTTTCTTACACAGGAATTAGCCACATACTTCATAAAAATATGTATGTTCCACTGAACATGTCTTTTGAGAATAGTCTGTTTTGTTTTTGCCCTATAAGTAATCAAAAACGGTTTTGCAAAATGGTAAATAAGATCGAGGGTGTGCCCCAGCATCTGACACATAAATGACAACATCGTAATTATTCTGATCAGACATTGACACACAAGCCATCAACCAGACAGAAAACATGACAGTAACTCGAATGAAAAAGTTTAGCACCTATGAGGCACGATAATAGGGTCTGGAGGCAGGGAACCAAAGGCCGATTCATGGTGATTTCCCTAGACCTAAATCAAAAGGAAAACTCCAACTTTCCACACCTAAGTAACAAAAGAACCTGAGGCTACTCCCTTTGCAACGTCACTACACTCATCTTTCTGCCTGGCAGATGGAAAATACTGAAAGTAACTGTGATGGGTTGCTTTCCGCAACCCATCAGATGTTTACATAGGAGCGTACTTTGTAACTTCACTTCAGCCTCTGACTGCTTGCTTTCCACAACGAATCAGACTGATTGCAGGCCACTACTTCATTTACATGGGGTGCACACTAAATGACCAATTGGAAACCACTAAGGGGTATTTGGAATCCAGAAGATTCTGTAACCAGGGCCCTTGAGCCTCTTCGCAGGCTACTCCCACCCTGTGGAGTGTACTTTCATTTTCAATAAATCATTACTTTCATTGCATCATTCTTTCCTTTCTTTGGTGTTTGTTTTGCTCAATTCTTTGTTCAAAACACCAAGAACATGGATAACTTTCACTCAAAACCCTCCAGCAGTAACACCTGTTTCAGACTTTAATCTTTTAAATGGACCTCTCATTGTTTCAATGACTTAAATTATAATACAACTTGCATTTTAAATATATTATTAACTGCACAACACTTTTTCCTAATCTTGAACTTTTAAAGACAATATTTTAAAACCATACAAGAGTTGGGTTTCTAGATAGGTGTGCTTTCATTTTCATACCTAAATGAATTAAAATTACACAATTTTTGTATTTTGAGCAAATGTTAATTTTGTTTCAGGTCCTACGTTCCAAAGCATAATACACTGTATCTTAGTTTTCCTGTTTCTCTCTCACTCTCTCTCCTCCCACTCCCAAAACTGATGTTTCCTTTCTTTCTCATTCTTTGCAATATGGAAACATTACTAACATTTTTGCATACTAAGAACTGGAAACAACTCTCTATATCCCTTGTGCACTTCTCATTTTGTACATTGAATTGAATGTTTCCCAATTATACATTATATATTTTCCTAATTTATGACAGTTGTATTGTTACTTTAATTACCTAATCAAATATTATGTAATCTGCTAATATATTGATGTGAACATGGTATTTTCTGTAAAAACAATTTGGATTTCAAATAAATTATTAATAGAATTAATTAAGTACCATTATTATGGAATGCATGGATAAAATATTGGTAAAATATAAGAATAAGTACTATTAAAATTTTTTTCTCCAATGCTTCAGAAACAGCTTTTATATTATATATATATGTATCTAAATATATATTATATATAAAAAATAAGTTGTAAATATGATATATTTTTCCTTTTCATGCAGGAATATATTATTTGTGTCTTTGTTTTCACTTCAAAGCATTGATACATACTTACTACATGGATTTAACTGATGCAGAAAAGTTCAAAATTATTACCTAGGGAGGTATTATTTTTTAAGACATCCCTATGTGGTTAAGAAAAATACAGATTATATAAAATATTAAGAGGCTGTTGTTCCATTATTTTATTTATATTTGTACATATAAATATAAAATATATAAATAAAACAGTGTATACTGATTTCTTATTAATAAATAAGATAAAATTAGCACTTTAACCCTTGCCAACACTTTCCCTCACTGTAGAATTCAACCACTGCGAATTACATTGTTACAAATCATCACGAATTGTGAAAAATGTATTCTGTATTTTAAGTAATATTGTACCAAGCATTTAATAGCAGCTTTGACTTTCAAATAAAATATGTGTTAACACTCTTATTATCACTTTATTAATTCGAATTATGTTTTAAATAATTAATTATGTGTAAAATAATTAATTAGATAAGCTTGAGTCTATGTAAATGTCTGCTTTATATCACGCTGACCATATATAATTTATTACCCAGTCCAGGGCATTTTTGAAGGTAAGTGGAAATTGTAACATTTTCAAGAAAACTGGTGTTGAAAATTTCTGGCATTAACGAAATTTGGGAAAAATTTAGCAGTTATTTCTTCAAAATTTTCTCTTTAAATTATATACTTCCTCTCTTTCTATAACACCAACTAAGTACATGTTTAATTAATTTATATTATCTCAAAGATATTTGACTGCTTAGTTTTTGAAATATTTTTTCTGTTCTGTACATTGGAAAATTTATATTTTTCTGTCCTCAAATTCTCTTGCTTTTTTCCTTGGTTTTATCATTCTGATTCAAGTACATATAGTAAATTGTTGACTATCATTCTTAATATTTGAGTTATATCAGTATCTATATTACTTGGTTTTCCTTTTTTGTTGTTGTTGTTGAGGGTGTGTTTTGTTTACTTTGCTCTTCCTATGTTAGACACTATAACTTTTTAGAGAGTTTGGATTCTGTTACCTTACGTTTTTGACTAAAGGAAGCTGTTTCCTCTGAATTTACAAACAGTTATCTTTATGAAATTGAACTTGTGACTCTATTTCGTGGGGAAGAACTCTTATTTTATTTAGTTCCTACTCTGTATTTAGTTAAGTTGTTCTGGGCAGGCAGAGTTCAGAAGTCAGTAAAGATTACAGGTAGACACATCCAGGACATATGCATAGGCAAGGATTTCATGAATAAAACACCAAAAGCATTGGCAACAAAAGCCAAAATAGACAAATGGGACCTAATTACACTCCAGAGCTTCTGCACAGCAAAAGAAACAATCATGAGAGTGAATTGGCAACAAACAGAATGGGAAAAATTTTTGCAATCTACCCATCTGACAAGCTGCTAATATCCAGAATCTACAAAAAACTAAAACAGATTTAGAAGAAAAAACAAACAAGCCCATTCAAAAGTGGGTGAAGGATATGAACAGACACTTCAAAAGAAGATATATATGAGGACAACAAACATGTGAAAAAATGCTCATCATCCCTGGTCATTAGAGAAATGCAAATCAAAACCACATTGAGATACCATCTCACGTCAGTTAGAATGGTGATCATTAAAAAATCTGGAGACAACAGATGCTGGAGAGGATGTGGAGAAATAGGAACACTTTTACACTGTTGGTGAGAGCGTAAATTAGTTCAACCATTGTGGAAGACAATGTGGCGATTCCTGAAGGACCTAGAAATAGAAATTCCATTTGACCCAACAATCCCATTACTGATTATATAGCCACAGGATTATAAATCATTCTAAGAACACATGCACACGTATGTTCATCACAGCACTGTTTACAATAGCAAAGACCTGGAAACAACCCAAATGCCCATCGACAATAGACTGGACAGGGAAAATTTGGCACATATACACCATGGAACGCTATGCAGCCATAAAAAATGATGAGTTAGTGTCATTTGTAGGGACTTGGATGAACCTGGAAACCATCATTCTCAGCAAACTGACACAAGAACAGAAAATCAAACACCACATGTTCTCAGTCATAGGCGGGTATTGAACAATGAGAACACGTGGATACAAGGAGGGGAGCATCACAAACTGGAGTCTGTTGGGGGGATCTAGGGGAGGGATAGTGGGTGTGGGGAGTTGGTGAGGGATAACATGGGGAGAAATGTCATGTATAGGTGATGGGGAGGAAGGCAGCAAACCATATTGCCATGTATGTACCTATGCAACAATCTTGCATGTTCTTCACATGTACACCAAAACCTAAAACACAATAAAATATATATTTAAAAGAAAGATTACAGGTAGACAAAAGATGGAGATCCCTTTTTGTTTCGTTGCTTTCTTGAATTCCCTCACTCTTCAGTGGCTAGCTTCCCCGGCTTCAGTTTTCTGGTTTCTTTGGACAGAAAATTACCAAGTCCTTTCCCCAAGAACAGCAGATTGGGGGGAAAAATAAAAACTGCATTTTTAGAATAACATGAGTTAGGTATAGAGGAGCTGGATTAAAACTCTTTTTGTTTTGAGCCCTTACAAATCTATTTTCATATGGTTAAGCAAGATTGAGTGGGAAATCCATTCCTGCCTCAAACTTACACACCTATCGAATTCTATCTTTTGAATACTTCAGTCTATTAACAAATTGAATATTAGATAGGTTTGGGCTTCCATACTTTCTTGTCTTAGAGTATATTTTTCTGCTTATTTATAGCAGGATCTCTGATACGGCTCTAATAGATTCCAATCCTATAACTTATTCAAGATAAATCTATGAGATTAAAGAATTTTTAATTATCTTTCTTAGGTTAAAATTCTCTTTCAAAAAAGTTGACAATACAAAAATTTAAACTACAGTTTGCACACACATGCAAAAATCTTAATATACTACTTATGAAACAAAACCATTAGTGCTTTTAAAGAATATTATACCAGAAATACTTCATTTCATGAGAGTTTGAAACAAAACAGCATAGCTTCTCACAAAAGGTTAACTTGCAAGCTAAATTGTTTTCTATAGTTTAATCCAGACATATCTTACTTACAGATTTTATAACGAGTATTTTTTTAAAATTATAATCATGTGCAGTTGCTTACTTTTCATAAATATTTGAACAGTAGGGAAGAAATTACAGTTGACCCTTGAATAACAGATTTTAACTGTGCAGATCCATTTATGCATGGATTTTCTTCTACCTTTGTCAGCCCTAAGACATGAGAATCAACTCTTGTACTTTCTCCTCCTCAACCTACTCTAAATAAAGATGATGAGATTTTTATGATGACCCACTTCCACTTAATGCATAATAAATATATATTTTCTTCCTTACAATTTTCTTAATAACATTTTCCTCTGGCTTACACATTATTGTAAGAATACAATATGTTATATATATAAATATGTATGTGTGTGTGTGTGTGTGTGTGTGTGTGTAAAGTGTATTAATTGACTGTTATTTATAAGGTTTCTGTCAATAGTAGACAATTAGTACTTAAGTTTTAAAGGAGTCAAATGTTACGCACCCATTTTCTGTTGCATGGGAAGTTGGTGACCGCAATCCCTGAATTGTTCAGTGATTAACTATATAGTTTGTAATTATTCATTTTTAATATATGTCATATTTGTGTATCTCTATCAATCTCTATGCTGGTTTTCACATATACATTTTTACATGTGAAAAATTACCTCTGGAAAAATATAGTTAACTGATAACATGTTTGCCTTTAGGACACAGAATCCTATAGAAAGGGATGAGTGGGAAACGTATTTGACTGTTTTAATCTTTGGCTATAGTTCAGTTCTGATTCGACTACCTTCTTTAAAAAATAAGTGCTGAGGCCGGGCGCGGTGGCTCAAGCCTGTAATCCCAGCACTTTGGGAGGCCGAGGCGGGTGGATCACGAGGTCAAGAAATCGAGACCATCCTGGTCAACACGGTGAAACCCCGTCTCTACTAAAAATGCAAAAAATTAGCTGGGCATGGTGGCGCGTGCCTGTAATCCCAGCTACTCAGGAGGCTGAGGCAGGAGAATTGCCTGAACCCAGGAG
>NW_022436949.1:11826152-11983211 GCF_009761245.1 Sapajus apella | reverse complement strand
ACTGAAATAAATGAGAAAACTAAAATCAAAGAAAAATTAAAAAAAATTAAAAATTTTTATAAAAAAAAAAAAAGTGCTGAAAAGAGTTGAAAGCAGCATATAGCTGAATCATGTTTATTCCCACATATAGTCTCTTTTTTTTAATAGATAAGCCATTTACACTTGTTTTAATTCTTCCTTGATTTTAGTTTTCTCATTTATTTCAGTATGTTTTATTAACATGCTTCCTTTTTGCATTCTTCATACATTTTATACATTATATTGATTTGTTCAAGTTTTCTATACTAACACTTTTCTATACATAGTTTTCTCCAACATATCTGTAGTCACTATCTGATTTCTATTTTTAGTGGATTCACCTAGACGGTTAACATTTTGTTCTTAAACATCTTTCTTCTGGTATGTGAATTTGGTTTTTGGCCATATATTCCTACATTTTCATATTAATATCAAATATACATTTATTACTTTTTTTACTTCTTATACTGCATCCAAGTAGTTTTTGTTATCACTTCAAATACCAGATCTACCTTAGTTATTTGTTCTGAAATATTACGATTCTATTATTTTCATTCAGCGTTTACCTGGATCTTGTTCAAAGATAATTTTCATATGTTAAAACTTAGCAATTTGTTTTAAAACACCTAAGTGATCTAGCAACTCAGGATGCTTTGATGGCTCTAGGCTCTAGGCAGTTCGAGAACATAACTGTCTCTTCCTTCTCTATATTTGCTAAACTTTTGAAATGCTTAATGAAGGTCAAAATATGTTTTGACCTGGTTTTTGCTCCAAAATATCCATGTGGCTACGTCCAGCTTATAATTTGGTCATATTGCCCATCGTATCATGGGAACAACACATGTCCTCAAGGGAAATCTATGTCACTGAAAAGTTCATGTCAGCAGTAATCAGATTGACTGACATTTAAGTTTCATTGATAGGTGCAGAGAAAGAAACATTGTCATTTTCCCTTTACTACTCAAACTTCTGATTAGTGATAAAAAATAATAATTGCATCACATGGCTTAGTAATTTTTGCTCTTTTAAATCATCCACACAAGAATTTTCTTTGTATATGTGTGTGTGTGTGTGTTACTGCATATCATTCTGTATTTTTCTCCCAAATAAGTTAAAACTATTACTTTTTAAACTCAGGTTTTCAAACAAAAACAATGAGTTTAAACAAACAAATGTTCAAACAAATAAAGAGAAATTTTCATTTGTTTTAACAAAATATTTAACGGACAATACCATTGTCCATTAAAAGTGTAAATCTTCATATCTTTTTGAACATTTTATGGGTCAGAATATAAAATTTCCATCATCCAACTTGTTATGCATCAGCATTTAGGTTAATAAATACTAACAATAAACATTATCTATGTAGAGGGAAACAAATGTAGATTAAGTTTTTTGCTAATTTAATGTCATAAACAACTCGAATAAACTTTAGAGTGACTGTCTTCTTCCTGACACTAGGTCCTTGGCCTCTCTTGGATAATTTACTTTAGAAAACTTGCAAGTGCAAACTCTTTCTGTGCCCCTTTGAAATGTAAATCTTATTCTGTCCTCTTGTTAATTTACAACCCAGAAACTTCTGTATGCAGAACCTGGAAGACAGTCTTTTGAAATAAAATTATGGAAGTAGATAGGGTCCCTATCTCCCAGTCTCTGTGAGAAGGTAGAGCCTAACTTCTATAAGTAATGATTAGCAAACATTGATGACCTAATCACTCTGACCAAACTCCCTGCTAAAGTCTTTTGCACTAGCTTATCTCAGCAGTTAAAAATCCCTCTACTGTCTGTTTCAGAGGAGCTGAGTTCAATTTCTCCCTGGATTATAATAGTCTAACGTAGTGTCTTCCTTGCTTGTCAGCTCCTTCTGGTGCATTTTTTTTCTTTGACGTTGTTACCATAAACTTCAGTTATTACTTTGAAACTTAGATTTTAAAAGTATGTATCTACCCACCACAGCATATTTTAATATCTAGAGATCTCATTACAAGAATGAATGCCTGTATGTTTGTGTGTGTGTGTGTACATGGCTTGGTATTAATCAGGTGTTTGAGATTTGGATGCTCATGAGAAACATTTTGTTGTTTGAAACAATGAATCTTCAAGAGACAAGAAGAAATATAGATGAGTATAAGAATCAGAATTCTAAGTAGGCTAGCAGGGTCAGATAATGCCCACCTGTCAAAAAATATTAATAAGTCCTAGAGTTCATAATTTGATGGATAGACTCATAAGAACAGGCCTCTAAAGGGATAAAAGAGATCAAAAGATCATTTTATGAAGAGGGAAGTAAAGTGGCAGATTGCAGGAATGATTAGCCAGATGTTCATACTTCAAGGACTCGTCTAAAGGAGGGCAACAGATAATCTCTTACTTTCTCTGTAATTTAATGTACATAAGTATCTTAGAAATAAATGAAAAAGTTTGTACCAAAAAGAAAAGCTCCGCTTTGTATATATGCATCACATTTTCTTTATCCAGAATGAATAAGATCTAGTATTTGATAGCACAACAGGATGGTCATATTCAACAGTAATTTAATTGTAAGTTTTAAAATAAGTAAATCTAAGAGTATAATTGGACTGCTTTTAATACAAAAGATAAATGCCTGAGATGATGAATGTCTGGTTTAACTGATGTAATTATTACACATTGTATGTCTATCGAAATAACTCATTTACCCCATAGATACATACACCTATTGTATACTCACAAAAATTAAAGATTAAACATTTCAAAAGCCCTGCATTTCCTAATATTAATTTATGGTTGACTAAAGCATGGCCCTGAATGGGCTTCTTAAATAATATCCAGTCAGCAGTTTGAGCCTAGTTTAAGTCATATATTTTATTTAAAATTCATGGACAATGATGAAAAACTTATGTACACATTTAATTCTCCAATATATTATCTTCTTTTTTCATTCTATTCTTATGTTAAAAATTTAAATATTCAGAAAATGTAACATGAAATTCTGTTGATTCCTTGATTTCTATAGTTGTTTATAATATTTGTATCTGAAATAAATTTGGTGCTCAAACTATTGCATTTATCATGAACTCTCCATTCGAGAATTAGTTTGAACCAACATTTATCCAATTGGTCACATGAGAAAACAGGCCGGGTGCATGGTGGCTCAGGTCTGTAAGCCCAGCTCTTTGGGAACCTGAGGCCGGCAGATCACGAGGTCAAGATATTGAGACCATTCTAGCCATCATGATGAAACCCTGTTTCTACTAAAATTACAAAAATAAGCGGGGCATGGAGGCACACCTGTATCCCAGTTACTTGGGAGGCTGGGGCAGGAGAATCCTTTGAACCCAGGAGATAGAGATTGCAGTGAGCCGAGATCATGCCACTGGACTCCAGCCTGGTGACAGTGAGAGACTCTCAAAAACAAAACAAAACAAAACAAAACAAAACAACACAAAACAATACAATACAATGTTTTTTCTAAGAAAGTTTGTGCCTTAGGGATTTTTAATGTGTTTCTCTATGTTTAAAATATATTCTCCTTGTTTGTATATTGTATAAATTATAGTTTATCTTTTACATTTGATGATTAACTTTGCTATAAACATTTTTTGGTTTAAAATTTATTTTTCTCAAATTTTGAACATATTACATTAAGAATAGAAATTCTTAAGCAATGAATATTTCTGAGAAAGTCTGAGGCCAGCCAAATTTTACCTTGGCATCAATAGGATAATTATATGTTTCTTAAAAATAAAAGAACTTACTGGAATATACTGTAATAATTACCATTCTGTATTTTTATTCTATATTTTATTTTAGAAGAGTTTTGGATTTTTAAAAGCAGTGAAGATAATACAAAAGTTCCCTTAAGGCCTCATTGTTTCCCCATTGTTAACATCTTGTATTACCATACATTTACCGCTACTAGGGAACCAATACTGATATATTGCTATTAATCAAATTCTATACTTTGCTCAGATTTCATTAGTTTTCCTCAAATGTCTGTTTTCAGTTCCATAATTTCATTCGAAATACATTGAATCTTAAATCTTTATTTCTTTTTCTTTTCTTTTTTTGTGATGGAGTCTAGCTCTATTGTCCAGGCTGCAGTGAAGTGGCATGATCTTGGCTCACTGCAACTTCAATTGCGGAGTCCAAGCTATTCTCCTGCCTCAGTCTCCTGAGTAGCTGGGATTACAGGCACCCACCACGGGCGGGTGGGTGTAATCAAAATACAATGGAAAATAATTTTTACATTTTTAGTAGAGACAGGGTTTCACTGTGTTGGCCAGGCTGGTCTCAAACACCTGACTTCATGATCTGCCTGTCTCGGTCTCCAAAAGTGCTAGAATTACAAGCATGAACCACCATGCCTGGCCTAATCTTTATTTCTTCTTAGCTTCCTCTGCTCTGTGACAGTTTATCAAACTTTTCTTGTTCCTGCATTGCTAGTTTTGATGAGTGCTAATCAAGCATTTTGTACAATGTCCATTAATTTTGTTTTAACTAACGTTTTACTTGTGGCTGGACTTGAGTTATGGGCTTTGTGAAGGGTGACCACAAGGGTGACGTGGTATTTTCAACACATCATATCAAGATTACGTATTATTATGATGATTTATTACTGATGATGTGGGTATACATCATATGACTTAGTGTTGTCCAGATACCTGTATTATAGAGTAACTTTCCTCTATCCTTTTTATCTACTATTTGTGAAGGTTAATTTCATGCAATAACTTGAGGCGGCCATAGGGTCCCTGGATATTTGAACAAATATTATTTAGCCTGGAACCGCACCATCAGTTTTCCTGTGATTTCAGATTGCTAGCTGAAAATCTTGGATTTGTAAGCCACCATAATATTGCATGAGGGACTTCTTTATTATAAATCTTTACTCACACACACGCACGCGCACACACACACACACACACGCACACACACACCCTATAGTTCTGAAACTTTGTAGACAGAACAAAGACATACTTGTATGTGTACTAATCCATGTATATGTACATATCTATAATTATTTTTGTGTCTATCTGTCTCTAGTTTATTAAGCTAAACATGAATTTGTACTGATGTCTCTGAATCTAAGTATGCTACAACACAGTTCATTTTCTTGCATATCTGAAGCCTGCCTCCGCAGTAATGAGAATCTTGGCTCTTACCCTTCACTATTATTAATTATTTTAATAGTTAATAAACTATTTTATAGTAAATCATGGTATCTCTGCAACTAATCAACCAATAACCTTGAAAATGGTTCTTCCAAATTGAACATTCTCATATGAAAACTGTGGGGTAAACTATGTTTTCTTTTAGGTTCCGCATTTTGTTATTTTCAATACATTTTAGAATTTCAAAGAATAATAGAAATAGTATTACACAGCAGTCTAATGAGTGAAAATAACACTCTATTTCCAGTTAACTTCCATCTTAACATTCAGGTAATTGAACATCCTTCTGTCTTTTCTCTGTAAGTATTTTCTTCCATTTGTTTATTCATTTTTTCTAACCCATCATTTGTATTTTCTCTATTATTATGTTTTCATTCCCTATTCCCTAATTCTTTCTTTATTTCTTCCCTTAGTATTGTAAGAGTAAAATTTAAACAATGATAAATCCAACATGCACATGTACTTTGCTTACACAATGTATTGTCTTCCCTACTTTCCCAACATGGGCTATTCTTCACAGAGCAGCCATTATGATCTTCATAAAGTTAAATATGCTTTTTGATTGTGTGCGTATGGTTTCTCTATAGTTCCTAATACCTTCTCCATACCTTCCAATAACTTCTGATAACAATTGAGATAAAATCCAAAGCCTATACATGACTTGCAGTACTGCCAAATACCTGGACATTAGCTGCTGCTTGCATCTCAACGCCAGTCACTCCTTTCTTGCTTGAATCTCTCAAGTGGCACTGGTCCCCTTGCCTGTCCTCAAGTGTGAAAAGCATACTCCTGACTCAGTTTTACACTTTTATTTTGTTTTACTTGTGAGGTTTTTCTCTTTCTGATAGCAACATAGCTAAATGTCTCACTTTCTTCAAGAATATACCCACTGTGCCTTTTCAAATTTTTTAAAGTTTTTCCTTATTATGGGTTTTTGATAGGCACATATAAATGTGGGGTCCATGTCATATTTTGATACATGTGCTTTTTTTAATAGAGCTTTTTCCTGGCATATATCACAACTAAAAATACATTGATTTTTAAATTTATTTATGAATTGTCTTCACCAAATTGAATGTAAGCTCTATGAAAAACTAGATTCATAGCTGCATTTTCAATGTCCAGAAAAGTTCAGGAGCATAGTAGGTGCTCAACAGGTATGTGTTCAATAACAATAACAACAACAACAATAAACTAAAGAAAGGAATATTTATTTTTCAAAATAGTTTTGCCTATATGCTACATGCGTGTATGTTTGTGTATTCTACTTGCCATTTAAAATAATTTAACAGAAAATTCAATTACCTGTTTCCTCTACATTTAGAGTTAGCTTCATTTATGTATAGTTAGCTTCATTTATGTTTTATAATGAGTAACCAAATTATTACATGACATGATTTGAAGAATTTCATTCTTTTATTCAGTTAATCAACAAGTATGGTGCTTACTGTCTATCAAGATGATGTTCTATGATGTTCTAAGTACTGGCAATATAGCACTAAAGGAGAAAAAACATCTAATCCTTTGAAAGTTCCTCTTTACTAGGATAGACTTAATAAATACTCAAACAAATAAGAAGCTATACAAACTAATATCCTTTTATAAGTAAATTGCAGGTAATTAAAATGAGGAAATTATCTACAAAAGAAGAGATGTGTAGATTGGTTAAGGGATAAGTATCACATTTAAGGCAATAATTGAAAAATTGTAAAATACTTGGTTTTGACAATTCCTAATACAGTTACCCTGGTAAGTGGATTGTTGTCTTCCTGGAGAAAGCTGGGATGAAGTTTCTGCAGTATAGATTTTTATAGTCTAGCAGTATTCTTCCTCAAGGAATCCTGATTCCCTTTCATACGGGGGCTTACAATATTTAAAGTGGCTCAAGTCTGGGGATTCATTTAGGAGCTTTGTTTTTCTATTTTGGTGATTAACAGGATCTAATACCAAGATATTCAAATATTAAATTGTTTTAAGTCTTTCAGAATCGATGTTGGACTTCATAAATCAATTCAGTAATAATATGAATATTATTTTAATAGTTAATAAACTATTTTGGAGTAAATTGTGGTATGTCTGCAATTAGTCAACTAATAATCTTGAAAATGGTTCTTCCAAATTGAGCACTCTCATATGAAAACGGTGGGGTAAAAGTAAAAGCAAAAATATAAGATGTTTACTCTCATACATGCAGAATAAATAGAAAGCAATTTTATCTATTAACAATTTATCAGTGAATATTTAAATAATACAATTCTGGAAGATTGAATAATATTTACTCCATGTAATTACTGAAGATGCAACGATTCTTTGACATTTCATGGGGTAGAAAGAAGGGAGTATCATGATTTAGGCGTTAAAGAGCTGCTTAGTGATAAGACTCAATATCTATGGCAGAGTATTACTTTCCATCATCAGCCTAACCCTTAGAAAAGTATTGGAGAAGAAAATAACCTGGTGAGAGACATGAAAAATAATAATAGAAAGTCTATCATGTGACCTAAGGAGAATTGCATATTGAATGCAAACTGTGTACTATAGGAGTAATTGTGGAGTACAGTCACAGGCATGGAGGAATAAGAGATGCTGCTGATGATTGGTTCCATCTATTCTCATCTTTTAGCTGTCAACTTATGGTTGACAGGTTGAATAATTGGAAAATGTGTCTGTTGGCTTAAAATAGGATGTTTTGTTTTATGATTTAGACAGTGTTTTTTTACCTGGACTTTTGAACTGTATCTGAAAAAAAAAAAAAAATTAGGCATCTATTTTTAGTCTCCCTAAATTGTACAAGTAAATTAATTTTTCTTGTGACAAATTCTGACAATATAAGCTGTCTGCTCCTTACATAGTACAGAGTTTGAAAAGGGCATCTGATCTGTTAAAAACTGTATAGTGGTGAATAGCATTTAAACACCTTTATAGTGACATATGTGCTTTTACTTTTTTATAAATGTGCTTGCATGTCACATGATAATTTTTCATATAATTACTTATTATTGATGAACAACATAATTATTCTTTGAGCCAATGCATGTATAATTTAGTGCTACTTATGCTCACACAGCTGCTGCTACTGCAGTAACATACATAGTTTTATGTTGCTCTTTTAATATTTCTTGTCTCACTCATAGAGGCATCTACTTTTTCTGCTTCTATCATCCCTTTATTTTTTCTAGGGTACTTCACCACCATTCCATTTAATGAAAAGCTGCCCAGTTACCATATGTGTGAGGATAAATTACTCAAGTCTAGCTTTTTGTGAAAAAGAATAGATTACAGATTTATTTTTTAAAAAAACAGTTTATCTGAATGACAATTATAAACTTATTCTTTGTTTTAGAAAATTGTGTTAGACATTATCCATCCCCATTCCATTCTTTTGCAGAGTAGGAAGAAATAAAATGAGAGAGGAAAGATGAATAAAATGGTAGGGGACACAGGAAGAAAAAGATGAAGAAAAGAGATCAATGGCACAATTAATCATACATGAATTATACTTTGTGGTGGGAGTCAAGCAAGAGGTAGTATTCAATGGGTTATTTTAATGCAATCAATAGGATCAGTGGCTATTTCGTTCAATGCGTAGTTGTATATTTAATCTTTATTTTTTTCTTTTTCTAGGTGGAGTCGTGTGTGGCAGAGAATAAATCTTATTAAAATTTTATAATATTTTAATAAGAAAAGTTAATAGAAAATATCACATCAAAGAATCTTTTTATATAATTGTTGGTTAATCATATTTCACAGTGAATAGTATTAACTCTTTGGAATACTATATTTTTATTAATCTATTAAAAGTATTAAGTTAATTGTATTATTTATTCCCATGGCATGCATTAGCTCTGATGGTTATTATACCATATGAGGACATAGAGAGAAGACTGACATCTATAAACTAGGATGTGGGCTCTCATGCAACACCAAATCTGCTTGTAGCTTAATTAAACTAAAGCAGTTATCAATTAAGTAAATACACCACTCTGACAATTGATAAATTCATCTCATACCCCTTTTACAGTGGACTTGTACTGTGTTAAGCATGTCTTTCTTTCCATAGCTATCTAGGCCACTAAAATAAGTGTTAAAAATTTTATTGTCAGAAAAACTTTCCTCCTTAGGTATTACACATAAATCTTTAACAGCTTACATTTATCATCAGTGATAAGTAAAATATATTTTGCCACAATATACATATGAATATGATACGTTACATTTACTTGATCCATTGCTGTGTGATCAAGGATAATTCAGACTATGGTTGCACTAAACATGTGAAACACTGCTTCATTTAATACATTTCTTTGAATGGGGTTCCATTAAGATGCACACATTAACTTGAATTACCATAATTTGTTAATCTTGTATTATGCTGCTTTCTCCATGAATTTGGTTGGGAGTCTTTGACAAGTTATAGCACTAAAATGCAGCACACAGATTTTCTATTAAAAAAGGGAAATTTGTACTTTATACAATTTCCTGTATTTTATATTTATTGCCTTAATAATTTGCATGCTTCTGTTTGGGTATGATTGTATATAGTTGTAAGTATTGCCCGTATTTGTCCTTTGCATTAATGAACTAGTCTTTTATTGCGTTTGTAAATTACAAAGAAAATGGAAAGTAGGAGAACTTTTGTTTTTAATTTGTATCTAGCTACTGTGCTGAGAAACATTTAGGAAAATATAGTGTAACATTAAAAGTAGTAGACATCAGTTATAAATCCAATCATTAGTAGGCACAAAGCTGTTCTTGAAGTAATGGCTAACCAACTTATTTCAACAAATGCTCCCTTTAGAATTTATTTTAATATTGTTTTGTAAAGTAATCTTTGGTTATGTAAAGGTGGAGTTAATTAAGCAAGAGCTACTTTGTAAAGAGAGCATGTAAAAGGCAATAAAATGTTTCCTACAGAGCTGATTAAGACCTAGAGTACTTTCCTTAATATAACTTGTGTACCAAGTATAAAGGCATTTGTATAACAAACTATGCTTGTAATGCATCCAAGTGGTTTGCTCCAGCTCTAGGCAGTCATGGCATACAGACCTGTCAAGCAGTTTGCAACATTTTTGCTTGTTATTTTGATAAATGGTATGTTTATACTATTCATGAAAATCATATCTCATAGCCCCAGTTGTGAAGTTGGCAAGACACTGAAAAAGCTTGTTCCCATAGCTACTGTCCAGAAAATCACAGTATAAAATTGGAGGGAATGAGTTGTCAGGACACAGAAAATATGAGAAATGGAACCCAAAGAGAAAATATCTAATTTTTTAAAATATCTCATATTAGTATCAAAAGTTACCTAATCATTCACCCAATATTCAAGATTAATATATAAATATAAAATTAGTGATGTAGTTCATGTGGCTATTGAAAACAGTAAAATTGTCTCATAGCTGAATGACATTGATAGAACAGATTTTTTTTTTTTTTTCTTTGAGATGGAGTCTTGCTCTGTCCCCCAGGCTGGAGTGCACTGGTGCAATCTTGGCTCACTGCAACCTCCACATCCCTACTTCAAGTGATTCTCCTGCCTCAGCCTCCCGAGTAGCTGATACTACAGGCTCATGCCACTACACCCGGCTATTTTTTTTTTTATTTTTAGTAGAGATGGGGTCTCACTGTGTTAGCCAGGCTGGTCAGGATCTACTGACCTTGCGATCCACCCGCCTTGACCTCTCAAAGTGCTGGGTGTACAGGCGTGAGCCACTGCCGGGCCTGAACAGATTTTTAAAAGAAAAAGAATGCATGAAGAAGTAGCAAATGGGCCGGGGGCGGTGCCTATAATCCCAGAACTTTGGGAGGCTGCAGGCGGGCGGATCACAAGATCAGGCGGGCGGATCAGGAGACGGAGACCAGCCTCATCAACATAGTAAAACCCCTCCTCTACTAAAAATACAAAAAATTAGCTGGATGTGGTGGCAGGCACCTGCAGTCCCAGCAACTCTGGAGTCTGAGTCAGGAGAATTGCTTGAACCCAGAAGGTGAAGGTTTCAGTGAGCCAAGATCGTGACACTGCACTCCAGCCTGGGCGACAGTGCAAGACTCTGTCTCAGAAAAAAAAAAAATAAAATAGCAAAGGAAGAAGGAGCTGGTTCCAAAAGTTTGAGAGGACTTGAGAAATTAGTTAATTGTGATTTACAATAATATTTAAGGTAATTTAATATAATCCAATTACGGCCAGGCACAGTGGTTCATGCCTATAATCCCAGCACTTTGGGAGGCCAAGGCGGGAAGATCATTTGAGGTCAGGAGTTTGAGGTCGGCCTGACCAACATGGTAAAACCTGGTCTCTACTAAAAATACAAAAAAAATAGCCAAGCGTGGTGGCACAAGCCTTTAGTCTCAGCTGCTCAGGAGGCTGAGTCAGGAAAATCATTTGAACCTGGGAGACAGAGGTGAAGGTTGAAGTTAGCTGAGATTGCACTACTGCACTCCAGCCTGGGCAACAGAGGGAGACTCCATCTCAAAAAAAAAAAAAAAAAGAGTCCAGTTATGATTTAGTTATAATGAGTGACACTCACTTCCCTTCTTAGCATATAAACATCCATATCTTTACCTCTGTTAGAGTTTACTATTGTTCAGAATACTTAGGAACCCATTCCATGTGGACTGCCAGTATTAATGGGGGTGGCATTTCTCAAACTGGTGACAACAACCTTAACTGTGTGACTTGTTTAAGCTAATGAAATATGAAAATGACATGTGCTAATTCCAAGCAGAATATTTTAAAAATAATGACCCAACCATCTCTCTTTTCTCTCTTGGGTAAATACAAACCATAAGGACAGGCTGTTTTTTATCCTTGAATCTATAATAACACAAATCAGGATTGAAGATACGGTTGATCCAAGACACATTTTTAACATGAGCAAGAAGTAGACCTTTGCTGTTGCAAAGCTATAAGAATTATTTTATGTTATATCCAAATGAGTATATTTTTAGGTCATTTGACAGATGCACACTGCATTAGAATGACAATGTAGATTGGAAGTATCTTTAAATTTCACCTTGTATCTTCCAAAACATAACTTTTTGAGCTTACAGTTTCACCACTGATGCATAAAGACTCAGAAGTCATCACTGCCATACTTACAGTAAGAAAAAGATGAGCAAATTGAAAATCAATAACTTTTCTTGGACATATCAGATAAGTGAGATCATAGGGCAAACTTTCTCCCTGAAATCTAAAAGGACAAGAAATACAAAGAATCACAGTTGAAACTGTTTTAGCAGGAGAAGTAAGCACAATAGAAACACATAATTAGTAATTTAGACAAAATGGGAGACTGATTTGACTACTATGGGAGACTCTTAGGAACCACAGAACTAGGTCATGCTTTTATGGGTTTACATCAAGAAACTCCTAATATTCTTATAGTAAAGAATAAGAACTAATAGTGAAAAGCAAATAAAAAGCCTCTTGACAGAGGAGAGGAAAATTAGCCACTTTAAAAATACATCCAAATTATTCTTCATAGCAAACACCTATTCTCCACAGGAAAAGATATAGAGGAAAGGACGTTTTCTAATCTCCATCCTGCACTTTTCATTCTATTTGACCTGAGGGGAACTAAAAGGTCAGAAACATTTGTGAAGTTCACAGCCCATGTATGTATACCCAAAAGAAGACAGATTTATTCATAAGATTATAAAACATTTGTCCTTTTCCATACATATCTAATATATCAAAATGTCTTCAGTATAATAGATTGCAGCTTTAAGAGCTATAAGACACAGACTCTATTTAAGGTTTAGTTATTTGGGAAACCTAAGACAACAGGAGAGAAAATACTACAACATTACAAAATTTGAATATTTTGGCATATACAACCATACTAAAAATTAAACAGTTTGGCCAGTTATAGTGGCTTTCACCTGTAATCTCAGCACTTTGGGAGGCCGAGGTTGGTAGATCACTTGAGGTCAGAAGCTCGAGACCAGCCTGTAAGTTCTAAATCTATAAAATCTGCAGATAAAAACGTAAGTAATACCTTTCTGGACAGAGGCTCTAGCAAAGATTTCATGACAAAGATACCAAAATCAATTGCAACAAAAAATTTACCAATGGTATCAAACTAAAGAGCTTCTGCACAGCAAAAGAAACCATCAATAGAGTAAACAGACAACCTACTGAATGGGAGAAAAATTTTGCTAACTATGCCTCCAACAAAGGGCTAATATCCAGTACCTATAAGGAATTTAAAGAAATTTACAAGCAAAAAAGAAAAAAAAGAAAGAAAGAAAGAAACTCATTAAGACGTAGGCAAAGAACATCAATAGACACTTTTCAAAAGAAGACATATATGGAGGCCCAAAAGTATATGAAAAAATGCTCTACATCACTGATTATTAGAGAAATGCAAATCAAAATCACAATGAAATGCCATCTCACACCAGTCATAATGGCTACTATTAAAAAGTCAAACAAACAAACAAACCAACAAAAAACTAACAGATGCTGGCAAGGTTGTAGAGAAAAGGGAATGCTTATATACTGCTCATGGTTGTATAAATTTGTTTAGCCATTGTGAAAAGCAATATGGCGATTTTCAAAGAACTTAAAACAGAACTACTATTTGACCTAGCAAACCCATTATTGGGTAATATACTCAAAGGAATATAAATCTTTCTACCACAAAGACACACTCATGTGTGTGTTCATCACAGTGCTATTTCTAATAGTAATGATGTAAAATCAACTTAAAAGCCTATCAGTGGTAGACTTGATAAAGAAAATATATTATGTTAATTTTATTTTTTCACATTAAGTTCCGGGATACATGTGCAGAACGTGCAAGGTATATGTGTATACCCCGTTACATAGGTATACATGTGCCTTGGTGTTTTGCCACACTTATCAACCTGTCACCTAGATTTTAAGCCCCATATACATTAACTATTTGTCATGATGCTCTCACTCCCTTACCCCCAACCCACGACAGGCCCCAGCGTGTGTTGTTTCCCTCCCTGTGTCTCTGTGTTCTCATTGTTCAACTCAAACTCATGACTGATAACATGCAGTCATGAGTTTGGGTTTCTGTTCCTGCGTTAGTTTGCTGAGAATGATGGCTTCCAGCTTTATCCATGTCCCAGAAAAGGACATAATCTCATTTTTTATGGCTGCATAGTAGTCCATGATGTATGTATACCACATTTTCTTTATCTAGTCTATCATTGTTGAGCATTTAGGTTGTTTCCATATCTTTGCTATTGTGAGTAATGCTGCAATAAACATATGTGTGCATGTGTCTTCATAATAAAACAATTTATATTCCTTTGGGTATATATTCTTTTTGGCATCCCAGTAATGGGATTGTGGGGTCAAATGGTATTTCTTGTTCTAGATCTTTGAGGAATTACCACACTGTCTTCCACAATGGTAGGACTAATTTACACTCCCCACAACTGTGTAAAAGCATTTCTATTTCTCCATAGCCTCACCAGCATCTGTTGTTTCTTGACTTTTTACTAATTGCCATCCTGACTGGCATGATATACTCATTATGGTTTCACTTGCATTTCTCTAATGATCAGTGATGTTAAACTTTTTTTGTATGTATGTTGGTCAGATAAATGCCTTCTTTTGAAAAGTGTCTGTTCATTTCCTTTGCCTAATTTTTGATAGGAGGTTTGTTTTTTCTTTGTAAATTTGATTACATTCCTTGTAGATTCTGGATATTAGACCTTTGTCAGATGGGTAGGTTGCAAAAATTTTCTCCCATTCTGTTGGGTGCCAGTTCACTTCAAGGATAGTTTCTTTTGCTATGCAGAAACTCCTTAGTTTAATTAGACTCCATTTATCCATTTTAGCTTTTGCTGCAACTGCTTTTGGAGATTTAATCGTAAAATCTTTGGCCATGCCTGTGTCCTGAATGGCATTGCCTAGGTTTTCTTCTAAGGCTTGTATTATTTTGGGTTTTACATTTAAGTCTTTCATCCATCTTGAGTTAATTTTTGTATAAGGTGTAAGAAAGTGGTCCAGTTTCAGCTTTCTGCATATGGTTAGCCAGTTTTCCCAGAACCGTTTATTAAATAGGGAATCATTTTCCCATTGCTTGTTTTTGTCAGGTTTGTCAAATATCAGATGGGAGTAGATGTGTGATCTTATTTCTGACAGCTCTATACTGTTTCATTGGTCTATATATCTGTTTTCGTGCCAGTCCATGCTGTTTTGCTTACTGTGGCCTTGTAGTATAGTTTGAAGTCAGGTAGCATTATGCCTACAGCTTTGTTATTATTGCTTAGGATTGTCTTGGATCTCAAAATAATAAGAGCTATTAATGACAAACCCACAGCCAATATCACACTGAATGGGCAAAAGCTGGAAGAATGCTTGTTGAAATTCAGCACAAGAAAAGGATGCCCTCTCTCACCACTCCTATTCAACATATTATTGGAAGTTCTGGCTAGGACAATTCGGCAAGAGAAATAAATAAAGGGTATTCAAAGAGGAAGAGAGGAAGACACATTATCTCTGTTTGCAGATGACATGATCCTGTATTTAGAAAACCCCATTGTCTCAGCCCCAACACTCCTTAAGCTGGTAAGCACTTCAGTAAAGTCTCAGGATACAAAATCAATGTGCAAAAATCACAAGCATTCCTATACACCAACAATTGACAAACAGAGCCAAATCATGAGTGAACTCCCATTCACAATTGCTACAAAGAGAATAAAATACCTAGGAATAAAGCTAACAAGAGACATGAAGGACCTCTTCCAAGAGAACTACAAACCACTGCTTAAGGAAATAAGATAGGATACAAACAAATGGAAAAACATTCCATCTTCATGGATAGAAAGAATCAGTATTATGAAAATGACCATATGGTCCAAAGTAATCCATAGATTCAATGCTATTGCCGTCAAACTACCATTGACATTCTTCACAGAATTAGAAAAAACTACATTAAAATTCATATGTAACCAAAGAAAGAGCCCATATAGCTAAGAAAATTCTAAGAAAATGTTTTACATATACAGCATAGAACACTACACAGCCAAAAAAAATTATGTCTTTTGCGGCAACATGGATGAAGTTGGAGACCATTATCATACGCATATTAACTTAGGAACAGAAAATCAAATACTACATGTTCTTATAAGTGGGAGCTAAACATTGAGTAGACATGAACACAAAGTAGAGGAAAATAAGCTGTGGGGCCTACTTGAGGGTGGAGCATGGGAGGAACATAACTGTCAAAAAAACTACCTATCAGGTACTATGACGAAATAATTTTTGCACCAAACCCCTGTGACATGTAGTTTACCTATATAACACATCTGCATATGTATGCTGAACCAAAATAAAAGTTAAAAAAGAAAAGAATTTGTTTGAGAAGTTAAAAAATAAAATAAAATTTTCTAACTGGCATGATGGTATGGTAGAGAAATATTATCTGAAAATAATCTAACACTCTTATTATAAAACCTCTAAGCAAAATTAAAATAGAGAAAATTTGTTTCAAGTTGGCAAAGAAAATCTCAAATAACACACTCAGTATCATATTTAATGTAAAAAACTGGACAGTTTCTCTTGCTAAGATCAGAACAAGGCAAAAGTTTCTACTCATCACTCTTATTCAATATTACACTGGAAGACCTAGGCAGAATGATCAACAAGAAACAGAAACTAAAATATGTGTATAAGAAAAGAAGTAAAATTTTCTTTGCTCTCAAATGACATGATTATGTATCTCAAAAATCCCAGATATCACAAAAACCTGGGACAAATAAGCAAATATAGTGAGATCTCAGAATATAAGATGAATATACAAAATCAATTGCCTTCCTTTATATATATCATTAATGAACATTTGAAATGTAAGAGTTATAAAACCATACAAATTGAAATAGCACCCGAAATAGGAACATCTTCATATAAACTTCTAACAGAATACATATAGGACCTATATGCATAAAACTTTAAAATTCTGATGAAGTCACTATCTAAATAAATGTAGAGATATTCTGTGTTCTTGAATTGGCAGGTTCAACATTAATAACATCTTAATTATTCCCAGATGGATCTATAGGTTCAGCATAATTCCAATCAAAATCTCAGATGTTATTTTATAGATATTGCAAATCTTTTCTAAATAATACATGAAAAAAACAAAATATAGAGAAGTACAAACACAGCAGTGAAAAAAAAACGGGGTGGATCCCTATACCTGACTTCAAGACTGACTCTGAAGCTACAGGAATCAAGTAGTGTTGTACTGGTGAAAGGGTTTGCAAATAACTTAACAGAATTAAGAGTTTACTGACTCTGAAGCTACAGGAATCAAGTAGTGTTGTACTGGTGAAAGGGTTTGCAAATAACTTAACAGAATTAAGAGTTTAAAAGTAGATGAACACAAATATAATAAAAAGATCTTAGGCAATAGAGCAATAACAACTCAATAAAAAAGGACAGTGTTTTCAATGAGGTACTAGAATAATTGGACATTCATATACTACAAAAAAAAAGAAAACAAAAAGACATTTAGATACTGACTTAAATATTTCATTAAAAATAACTTAAGATGGACCATAAATTCAAATGTAAAATCTAAATAATATGCAAAACTATTTTTATGCTTTATTTTTAGAAGAAAACATAGGAGAAAATTTAGGTTATCTTAGATTTGGGAATGCATTTTTAGATACAACAACAAAATAAGCCTGATGATCAAATAAAGAAAAAAATTGATTGAAATGGTCTTTGCAAAAGTTAAAAACCTCTGCTTTATAAAAAATACAGCTAACAAAATGAAAAGACAAAAAACACTATACAAATTATTTTTCATACACATATCTACTAAAGGACTTTATACAGTGTTAAATAGTGTTTCTCCAAAATTTAGGTGTCTCTGAAACTTTAAGTTCAATTTCATACCTTTTTTGAAAATAAGATATTTTCTAATATAATTAGTTCAAATGAAATCACTTTGGATTACGTACTTCCTAGGGCAATCTCTAATCCCATGACTCAAGTACATACAGGAAGAGAAAACAGACATAGACACACAGTCAACGTGATGTGATGGCAGAGTCAGAGACTGAAATTATGTTTCTTTAGGGGTCCTGCCTAAAGCACTTACAGCTTAGATCACAGCAGTCAAATCCTCTCTCATATCTGAAAAGCCATCCCAAGAAGGACAGGTACAAAGTGCAGGCTGCAAAGGCTACAGTGAATACCTAACTCTTCAAGCCAGACACAGGCAAACATGTACAAATATCAAGACGATCCAAGAAAACAAGTCCTCACCAAGTGAACTAAGAAATGCACCAGGGGAAAATTCTGGAGAAACAGAGGTATATGACCTATCCCTAAAAATGTCAAGGATTGCTATCAACCATTTGAAACCAGGATGAGGCAAGAACAGAGTCTACTGTAGAGCATTGTGAGGAAGGATAAGTGTGCCAATACCCTGATTTTGAACTTTTGCCTCCAGAAATAGGAGAGAGCAAATATCTGTTGTTTGAAGCCACTAAATTCATGGTATTTTGTTACAGCATCGCTAAGAAATATATACAGAGTTACTGTGTATTCGAAATACACAAAGAACTTTTTAAATTCAGCAACAATGAAATAACCAAAGTAAAAAACAGGCTAAAGATTCAAACATGTTGTTTATCTAAAGAAGATAAACAAATGGCAAAAAAGCATATAAAAAGATGACAGACATCATTTGTTATAGGTTATTTTGGATTGATATGAAGAATTACCATGATATCCTCTTAAAGAAAAATAAGGTAATTAATAAAACCCCCCAAACCTGACAATACCAAATACTGGTGAGGTATTGAAGATGTAAAGAAAGAGAAGATTGTATTTATTCAACAATAATTCCTTACCAGTGTAAGAAATGCAAAACGATATGGCCACTCTGGAGGATAGTTTTTCACTGTCTTTACAAATGTTATTATAGTGATATGATGCAGAACTCATGGTACTACATTTTTACCCAAATATTTTGAAATTATTTTTCTGTACAAAAACCTACATGCAGAAATTATTACCACTTTATTTGTAACTGCCCGAAAGTGGGAGCAACCAAGATGTCCTTCAATAGATGAATAGATAAACAAGCTGTCATATTTCCAAACAGTGCAATATCATCCAACAATGACCAAACCAAAAGTGCTACCAAGCCACAGGAAAGTGGGGACATGTGTTAAATGTGTTTTGCTAAGTGAAAGAAATCAGTTTGAAGAGACCACATTCTGTATGATTCCAATTATATGACATTTTTAAAAGACATTCTAGAAATAGTAAACAGAGAGAATGTTTCATACATTTCTTACACAGGTAGATTGCTTTGTCGTGATGGCATTCAATCCTAGTATCTCTTCACCTCCTAAATGATTTCTTAAATTTATATTCATCAACATTTACTCTTTATAATGTGAGATTCTCTTTTGTGTTGCTAAATACATTAGTGTCATGTATCAGCAATTACCACATTACAGAGAATAGTTTTACCACTTATAAAAAGGCCTCTGGCTTTACCTATGAAATTTCACATTACCCCCTACCCTTACCTCCACTCTTCCCTGGAAACCATCAATCTGTTTACTATTTCTATAATGGCTTTTAAAAATGTCATAACCTAAAGTGCAATAATATATATATATATATATATATATATATATATATAGGGGTACTTGCGTACATGTGCAGATCATGCGGGATTATTGCGCAGGTACATGCATTGCAATGTGGTTTGCTGCCTCCATTCTCCTGTTACCTATGTCTGGCATTTTCCCCCATGTTATCCCTCCCTAACCTCCCTACCCCACGCTGTCCCTCCCATAGTCACCCCCAACAGGCCCCAGTGTGTGATATTCCCCTCCCTGTGCCCATGTGTTCTCATTGTTCAACACCTGCCTATGAGTGAGAACATCCAGTGTTTGGCTTTCTGTTCTTATGTCAGTTTGTTGAGAATGATGGTTTCCAGATTCATCCATGTCCCTACAAAGGACACAAACTCATTGTTGTTTATGGCTGCATAGTATTTCATGGTGTATATATGCCACATTTTCTTAATCCAGTCTATCATTAATGGGCATTTGAGTTGGTTCCAGCTCTTTGCTATTATAAACAGTGCTGCAATAATATGAGTGTGCATGTGTCTTTATAATAGAACAATTTATAATCCTTTGGATATATACCCAGTAATGGGATTGTTGGGTCAAATGGAATTTCTGTTTCTAGGTCCTTGAGAAATTGCCACACTCTATTCCACAATGGTTGAACTAATTTACACTTCCACCAACAGTGTAAAAGTGTTCCTATTTCTCCACATCCTCTCCAGCATCTGTTGTCTCCAGATTTTTTAATGATCACCATTCTAACTTGCATGAGATGGTATCTCAATGTGGTTTGGATTTGCATTTCTCTAACAACCAGTGAAAAGTGTCTGTTCATATCCTTTGTCCACTTTTGAATGGGTTTGTTTGTCTTTTTCTTGTGAATCTGTTTTAGTTCTTGGTAAATTCTGGATATTAGCCCTTTGTCAGATGGGTAGATAGTAAAAATTTTTTCCCATTTTGTTGGTTTCCAGTTCACTCTAACGATTGTTTCTTTTGCTGTACAGAAGCTCTGAAGTTTAATTAGGTCCCATTTGTCTGTTTTGGCTTTTGTTGCCAATGCTTTTGGTGTTTTAGTCATGAAGTCCTTGCCTATGCCTATGTCCTGAATGGTTTTGCCTAGGTTTTCTTCTAGGGTTTTTATGATGTTAGGTCTTATGTTTAAGTCTTTAATCCATCTGGAATTAATTTTAGTGTAAGGTATCAGGAAGGGGTCCAGTTTCTGCTTTCTGCACATGGCTAGCCAGTTTTCAGGGTTTTCTTTTCATACAATTCTCCAATAAAAGGTATCAGGGTGACTTGAATAAATGGATTATTCTATGGATAAGCAAGAAATACAGAAGATACATCCAGGGGATTTGTAGTTATCAAACAAAGAAGTGCTAAAAGAAAGATCCAGATTGATGAAACTATGACAAAGAAGGAGACAAAGGAGATAACTAAATGAACTTTTAGTGGACAAAGCTGGAAGAGTTTGAAAAGAAAAAAATAGCATTAGATTTGAACGCAAGCATAAAATTAATATGAAATAGCTAATAATAAAATCAGTAATGAAGGAACAAAGAAAAGATGTGGGGAAGAAAGAGAATCATAAGAATATAGTTGCCTCCATACAGGCAGACACAAAATAAAATAATCATCTTGTAAACCTATCCATAGTCGAAGGGCCAAATATTCTTCAACAGATACAAAGAAAGAGAGACAACGATAATTCTCATTTACTAGTTGAAAGACCTGGATAAAATAATGAGAAACTGTGTGTATGATAAAGTGAAAACTTTCTGATTAGAGCTGTCATTAATGCTATGCTCACAATTTCTTTCAGATGACCTAGATGAAGAGCTCCAATAATATAAGCAGTGATGCCAGATATTTTGCAGCCTTTTATAATATCCAATAGTCAGAAGAAATACCTTGTTGATGTATTTATTTGACTTTTATTTTTCCTTTTGTTCTGGTATCTAGATGATTTTTCTTAATTCTTAACCTTCAGTTTCCTCCATGTATATATTCTTCCTATACTGCATTTATTTTTTTTGACATTTTCCCGTTTTGATTTTCAGATCTTCCTACTGACATTTGAGTATCAGCTTTTTTTTTCCAGACCTTAGAAACTTACCTATTATATCTAGTACTGAATCTGTCATCAATTTTTGTCACTGTATTCCTCTTCTGAATCACTATTGGGGTGGCTATTCAGTCCTCCATCATGTCTCGCCTAACATGATTGAATAGGTCAGTATATGGGATGAATGATAAAGAGACAAATCTCAGTGTGTTCTGAAGTTTAAAAGGTTTGAAGGAAGTATAAAAATCTATAGATAGATTTGTTAGTGAAGCCCAGAAAAAGAGAACATTCTGCAAGTTAGGGATATACAAGAGTCAACAACAGGGAACAATTTGAAGAGCTTTGCAGACACAAAAGGATAATCAAAATTGAATCTTTTGGGGGAGAAATTTGTCACAATACAACACCATTGAATAATGCCAGGCACACTAAATGTAGACAAATGATCTTAAGTAGAATGGGGTTTGGAATCTATCATTGCTTCCAAGAGTTTTCTTCAGTCTTTTGTAAGACAGCTAAACTGTTTCTTTCATCCTTTTTCTTTACTTCTTCTGATTTTTGCTCCAGGATTTACATTTTGGTGGGAGAACAGAGACAATAAGCTTATCAAAATACCAGTGTCCTTATTCTTCTGGCATGCATAATCTTAGCTAGTTTAGGGTAGAATAGTATTGATGTAGAACATTATATATCAACTGCAATGACATTTGTAGGAATGAATATGTAAATGCCCCTATTCGTAGTCAATTGCCACATGGAAAAGATGTACCATGTTAAATTTAAGCCCTATTACATAATATGATTGAAAGGTTTTTCCTAATTTAGAAAAAAAATGTACATGAGAATAATAATCAGAAAGATGACAATCAGGAAGACCATAATAGAAATAATTATAAATGGAGTTCATAGCAAATTGAACAGAACCAAGAGTCTAGGTTGCTGAAAGAAGTCTAAGTTGTATTGGCTTCTGTGAAAAAAAAATTTTGAAAATGAAGTAACATTCCAAAATGGATTTGTCATTTTAATTTTAAAACTAATTGACACACATAATTTATAAAGATTCTCATTCTTAAATAAGAATTTAAGTCTGAAAATAAGTTTTCTAAATAAGAAAGAAATTAGGGCTACCCAAAAATACTTTCCTACTTTAAAAATGCCACAAAGCAATTGCCTAGAGTTTTATAAAAAATATTTTGTTATTGTTTGTTTGTGTTAAAAGAATGTTGATTACTACATTTAGCATGGCATTAGAGAACGACATCTACTTACCTACTCTCTCTGTATAGAGCATGCAAATAAATACAAATTCTTTTACTAAACATGTATTTGTTCTGTATCTAATATTCAGTACAACTGGGTATCCTGAATTTTATCTGCCGACTCTATTATAAACTACAGGTTGTTGAAAACTACTCAAATTCCTCCTGAAAAACGTCTTACTTTCAGAAATTAAAATAAAATTTCTTAAAAGGAAAAAGAGCTTATAAAAAATAAATAAGGAAATTGCAAAATAATATGAGTCCACTGTTAGCCTTGTTAATATGTGTCTATGAATAAATAATTATTATAAATATGATTACAACACCAAAGCAAATATCCTAAATTATTACAATAGAAATAATAAAATGTACTTTTTAAAGAGTCATATTAATACATTTCTAATTCTACTAAAACAGTGATGGTTACAACATTGACAAGCACAAAAAAGTGAAAAGTAGAGCATGAGAGAAATCTCAATCTGTTGAGTTGCAGAGATTAGGAAGCATAACAAGATAAGACAGTTGGGACAGAAACAAAGACTAAATACTATTTTAAAACACAAACAGAAGCATCAGTAGAAATAAAATCAGAATGCAATGTATTTCTTCAAATTTTTAGTGAAAAAAATAAAAGAAATATATATACTACTGGCAACAAGAATTCGGAACACAAAATAGAATCTCAAATGAAAATGAGTTTGATGTTATTTTCCAATCATTTGTTTAAAAATATCTTTAAAGTTCCTATTTATGACATGTCTAAGCCTAGGTTTTCATTCTGTCATGAGAATCAATATAATTGGAGGAGATAGATATAAATCAAGTTGGCACAGTTAATATGTAAAATTACAGGTATGGTCATCACCCTCAATTAAAATATATAACACAGTATCTGATCCTACAGATCCAGGAGCACTTTCCTGATTAAGTGACATTTGACCTGGGGTCAGAAGGTAAAGAAGAGTGAGAAAGTATTAAAAGTTGAGTGGTCATAGAGGCAAAAGTATTGAAATGAGAAAATGTATGGAACAATGGGAGAAATATTTCTACTACTGGGAAAAAAAAGAATTGGGGTTTTATAACAGATCTAAATACACTTGCATGTTTTCTAAAATAAATCTCTGTGGATGTCAAGATAAAATCAAAGGGCTAATAAGTTAAGGAAACAATAGTTACATAGGCTCAGTTTAAATTGTGTTTAACAGAATTGGTTATGAGTTCTTAGGTATAGTAATTTTAATAGAGTTGAAAGGGGATGTTAAAGTGAAAAGTGAATGGGGCGATCATAGACCTTCTTAAGTAACTTTTTAATGAAAGAGTGGAAAGCTTTTACTCAAGAATGTGGATTAAAAATGTCTAAAAATAACTTTATAAATCAAAAAAATAAGAACAATACAACTGATAGTAAATTCATAATCAAAATATTTCTCACCACCACCATCTCAGTTTTCATAGCACCCTAAGTTATTACCACACATCTATACTTTTCTTCTTACAGTTGAAAGTCCGCATGGCAGATGCTGTTCAGATGTAAGACAGATCACACCACTCTTGTTCAAAATCCTCCAGTTGCTTCCTATCTAATTCAGACTAGAACCCAAAGCCCACAGTGTCCTACATAATCTGCTTCTCTCACTCATCTTCAGATAGCATGTGGCCTTTTGCTGTTCCTCGACCATGGCATCTATGAGCCCACCACAGGACCTTTGGATTTGTGGCTCCCTCTGCATTCAGTAGTTTCTTCAGCTATTTTATTGCATCACTTTCCATTTTATTTGTGTCTCCACTAAAATTATATGTAATAAACAAATATTTTATGAAAACCCGATCTAAAATGGCATTCTCATCATTCTTATTTTTCTTAACATTTGCCTCCACTGCCATATATCTATACTTTTGGTTGCCTATTGTCTGATTCCTGGTAAAATAATGTAATGTCTATGAAAGCAGGAGCTATGTTTACTTCAATGATATATTTTCAGCACATGAAAAATTATCCAGAAAGTAATAGGCATCTATTAAATACTTGATAAATGAATGAATATAAATATAACTATCAAGGAGTGTTACATATGCATTAAATTAAAAATAAGAATGTTAATAAATAGTGTAGATTTTGCTAGTATAATTCCAGTTTGCCTTTAGGAATATGTGAATTTTGTCAATTATTTTTGCACTCCTTACATTTCAAGGGTCTGATCAGGTTATCTGAACTCTTGATGCTACAGCTCAGATGAACAGGACTTTATCATGGAAAGATATTAAATGTGAACTGCTACAGAAAGGTATGGATGTAATCAATTATACTTTAATGTTAAAAAATGAGTTAGGACTTTTCCTTTGTCTTAATGCTACATATACCTTTTTTCCCCTCCAATAGTGTGAATAATTGAGAATTGGATATATATTTAATCATTTTTACTCATGCTTTGATGAATTTTACCAACTGGAAAATAGTGTTGTTTCCACATGCTAAATGAAGTATATTCTGGATCTCACCAATAAGAATGTTCAAAGAAAAACATATGTAGTTGACATATATTATTAAACAATTTTTAAATAATAGTGATACATTAAGATTTTCCCATATGGAAAAATATATCCTTTCAGGTAGAACATAAAGAATAAATCATAATAATGTCTAACATCTAAGTTTGAGAAAACAAAGAAATGATTATATGTGTGTTGATAGTATCATAATTGTAACTGTGTTGTTTGAAACTAGATATTTAAATTGTAAAAGTACTTTAAAATACGAATTTTTTTTAAATGTGAGGACCAATTTAATTGCATTAGTTTTAGTATATTAATTTATACAGGTTTAAATATTTTGCAGAAAATTCAAATTTTATTTCTTCTATCTTGACTGTGGATATACAGATTATCATTATTAACTATGTTTGATGCAGAATATACTAAATAAACAATTTAAAAACTATTTTCTAAAAGGCACTCACTCTACTCATTGCTTTTTCCTCCAAGTATTTTGTTGTTGTTGTTTTAAAATTGGTTATTTAGCCAAGTATCACATAGGTATAGTCAAACAAATATATATGTTTTTTCAAAGCCAATAAATAAGAATTAGCATTGGCAGAAACTTGCAGGGATATATGATTCATATTTATCACTTGTAGATAATTGGCTAAGGGATATTTCTAGAAAGGAAAGGAAAGTAAAAATATTGTTTAATAATGTAGCTTTTACTACTGTTGTCTTATTCACAGATCCATAGACAGAAAATTTACTGTGACAAATTGAATTTCCCTCTTTAATTGAGATATATATCATGTCTATATCATAAACGCAAGATGAGTTGTTGAAAGACACGAGATGATAATTTATTTCTGTATATATTATTGTTTATTTATTAAACTATTTAATCTAATATAATTTTTATCACTGTGGAAAGATGTAGTCATAATATTTAAATACAGTGCATTAATGATAAACAAAAATTGTTAAATGTAAAATATATATGAAATCATTTAAGAGTGTTGTTGCCAAAATTATTTTTAACTTTTTTTGGGAAATTATATGCTTTCATAATAATTGTTCTTTGCTTACAGAAAGCTATGTCAGTCTTTCTGAATGAATACACAGAGAGTTGAACCTGTCTGAAGTACTGTCTGTGGATGATCAACAACCTGTACTATGGGCATATTGAAACACAAATTTATCTTAGAGATTTTCTTAACTTGGAACACTGATTTTCTTGCATTCTACGTTTGCATCCATCTATGCTTCATCATTTGCCCATCTGATGCTCACTCTTTCAAAAGTGGCTGTTATAAGAGAATATTACATTGTAAAGTAGTACTGAATTCATGACAAACTGCACAAGAGAGGAGGCAATCAACACAATTAATTGTTAATGTGATGTTGTAAATGGAGGTAGGTAGCTTATAGTTTAGACATTTTGATTTTCATACATTTACAATTTAGCTGCTTTACATATTACTCCAATCTTATAAGATTATTCCAATCTTATTTTTATTTCACTTGTGAGCCTCCAATGAAAATATAGAATACCATGGTGAAACCCCATCTTTACTAAAAATACAAAAACTGGCCTTGTGTGGTGGCGCATACCTATAATCTCAGTTACTCAGGAGGCTAAGGCAGGAGAATTGCTTGAACCTGGGAGGCAGAGGTTGCAGTGAACCAAGATTTCACCTTCACTCCAGCCTGGGTGACAGAGTGAGACACTGTCTTAAAAAAAAATGTATATATATATACACACATGCACATGCACACACACACACACGTATCTATATCTATCTATATACACATGTCTCTTACAGCTTGTGCTAGTCTTAATTCTTGAGAGAAAAAGAAGTGATACGATATATATATGTGTTACGACAAGTGCAAGGTATTGGCTCACACAGTTATGGAGGCTGAGGATTCCAAGAACTACATTCAGCAAGTTGGAGGTCTATTGGAGCTGATAGTATAATTCCAGTTTTAGTCCAAAGGCCTGAGAACCAAAGAGCCAATGACATAAGTTCTGAATCCTGAAGTCAGGAGAACACCAATAATCCATCTCAAAGGTTGTCAGGCAGAGGAAGGGCATTTTTTTTCTTACACAGCCATTCATTTTATTCAGGCCTTCAATGGACTAAATGAGGCCCACTCACACTGGGAGGACTATCTGCTTTATTCAATCTATGATTCAAATGTTATCTCATCTAGGAACACCCTCATAGACACACTAAGAATAATATTTAACCAAATATCTAGGCTCCTGATCGCAGTCAAATGAACACATAAAACTAACCCCTCACACAGCTTCACACGGAACTTGAAAACTAAGAAGTTAGCAGGCTTTGGGCTGGCTGGCAAGATGGCCAAATAGGAACAGCTCCGATTTGTAGCTCCCAGCGAGATTGATGCAGAAGGTGGGGGATTTCTGCATTTCCAACCGAGGTGTCCAGTTCATCTCACTGGGACTCATTGGACAGTGGTGGCAGCCCACGGAGGGTGAGCTGCAGCAGGGTGGGGTGTAGCCACACCCAGGAAGCTCAAGGGGTCGGGAGATTTCTCTCCCCTAGCCAAAGGAAGCTGTGAGACTGGGAAGCTTAGTGTACTGGGAAGAACTGTGCATTTTGGCCCAGATACTATGCTTTCCCCATGGTCTTCTTCACCAGCAGACCAGGAGTTCCCTGAGGTACCTATACCACCAGGGCCCTGGGTTTCAAGCACAAAACTGGGTGGCTGTTTTGGCAGACACCAAGCTAGTGGCAGTTTTTTTTTTTTTTTTTTTTTTTTTTTTTTTGTTTTTTTTTTTAGTACCTCAGTGGCACCTGGAACGCCAACTAGACAGAACCCTTCACTCCCCTGGAAAGGGGGCTAAAGTCAGGGAGCCAAGTGGTCTGGCTTGGCAGGTCCCAGCCACATGGAATCCAGCAAGATAAGATCCACTGGCTTGAAATTCTGGCAAGCACAGCGTCTGAGGTCGACCAGGGATAATCCAGCTTGGTGGGGAGAGGGATGTCTGCCATTGCTGAGGCTCGAATAGGTGGCTTTTACAGTCACAGTGTAAACAAACCTGCTGGGAAGTTTGAACTGGGCAGAGCCCACCGCAGCTCATCAAGGCCTAAGCAAAAAGAACAAAGCTGGAGGTATCACGCTACATGACTTCAAACTATACTATAAGGCTACAATAACAAAAACAGCATGGTACTGGTATCAAAAGAGACATATAGAACAATTAAATAGAACAGAGGCCTCAGGAATAACACCACACATCTACAACAATCTGAGCTTTGACAAACCTGTCAAAATAAGCACTGGGAAAAGGATTCCCTTTTCAATAAATGGTGTTAGGAAAACTGGCTAGCCATATGCAGAAAGATGAAAAGGATCCCTTCCTTACACCTTATACAAAAATTAACTCAAGATGGAAGAGACATAAACGTAAAAGCTAAAACTATAAAATCCCTAGAAGAAAACCTAGGCAATATCATTCAGGACACAGGCATGGGCAAAGGCTTCATGTCTAAAACAGCAAAAGCAAAGGCAACTAAAGCTAAAATAAACAACTGGGAGCTAGTTAAACTAAAAAGCTCTGCACAGCAAAAGAAACTATCATCAGAGTAAACAGGCAACCTACAGAATAATGGAAAAATTTTGCAGTCTATCTATCTGACAAAGGGTTAATATCCAGAACCTATAAAGAAATTAAACAAATTTGCAAGAAAAAAGAAACAACCTCATCAAAAAGTGGGCCAAGGATATGAACAGACACTTCTCAAAAGAAGACATTTATGCAGCCAACAAACATATGAAGAAAAGCTCATCATGACTGGTCATTAGAGAAATGCAAATCAAAACCACAATGAGAAACCATCTCATGCCAGTTAGAATGGCAACCATTAAAAAATCAGGAAACAACAGATGCTGAAGAGTATGTGTGGAAATAAGAACACTTTTACACTATTGGTGGGAGTGTAAATTAGTTCAACCATTGTGGAAGACAGTGTGGCAATTCCTCAGGGCTCTAGAACTAGAAATACCATTTGTCCCAGCAATCTCATTACTGGGTATATATCCAAAGGATTATAAATCATTCTACTATAAAGACATATACACACATATGTTTATTGCAACACCGTTCACAGTAACAAAGACTTGAAACCAACCAAAATGCCTTTTAATGATAGACTGGATTAAGAAAATGGGGCACATATACACCATGGAATATTATGCAGTCATAAAAAACTATGAGTTCCTGTCCTTTTCACGGACGTGGATGAATCTGGAAACCATCATACTCAGTAAACTGACACAAGAACAGAAAAACAAACACTGTATGTTCTCACTCAAAAGTGGGAGTTGAACAATGAGAACACATGGACACAGGAAGGGGAACATCACGCACCCACAGAGGACTGTCAGGGAGTTGGGGACTAGAGAGGGATTGCATTAGGAGAAATACCTAACGTAAATGACGGGTTGATGGGTACAGCAAACCACCATGGCATGTGTATACCTAAGTAACAAATCTGCACATTCTGCACATGTATCCCAGAACTTAAAGTATAATAAATAGAAAAAAAGAAGTTAATATCCTTACAAAATTCCAAAGGCCAATTTTTGTTTAGTATTGGAGAGGTTATGCTTTTTCTTTTGAAAATTAAGCATCACCATTACATAGTTTTAAAGTAATTCCCCTTATAATTACATCTGCATATTTTGTAAAGATAAAGCTAATAAATTGAAAGCTAGTTTGCTTAACAATTATGTTATTTTAGATGAAAATTGTATACTACTTTTTTATTTGAATAATGAAAATGTTTTCCCAAATAAATGTGAAGACCACATTATTCACAACATGTTGCATGACTAAATTAATATATTTACCATATTATGTAATAAATTAAAGATTAAACTTATTTTATAAATTTATTATTTAATACAATTAAAATTCGTATTGCACATGTTTTCATTCTACTGAAATTGTGAAGGTTAAGATAAGAATTAGCCATTCTCTTTGGGGTTTTGCAATTAGAAAATTGTCTTGATCTAAACAGGGGAGGTCTCTTAATAGAATAATGTGTACAGAGGAGACATGAAAGCTTAAAAGGAAATTAGCTCTGAGCAATCGTGTATCATGTAAGTAAAGAAAACAAAACATGAAATAATAGTTGAAACATTGGAAATCGATTCTGACACCTAAAAAAACCTGAGAATATGAGACATTCCCAGTGGAAATCTGTGAAAACCAAAATGTAAAAATGAGACTAGTTGTCTCATACCACGTATACCTAGTTTCTTCTGAACAACACTGGAACAATATAAACAACAGTGGTAAAAATAAAAATGAATATGAAGACTGGATTAATTTGGAAGTAGCTGAATTAAAACTGATTATTTCAAAGTTCCAAACTGCTTTTTCATTCTACCCATATTGCCAATGTCATGCCAAGTCTTTGGGAAACTGAAGAAATTGCTTTATTGTTTATACAGGGGAAAATAGAAAACTTAGAAGAACTTCTGCATTGGGACTAAATTGTAAACTCTTCTACACCTTACAGAGAATGTTTGTGGCCCCTGTCATTTTTATCCCACCTTTACATTAATCAACAACAAATGATTTACTAAATGCATATATGATATAGGTTAAAATATTAATATATGATTTAACAATACAATTTATTTCTTCAGACAATATTAAATTAAAAAAAGGTCTTTTAAGAATAACTAGAATAATTCTGCATGTATAATTTTGATTGATAATGACTAAGCAATGAAATTGATAATGACTGAAATTGATAATGACTAAGCAATGAAAAATATGTAAAACTAATGAAAATAGAATTATTTATGTTTTTATAAAGTAATGTTATAAACTTTTAAGTTACAGAATGTATTTGTAACATGCCCAGTAGTAAACTAGTGAGTTCAGTTTAATTTGGCTCAGAACACTTATTACAATTTTTCTATGAACCTGTTAACAGGGTTATTAGTATAAGACAGCTCAAAAATTGAAGATAACCTACTGGGGGCAAAACAAGGATTAGTGCAGCTTTGTCTTATTTACTTTCCTAATTATTATTAAAAGAGAGTAAACGCAGAGTCAGAAAACTCACAGATGGTGCTAAAAGGAAAGGTAGAGAAAATACTAATAAGGATAATGGAATAATAAAATGTGACAAGAACATCTTATGAGATAATATGAAATAGAGAATGATACTTTTTGCCCTCAACGTTACAGTAAGAATATATGATTAAAATATATCCAAGAGAGAGCTTGAGGAAAGTTAAGAGAGGACTTAAAACACTTCATGAAGTATAATTACAGAAGATTTGGCAGGGTGATGAAGAGAGGCATAAGGTTAAAACATTGGTAGACCAGATTCCTGAAGAGGAATTCAATTTATTAGACACATCATTTGGATATGAAGAAGATCTCTCAAAGTTTTGGCTGGGGTGAGGGTAGGGCAAAGAGCCAGATGTCCCAAAACATAAAAGATTATTTTTGAAATGTTGTTTCTTGCTTATGTATAATTTTTATAACACCTATTGTGACAATTTAAGGCCTGGATATATGATTGAACTCTATGATCATAAAATCTTACTTTTATCATTAGAATAAAGAATTATTTTGAGATAATCTGTGAATGTTAAGTGTGAAAAAAAGTATGACCTCAGGAGACAGGTAGATAAAGGTTAGGATTCCCAACTTCATCATTTATTAGCTGGCTGAATTAAGTTATTTAAACTCTGAATTGCAATTTTCTCATATATAAACGGAACCAGTCCTCCTAACTGACACCTCTGTAATAGTTTGAAGAGTTCGCATATGTAGCAAAAATACGGTATAGGGTTGTATGAAGATTAATGAGACTAATATATGTAAAGTACCAGAGCTGTAAATGTCAAAATGTGTGGAATTTATTTAATTGTAAATAGTGTGTCAGAGTTATATGACCCTTAGAATCTGATTATTCTTTTGTGGGCCACTGATTCCATCGATACTGAAAGAACTTGCTGCCAATGTCTTGTCTCATTTGTAAAGGTTGAAACAAATTTTAACTGCCAATAAGATTTCAAATCATATGTATTTTCTTTGTTTTTTCTTTATATTTGCATATTTATAAGTAGTAGCTTTCTGTTTTTAACTCAAGTAATGTAAATATAGTTTTAGATAAAAATACTGTTTTTTAAAGGAGATTTAGCACTAGGACCAAAACGTGAGTTGAAAATTGGTTGTTTTGAATGGCTAGATCTAACCCAAACACAAATCAAATGTTAAAATCTGGTATGTGTTTGCATTTTTTAATGGAGAGTTTGCTTGATTAGAACCATCTGACCATTAATTCTTAGAGAAACAAAGTTAATAATAATGCATTAAGTGAAAACAAAATCCTCTAATTTCAGGGCTGGGAAACTGTATTATGAATGAATCTAAAATTAAATATTAAAATAGTTTAAAGTAAATTATATTTTCTGTGGATATATAATTAACAGAAAATTTTATATTCATAAATAACATTATGCATGCTTCTTTTCCTAAAATTTGTTAGAGCTTACTGTACAATTATCTTAGCTAAAACCATTATTTCAGTCATGTAATGATATTTAAATATCATAAATGTATTCAGCAGTTTAATTTAAACTACTCTCTCCTCAGTGTGAAAGAGTTATTTAAAACATATAAACAGTTTGTCCTTTTGACAATAGCATGAATATATACTTGGTAAAATGGCAAAACATTGCTCTTATTATACTCCTTAAAAGATTAGAAAAGCTGGTTATCAACTTTCTCTTTATATAATTCCATGTATACAATTACTTTCATATTTTAGATCTAGATGTCACTTAGATATAAATGTCAATAATTATATTAATGTTTGATATTTAAAAACAAGAAACCAAAACCATTCACCTGCCCATAGAGAAAAGCTTTGGGTTTCAATCTAAAGTAAATTTATATACCACATTGCATCTGAATCTAACAGAATACCACAAAAAATTGTATAAGCTAAAGAAAAACAAATATCAAATATTTTATATACATGTCATGTTTATACTTGACTTTAATTTTTAAAATATTTTTATAAAAATATCTCATTCTATAGTGCCATTTAAATAAAGGTTTTATAAGAAATTTGGCATTGATACATGATTCAGCATTAAGTAGCTCTGTATTTTGATATTATCTCTTTTTCAAATAGAAAATTATATACATACATGCAAATACGTCATATAAATATACATATACTTATGTTAAATATATACATGTGTAACATATTACATAAAATGTAAGCAAGTATTTTCTTTCTTTTTAAGTGATAATACAAAAAAAAAATCCAATGTGATGTCCACAATGTTCAGATATATTTATTTTGTTTCATAATTGTTGTATAGCTTTATTTTCTGATTTCAACTGTCTTTTCTAGTGTTAGTGATTCTGCTACTATGTTCCTCATTTCTTTTGCTGTTTCTCATGTTATGACCTAGAATTAAAGATAAACCAGTATAATAAGAATTTGATTTAATGGATATAAACAGACCATGGAAGAATTCAATTTTTAAAAAGTAATACATGTGTGAATTAGTTCTAAGTTTTAGAAAGTGTAGCTTTGTGATAGTTAATATAGGCCAAGGACTATTTTTAAAAATCAAGTTCGAGCTTGTGTTCCAGAAAGTAACATTTGCTGGAAGTGTGACTCTAAGATAAATGTATATAAATATAGTTGGCTTAATCTCTAAACGTGGTTACCTTCTATTGCTTTTGAAGAGGTGTTTTTACCCTCACACACACACAAAAAATGTGTAAATGCACAGATTTCTGTTATACCACATTTTACCCCTAGAGGCTGATTTTGATCTAGGTTATTTTCAAAGCTTGGCTTTGTAGGGAATAAGGGCTGGATCCATATTCTCAGAATATAAAAGAATGTCTTCTGGCACCGATGGAAATAGACAGCCATTATGCAAACACAGGCAGCACACTGTTAGACTACACTTAACTTCAGTCCTCTGAGGCATGCATTGTGGGTATTGAGTTCCCTCTAAGCTCCTGATCATCTTGTCTTTGATATGGAAAGCAAACAGAAACCTTTCTGTTAAAACCATTTGTCCTTTTTTTCTTTTTCCTGTTGCTAAAGGTAATTCTAATTGTGCAACATGTGAAGATACTCATACACAATCTCAATTTGTAGAAGGGAAAGAAGTTATGGACAGAGGCGCTCATGCCTGTTTCTCTAGGTAGATAGATGTCACTGCTATTTGAACTAGATGCGTCAGAAATATAGTGATATGGGAAAAACTTTTATTCCCTTTATGTCACAGATGCCAAGTTAAATAATAAACATTAACTTTTAAAGCTATATTTATTCAATCACTCAAGTTCTTATTCTTGGCTAATAATTTCCCATCCGGCATTATCTGTAGGTTTTCTTTTTATCTTCATGAGATTCTGTGGTACAATTTAGTTAGTATCTTTTATTTCAGATCTACTCACAGGTATTTCAATGAGGTAAAGGTGAATATGTTGTGAAACAAAGGTTCTCTGTAAAGGAATTTGGAGGAAAGAGACTTTATTCCAGTGAACAGTTTATAAACTGGGAGACACAACTTTTGGTGTAAAATGAAGGTGCATTTCAGAGAGGAAAGAAAGGGTTCAGGTTTTACATAAAATGTTTCTGCCCAGGTCCTCAATCTGATCCGTTTTTGGAAATAAAGAATTAAAACTAGTTTAGTTCACAGTGGTAGGTGTAGCTGAGTTATGATTGGTTAATAAAGCTGAAACCTGATTGGCTGGGGCAGTTAAAGTCTGATTGGTTAGCGTTCAATTCCTAAACCCGAAGACTCTGTCAGATGTTTCTTGCAGATGGTCTGTAGTGTGGTGGATTTCCTGTGCCATCTATTTTGACACTGACAACAAGATCTGATTTGGTGTAGAAAGAATCTGATTTGGTGTAGAAAGGAAGGACCTGTGATACTTTCGAAATATGTGGGGACATACTTTAACAATATAATTTACGTTTTTATATTGCTTATTTTTTTAAAGTATCATTGTAGTATGCGTTAGTTTTTTTTTAATTGAATTTTAGGTTTTGGGGTACATGTGAAGAACATGCAAGATTGTTGCACAGGTACACACATGGAAGTGTAATTTACTGCCTTCCTCCCCTTCACCTATATCTGGCATTTCTCCCCATGCTGTCTCTCCCCAACTCCCCACCCCCAGCTGTCCCTCCACTATTTCCCCCCAACAGGCCCCAGCATGTGATGCTCCCCTCCCTGTGTCCATGTGTTCTCTTTGTTCAACATCCACCTATGAGTGAGAACATGTGGTGTTTGATTTTCTGTTCTTGTGTCAGTTTGCTGAGAATGATGGTTTCCAGGTTCATCCATGTCCATACAAAGGACACGAACTCATAGTTTTTTATGGCTGCATAATATTCCATGGTGTATATGTGCCACAGTTTCCCTGTCCAGTCTATCATTGATGGGCATGTGGGTGGTTCCAGGTCTTTGCTATTGTAAATTGTGCTGTAATGAACATTTGTGTGCATGTGTCCTTAGAATAGAACAATTTATAATCCTTTGGATATATACCCAGTAATGGGATTGTTGGATCAAATGGAATTTCTATTTCTAGGTCCTTGAGGAATCGCCACACTGTCTTCCACAATGGTTGAACTAATTTACACTCCCACCAACAGTGTAAAAGTGTTCCTATTTCTCCACATCCTCTCCAGCATCTGTTGTCTCCATATTTTTTAATGATCGCCATTCTAACTGGTGTGAGATGGTATCTCAATGTGGTTTTGATTTGCATTTCTCTGATGACCAGTGATGATGAGCATTTTTTCATATGTTTGTTGGCCTCATGTATGTCTTCTTTTGTAAAGTGTCTGTTCATATCCTCTGCCCACTTTTGAATGGGCTTGTTTGTTTTTTTCTTGTAAACCTGTTTTATTTCTTTGTTGATTCTGGGTATCAGCCCTTTGTCAGATGGGTAGACTGCAAAAATTTTTTCCCATTCTGTTGGTTGCCAATTCACTCTAATGACTCTTTCTTTTGCCGTGCAGAAGCTGTGGAGTTTGATTAGGTCCCACTTGTCTATTTTGGCTTTTGTTGTCAATGCTTTTGGTGTTTTGGTCATGAAGTCCTTGCCTATGCCCGTGTCCTGAATGTTTTTGCCTAGATTTTCTTCTAGGGTTTCGATGGTGTTAGGTCTTATGTTTAAGTCTTTAATCCATCTGGAGTTAATTTTAGTGTAAGGTATCAGGAAGGGGTCCAGTTTCTGCTTTCTGCACATGGCTAGCCAGTTTTCCCAACACCATTTATTAAACAGGGAATTCTTTCCCCGTTACTTGTTTTTGTCAGGTTTGTCAAAGATCGGATGTTTGTAGATATGTTGTGTTGCCTCTGAGGCCTCTGTTCTGTTCCATTGGTCTATATCTCTGTTTTGGAACCAGTACCATGCTGTTTTGATTACTGTAGCCTTGTAGTATAGTTTGAAGTTCGGTAGTCTGATGCCTCCCGCTTTGTTCTTTTTGCTTAGAATTGACTTGGCTATGCGGGTTCTCTTTTGATTCCATATGAAAAAAAAGGGGGTTATGAGTTCTGCTGCAGCAGACTTAAAACATACTGCCCAGCAGCTTTGAATGAACAATGGAGCTCACAGCTCAGCACTTGAGCTCCCATAAAGGACAGACTGCCTCCTCAAGCAGCTCCCTGACCCCCATATATCCAAAGAGTCACCTCATAAAGGAGAGCTCAGACTGACATGTGGAGGGTATCCTTCTGGGACAAAGATAGCAGAAGAAGAAACTGGAAGCAACCTTTACTGTTCTGCAGCCACTGCAGTTGATCCCTGGGCAAGCGGGGCCTGGAGTGGACCTCAGCAGTCGTACAGCAGAGAGGCCAGACTGTTAGAAGGAAAACTAAGAAACAGAAAGAAATAACTTCATCATCAACAAATTGGACGTCCACTCAGAGACTCAATCTGTAGTATGCGTTAGTAATATTGACATGATTCTTTACAAGAGTCATCTGTATTTCTCATTGGAATTTTTTTTGCCATGATTCAATTTAAGAAATATATACTAAGAAACCACTATCTACAAATAAAACTATGGATTATAAAACATATTTTATAAAGGCAGACATACAAAGACTTTGTTGAATCATTATCATTACAAATCATATTTTATGTATATTAATTTAATAATTCAACCATAATTTGTTAAGTTAAATATTACATTTCCCTTTCTCACTTTGGCAGAAAATACGAATAAATCATATTATCTTTTCTAAAGGAAAGTATAATTATTTTTAGGGGTAAATATATAAACAATTATGTGTTGTTTGGAGTACTAAAAACTATGACACAATACAGAATATACTGAAGAAGTACAGTCAAAAGTAATAAGAAGTAATTGCTAGATATTAGAGCAGGACAGTGATCTAAATACTTTGAAATTCTATTATGCTAAAACCTAAAATAATAAAATAAGTGTAAATTATGTAGCAATATAAATATATATAAAACAGAATTCCTGGTGTATGCATAATGTATAACTTAACTGTTTAGATATTAGCACAAGTTTTTACATATCAAGAATCATAGTGAAGCCAAAATTTGTAAAATAAACAGATGTAGATTATAGTGTCTGACAATAATTTTTGCTTGACTAAATTTTAGTCAGGCTCTTCAATCTTCTCCTAGACCCATCTTTGCACTTCCTTGTAAAATTCAGTTTTTTAAAATACTCTGCTAAGTTAGCTTTGCAAGAGCACCCCCACTCTGTATGTCTGATCACCTTGGATAACTGACCAGGTTCCTCAGCCTCAAATATAACCTGGATGATGCCTGATCACCCAGACCTGCCTTCAGCAAGAATCGTGTTAGGTCACTTTAGCCAGAAGCCTTCTTACACTGTTTCCTTTTAATAATTTTGTATATACTGACTCCCCCACCCAATCTTGCTAGGTGGCTATCAATCAATTCCCACTTGCTCAAATACTTTCTATATTTGAATTTGAGCCAATCTATTGTCTCACTGCAAAATCCCGTTGCAGCAGTCCCTATAACTACTGTAGTGGTATTGAAAAAAGTCTGCCTTACTGTGATTTAACAAAAGTCATTGGAGTTGTTTTTAAATATCATTTCCCCAGGAAAACATGCTAATCTGTAGTATGCCAGACCTAAAGTATTAACCAATAGGGGATAGAAGAAAAAAACAAAAACAAAACAGAAAAAGGAATAGGACTGAATAATATAAAGAATTAGTTAAGAAACCCTGCATACATTTTGGCCAAGTCTACAATGTGTAAACTTGAAAGAGGCTATTCTTAAAAAGGGAAATATGGAAATTTGTAATCTCAGCACTTACTCTTGATAAAAAGGCAAAAATCTTCCCTGATTGTAAAATTTAAATTTTAAATTACATTGATTATTTTAGAAAAACCAGTTGCCTTGCAGAAACAAATGGACTTTCTTTCTCCCTATTACTACATACCTTTGACCTAAGACTCTATTAATTTCCCAGATAAAATTTCTAAGAAATATGAACTCACAATTCATTTAAAAAATCAGAAAGAAAAGACCACGTATGAACACAAATATGAGACTGATAGCTAATGTCCCACCATCAAGAAGAGAAGACAGATAAGAGGGGTGAGAAAAAGTTCTGAGTAAAAATAAATGCTGACCTATAACTATGTATTAACTAAAATTTTATGTTATTTGTAAAATAAAAATTAAACATATTTTAGGGAAAATGTGGTCTTTATTGTCAATAAATCCTGACCATAGGAACTTCCAAATCATATGGAAAACAGAAAATAATCTCAAGGAATTGTTCTGACATAAAGAAAGCATGATGAGAAAAGAAAACAATGAGTATATAATACTGTAAAAGAGAAAATAATAAATTCTAACTTGATATTTTGGGGATAGAACAATTAAACTAGAAAACAATGGCGTTAATTGGAGGAAAGTATTTAAAAGGAGTTAAAGTCTTCTAAGCTCCTTAAAAACCGTGTTTAATAACAGATTTTGTTACTTTAAATGTGCATGAAAACTACCTAGAGTTACAATTAAAAGTGTAAAAATAGTCGACACAACTTCCAAATTAGTTGTGAGCAAATGCCAAAGGATGGTAATAAAGGAAGGGAAACAGAAGGTTGAAACTAAAACAATGATGATTTTGTGATTTGAAACCAACAAGGGTTCAGAAATCTCCCCCTTGTTCCTCGTTCATCTTCTTAGCAGGATTTCTGACTTTGATATTCCAGAAACAAATGCAAAATGGATATCTACAAATGCATCTATAACTGACTATTATAATTTTTTTTTTGGTCTTAGAAACCTAATATGGACTTAGAGATCTCTCTGTTAAGAGAGAGCCCCCATAAGCCAAAATAGCTACTCCCTAGGAGAGCTGTGACTGGGATGAAAGTTAACTTGGAGTACATTTGTCAGGCGAGACACAATGAGAAGGTGAAACCAAAATGCATGAGATGGAAGAAATCTTTTACTTATATATATCAGAAAGACTGGGTTTTGATGAGGACTGACAGGAAGTCTGGAGGTGGCAGGGAGACATACCTGTGGGTGGGGAGAGAGAAGGAGAGAGCCCTTCATTGAGGTACATGGTTGTTATCCCATGCCTTTTTCTGTGGAAGTTGTAGAGACATTAGTTTAAAATACACACACACACACAAAGGGAAAAACTTATTTACATGATTCTGGTATTAACCATTAGATTTTATCATAGTAGCTGTGTGTGGGTTGACTTTTGGATCACTGAGATGAGGAACAAGAAGACTATATCATACACAACTACATAGGTAGGATTTTAGTTATAATTTTATTTATTTATTTATTTAGACAGTTTCATTCTTGTTGCCCAGGCTGGAGCACAATGGCACCATCTTGGTTCACCGCAACCTTCACCTCCCGGGTTCAAGTGATACTCCCGAGTAGCTGGTATTATAGGCATGCACCATCACACCCAGCTAACTTTTCGTATTTTTAGTAGAGACAGGGTTTCTCCATGTTGGTCAGGCTGGTCTCAAACTCCTGAGATTTTTTTTCAATAACTTTTATTTTAAGTTCGGGGATACAGGTTTGTTGCCTAGGTAAACTTGCGTAATGGGTTTTTTGTTTGTTTGTTTGTTTGTACAGGTCATTCTGTCACTCAGTTATTAAACCTAGTACCCATTAGTTATTTTTTCCTGATCATCTTTCTCCTCTCACCCTCCCTTCATGATAGGCACCAGTGTCTGTTTTTACCCTATATGCATCCATGTATTCCCATTTATAAGTGAGAACATGTGGTATTTGATTTTCTGTTCCTGTGTTAGTTTGCCAAGGATAATGGTCCCCAGCTCCATTCATGCTCCTCCAAAGGACATGATCTTATTCTTCTTATGGCTGCACAGCATTTCAAGGGTGATAAGGTATACTTGGCTTCCATATAACTCATGTGAGACCTAACAATGGTTGCTGAGGTGGCAAATATATTAAACAAATATATGACACTGCCTCACTTTGTGATGGTACCTATTATTCTTTAACTTTCAATAAATCAGACCAGAGATTTAGAAAGGCTTCTGAAGCATAAAATGCATGCTAACAATTGAAAGATCATATATTGGTGTAGAGATTTTTAGACATACCACTATGCACGAAAATACAGCTGTTCCTTCTTATCCACAGTTTCACTTTCCACAGTTGCAGTCAACCACAGTCCAAAGGTACTAATTGAAAAATTCCATATATAAACAATAAGTTTTAAAACACATCTAATTGAGAACATAACAAATTTTATGCAAATAGTGGGCCTCATCAGCTTTGATTGTTCATTCTTGAATTTACCTGCACAATCACCAGTTCCTGTGGACTCTACCACCACTAGTCAATAAGTATGCAGATTTCTCCATGATTTTTTTTTCATAAATAAAGGGACAAAAAAGAAGTTAATAAGTGTGGATGTTAATTAGTGTGTTTCTGGTCTTTCTAGAATTAAATTTATACATTCTTTCTGTCTATTATCATTTCCTAGTGTCTTCCTTATGCATATATTTTAAAACTTTCTAATTCTTACTTGCTGCAATGATTGTTCAATATAAGGTCACTTGTCCCGAATTCAATTGTATTTTCTATGCTGCATTTCTCCTAAAATGAATTACTTGGGACAGAGACCCTATGACTCAAAAAGCCTAAAATATTTACTATCTGGCTATTTACAAAAAAATTTTGCAAATCTATGATGAAGACAGTAAAATTACTTGAGGGATTTTCTTCCCAAATGCAATAATAATACAATGTAAATTTCTTAAGAATAACTATTTTACTCATTTTACTCTTAGCTTACAAATTTGAAACCAAATATTTATCATCTTTTTTCATTTTAAGAAACAAATGTGCAGAGGTGGCTGGCAAGATGGCCGAAAAGGAGCAGCTCCAGTCTCCAGCTCCCAGTGAGATCAACACAGAAAGTGGTTGATTTCTGTATTTCCAACTGAGGCACAAGCTCATCTCAGTGGGACTGGTTAGACAGTAAGTGAGTGAAACCAATGGAAGGTGAGGTGAAGCAAGGTGGGGGCATCCCCTCACCTGGGAAGTGCAAGAATTGGGGAACTCCCTCCCCTAGCCAAGGGAAGCCAGGAGGGACTGTGCCATGAGGAATGGTGCTATGTGGCCCACATACTATGCTTTTCCCACAGTCTTCACAACCCACAGACTAGGAGATTACCTCAGGTGGCTACACCACCAGGGTCCTAGGTTTCAAGCACAAAACCAGGCAGCCATTTGGGAAGACAGTGAGCAAGCTGAAAGAGTTTTTTTGTTGTTTTGTTCTTTGTTTGTTTTTGTTTTTCATACTCCAGTGGTTCCTGGAACACCAGTGAGAAGGAATTGTTCTCTCCCCTGAAAAGGGGGATGAATCCAGGGAGCCAAGTGATCTAGTTTAGTGGATCCCACTCCCACAGAGTCCAGCAAGCTAAGATCCACTGGCTTGAAATTTTTGCTGCCAGCACAGCAGTCTGAAGTTGATCTGGGATTCTAGAGATTGGTGGGGGAAGGGGTGCCCACAATTACCGAGGCTTGCATAAGTAGTTTTCCCCTAACATTTTAAACAAAGCCTCCAGGAAGTTCAAACTGGATGGAGCCCATTGCAGCTTGACAAAGCCACTGTAGCCAGACTGCATTTCTAGATTCCTCCTCTCTGGGCAGGGCATCTCTGAAAGAAAGTCAGCAGCTCCAGTCAGGGGCTTAGATGTAACACCCATTTCCCTGAGACAGAGCACCTGAGGGAAGGGGCAGCTGTGGGTGCAGCTTTAGCAGACTTAAAGGTTCCTGCCTGCTGGCTCTGAAGAGAGCAGCATATCTCCCAGCACAGTTTTCAAGGTCTGCTAACGGACAGACTGCTATCTCAAGTGGCTCCCTGACCCCTGTGGCCTCCTGACTGGGAGATACCTCCCAGCAGGAGTTGACAGATACCTCACACAGGTGAGCTCCAGCTGGCATCTGGCAGTTGCCCCTCTGGGATGAAGCTTCCAGAGGCAGGAATAGGCAGCAATCTTTGCTATTCTGCAGCATCTGCTGGTGATACTCAGGCAAACAGGGTTTGGAGTGGACCTCCAGCAAACTCTAGCATACCTGCCTCAGAGGGGCCTGACTGTTAGAAAACTAACAAACAGAAAGGAATAGCATCCACATCAACAAAAAGGACATCTACTCAAAATGGGGTCATCCAAAGGTAACTACATCAAAGGCCAAAGGTAGATAAATCCACAAAGATGAAGAAAAACCAGCACAAAAAGACTGAAAATACCAAAAACCTAAACACCTTTTCTTCTCCAAAGGAACACAACTCCTTGCCAGCAAGGGAACAAAACTGGATGGAAAATGAGTTTGACAAATTGACAGAAGTAGGCTTCAGAAGGTGGGTAATAACAAACTCTTCTGAGCTGAAGGAGCATGTTCTAACCCAATGCAAGGAACTTAAGAACTTTGGAAAAGGTTAAAGGAATTGCTAACTAAAATAACCAGTTTAAAGTAGCACATAAATGGCCTGATGTAGCTGAAAAGCAAAGCACAAGAATTTCATGTTTCAATCACTGAATTGATCAAGCAGAAGAAAGGATATCAGATTGAAGATCAACTTAATGAAATAAAAAGTGAAGGCAAGATTAGAGAAAAAAGAATGAAAATGAATGAACGAAGCCTCCAAGAAACATGGGACTATCTGAAATGATCAATCCTAGGTTTGACTGGTGTACCTGAAAGTGACAGGGAGAATGGAACCAAGTTGGAAAACACTCTTCAGGACAATAGCCAGGACAACTTCTCCAGCCTAGCAAGAAAGGCCAACATTCAAATTCAGGAAACACAGAGAACAGCACAAAAATATTCCTCAAGAAGAGCAAACCCAAGACATATAATTGTCAGATTCACCAAGATTGAAATCAAGGAAAAAATTTTAAGAGCAGCCAAAGAGAAAGATTGGGTCACCCACAAAGGGAAGCCATCAGACTAACAGCAGACCTCTCTGAGGAAACCCTGTAAGCCAGAAGAAAGTGCGGGCCAATATTTAACCATCTTAAAGAATTTTCAACCCAGAATTTCATATCCAGCCAAACTATGCTTCATAAGTGAAAAAGATATAAAATCCTTTATATGCAAGCAATTGAAGAGAGATTTTTGTCATCACCAGTACTGCCTTGCCAAGGCTCCTGAAGGAAGCACTAAATATGGAAAGAAAAAGTCAGTACCAACCACTGAAAAACATACCAAATAATAAAGACCATCAACACTAACAAGCAAAATAACCAGCTAACATCATAATGAAAAGATCAGATATGCACATAACAATATTAACCTTAATGTAAACAAGGTAAATGCCCCAATTAAAAGACATAGACTGGAAAACTGGAGAGTCAAGACCCATTGGTGTGCTGTATTCAAGAAACCCGTTTCACATGCAAAGACACACATAGGCTCAACATATGGAGGAATATTTACAAAGCAAACGGAAAGGAAAAAAGAAAAAAAAAACAGGGGTTGCAATCCTAGTCTCTGATAAAACACACTTTAAACCAATACAGATCATAAAAGTCAAAGAAAGGCATTACATAATGGCGAAGGGATCGATGTAACAAGAAGAGCTAACTATCCTAAATATATATGCACCCAATTCAGGAGCACCCAGATTCATATAGCAAGTTCTTAAAGACCTACAAAAAGACTTAGACTCCTACACAATAACAGTGGGAGACTTTAACACTTCACTGTCAATATTAGACAGATCAATGAGACAGAAAATTAACAAGGCTATTCAGAACTTGAATTCAGCTCTGAACCAAGTGAACCTGATAGATGTCTACAGAACTCTCTACCCCAAATCAACAGAATAAACATTCTTCTCAGTACCACATCTCGCTTAATCTAAAATTGACCAAATAATCTGAAGTAAAACACTCCTCAGCAAATGGAAAAGAAAGAAAATCATAAGAAACAGTTTCTCAGACCACAATGCAATCAAATTAGAACTCAGGATTAAGACTCCCTCAAAACTGAGCAACCTGATCCTGAATGAGCACTGTGTAAATAACAAAATTAAGGTAGAAATAAATAAGTTCTTTGAAACCAATGAGAACAAAGACACGATGTGCCAGAATCTCTGGGACACAGCTAATGCAGTGTTTAGAGGGAAATTTATAGCACTAAAAGCCCACAGGAGAAAGTGGGAAAGATCTAAAATCAACACCCTAACATCACAATTAAAAAAACTAGAGAAGCAAGAGCAAACAAATTAAAAAGCTAGCAGAAGAAAAGAAATAACTAAGATATGAGCAGAACTGAAGGAGTTAGAGACATGAAAAGCTCTTCAAAAAATCAATAAATCAAGGAGCTGGCTTTTTGAAATTAATAAAATAGATAGACTGCTAGCCAGCCTAATAAATAAGAAAGAGAAAAAATCTACCATCAGATAATATTAAAAATACCTCTACACAAACTAGAAAATCTAGAAAAATGGATAAATTCCTAGATAAATACACCCTCCCAAGACTGAACCAGGAAGACGTCAAATACCTGAATAAACCAATAACAAGTTCTGAAATTGAGGCAGTAATTAATAGCCTACCAACCAAAAAAAGCTGAGGACTGGACAGATTCACGGCTGAATTCTATCAAAGTTACAAAGAAGAGCTGGTACCATTCCTTCTGCAACTATTCCAAACAATAAAAAAAGAGGGACTCCTCCCTAATGCATTGTATGAGGCCAGCATCATCCTGATACCAAAATCTGGCAGACACAACAAAAAAATAAAATAAAAATTTCAGGCCAATATCCCTGATGAACATAGATGTGAAAATATTCAATATTTGCCTTGAAGACCATGGGGGGGAAATCTTCAATATGATACTGGAAAACTGAATGCAGCAGTACATCAAAAGGCTTATCCACCAGGATCAAGCTGGCTTCATCCCTGGGATGCAAGGCTGGTTAAACATATGCAAATCAATAAACGTAATCCATCACATAAACAGAACCAATGACAAAAAAAAACCACAATTGCCTTAATAGATGCAGAAAAAGTCCTTCAATAAAATTCAACACCCCTTCATGCTAAAAACTCTCAATAAACTAGGTATTGATGGATGTATCTCAAAATTGTAAGATTTAGTTATGACAAACGCACATCCAACATTATACTGAATGGGCAAAAGCTGGAAGCATTTCCTTTGAAAACTGGCACAAGAAAAGAATGCCTTCTCTCACCACCCCTATTCAACATAGTATTGAAAGTTCTGGCCAGGGCAATCAGGCAAGAGAAAGAAATAAATAGTATTCATATAGGAAGAGAGGAAGTCAAATTGTCCCTGTTTGCAGATAACATGATTGTATATTTAGAAAACCCCATCATCTCAGCCCAAAATCTCCTTAAGCTAATAAGCAACTTCAGCAAAATCTAGCATACAAAATCAATATGCAAAAATCACCAGCATGCCTATACAGCAATATTAGACAAACAAAGAGCCAAATCATGAGTGAACTCCTTTCCCAATTGCTAGAAAGAGAATAAAATACTGAGGTATAAAACTTACAAGGGATGTGAAAGACCTCTTCAAGGAGAACTACAAACCACTGCTCAAGGAAATAAGAGAGGATACAAATGGAAAAACATTCTATGCTCATGAATAGGAAGAATCAATATAGTGAAAATGGCCATACTGACCAAACTAATTTAAAGATTTAATGCTATCCCCATCAAGCTACCATTGACTTTCTTCACATAATTACAAAAAAAAAAAAAAAACTACTTTAAATTTAATAGGAAATCAAAAAAAGAGCCTGTATAGCCAAGACAATCTTAAGCAAACAGAACAAAGCTCAAGGCATCATGCTGCCTGACTTCAAGCTATATTACAAAGCTGCAGTAACAAAAACAGCATGGTACTATACCAAAACAGATATATAGACCAATGGAACAAAACACAGGTCTCATAAATAACACCACACCTCTCCAACCATCTGATCTTTGACAAACCTGACAGAAACAAGCAATGGGGAAAGGACTCCCTATTTAATAAATGTGTTGGGACACTGGCTAATCATATGCAGAAAACTGAAATTGAACCCCTTTCTTACAACTTACACAAAAATTAACTCAAGATGGATTAAAGACCTAAACATAAAATCTAAAACCATAAAAACTCTAGAAGAAAACCTGGGCAATACCATCCAGTACATAGGCATGGGCAAAGACTTCATGACTAAAACATCAAAGCCAAAATTGACAAATGAGATCTAATTAAACTAAAGAGCTTCTGCACAGCAAAAGAAACTCTCATCAGAGTGAACTGGCAACCTGAATGGGAGAACATTTTTACAATATATCCAACTGACAAAGGGCTAATATCCAGAACCTACAAGGAACTTAAATGAATTTATAAGAAAAAAACAACCCCATCAAAAAGTGGGTGAAATGTATGAACAGAAGCTTCTCAAAAGAAGACATTTATGTAGCCAACAAACATATAAAAAAAGCTCATCATCTCTGGAGAAATGCAAATCAAAACCACAATGAGATATCATCTCATGCCAGTTAGAATGACGATAATTAGAAAGTCAGAAAACAATAGATGCTGGAAAGAATGTGAAGAAATTGGAATGCTTTTACACTGTTGGCAGGAGTGTAAATTAGTTCAACCATTGTGAAAGTCAGTGTGGCAATTCCTCAAGTATCTAGAACCAGAAATATCATTTGACCCAGCAATCTCATTACTGGGTATATGCCGAAAGGATTATAAATCATTGTACTATAAAGACACATGCAGACACATGTTTATTGCAGCACTTTTCACAATAGCAAAGATTTGCAACTAACCCAAATGCCATCAATGATAGACTGGACAAAGGAAATGTGTCACATATACAACATGGAACACTATGCAGCCATAAAAAAGATGATGAGTTCATGTCCTTCACAGGGACGTGGACGAAGCTGGAAACCATCACTCAGCAAACTAACACAGGAACAGAAAACCAAACACTGCATGTATCACTCATAAGTAGGAGTTGAACAATGAGAACACCTGAACACAAGGAGGGGTACATCACACACTGGGGCCTGTTGGGGGCTGGTGGGCTAGGGGAGGGATAGTATTAGGAGAATACCTAATGTGGATGATGGGTCGTTGGGTACAGCAATCCACCATGGCACATGTATACCTATGTAACAAACCTGTATGTTCTGCACATGTATCCGAGAACTTAAAGTATAATAATAAATAAATATATATATATATATGTGTATATATATATATATATATATATATAGTGTGTGTGTGTGTGTATATATATGTATGTGTATACACACACACACACATATATGTATAATATATCCTTAAAAAAAAAACGAAACAATAGTGCTGGGAAAAACTGAATAGATATATAGATACTGAACAGAAATATTTCCAAAATAGGCAATTTATGCATTTGTATATATAGATTCTTGTCACAATATTAAATGATTTTCAACTCTCCAAAATAATATTATAAAATGAGTCTTTGTAAATACTTATAAATTTAATAAATGCATGATATATTTACTTTGGTTAAACTTCAGAATGAATACCTGTATGTAAAACATTTAGCAACATATTTTTCTTTGTACATTTTTTATTTTACACATACATTTTGGAGAAATAAATTTTTTTTTACTTCATTCCAAGAATCCTCCACCCACATATATGCTGTTTTTATTTTTGTGCTTTAATATAACTATGCACAGATTTTACTTAGTGTAAAGTGTTACCTCTGAGATGAAAATGATTGCACATTTCCGATGTTTCAAATGTCTGATTATCTAAAATACGACTTTATTATTAAGTCACTATTTCTCCTTCTTTACCCACAATATTCTAGCTCCTTTTTTAGATTATATAAGAAACTTAACCATGACTTGCCAGACTTATCCATTTGAATTTGACTCATTTCTCTATTTACCTTTTCTTCTGCATTAGCAGTTAATCTAATACATTAATAAACTGATATTTTATACTCAATATTATAATATTTGCTGGTGACTACTGTTGTAATTCAAGGAAAACATATGTGAATTTTGCTGTATATTTTTAAGGCATATATATTATTATTTCCAGAAAAGATGCAAGCCTTAAAAAGACCATGAAAAATGATCAAACCAATATTTTGAAATAAATTACCTAATTACTTTTTTCCAAAAGTGAAGATAGGCGGGGACAACTAAGGTGGCTGACTAGATGCAGATGACAAACATCTGTCTTACTGAGAGAAACCAAAATATTATATAAACTACCACACTTTAAGCAGGTCTTCTGAGAAAAAAAAATAACTGAAAGTTGATAGAGAGGTGAAAGCTGGGAAGTTTGCACAAAGTTACTGAGTGTTAGGACTGGCTCCGGTCCTAAGGAAGGGGAAAGTGAAGGAACTCTAGGGTACCACAGTCCTGCCATAGATCTCTAAGATCATAGCTGCAAGAGATCTCATGATCTTACATAAAGATTTGAATGTCGAGGGGAACTTCCTGGAATGTAGGCAGAGACAGAGCTCAAATTTGCAGGGAACCCAGAAGGTTTCATGGCGCACGATGCTGCTGCGGTGGAATGTGACCATAGGGGTCCATCTCCCAAGCTGTCCATCTCACTCTGATCAATAATAGCCCTGCTATTATTAATAGCCAAGTAGGGAGAGAGAAGGACTGCCTTTCCCATGGACTGGGGCACATCTGATATACACACCCTTTTGTCTACCAGACCCTTCCAAAACCATCTACCTGGCTGTTTCTACAGGAGGATGCCTTAGGTAGTCTCTACTGACGTACCCAAGTGTTTTGCTGGCAGCCTGAGAGGAGTTCAGTCCCCTTAGCACAGCTAATGGCTGACCCTGAGAGACCAGAGAACAAAATCATTGGCCCAAATACCAACCCCTCAGGATTCAGGCACACTGCCCAGGGGTACCAAGCTGAAATCTGAGGCTTCAGCTGTAGCAGGGAAGGAGCTACAGCATAGAAAAATGTGACCTTGGTTTCTGTCCTGACAGGGGAAATTGACATCCCCACTATGCAACATCAGCCTGGGAAAGGTGTAGCCTATTAACCAGCTGCAGCTTTTTTCCCAGGGAGGCTTGCAACCCAGCTGTCTGCGAGGAGAAGGATTGGGACAAGTTTAGCTGGTTGGGCCTGCTCCTACGGCAAATTGCAAAGGGAAGACCTGTTGGGGAGTGAGAGCTAGGTGTGCTTCATAGCTGTCTGCTTGGCTAAAAACCTTGAGACACAGATGCCATACCAGCGGCACATCTGTGGTATCTCCACCCTGCCAAGGAATCCATTGCCTTTGACCCAGTACATCACCAGAACACCCACAGACATACCTTACAACGTTCTCTGACTCTGCCAAGCTCAGAGGACCACTGGGTCCCTGAGGAGTTGCAGGTCTCCTGGTGAACTAAGCTTCAGCTTGAGCTGATTTTAAGGGAAGGAGGAGTGCAGCCTGTCAACCCCCCAACCTTTGTCCTAGCCACTAGCTGAAGATAAGGAAATGCAGGCACAGCATCACTAGTTAGAATGGTCTCCACCAAAATTTTGGAATGGACTTTTTGGCAGAGTCATCTCTTGTACCCTTACTCCCTTTCCCAGAGCACTGCTGCAAAAACACTGAAATACAAAATAGGTACAGAACTGAACAGGAGTTTATCTGTTGACCATTACTCTTAAGTTCCATCTACTGCATCACAGCCTCAATGACACCACCAAATCAAACTGACAGAAGAGCAGAAGATCCAACACCGCATGTTCTCACTCATAGGCGGGTGTTGAACAATGAGAACACATGGACACAGGGAGGGGAGCACTACACACTGGGGTCAGTTGGGGGGAAATAGGGGAGGGACGGTGGGGGGTGGGAAGCTGGGGAGATATAGCAAGGGGAGAAATGCCAGATGTAGGTGATGGGGAGGAAGGCAGCAAATCACACTGCCACGTGTGTTCCTATGCAACAATTTTGCATGTTCTTCACCTGTACCCCAAAACCTAAAATGCAATAAAATAAATAAATGGGAAAAAAAAATTTCTTTAGCACACAATTCCTGTGAAACCAAATGCAGGAAACAATCCACAACTAAGGAAAACATATAGAGCCTTGATGCTCTGAAAGTCCCCAGAAATGAAGCCATTTGACTATATAAAATACACTACAGTCAAATACTAAATATAAATATATATATGTATTTCTATATAATATATATTATATAGAAATATATAAAGAAATATATATATATATATATATATATATATATATGTAGCTCCATCCAAATGAATGAATTTCAAAGAGAAAAGAAACTTAATCCACTCCAAAAATTCAAAAAGTCAGTGATTTTCTTAGCTGTAGAAGATTGCACTAGCTCCCTGGCAAAGTGTTCTAACCAGATTGAAATATATGAAATGACAGACATAGAATTCAGAATCTGGATGGCAAAGAAACACAATGAGGTTCAAAAGAAAGTTGAAATCCAGTCCCTGGAAGCCGGAAAAATGATTCAAGATTCATATGAAAGATGACATAGTTATTTTAAGAAAGAAACAAACTGAACTTCTACAAGTGAAAATTTCACTGTAGGAATATCAAAATACAGCTGGAAGCCTCAACAACAGACTACACACTAAGCAGAGGAAAGAATTCCAGAGGTCAAAGATTGATTCTATAAATCAACCCAATCAGAAAAAAATAAAGATAAAAGAATTTAAAAAAGTAAACAAAGCAGCTGCTATGGTTTGGATGTTTGTCCAGTTCCTATTTCTCCATGTCCTCTCCAGCATCTGTGGTGTCCTGATTTTTTAATGATTGCCATTCTAACCAGCATGAGATGGTATCTCAATGTGGTTTTGATTTTCATTTTTCTAATGACCAGTGATGATGAGCTTTTTTTCATATGTTTGTGGGCTGGATAATTGTCTTCTTTTGAGAAGTATCTGTTCATATCCTTCGCCCAATTTATTTTCTTTTATTTCAAATAGTCAATAATTTTGATGCATAATTTTAAAATGTAATTCAATAATTTAAAAAGTTTTGAAGTATCATTTTATTTCACTTTTCAGCAACATATTGACTCCCCAGAGTAGATTATATCTAAATTCTAGTCTGTGGAAAGATATACGTTTCCCCATTTTTGGAATGTGTGTAGAGATGAGTGTACCAATGTGGAGAACTCTGTCTGCAATGAAGCCTAAATTTATTCCTGAATTCTTCTTTGATGGCCTAATATGTAACTGGTTTATTAATATGTGTAAAATATTAAGAACATGTAGAAAATTTGACATGGTTCATATTGCATCTGTAATAAAATGTACAGAGACAGACAATTCTAAACAGATTTCTACACTATATCCTACATGCAAAACATTTTAGGATAATCTTTTATTAAAAATTGTGAAAATACAATGAGAAAGCATAGCATATTTAAGTTTCTAAATAAATACATTGAATTTATTATTGGATATTCATTAACAAAATGTTAATTTCGGACAATTGAAATAAAATTTTGAACATTACAAATGGTTACTTTAGAACAAATGTTTAACATGCAATGTACATATTTTTGAAAACCATCCTATTTTGAGAATGTTCAAATTTTTATGCAAAAGATATGCTATTTTACTTATATGTTTTATCTTAATAAAACATAAATGTTATATATAAATGTCATTTTACTTATCATATGTCTGAGATTACAAAGTCTTTGACAGACTTTAGTTTCATAAGCAACATGACTTCATTCTCTATCTTTTTAATGCTACATTTAAGTAAGCCTTTTAAATTATAAATAGCTGCATTATATATTAGGATTCTACCAAATGACATTTCTGGGACTTACTCTTTGTTTGCTGAAATCATTACAGCCATTTGCTGCAAATTATTTTTCTCCCTTTAATTTTTCTAGAAACAGTCAAAAAGTTTCCTGGTTTCAAGTGTGTGGACTAAATGTATCCTACATTCTTTCCCCACATTAAATTTCTAAAAATAGTATAAAAACTCTATTAAATATTAAAATTATGAAACTTAATTCTAAAAAATAAGACTGGGAACTCCAGCTGGGCGTGGCGGTTCACACATGTAATTCCAGCACTTTTGGAATCCAATGCCAGCAGATCATTTGAGGCCAGGAGTTTGAAACCAGCCTGGCCAACGTGTCAAAACCCCATTTCTACTAAAAATACCAAAAAAAAAAAAATAGCTAGGAGTAGTGATGCATGCCTGTGGCTCCAGCTATTTGGGTGGCCAATGCATAAGAATCACTTTGAACCTGGGAGTCACAGGTGCAGGTTGCTGTGAGCTGAGATTGCTCCACTGCACTCCAGCCTGGGTGACAAAAGGAGCCTCTGTCAATCAATCAATCAATCAATCAAGACAGGCAACTCTTACTGATCCAGAGGATCAAAGGATTCTTTATAAGCCTGAAAATTCAGCCACAGCTGCAGAGGTTCAGCCGAACAGAAGAAAGATCAATACTCTGGACTTATCCTTGGTAGAAGGTAGAAAATAGGGGAAGAACATCAGCAAAAAGCAGGATGATTATTTTGGATACTTTCATGGAAGCAGCAGGTGCTTCATAGTTTTGTCTTCATTAGAAAAGCAATGGATGAGGCCGGGCGCGGTGGCTCAAGCCTGTAATCCCAGCACTTTGGGAGGCCGAGGCGGGTGGATCGCGAGGTCAAGAGATCGAGACCATCCTGGTCAACACGGTGAAACCCCGTCTCTACTAAAAATACAAAAAATTAGCTGGGCATGGTGACGCGTGCCTGTAATCCCAGCTACTCGGGAGGCTGAGGCAGGAGAATTGCCTGAACCCAGGAGGCGGAGGTTGCGGTGAGCTGAGATTGTGCCATTGCACTCCAGCCTGGGTAACAAGAGCGAAACTCCGTCCCAAAAAAAAAAGAAAAAAAAAAAAAAAAAAAAAAAAAAAAAAAAGAAAAGCAATGGATGTCTGAGTATCTATCTTTGGGTGTTCACTGAGAGTGTGAATATTTGACATGAACCATGGCATGACTGCTATTGCCTAACAGAATTGGGGAAGAGTCAAGAAAGAATCACACAGATGGTTATATAGGAGTTCACATTAACAACTCGCAAATTAAAAATATATGTGATTATTTATATCAATAATATTTGGATTAGACAAGTGAACAGGACTGGAGAGTAATTAATACATGGAAATAAAAATATGAATTTTTTCAAAATGTGGCTTGAAAGAGAAGTTAAGAGAAACTAAGGATAAGTCCATAAGTTTCAAAATCCAGCTAAAAATAGTAGAAAAAAAGACCTGAAGCTTTTAAGAAGGGGAAAAATATTTGAAGTGATTATAATCCCATACTTTCCGTAAAGAAGATTTTAAAAGCATTGTTTGGCTGGGTGCAGTGGCTTACACCTATTATCTCAGCACTTTGGGAGGCCAAGGTGTGAGGATCACGAGGTCAAGAAATGGAGACCATCCTGACCAACATGGTGAAACCCCGTCTCTACTAAAGTACAAAAATTAGCTGGGCGTGGTGGCGTGCACCTGTAGTCCTAGCTATTCGGGAGGCTGAGGCACGACAATTGCTTGAACCCAGGAGTTGGAGTTTGCAGTGAGCAGATATTGTGCCACTGCACTCCAGCCTGGTGACAGAGACTCCCTAAAAAAAAAAAAAAAAGCATTATTCATAATAAAAGAATGCAGACAGCCAACTGAGATTTTTTTTTAATGCCTACACCTAAACACACTGTAATAAAACATTGAACATTTTGTTTAAAGAGCCAATCCAAAAGATCACAAAAAAAAGTCAAATTTCTTTTTATGAAAGATACCAAATGTTTCCTAGCACCGAAAATTTCAGGAAGAAAAAATGAGAAATGACTTTAAAAACAAATATTTGACTGAGACTTGTAAAGATATTTAAGTTCAGAAATTTTCTGACATGAAAGACCCAGAAATTTATCATACACATACGCTCTTTGACAGAATAACTAGAGAATGTAATACATCAAAAAGGAAATCTCTAATGATACAATTGAAAAAATAGTCAACAAGTATAAGTGGATATATTATTTTTGTGTTAAAAAATAATAAACTGAAGGCAAATAAAAGGTTAAAAAAACAACAGACTGCAATTTTCAAAAAGTACTCTCAAGGAGAATCAAGAACTGTTACCCATTTGCTGTAAGTAAGTGCAGAAAGTACAATAAAATAGATTTTATTAGATTTGGCAAACTATATAAATCCTTCCAGCAACTGTCTTATGATGCAAAATTCCACTGTGTTTGCTTAGATATATTATCTTAAAATGGTACGCTGCATTTTAAAATTATTTTTAAATTTATAATTAAGATTTTCTTCCTTTTATGAAATGAAAAAAAAAATCACTAAACCTAAACTACTTTTTTTGAGAGTCAAGCATTCCATTCTTGACAAGGTTTTAGATTAATAGGATGTGTTTTGTCATTACCTGATCTTACAACTTATTCTGATTCAATGACTCCATTTCAGCATGTTGGATATTTTAAGTTATTATTTGACTGGCTACTCTGTGTCTGCTCTGTATAGTTGTCTTAATTACAGTTTTTAAACATATTTTCATGGCAGTGACAAAATCTGTGTAGGAATATGTGATTCAGGTTCCACTCAGGTAGACTGGCTTTAAATGATCATTATAGAAATGACGTAAGACATGTTTTGGGGTCCACTTTTGCTTTAAGTCTTACCTAAATGTTGGCTCCTCTCAAAGGGAAGAAAATACACTTGATGTTTAGAGGTATGTAAATAAAAAAGTCTTAAGACATGTTCCTAACATGCAAATAAAATTTATTTTCTCTGCTTTCATCCCTCTCAAGTATTTTATGATTATCAGTAATCAATGTCATCAGTGATAGAGTAACAGGAATATTGTATGCGTGTTAGAAAACTAGGGGTCACTTCTACATTTTTACTGATCCATGAGTGCTGTTAAGAAGGTTCCTAAGTGTTCTACTGGGTATTGAAGGATATATAAATATTAGCTGGAAGGTTATTCTGGCATGTTTTCAAGAGCTGACCAGACAAAATGAGGAAGAACATTTCAAAAACATGCAGAATGCTGCTTATTATTTGCTGTCTATTTAAAAATGCATGGGAAAGTGGAATATTTTACTCATGTATATCTGCATTTTAATTTTTGACAAGATGCATTAAGGATATCTATAATTAATTTAAAATCATAAAGAAATAGTCCGAAATTTCAAGACCAAGACAAGAGGTCAAAGTATACTTATAAGACTAAGTAATGATTAAAATTTCAGTATCTTATACTGAATTGAATTGATTGGAAAAAGTCACCTTACAAAGGTTTTGTCTTTATTATCACTGGACTTCTTTCACTTATTCATCATTTTTAACTGATAATATAGGAATTTTATTGGATGGTAATATTAGTTGTGCTTCCAATGCCTCCCTGCCCAAATTCCTTTTTTTTTTCTTTTAAACAACAAAATTTAAAAAGTTAAAACAGATGGAACATAACAGGGTATCTCAGTCCATTTGGTCTGCTGTAACAGGATGCCTGAAACTTAATCATTTCAAAATAACGAATTCATTTCTCAAAGTTGTGGAGTTGGAGTCTGAAACCTCCAGAAGTCCACATTCAAGGCATCAGCAGATTCAATGTCTGGTGAAGGAGTGTTACTCATAAAAGATTCCTTTTATATGTCTTCACATTGCAGAAGGGGTAAACAAGCTCTCAGGGGTCTTTTATAAGGGCACTAATCCCATTCATAAGGGTGGATCCTTCATGAACTAATCAGTTCCCAAAGGCCTCACCTTTTTTTTTTTTGTCTTGTTCTGTTGTCAGGCTGGAGTGCAGTGGCATGATCTCAGCTCAGTATATGCTCCGCCTCCTGGGTTCAAGCAGTTCTCTTACCTCAGTCACCCCAGTAGCTGGGATTCCAGGCACACGCCACCACACTCGGCTAACTTTTGTATTTTTAGCAAAGACAGGGTTTCACCGTGTTGGCCAGGATGGTCTTGATCTCTTGACCTCATGATCCACCCACTTTGGCCTCTCTAAGTGCTGGGATTGCAGGTATGAGCCACTGAGCCTGGCCAAGGCCCCACCTGTTAATACCAACACAATAAAGATTGAATTTCAGCATATGAGTTTGGGGAGACACAAACCCTCTGACCATAGCACAGGGAAAAAGCTGACAAATGAGAGGATATGGTACATTTTCTAGGAATCCCAACTTTCAGGCAACTGCACTTGAGTTCAATCACTGATCCTGAAGGCAGGGAGTTCCAGCCAGCAGTTGCCCATGCCATGAGGCAGATGGGACACAGAAGCCAACTGCTTGCTCCCTTTATGGTCATACAAAACAGTTATTATAGCAACACTGGATGTTTGTAAGAAAGATTTGAGGTAAGATACAATTATTAGAATGAGGCTGGGTTATAAAAATGTATGGAACATAGGTGGAAAGTGAGTGAGAAATTGCTGGAATAAACAGAAGAAAATCTAGGAATGAGTTAACCGTCCTAAAGGGACACTCAGATTTATACATTGCATTTTGTTATAAATACAATAACCTGATTTTGTGAATATGAAATTTTTGCGGATTCAAATTAGTTCATGCAAGATACATATTTTTCCCTTATTATATTGACATACCATCTATAATTTTCTATTAAAACGGTCTGAGATTAAATGTTAAGTTAGGACTGAAATGTCATTTTGTTAATCACAAGTTATACAACTTTTAATTTCCAATATTATCTGCATATATGATCATCTAATGCAATTTTAATATTTTTAAATTTCTTATTTATTTATTTATTTTGAGATGGAGTCTCATTCTGTTGCTCAGGCTGGAGTGCAGTGGTGCAATCTCTGTTCACTTCAACCTCCATCTTCCAGATTAAAGTGATTCTCCTCCCTCAGTCTCCCAGGTAGCTGGGATTACAGGCACATGCCACCACTCCAGGCTAATTTTTTGTAATTAGTAGAGATGGGGTTTTATCCTGTTGATCATGTTGGTCAAGCTGATCATGTTGATCAAGCTGGCCTCAAACTCCTGACCTCTAAGATCCACCGCCTGGACCTCCCAATGTGCTGGGATTACAGGATGAGCCACTGCACCTGTCCTAAATTTTTTAATATAAATTAAATTTTATATTCAATATATATTTACAATAAAAATAGGATTAGACTGCTCTCCACATTTCTCACTTCTCTTGAATTTTTCTAATTAATTATTTGAAACTTTCTTCCATTTGTAATAAAAGCATTACTACTGTAATTTTTTCTCTTTAGCTGTATCTCACATATATTGTTTCTGTACTTGAGTTCATTATATTTTGTAATATTCATTTTGATTTCTCCACTGACCCAGGAATTATATAAAAGTAGCATTTTTAATTTCTAAGTATTTTGGAATTTTAAAAACATTTTTTGGTTATTAGTTTCCAATTTAATTTCACATTTGGAAAGTAATTACATGTCATGTGATTTCAATACTCTCAAATTTATATAGACTCGGCCCAGCATATACTCTAGCTTGGCAATTGCTTATGGGCACTAGAAAAAAAAATATGGATTCAACTTTTTGGGTACAGGGGTATTCTCTAAGTGTTACCTAGTTCAAGTTGCTTGATAGTGTTGTTAAAATCTTTCATATGCTTACCGATTTTTGTATATTTGTTTAAAAACAACTCAGGGGAGAATGTTAAATTTCTAATCACAGTTTTAGTGTCTTTAATTTTTTTTATTTTCATTTTTTTTCTTCATGTATTTTGACTTTCATTGTTAAAATAGATCCACATTTAGAATTGTCACATCCTCTTCATGCCCTCTTGATAAGTTCATATCTTTTTTTACTGGAAAATATATTTTTTATGTCCAGTAATGTCTCTGACTGTAAAATATAATTTATTATTAACATATCCTCTCAAGTTTTCTTTTGATTAATATTTTCCTGGTGTATCTCTTGTCTTCCTTTTTACTTTTAAGCTCGTTTTCAAAAGAATACATACAGGGATTTTTTTTTCATACTGAATGGGCAAAAGATGGAAGCATTTCCTCTTAAAAATGGGCAGAAAATAAGGATGCCCTTTCTCACCAGTCCTATTCAACATAGTGCTGAAAGTCCTGGCCAGGGCAGTCAGGCAAGATAAAGAAAAAAAGGGCATCCAAATAGGAAGACAGGAAGTCAAACTATTTCTATTTGCCAACAACATGATCCTATATCTAGAAAACCCTCCATAATCTCAGCTCAAAAGTATCTAAAGTTACTTTCAATAAAGTTTCAGGATACAAAATCAATTTGAAAATATCACCAACATTACTATACACCAGTAACAGTCAAGCTGAGAACCAAATTAGGAACAAATGTCCATTCACGATTGCCACAGAAAGAATAAAGCTAGGAATACAACTAACTAGGAAGGTGAAAGATCTCTACAGGGAGGACTGCAAACCACTGCTCAAAGAAATCAAAGATGATAAAAACAAATGGAAGAACATTCCAGGCTCATGGATAGAAAAAATCAATATCATTAAAATGGCCATACTGCTTAAAGCAATTTACAGACTCAGTGGTATCCCTATTAAGCTACCACTTAGATTATTCACAGAATGAGAAAAAAGAGTATTTTAAAATTTATATGGAACGAAAAAAGAGCCTGAATAGCCAAGGCAATCTTAAGCAAAAAGAGCAAAGCTGGAGGCATCACGTTACCTGACTTCAAACTATACTATAGGGCTACAATATACAAAAACAGAATTGTACTGGTATAAAAAACAGACATATAGACCAATGGAACCAAATAGAGAATGCAGAAATAAGACTGCACACCTACAACAATCTGATCTTTCACAAACCTTACAAAAACAAGCAATGGGGAAAGAATTCCCTATTCAATAAATGGTGCTGGAATAACTGGCTAGCTGTGTGCAGAAGATTAAAACTGGACCGCTTCCTTAAATGAAAACCTAAAGCTATTAAAAACACCCTGGAACACAACTTAGATAATACCACTCAGGAAATAGGCACGGGCAAAAATTTCATGACGAAGACACCAAAGGCAATTGCAGCAAAAGCAAACATTGACAAATGAAATCTAATTAAACTAAAGAGCTCCTGCACTGCAAAGGGAATTATCCACAGAGTAAACAGACAACCTACATAATAGTAGAAAAATTTTGTAAACTATGCCTCTGACAAAGGCTTAATAACCAGCATCTGTAAGAAACTTAAACAAATTTACAAGAAAAAAAACGACTGCTTTAAAAAGTGGGCAAAGGACATGAGCAGACACTTTTCCAAAGAAGACATGCATGTGGCCTACAGTTATATAAAAAAAAGCTTAAGATCACAGATCGTTAGAGAAATGCAATTCAAAACCACAGTAAGATACCATCTCACACAAGTCAGAACGGCTACTATTAAAAAGACAAAAATAACAGATGCTGGCAAGGTTATGGAAAAAAAGAACACTCATACACTTCTCGGTGGGAGTGTAAATTAGTTCATCCATTGTGGAAGACAATCTGGTGATTCCTCAAAGACCTAAAGACAGAAATACCAGTTCACCCAGCAATCCCATTACTGGATACGTACCTAATGGGATACAATTCATCCTATTATAAAGACACATGCACGTGTATGTTCACTGAAGTACTTTACAATAATAAATACATGGAATCAACCTATATTTTCATCAATAACAGACTAGATAAATGTGGTTCATAAAAGCCAAAAGTGACAAATGGGATCTAATTAAACTAAAGAGCTGCTGCACAGCAATAGAAACTATCATCAGAGTGAACAGGCAGCCTATAAGAGAAAAATTTTGCAATCTGTCTATCTGACAAAGCTAATATACAGAATCTACAAGGAATGTAAACAAATTTACAAGAATAAAACAACCCCATCAAAAAGCGGGCAAAGGATATGAACAGAAACTTCTCAAAAGAAGACATTCATGCAGCCAACAAACATATGAAAAAAATCTCATCATCGCTGGTCATTAGAGAAGTGCAAATCAAAACCACAATGAGTTACCACCTCACACCAGTTAGAATGGCAATCATTAAAATGCTAGAAAACAACAGATTCTGGAGAGGATGTGGAGAAACAGGAAAATTTTTATACTGTTGGTGGGAGTGTAAATTAGTTCAACCATTATGGAAGACAGTGTGGTGATTCCTTAAGGATCTAGAACCAGAAACACCATTTGACCCAGCAATCCCACTACAAGTTACATACCCAAAGGATTATAAATCATCTACTATAAAGACACATGCACATGTATGTTTATTGCAGCACAATTTACAATAGCAAAAACTTGTATCCAATCCAAATGCCCATCAATAACAGACTGGATAAAGAAAATGGGGCACATATACACAATGGAATTCTATGCTGCTATAAAAAAGAATGAGTTTATGTCCTTTGTGGGGACATGGATGAAGCTGGAACCCATCATTCTCAGCAAACCAACACAGGAACAGAAAACCAAACACCACATGTTCTCACTCATAAGTGGGAGCTGAACAATGAGAACACATGGACACAGGGAGGGGATCATCACACCACACTGGGGCCTATTGGGGGTTGGGGGACAAGGGAGGGAGAGCATTAAGACACATACCTAATGCATGTGGGGCTTAAAACTACATAATGGGTTGATAGATGCAGCAAACCACCCTGGCACATGTATACCTATGCTATATAACAAACCTGCATATTCTACACATCATGTGTCCAGAACTTAAAGTAAAATATAAAAATAAAATATGGTTCATACATAATATGGAAAATTATGCAGTCATATTAGAAAACAAGATTATGTCCTTTGCAGGGACAAAAATGGAGCTGGAGAATATTATCCTTAGCAAACTAACAGAGGAACAGAAAACCAAAGTATAAGTGGGAGCTAAATAGTGAGACAACATGGATACATAGAGGGGAACAACACACACTGGGGCATATCAGAAGGTAGAGGGTGGGAGGAGGAAGAGAATCAGGAAGAATAACTAATGGATACCAGGCTTAATACCTGCATGATGAATAACAACAAATCCCCCTGACACAAGTTTACCTGTGTAACAACTTGCACATATACACCTGAACTTAAAAGTTAAAAATAACAACAACAAAAAACTATACATATATATAAATATAAATATATATATATATATATCATGTTTTTGAAGACAGCATATAGTTTGATCTTGGATTTTCATATACTCTGACAACATATATCTTAAATTGATATATTTAAGCCATTTATATTTAAAATGTAGTTTTTATTTTTTCAAAACTTAAGAGTTTTCTGTATCACTTTGTTTTTATTTTCTCTGCTTAGTCAGTCCTGTTATTTTACTTCATTGTGTGTATACATTATCTAGATACTTTGCCAAATCTTACGTTTGAAAAAATGCCGGTAGAGATCATTTGAGGACTATTATATCATGATATACCTTCCAGGCACATTTTTATTTGCTTCTGTCATGGAGAACTACTAGCTGAATAATCTTATTTTCAAGATTTTAAAATTTTTCTTTCTACTTTCTTGTCCTATGATTTGGATGAGAATACTCAGCACTTTTTCATGAAGAAGAGAAGACTACATACAAAATTCAAGAAAAGAAAGCATTTTATTTTGACAGTCTGCCATGGCCATGGCTGTTTCTGTGAGGCATGAGCACTGCCATTTGGCAAAGGCTGTCTCTGAGTAGTCCAATAGATGACACTTGTCTACTGCTCTTGAAATTCTCTTGGAAAAAATCATCAAAGATACAAAAAGGTTCCTTGTGGAAAGTACATCTTGTTTTGTATTCTGATGCTTATTCATTATCCCCTAAAAGACAATTACCATATCAATATGGCAGGGTGCAAAGTTAACATCAAGCATCAGCCACAATAAGAAAAATAAGATTTACCACATGTGCTAATGGTGACCACCAGAAGGAAGTATCTTTTACTCAAAATGTTTATTTTACGGAATTTTTTCTTCTTTCTTAGTATCATACATGGTTAGGTAAAATTAGTTCATCTCTGAGATGTATCTTTAAGCTATTTGATGAAATTTTACTATTAAATTAATATGTGCTTTTGTATAATAGCATATTTAAATGCCAAATATTGGGTGTTTAATTAGCAACTTCATGTATTTTTAAATTTTGTATAAATGTATTAGTTTTCAAAACCATCTCTCTTTACTGTTTGGAAGAACAAAATATTCATGATATTTTCATTGAAGGGCAAAACCTGGATTCTTTTGCTATATATATTGAATTTTATGAGAATGTTTTATGAATTGCGTCTATTAGTCGTAAGAAAATTAATTTGTTCTAAAATTATTTTGGATTTAACATGGATAGAATATTTAAACAATAAATTGTTATTTACATTAAGTGAAACTACTCGATGCAGGTGATAAGCTATAGAAAAGAATCAATATCAAAAAAATGCAAAATCCATTTAATCTTTAAAAAACTAAAATGGTAATTTATAATGCAATAGAGCCATTAGGAGAAAGGGGATATTATGCCAACAATAACACCTGTCTTACATGTTGTTAAGATGGTTAGTATTATGTGGAAAGCATAAAATAATATTCAGCATAACAGGTGGTGGCTTGACAAATAATTATCCTTATTAGATATTATGCTAGAAATAATTAGCTGTCTAACAAAATTGGTTTATATTCATATTATCAGTTTGTGAGTTGAAAGTATTTCTCAGCCAGAGACAACATTATACATCCTCTTTGCAGCTAGGTCTAGATGATTACCATGACCAATGGAAAATAGGCAAAATTAAGATACATATGATTGTGATATATCTACACTTTTCTTTGCCTTAACTCTAGAGTGCGTGGGCACACACACACATTTCAATTTATTATAGCCTAACCTACCTACCTAAAGCAAACATAGATTAAAATTTATAAATTTAAAGTCATTTATTAAATTAAAATTGTAATATCGTTTATTATATTTCTTTCAATTTGTTTCATAAAAATCTAGGCTTCAAGTAGACTACATCTGTGAGAAAATAAATCAGAGTACATTTTTTAGCAGTATATATTCACAGATAAGCATTCATGAGATTGTGTAGGAATTCTTTCTATTATCTAAAAGACTATGGTATTCTTAGTTTATTTGTATTGATATTTTATTTTATTCTCTTCTTTCAAGGTTAATACATGCAATATTTAGTTTTATTCAAAGACAATAGTAAATTTTATTTCTTGGATTTTTTAATCCTCGATTTTAATACTTGAGATAGGATAAATTTTCATGTTTCTTCAAGCTCTTTCTTAAATGCAAATGCTAAGTCCTATGGTTTGAATGTGTCCCCTCCAAAACACAGTGTCATAGTATTAAGACATAGGGCCTTTAAAAGGTAATAAGTTCATGAGAGCTCCTCCCTCTTGAATAGAATTAAGGTCCTTGTAAAGATGTTTCATTATCTTTTAGCCCTTTGCCCTGCCTTTTGCCAGGTCACAACACATTTCTTCTCTCTGGAGGACACAGCATTCAAGGCACCATCTTGGAAACAGAGAGCAGACACTTACTGGACAACCTGCTGACACTTTAATAATAAACTTTTCAGCCTGTAGAATTAAATTTAGTGGTTCTAAATGTAGAAATAAATTTTGTTCTTTATAACTTATCCAATCTACAGTTTTTATTACATATACCTGCACAAAAGAAACCAGATATATCCATTTTTCATGAGGAACTTGAAATTATCACATAATAAAATATTATTAATTTGAAAATAATTCTCAGAAATTATCTTTGATAGGTTACTAATGATATGGCTTCAGTGTGTCATAACTTAAACTGATGGTGGTAGATGAGAGTGATTTTAATGAAAACTGGCAATTGAATATTTTACAGTATATCCATTTGTACTTTTTTCTTCTGGCAGGAGGGAATATTGCCATCTTAATAATGTTAAATCTTTTGATCCATGGAAAAGGGACATTTTTGCAATTTTCTTAGATCTTCTTGTTTTTATTGTTATCAGAGTCTGTTTTGTACTCCTTTTAAAAATTTTATTCCTAAATATTTTATTCTATTTGATGCTATTGTAAATGGAATTCTTTTCTTTTCTTTTTTTTTAAATTGTACTTTGGGCTCTGGGTACATGTGCACATCCTTCATCCTGCAGGATTGCTACATAAGTACATGCACGGCATGGTGGTTTGCTGTCTCTATTCCCCCCCACTGCCTCCCTTCACCTACATCAGGCATTTTTCTGGGTGTTATCCCTCCCTATCCTCCCCACCCCAGGCTCTCCCTCCCCTCCCCTCCCTTCCAACCCCCACCTATCCCAGTGAGTGTTGTTCCCTTCCCGCCAAGTGTTTTCATTGTTCATCACCTGCCTATGAGTGAAAACATACAGTGTTTGGTTTTCTGTTCTTGTGTCAGTTTGCTGAGAATGATGGTTTCCAGATTCATCCATGTCTCTACAAAGGACAGGAACTCATCCTTTTTTACAGTTGCATAGTATTCCATGGTGTATTTGTGCCACATTTTCCTTGTCCAGTCTATCATTGAAGGGCATTTGGGTTGGTTACAGATCTTTGCTATTGTAAACATCACCACAATGAACATACATGTGCATGTGTCTTCATAATAGAATGATTTTGGGTATATACCCAGTAATGGGATTACTGGGTCAAGTGGAATTTCTATTTCTAGATCCTTGAGGAATCTCCACACTGTCTTCCATAATGGTTGAACTAATTTACACTCCCACCAAGAGTGTAAAAGTGATCCTATTTCTCCACATCCTCTCCAGCATCTTTCGTCTCCAGATTTTTTAATGATTGCCATTCTAACTGGCATGAGATGGTACCTCAAGGTAGTTTTGATTTACATTTCTGTAATGACCAGTGATGATGAGTATTTTTCCATGTTTGTTGGCCGCATAAATGTCTTCTTTTGAAAGTGTCTGTTCATATCCTTCGCCTACTTTTGCATGAAGTTGTTTGTTTTTTTCTTGTAAATCTTCTTTAGTTCTTTATAGATTCTGGAAATTAGCCCCTTTTCAGATGGGTAGATTGCAAACATTTTTTCCCATTCTGTTGGTTGCCAGTTCACTTTAATGATGGTGTCTTTTGCTGTGCAGAAGCTCTGAAGTTTAATTAGATCCCATTTGTCTATTTTGGCTTTTGTTGCCATTGCCTTTTGTGTTTTAGTCATGAAGTCCTTGCCTATGCCTATGTCTTGAATGGTGGTGCCTAGGTTTTCTCCTAGGGTTTTTATGGTGTTAGTTCTTACGTTTAAATCTTTAATTCATCTGGGGTTAATTTTTGTATAAGGCATAAGGAAGGGGTCCAGTTTCAGCTTCCTGCATATGGCTAGCCAATTTTTTAATATTTAAACTTAGAGGTTAATGCTAAGATAAAAAAAAAATGGCAACAAAAATGGTTATTTTAAAACAGGCATATAATATAACTTGATTCTGCAAAAAACTTACAATAATCTATAACTTTATAGAAATGACATATTTATACAATTGAAGATTTTCATATACAAGATACAATATTTGAACTAATTTTTTTTTGAGACAATCTCACTCTGTCATGGAGGCTGGAGTGCAGTGGCATGACCTTGGCTCACTGCAAACTTCATCTCCTGCGTTCAAGTGATTTTCCTGCCTCAGCCTCCAGAGCTGGGATTACAGGCATGCGCCACCACACCCAGCTAATTTTTGTATTTTTAGTAGAGACAGGATTTCACCACATTGGCCAGACAGATCTCAAACTTCTGATCTCGGCCTCCCAAAGTGCTGGGATTACAAGCGTGAGCCACCACGCCAAGCCACTGAACTAAAATTTTTATTGGGCTTAGATCACCACGATTTAAGAAACAAGACTATCTGTTAAACTTTGTATATAATGAAATAACTTAAAATTTATTATTTATTAATAACATAATTGCTAACTAAACTGTGAACAATTATTAGCATATTGGGGCAACTTTTGAAGGTTATTATGTAATTTTGCAAAAGGACTCAATATTAGTTAAAACTAACTTGATTTCAGTTTAGTTAGTATTTTACATATGTTTTACAAAATACATTTTTTCACAATTACTTTTATAGTGTATGTTTATAATAAAAACATAAAAATTGTATCATGCATATATCTATATCTAATAGCTATATCATATTTAGTTTATCATACCCATGTAAATGATGCTTATACTGAATAATATTTTGATAGTTTATTTTGATATTAGAAATATTAGTTTCTAAAAACATACAAAGTACATCACAAAATGATTGTTACAGCACAAATTGTGTACCTGTTGAATAATATTTTTAACTGAATATTAAAAATTCTGCTCTAAATCAATCATATTAAACCATAAGACAACTACTTTATTATCAAGTTGTTAGAAAAATTGAAAGAATTTCTCAATGTTTTTCAATAATATCAAAAGAATAAAGATTAAATCTGGTCAAAATAATACTTTGTCTTCACCTATTTATGTATAAAGCATTTCTTCAGGCATATTTGAAGAAAAAAAACTGTACTAGCTTATATTGATTTAATGTGTCCTATGTACGGGATCAAATCTAAACACTTAACTAAAATTATATAATTTCATTCACAAAGTAACTGTAGAAGTTAATAAAATTATTTTTGTTGTTCTAAGAATGTATGCAAGAGAGTGGCTAGAATATGAAGCTTGAAATTTAATCTAATCAAAGAAAGAAGGTCCTGATAGATTTTAAGAACTGTTGAAGGTGAAATGTTAGGGTGAGCTTTAAACTAAAACAGATTTACAAGAAAAAAAAAAACCCATTCAAAAGTGGGCAAAAGACATAAACAGACACTTTTCAAAAGAAGACATATATGAGGACAACAAACATGAAAAAATGCTCATCATCACTGATCATTAGAGAAATGCAAATCAAAACCACATTGAGATACCATCTCATGCCAGTTAGAATGGCGATCATTAAATAATCTGGAGACAATAGATACTGAAGAGGATGTGGAGAAATAGGATCACTTTTACACTCTTGGTGGGTGTGTAAATTAGTTCAACCATTGTGAAAGACAGTGTGGCGATTCCTCAAGGACCTAGAAATACAAATTCCATTTGACCCAGCAATCCCATTACTGGGTATATAACCAAAGGATTACAAATTGCTCTACTATAAAGACACATGCATACATATGTTCATTGCAGCACTGTTTACAATAGCAAAGACTTGGAACCCACCCAAATGCCCACTGATGGTAGACTGCAAGAGGAAAATGTGACACATATACACCATGGAATACTATGCAGTCATAAAAAACTATGAGTTGGTGTCCTTTGTAGGGACATGGATGAATCAGGAAACCATCATTCTCAGCAAACTGACACAAGAACAGAAAATCAAAGACTGCATGTTCTCACTCATAGGCAGGTGTTAAACAATGAGAACACATGAGCACAGGGAGGGGAGCATCACACACTAGAGTCTGTTGCAGGGGACTATGGGTGGGACAGCTGGGGGTAGGGATATTGGGGAGGGATAACATGGGGAGAAATGCCAGATTTAGGTGATAGGTGGATGGAGGCAGCAAACCACATTGCTATGTGTGTACCTATTCAACAATCCTGCATGATCTGCACACATACCCCAGAACATAAAGTGAAATTAAAAATATTTTTTAAAAAATAAATAAAATAAAAATAAGAGGTAGATCATAATTGGGATGCTTACAGTCAGATTTCAAATGACAAACGTTTTGACTTTGATAATGAAATTTCTCATGTAGACTAGAGTGTGATGCATGGAGTACATAGCTTATGGAACTTGGGATAATCTGAATCCCTTTACATGTGTGGACCAAACAAATACTATTGATTTCTATGTGTATCATAATATGAAAATGTTTGGGAAGCAATGGGCTAAATGGCATATTTATCAGTTTTATCTTCTCTGTGAGACAGAGATGCAGCACATTGAGATCTACCTATATCATAATGCAAAGAAAAATTATTTCTGCTCAGTATTCAACCACTTTTTAAATTTTCCTATATATTTCCAGTCCCCTAGTTTTTTATTATCTATAAGCCAGCGATAAACTAGGAGTTTATATGAGAATTATCCATGTTTCTCTTCAATTTCATATAACAGAAACCCTTCTATTTAGTTTAAGCAGAAGAAAATGTAATACAAGATATTTTCACTCTTTCAAGACTATTGAAAGCCCATCATTAGCAGATGCTAGCATGGGTGGGTGGAGGGTCCAGAAAATTCTCTGACAACTACCAGAGTAGATCCATGAAGGAATTAGCCATTCTATGTGACCTTCTCATTCCATAGCTACAAGATAGGGACTGAGTAGACACCACTATGGTTTTTATTCCAAGGGGCATGGTAGTTGCTACAATTTAAACTATTAAAGCAGACACTTGTTGTATACCATCTCTTTCGACACTTACTAACCAACTAAATGTAAACCACTCTGGATTAATCCAAACATACATGTTGTTTAAGTGAAGGCAATTGACTTTTACTGTTCCAGTCTCTTCTATTGATGAAGGCACACTAGAAACAGTTTAGAATATATGTGAGTGAGTCAATCTATTGTATCTGCTACAATTACCTTTTGAAATTCAAATTATCTTCTCCTTATTTTGAGTTTTCTCTACTATAAAATTAGGTGGCTGCATTAGAAAATACATAAGATTAATTCCATTTGAAGCATTCTATGAATGTAAGTTGTATGTAAAAGCATAGTAAGAGATGGTCATAGCTAGGAATAGAACAAGTCAAAAAAAAAGTACATACCATAGGAAATATTGAAGACTATGAGTATTAAAATATATGTAATGTTGACTAAAATTATAACAATATCTTTAACAAATAAGCAAGTTGATTTTTTAAAATAATCATTAAGACTTTTGATAGAAATGTGAAATTTATGCTTTTTCTGGAATCATAATTGCTAATCTAAATAACTTCTTCCAAGATTCTCCTGTGAGTCATCAATATAAATACATACATGCACACACACACCCTTCGCACACAAGGCATGTGTTTACATCATTTTTACTTAGAAATAAGATGAAAGGATTAAAATGAGATGGTGTTGTCCAAAACTAAACGATTCCAAATTCTTTTTGTGTAACTTATGAACAGCTTCATCCAATACTTGTAAATACAATTTATGCCTTTTTTCTGTAAGTCTAAGTAACAACAATACGAATATAAGGACAATTTGTATTGCCTTATCTAAAATAAGTGATCACGATTATAATTTGTTTACAAGTGGAAATTCCATTTTCCTGCCCTGCAATTAGTAGACTAACACAGATAGCATTTGAGAAGTATTGCTAATTAATTGTTAACAACCTGCTGTGAACATAACCAAGACAAACACCAAATTGCAAAACTAGTTATCAAGTGTGCTGGAGCAGAAATGATTTAAGAATTTTAATCAGAATTTTTGGTACAAAGTACTTATTTAGCTTGGCTACCTAAATGAATGAAGCATTAAGTAGAGAAAATGGGGATGGCAAGCTTAATTTACTAAGCATAGAGTTCTTTGTACTCTCTTAGTTATTTTAAAACAATTTTATATGGCGTGTTTTCTTTATGATAAGATTTGACAATTTTTGCAAGGTATGACTATAAAATTAGTTGCTATTTCACTTTTTGATTTTGCAGATTTAAAAGGTCGTCAACCACCAGGACTGACACGTTTTTAATTTATATTAAAATCTGAATATAGAAAAATATATGAAATTTATGAGTCAGTGAATAGTATTATAACCAATTCTGTAAAGTCAATTTAAACTAGCCTTTATCGAAATAAATAAGGCATAAAACACAATATTAACAAAAGCCCCAGCATTTTTTTGATACAGTCCCTTTGTTCTCTCCTTGTATTTTTAAGTTATTATGCTTCATAATTTGGGAAAGTTTATATTTTTCTCCTCCACCTATCCCAAATCATTCGCTAATTGTTTCTCCATTTTTATTTTTACATTAAACTCTCACTGCTTAATATTTTCTCATATATTGATTTTATGAATTAGTACATATATGTTTTGCTGTTGAAGCAAACTGGCAGTTTATTTATCCACTGATTTATTAAACTCATTATTATTATACATCTTTATATTTGAGGTGCTGAACCAAAAACTGGGGCTAAATCATTGATTTTAAAAATTATGTCATGCCCTTCTTAAGGTTTTAATTTAATGAAAAATATACTTGATATAATGTCTGTCAATGATGGATGTTTTTAGGGAAAAGTAAAATGCATTAATGGAATAGAGCATGGAAAAGGGGTCGCAAGAGTTGCCTTTTTAAATAGGCTGAGCAAGAAGGACAAAGAGTAAAGATATTGGAAAGTTCTCTAAGAGCCACAAAATTCAAAATCCTATAAACCATTATAACCACTTAACACTTATGTGTTATGTGTAGCCATCGGTGGCATTTTGAGCAGAAGATGAGACCATTTTATTTCTTTTTCAAAGGATCGCTTTGTTTGAAGTTTACAAAGTTGACTCTGGAGGCAAAATGGAGATTGTTGTCCTCTTTGTAGGATATTTCAGGGGTCCAGGTGACAGGCAAAGAAGTTAGAATAGATATATTGAGAAATGGTTACTTAAAACATAATTTGCAATGAGATTGAAAACATAAACTTTAAGCACAAGGTTAATGAAGACTCTAAAAGTAGTCTTTTTAGCTTCTCAGTAGAAAAGCACTGTAAAGCAAGGGGTTTATTAATCATAGTTAGGCTCATCATACCTCTCATGAACATATATAGAGAGAACTATGACAGAATGCTTTTAGATTGTTTTTCTATTTTTCCTCAATAATTCTCAACTTAATACTCTATATAAACTTTTTGCTTCATTTTATACTTACATCCTAATTTTATATTTATGAGTTGTATTTTACATTTTAAATATATCTTTAAACCATTTTTCCAGAACTGAGCCCTTTTCTAAATTTTAGAAATAAAAATGTATTTCAATTTCAGACTAATAAGTTATTTCATAATATTGAGACTAAATAGTTTTATACTATTTATTTAAAATTAGTGAAAGCATTTTTCTATATTGAATGCATTCAAGTAGTATAAAGAGAAAAGTGATACAGGAAGAAAATGTTCGTGAAATGAGAGATCAATGATTACTTCTGAGAATCAACTTCATCTAGTCTAAGCCAAAGGCTACCAATACTTAAAATATGCATTAAAAGCCACATGAGAAACCAATAATAAATATCAAAAAATATAAAATTGATCAGTTAATCTAGAAAAATTATTGTATGGCACATGTAAATTTAATGTCAGTAACAAATGTGAAGTCAGTTATAAAATTTGATAAGATAAATAAAATATATTTTCCATGTAGGCTCTATGTATAAAGTGATAAAGTAAACATATGTAACATGCCATGTTAGATCTTATGTCTTATTAAAGTACAGAGACATCTAATAGGTAAACACAAATGTAACAATTAATGTCGATTACAAAGTGGAAAAATGTACAATGAAGTGTATATAAAGAAAACTACTGGAGAAGTTAATGTAGATTAAATGATACTTAAGAGTCAGATGTATTTTGAAAAAAATTGTTTATTGAGAATCAGAGAATAAGTCAGGGAAAATGTATAAATTCATCATTGATTAGCCAGGTTCCACCAAAACTAGAAGGTGCATATATGTTTTATAGATAAGGAGAGAAAGAGGGTCACTCAATGATTTTGAAGTAGGTGATTCAGAATAGGCATAATGGAAAGGTTTAGTTGGGCAGGTATCCTGGGAGGTTCAATTCACAGAGGCATTTGTATTTTAGTGCAAACAGATAAGCAGACAGGAATAAATATATGATGGATATGATGGACCAAGATGACCATGAAAATGAGGACGCTGAATTGAGAAGAAAAATTGTGCCTACAGCTTTGTTCCTACGGCTTCATAAAAGAGATACAGCAGATTCCAAGGCAGTTTCCTCTGTCAATGAAGTTACCAGAGTATATCCACCTTCTTATGTGGTTGCATTTACAGATTTCACAGAAGCATTTGTGTGTAGGTGAGCAGGGGCATTTCATTATTTGCAGAAGTTTGAATTTTCTAACCAAAGGATCCAAGCTAATCAACTGGAAAGTGATTTGCTTTTTTAAAATGAGATTTCCACAAGGGAAACAGATACGTCAACAAACAGAAATATATATATATATATATGTATTTTTTCATTTATCAGCAATAACCTACTACATATAATGAAAAAATCTTTCATTCACAATAAAAAGAAACACTTTGAAAATGTTTCTAATAATATATTTTAAAACAAAATGAAAGGATATAGTTAATGAACACTTATTTAATACATTACTGAAGAAAAATGACAATTTATATAAACTGTTTTACTGAATGAGATGACTTAATATATTTTAAAAATATTATTAATCTTTAACTTAATGAAATTTCAACAGGTAAACATAATTTTTAATGAAATTCCACAGGTACCAAAGTTTATCTGAAAGAGAAAATGTAATCAAATAGCTAGTTCAGTATTTTGAAAAATCAGAATAATTGGAATTAGAAGGCAATTTATTGATTGTATAAAATATACTACGTAACTACATAATTATAGTCATTAAGACCGTTTTGTATTTCTATTGATATAGAAACTTAGACAAAATACAGCAGGCAATTCAGAAGGAGACAAATATTTATATGATTGTTAAAAGGAACACACATATAAACATATACACAGTTTGAAGAGAAGAGCAAGCATTATAACCAGATTCAAATATGGCAGAGAATTTCAAACTAAAGATAGGGAATTTAAAATAACTATGTTTAATATGCTAAGCTTTCTAATGTAAAAGACTGACACTATGCAATAATCAATGGGCATTATAAGCCTAGAGATGAAAATGCTCAAAATTAATCAAAAGGAAATGCTAAAATCAAAATATTATAACAGAAATCAAAATGTCTTTGCTGTATTTATCAGATTCATGATAGCCAAGGAAGGATAATTGAGCTTGACTATGTGTCAATGGAAATATCAAACCTAAGATACAAAGAAAAAAATAAGAGAAACAAAAAAGACTGTCCAAGAATTGAGGAACAGATATAATGTATAACTTACAAATAATGGGAAAACTGGTATACTAGAAAAAGAGAAAGCAAGAAATGGAATAATGGTTGAGAATTTTCCAAAATGAATGCCATAAAACAAAATAAATATCCAGGAAACTCAGAGAATGCCAAACAAGATAAACATTTACAAATCTACAGTTAGACATATCTTATTTGAACTGTAGAAAATGTAAGAAAAAAGCCAGATTTTTTGAAAAGAAAATCTAGAAAGTCTAGAAATAATCCATATTAAAAAATAATTCTAAGAGACATTATCTATACAGGAGAAAGATTGAGAATTATGTGAGACTTATTTTCTGAAATCTTTTAAGAAAAAAGGAAGTATAATTAAATATTTAAAACGTTGAAAGTAAAAAGCATCAACCTAGAATTTTGAATTTGGTGAGATTTTTCTCTAATATGTAAGGCAAACATCAGAGAGAAATTATCAATAAGGAAACAGATAACTTAGACAACACTCTAAACCAACTGGAACTAACAGCACACAGAATATTCCACCAACAAAAGCAAAATGTACATTTTTATCAAGTGCACATGGGCTAGTATTTGGTGATGCACAGTGCTCTCTGAACCTATACCACTTTTTAGAAGTCTATTAATTTTAACAATAAAAATGTTGATATTCCTCCCAGATAAGAAGTGCAGAGATAGGTAGTCAAATGTTGGTGAGGTATCTCCATATTGTCTTCAGGGACTTAGGCTTCTATAATTTTCCACTCTCATCCTACCATAATATCATCTACCTTCATGTTTTCAAGATGGCTACTGGTTGTGTTCCAGCCTAAAGACCATATCTCACACCATAAAAAGAGGTAGGGGAGGAAGAAGAGCAAAAATTATGGTGTTTTCCAAGAAATTTTCTGAAACATCTGCCAGAGACTTACATTTTATAAGTTCTTGAAAACTGAATTGTATTAGCACCACTAACTGCAAGGTAGGCTGAAAATTCTAACATTTTACATGAATATTTTATATTAAATAAAATCTAAGTAAGCAAGTAAAGAAAAAAAAAAAAGAACACGGAAATTAAATTGGCTAGGACTTGTCCCTGTCACAAAAGTATAACTATATGTTAGAGAACACGACATAAATTACATCAACATAGTATTCATTGTTGGTTGCAGGAAAATAAGTGGAACCATGAATATTTGATATCAGAACTTTTAAAGAAATTTGATATAGCAAGAAAATGTGATTATACCATGAGCAGAAGGAAGACACTAATAAACACAATTATTTGTCCATGTCAAAAGCTATATAACATTAAACGAAAGAACCCAGAAAGCTGCCAGGGTTAATTTTCACCAATTTCTTATTTTGTCTTCAGGTAATGATTCATATCTATGCTCATTAGCAGTCTTGAGTATGCAAGAAAAAAAAGAACAAAACTTCCTCAGCTTTTAAAAATGGGCAAACAAAAAATTCAGGTGCTAACTGAAAACTCCTTCAGTCTACTGGATTTCACCAAACTACAACCAGGCAACCTCTGTTATCATTTTGCTGTCAAATCTCACTTAGGCAACTGTTCAGTTGTTAAGTTAATGCTTTCTTTCTTCCTTTTTAACTTTTTTATTTTTTGTTAAATACTATTTTATTCATTAACTATAACAAAATGTTACATTGTTATTGATTTACACTGCAAACATCGTTGTTCTGGTGTAGAAGAAAAACTGTTTTGCCATATGGCAGTTTATTGCTTTACTTACTTTATTTTGCCATATGGTACACATTTCTTTATTTAATAAACTTACTGTGAAATTGTTAAATATTTGATAATTGAAATTGTAATTGCTTTCTATTATTCAAGTTTGTTAAATAACTTGTTAAAAGAATTTTAATTGTATATGGGGGAATTGGATGGGAATTTTGCTCTAAATTATTTCTTCCATTTACAAATAAAAGAATATGTACTCCCGTTTTCTGAAAATTACTTATCCCACAAATTTGCAGGAAGAAATTAAAATATTGAAAAATGCCTGCATTGGAGAAAAAGTTTATTTGCTGATTGCAGGTTTATTGTTTGTTCAAATTCAGTGGGAAATGTCGATCTTTATTTGGTTGTATGCTCATGATTATTTTGCACATTAATTTACAGCTCAGTCTTTTTGAACTGCAATCTTCATTTGCTTTCGCTGACATCTTCCTATTGGTATTCAGCCCAAACAAACACTGCTTATACACGATCCTTCTTATCATCCTCATCACCTACCTAAACTTTAAAATTCGGAGCATTTCAGCTTCTATTTTTTGTTCTCTTATCTATATAGACTTGCTTCTTGGTGATCTCATCCAGGCCCACATCTTTAAATACCATTCATGGACCCATGATTTCAAAACACATATCCTCACTCATAAGTAGGTGTTGAACAATGAGAACACATGGGCACAGGGAGGAGAACATCACACCTCGGGTACTGTTGGGGGTTGGGAGAGCTAGGGGAGGGATAGCAGGAGGTGAGGGGATTGGGGAGGGCTAGCATTAGGAGAAATACCTGATGTAGATTACGGGGAGATGGATGCAGCAAACCACTATGGCATGTGTATACCTATGTAATAAACCTGCATGTTCTGCATATGTACGCCAGAACTTAAAGTGTAATAAAAAAGTAAGAAAGGAAAAAACATATAGGATCACCCTCAAACTTCAACTCACATTGTGATAACTACATCCATCTGAATTATCAGTATTTTTATATGGATATCTAATAGATAGAATGAACAAAAGCCCCAGTTTTCTATGAGCATCTCCAGTTTTCTCTCATACCATGATAGCTAACAGTACTCAATTTTTAAAACATATATCCTGGATTTTAAAATAAAGCATATGGTCACTCTACTAAGCTGATAAGATATTGAACTTTATGTGTCTACAACAAAAGTCATAAAAAATGTTAAATTAAAAAATATCATCAAAGAAATGTTTTATAGATAGATAAGACAAACAAAATATATTCATTAAAAGTAATAATTATATACTATAAACCTGTTACATCAATGAAGAATTAAAGCATTATCAATATATTTTAATTCATCTTTATAAAACTGATGGAACTTCATTCTTACCATTCTTTCTGAGGCATATCTAACATCCTGAATATGTATATCCCATCTTCTTGCTTTTCTTTAGGGTTTACTATTGTGAATCTGAATATTTATTAGTTTTGCCTGATTTTGAGATTGTTTAATAAAATTATGTTCTATAAAGTTGTAGAATAGCATACTTTGCTAGTGGTAGTTTTTAGCATTGATTCTGGTTAGTACAGTTCTATTTAATTCTTAGTCACTTACCTGAAATATTTTTATGTTTAAATTTGCATACTTATAGGTGTATATGTGTTTCAATAAGGTCAGCCACTTGACTTACTCAGTTTTTATGCTACCATGAACCTGGGACTAAGATATATTGTACATGTGTCAGAATATCCATTTTCAAATTCTTTTAATTTATATACCTAGCAGTAGAAATGCTACATTGTATGCCATATACATGTTCACCTTTGATGGACAATGCCAAACACTTGGAGAAAGTAGTTGTAGCAATGTATTCTCCTTACTAGCGGTGTATTACTTTTTTAAAATTCCAAATATTTATGTGCTTTAAAAATGGAAAGTACCCAATCTGGGAGTGTGGAATTATGTTTAGTAAGGTCCATTAACATTTTACCAATCAATAAAAATGATAATGGTTCCTCTGTGAAGTGCTATTTTATTTTACTGATTTTATATTCAAAAGTATTTTTATTCCTGAATAATCACATTTTAAAACATTCTCAATAATAAACCTTTCAGTTCTTTATGTTGAAAGTATCTCCTAATTTTGTTGTCTTTCCATTTTTTTCATCACATGTTGATGAACAAAGATTGCTATAGTTGTTTTAGAAAAGTTTTACTTTATAATTTTTGTTGCTAAATAATATTTAAGGCCAGATCCAGGAAGTTGAAGCAGACTTTCTCTGAGGAAGTTTTTGGTAAGTTCCTGGTGTCAGTCTGCCACAAAATAAGGCTGTAGAAGGTAGGTATGTATATCCTTTGGTTTGGGAAGTTGGTGATAAGACACTCTGGAGAGTAAAGTTTACTCATAGTGCCCCCCTTTCTGATTTGGGCCAGAGAGCCTAGAGAGATCTCCAAGTTATTGGCAGCTCTCAGACTCATAGACAATATTAACAGTACACAAATATGTACGGTAATTAGTACATACTTAAATAAAGCTCTTGAGCAATTCAGTAATAATAATACAATAAATTTACTACAGTAAAGCTCTTGAGCAATTCAGAATAATAATACAAACCACAAATAAAAATGGACAAAAACCTTAAAAGAGTACATAGCAAAAATTTATATGTGAATAGCTAATATATTTGTCTATATATTCAATATGTTTTGAAAATTACAATTATAAAAAGGAGAATACAACAAAATGGAGACCTATGAGCCAATAAAAAAAAGCCTTAGGATGAAACCTACCTTGCCAGCACCTTGATCTTGGACTTCTCAGCCTTCAGACTGTGAGAAATCAATTTCTGTTGTTTAAGCCACCCTGTCTATGGCATTTTGCTATGACAGCCTGAACACACTAATATACTCTTGTACACAATAACCAACCATGAATGGTTTTATCTTTGGACACAAGAGAGACCAACTAACCAATCTTCAAAGCTAGCACAGGAGTTATAAAGGCTAAATTTTCTGATAGGCAACTCCATGATGGATACCTATATCAAGAAAAACCATGAAATCAACAGCTTTAAGCAACATGTGAAGTGCAGGGGCTTTTACTGTGGTGTCTTCAACATTCAGAACAATGCACCGTACTTGGCATGAAGTAAATCAAGAAATATTTGTTGAATAAATAAATACATGAAAGTGCTGACATCAATCATGGTTAGAACTAAACTTTGCAGAAGGATTTTGGGAAATACATTTACTTTCTCAATCTCCGGGAATACATTAACAGTAGATGTTAAAATGAGAGGATATATAGGCTTACATATTATTTAAATAAATAATATAACCATTGGTTTTTTTTTTAAAGTACCACTTACAATATCACAAAAATTTAAATACTTATACTTAAATCTTACTAAATATATGCAAGATATATAACATAAAAACTAACAAATGGATTTAACAAAAAGCAAAGAATTTCTAAATAAGTGGAAAGACATGCCACGTTCATGAATTGGAAGACTCAGTATCATTGTCAATTCTCCCCAAAGGTATCTATAGATATAGTGCAATTCTACTCAATCAAAATTTCAAGATTTTTTATTGTTACAGACAGAATGATTCTAAAATTTATATTGAAAGGTAAATAAATTAGAATAGCCAAATCAATGTTGTAAATAAATAACTAAATTAGAATACTTAAACTACCTGATTTTCAGACCTACTATAAAAGGTACCCTATGAAGACAGTATGGTATCAAAAAAATAATAGATATATAATGAATAGAATAAAAGAAAAGATACACAAATAAAGATGTAGATGCCCAACTGGTTTTTGGTGAAATTTACAGAGATTTTAAATTTTTAAATTTATTTAAATTTGTTTTTTAGAGATAGGGTATTGTTCTGTTTCCCAGGCTAGATTGCAGTGGTGCAACAACAGCTCACTGAAACCTCAAACTTCTGGGATCAAGCAATCTTCCTGCCTCAGTCTCACTAGGAGTGGGGATTACAGGTTTGCACCACAATATCCAGTTAATTTTTTAATCTTTCGTAGAGACAGGTTCTTGCTGTGTTGCCCAGGCTGAGCTCAAACTCGGGCCTTAAATGATCCTCCCACCTCAGCCTCCCAACGTGCTGCCATTATAATGAGCCACTACACCCACCTTAATTTAAAAAAGCACATTCTACTAATGATTATAAAGCAATTAGATAGTCATATTCATAAAATGATGCTTATGAATGCAAACAGTGGTTGCCACGGAACAAGGATGGAAGTAGGGATTGGGTATAAAGTAGCACAGAGAAATTTGAAAGTTTCTCCACTTCTTTGCATCAATATTGCTATTGTTTTATTGAGCTATAAATACCATAAAAATCACCATTTTTAGTTAGGTAGCTTCATGACCTTAAATAAATCTATAAGGTAGTATAAATATCATCACAACTAAGAGGTAAAACATCCCCATTACTCCAAAAAGGCCTATTTATTTTTTCTTTTGCAGTCAAATTCCTTCCCTTCACACTAGGATTTGTCGACCACTAATAAGCATCATATTATTTTGCATTTTCCAGAAAGTCATATAAATAAAATCACATATTATGTCACATTTTTTCATCTGGCTTCCCTAATTTTTCAAAATATTTTTGAGATTTATTCTTCCCCCACCAGCTCTATTAAAGTATAATTAGCAAGTTAAAATTATATATATTTAAAATATACAATGTGAATTTTTAAATATACAAATACATTAGGAAATTATCATCAAGCTAATTAACACATCTGTCACTTGTCATAGATACTTTTATGGTGAGAACACTTAATGATCCACTCTACTAGCTAATTTTGTATATACACTACATTATTGTTAACTATAGTCACCATGTTGTACACTAGTTTCTAAATATTGATTTTGATGAATATACATCATCAAAACAGAACATATATATTCATTAAATGAACATATATATTCTTGTTTTCCAAAATAAATGCAACATTTTCTGGTAGTTTTAATATCTGTGTAACTTTAGGGAGAAAGTTATAAACATAAGAAATCAAATCATAATTCTTAATTTAAATCCATATATTTATTATTTATGTAATGATTCAGTATAAATAATTGGGATTTATTTAAAAGTTATTTTTATATAAGCGGAAATCTTCCATCATCTCATCTTTCATTAAGAATCACAGTAAATGTATTTTATTTCTTCAATTTTCTCATCATTCTGTTTGATGTGTATGTATCTATGCGTACATACACACACACACACTCACACACACATATATATATATCTTTCTAGAAATATAATCAAGACTGACATCTAGAGACATTGTACAACTATATAAATCAAAATTTTGTTGTGCTTATTTACTAAACATCTAGTCAATCTCATATATTAAAAATTCTAAGACAATTTCATAGCGTCTTCAGTTTTTGTAATTCTCTGATCCTTACTGAATGAGAACATTTTCCATATATTTTTGGTAACATTTTGCTTTGAGGTTTGCAATTCCACTATTAATTTATTAAAATATTTATATAAAATACAAATATTTTGTCCTATAACACAGATTATAATTTTAATTCACCCTTTGCTCTACTGTTTAATTTTATGTAGTTGACAATCAAATACTAGAATTTATTTAACTCAATCTGTCAATAGTTTCTGTCTTAGATAAAGATTGCTATGAAAATGGCAGATGTGGAAAGGAATACTGCTGAAATATGTTGAATAAAGTAAGGAAACTTTCAGGATTTAGGTATATGAGAATAATGAAAAAGCAGAGAGGGCAGAAAAGCCAGTCGGCATAATCCTCAAAGCAACAGATTTTATACAAAAACTTAGAGTAGTACTAATCTAGGAGGAGAAAAACAACTGGGCTTCTGAGTTGACCTGCAAAGATACTCAGCTTACAACTAAGGTGAAGATTTTAAATAATATTTAGGGAAAATTTGCCTTCTTATCATGAACCAGTTGCTCCATAGTTCGGAAGTATAAAGTCATGTCAGAGTCGATCATGCCCAGGACATTTTGAGAATGGCAGTAAAGTCAAGAAACAATTAAACCTGGAGGCTTTTGTTTAAAAGTTGATCAACACAAGAATGAGTAATATCATGGCCTGGTTTTGATTTTTGTTTTTGTTGTCGAGACAGGGTCTCTTTCTGTAACCCAGGGTGGAATGCAGTGGCATGATCTCAGCTCACTCCAACCTCCGCCTCTCAAGTTCTAGCAATTTTCCTGCCTTAGCTTCCCGAGTAGCTGGGACTACAGGCACCGGCCACCACACCTGGCTAATTTTTGTATTTTTAGTAGAGACAGGGTTTCCCCAAGATGGCCAAGGGTCTCAAGCTCCTGACCTCAGGTGATCTGCCCGCCTTGGTGTGAGCCACTGCATATAGCCTGTGGATTATTTTTTTTAGCTTTTTGAAAAAAAGTGAAAATTTTGTTTCTAATAGAAATCAATTTGAATTTCTGAAGTTTATAGGTGAACTGATGTTCTCCTGAGTAGCAGATGTTAACTGTGGAGATTGGCAAAGCTGACAGAGAAAGCAACAACAAAGACCAAAGTAACATAGAGTAAATTGTCCTGAATTGCGTCATAGACAGCACTCTGAAAGCACACATAAAATATTTGCTTCACTTTTGTCAATCGATTTATCTTTGCCAATACTGAATATTTGAATATGTCCTTTCCAAAATTCAGGTACTGCCAATGTGATGGAATAACGAAGTGGGGCCTTTAAAAGGCAATTAGGCCATGAGCTTCACAGCCTCCCCTCCAGAGGATGAAGCCCTCAACAAACAACAAGAACAGACAGCACCTTGATCTTGGATTTCTCAACCTCCAGAAGTGTAAGAAAATACATTTTTGTTTTTATATAAATGACCAAGTCTCAGGTATTTTGTTATAGTAGCAAAGAGTGAATTAATTATGTATGAACATGTATGTTCACTTTTTTAGCTTTTTCTGGTTAGTTTTGACGAATGCCAATCATTTCATGAATTTAAAAATACATTGCATTATTAAGTTGTTTTGTCTAGCCAATTGTTAAAAATATGTTGATACCTTTAGCAATCAACTCTTACACTGTAGAAAATATGACCTTTGGAGGCATTTTTAGGACACCAAGAAAAATGTCTTATAGTAATTTTAGGGGTCCAATTTTCTCTATGAATTTTCCTTTTATATGATCATATGTATTATCATCTTAACATGTTTTGTTATCATTGGGATTTTCCCTATATTTTCAACTTTTAAAAATGAGAAGTGAAGTTCCCAAGCCTAGATTTCCTAAGAAACAAATAACTGGAATTTTTCATTTTCACTGTATAGTCAGCTTCTCTCTCCCTCTCTCCCTCAATTAAATTGGTTCACTATTTCAATGTTTTTAGTTAACCTGTAATGTAAACTCTATACTCTTTTGTAGAATTAATGTTAATAAATTATTATTTATTTTTTGATAACTTCCAATCCCATTGCATTCTTTCTTAACTTCAAATCTCATTGCAAAGTAAAAAGCCTGACTGTGAATCATACACAATTATACAACATATTAAATGTATATTTATGCTTGCCCTGGCATTGTTTTCCTTCACATAACTTTTAATTCTTTATGGGTCCTAATTCTACATTTATTTTGTACATTTTATAGTATACAAATTATTTTTATATTTTTTCTCAAGTAATTTCTTGAATGAAATAGAGTATAATTAATTTGGGAAAAAATACAATCAGACAGTTCAAGGAAAAGAAACGTGCTTTTAAGTATCTTCTAGACATTTGTCAAATGATGATTATTTTTTAACTTTTCTATCATTTGTTTTGTGAATAGATATGCTGAAACTGTTTGTAAACCACTAATCTGTATACCATGCTTAAGGTTAGTAATGATTTCTGGTGAAGAAGTAAATGTTGCCTCTTGCTTAATACTATGAATAACTTTTTTTAATGACCATGGTAAGGAATCGATAAATTCCAAAAAGCTGTATTTGTTAATCTTTAAAAAGGATCCTATAGTGATGCTACTTTGAAAAATAAAAAGTGGAATTAAAATTAAATTAAAATATCCTCACTTAATTACATTCTAAAGGTATTTCATTTCGACCTTTTATTTTTTTCCAAAAGAGCTACCGAAAATACCAAGTTCCAAATGGTTGAAAGTTTGACTCCTTAAACTGTCCCAAACCACATCTAATTTATATCTATAAACAGTACAAATAAAAGAACAGCATGGCAAATGAAAACACACATAGAAAGTCAATATAATTTTTTTTTCCCCATTTATTTATTTTATTGCATTTTAGGTTTTGGGGTACATGTGAAGAACATGCAAAATTGTTGCATAGGAACACACGTGGCAGTGTGATTTGCTGCCTTCCTCCCCATCACCTACATCTGGCATTTCTCCCCTTGCTATCTCTCCCCAGCTTCCCACCCCCCACCGTCCCTCCCCTATTTCCCCCCAACTGACCCCAGTGTGTAGTGCTCCCCTCCCTGTGTCCATGTGTTCTCATTGTTTAACACCCGCCTATGAGTGAGAACATGCGGTGTTTGATCTTCTGGTCTTCTGTCAGTTTGCTGAGAATGATGGTTTCCAGGTTCATCCATGTCGCTAGCTCATATTGAAAGTGGTCATCTAATTAATCAATGTATTTTTGTTTGAAGATTTTTTAAAAATAGTGTTAACATATGTTACTGTTTCTTAAAATGACTTTCAGTCATTGGATTCTGTTTTAGAGAGAAGCTACATGGAGAGTTAATGAATCCACAAAAAATGTGGTAGGTTCAAGCATTTCCGTTCTCATAACAGCCAAGCCCCTGAGAAAGTGATTTGATCAATGCATAATCATTTCCTTCCAGATGAATGTGCCCACATAACTAGAATGTTCATTTTGTGGTCCAGTAATTTTGGTTGACTTAATGACACAAGTAGAACAACTATGAGTAACTATGCAGCATCCAATTAATTTCCTGGTGATAGATTTTCAAGGAGTCAATCTAGTCAACCGCATAGCATGAGATACTTTCAAATTATCTCACATAATCTAGGGAAATTTTATTGCAAGAAGTATTTACTGCAGATGTCTTGTCTTGTGTACAGATAAATTGTTATAAGCTCCTTGAAATCACCTTTATGTAAAAATAAGTTATGACTTTCCTTCATGTAGTGATACATCAATTATGCTTATTTATAAAAATCAACCCCTATTTATATTTATGGTAAAAGTAGCAATGAAAACTACATATGTTAGTAGATGAGAAAGAAACATGAAGTAGAAGAGACTTTAACTTTGTGGGACAAATCTGTGTAAGCTGACTTTCTTATTGTTAAAGAGAATAAAGCCTTTATACATAGACAAAACCTATTTAGGCCTAATAATTATTAAGTTATGAGATAGCAATTTAATAACATTACATATTTAGAGAGATATACCTATGAAGGATTCACTACTTACTAGGCACCAGTGACATAAAGATAAAAATATTCAGTTTTTTTTACATAGCTTACAGTCTGGTGTGTAAATGTGTAAGAATGGGCAATGAGGTTAGCGAATTCCCACCAATAGATTACAGGCAATTACTGAAATGGGACATGAAACAATGTATTTTTTTAAATGAGAGAAATAAAATCTGAAAAATAACAAAGCTCTAAGTCCAAACTATAAAAGGAAGATTGGGAGTAACAGAACACAAAGCAACCAGGATGAAGCAAGTTAATGCAGGAGAATAGATCTTTATGTGTTTAAACATCGTTAGATGTAATATGCCTTTGCGAGGTCTTTGAAAATACAGCAATATTCATATTATTTTCTTCTTCTTATGAAAAGTTACAAAAAACATGGGATAGAAAAGTAAATAAAAATCTGCTTTTGCTAACAATGTAAACATGCATTTTAAAAAAGTCAGTTATCAAATTGGCTTAATTCTATAGGTATCATAATGATGTGAAATAATTATACTACTGCAATTATGTTGTGTCTAAATTTATCATGTTGAAAATAAAAAATATATTACTTCATGCTGTTTAAATCATATGGTGTTCAATTTCTGACTTCATTTTTTTAAAAATATCACATTGTTTCATTTTAAATGTTTTAAATGTAAAGTGATTGAATAAGTTTTATTGAAAATGCACACTTTTAAGGCAATTAATAACTGTGATGAAGCATGACATTGAAAAGCCACCCTGCTGATATTTTATCAAAAATCAAGACAGCTCACAATCTATAATTCACCATTTTTACTTTGATCTGCTTAGGAAAGAAAGCAAAAGAAAATAGCTTCGTATATATTTTACAGCTTAAAATCAATATTAATAGATCAATGTCAACAACATTATTTTGCAAACTTTATCATATTACTTAAATATGTGACCTAAACATGGGGCATGTATATTATTCTTTGTGGTTGGAAATATGAAAGTGAGGTTTGTGAAACATCTTTCATTACAGACCACTGTTATCAGTCAATCACATTTTTATAAATAGATATCATTTAGGATGAAATTTTTATGCTTAGACTTAGCCTGCAGGTTGATTTTTTTATGTCTAAAGAACATTTTTCCAGTTGTTCGTGAGTTGTTACAGAGTAGAAAAGTGGCTTTTTTCTATTTATAAAGTTTCTAGGGTGACAACTTCCAGATCCATATTTCAATCAAAAAGAAAATACCAGTCTGTGCAAAGCATGGACTGGAGAATGTCTGGCTTTTAGAATTTTAGAGTATAAAATTGATATTGGCCTGAGCAAATATATAATGTTGCTGAGATGTAAAGGCAGCAGCATTTTTATTATTTATTTTACCAATGGCATTTATGGAAACAATATATTTGTAGGTCTGAAATGATGGATGACTGCACTAAACATCACACTTCTTCTACTTCTAACCTCTCCTCCTTCCTCGATTAAGTGAAGAATAGATTTAGAAAAAATGAAAAAAAAATGGCACATTTTAATGAGAATTCTATAGAAAAGAAATGAGAAGAAAATGATAGTTCCAAACTGTGTAATGTATAAAAATGGTAAATCTATAAACTGGAGAAATAAAATAGAAGCAGAGATGTGAGATTAAGTCTCCACTCCATTAATGATTATTTTATTTTCCATATATATCATGTCAACTTTACAATGTCAATTTTCATCTATCTATCTGCCTATCTATCTATCTATCTCTACCTACCTACCTATATCTATCTATCTTTGCACCTCAGCCTAGAATATAGTTCAATAAATAGTTATTGAGAAAATAAGTGAAAAAGGCAATGCTTTGGGAGACATTTCAATTCATGAAAAGGCACAGTTGAGGAGACATAGAAGTTTAGATAAGTTAGATACTTTATTATTTTATAAGCATCTAAAGCAGAAAAGCAATAGATAAGATCCACTTTTAATATCCATCCCAAACTGATATTTTTTGATTAAACTCTTTCAAATTCCTGTTCACATCAGCCCCCCAAAATTAGTATTTTATTATAATACTTAATTCATAGGTGCACTATGTTGTATGCCTTGTAATCATTCGATGGCTTGTATATGTGATTCACTAAACTGTGCTTGAAGACCATTGGCGTGTTCATCACTGTTTAAAAATACATGGTGATAGCACATATAATTACATCTAGAACTATAATAATACTTACTGATTTCACGTAACTAAGTTAAAGAATGGAGACTCTGAAGTGTGTATTGATATTAGGCTACAGAGAGATCCTGAAGTCTTCAAATTAGAAATACAGATCCAATATCAAAGGAAACATATAAATACTTTCATTTTATTAATTCTGTTAATTTGACTAAGCAACTAATATTTAATGGGCCCCCTTTTATTAAATATACAGTAATAAACAAAAGAAACACAGTCTTTGTTTCCTAATGCTTACAGCCTAAAAATGAAGATGTAATTTGTATTTTTGATAGCTAAAAATGTTAAAAAATATAATTCTTTAGAAATGTTTTTGAAGGAGTATAATGATGCACTGATTAAAAAATAACAAGGGTTGACTTACTTTGATTGTGGGTATCAAGGAATGACTTTCTAAGGTGGTAACTTGAAGGGTAAGGAGTCAGGTATGTGTGAAATAAGGGAAAAGACAACTTTCAGCAAGAGATAAAAAAATAATTAATTCCCTAAAGGTCAAATCTAGTTATATTCTAGGAAGTGACAGGCAAGAGTAACTGAAGCACAGTGAGTGAGAGGAAACAGCATGAGACGAAGTTTTGAGGAATTCAGGAGCTAGTTGATATAGAAATCTAGTAAGAATTTGAATTTAACTTTTAATGAAATCAGAAGCCTTTGAAGGGGTTCCAGCAGGGTACTATCATTTAATTTGTGTTTTCTAAAAATTATTATGATTCTTCAATAAAATATACATTAAGAGAGTGAAAGCCAAAGATATACAAAAGTAATGCACACATATGTTCCTGTAATAATACAGACAAAAATGGTAAGAGCATCAGTCTGTAAAATAAGCAAAATTGAATACCCAAGGTATATAACCAATACAATGGAAAATAAAGTTTGCTATATGACACATAATGGAAAATTATACACACACTGAGAAAGAATGAACTGAAACCTGATACAATCATACAGATTAAAGAAGCCAGGCGAAAATGAATACATACAAAAAGGTTCCATTTACAGAAACTCTACAAACAGGCAACACTAACCTGTGGTGTTAAAAATAGTGATAATGGTTATCCTTAGTGGTTGGTAACTGCAAAGAAATAAAAAGGCGGCAAGGGGCAATTCTGAATGTTGAATATTTTAGGTCTTCATCTGGGCGCTATGCATGTGTTCAGATTTTGAAACATTCTTCATTTGGGTGTATAAAGGGTATGAGTAGCTCTGTAAGTTATATTCACTATGAAAATTAATTAACAAAAGATTTGTTTCTTGATAATGTGGGAATTGTGAATCTGAGTGTGATAAACTTGATAGCAGAGATACCAGTTAAGAAGGCTTTTAAGTAACTCATGGGAATGTTGATAGCATCTGGGGCTATCAAGAGTCTGGAAAATGGAAGTTATAGATTAGAGTTATTTTGGAGGTAGCTAATGAATTAGATATGGGAGATGAAAGAATGTGTCAAATATAATTAATTACATTGAGCAATTGAGTGTTGGTGACATTTATTAAGTTGGTAAAAATTCCAAAAAACATATATTTTTTAATGGGGATAGAGCATTGCCATAAGAAACCAAGAAAGAAGAATGCCAGAGGAAGGAAGTAAAAGTTTAGGGAAATACCCTAGAAGCCAAGTAAAATGGTTTGAGAACAAAAGAAGTTAATATATTATATGCTGCTGAAATGGACTAAATAATACTGAAAAGTTTGATATGAGAAACACAAAAATTTGTTTGTTAAATTTAGCAATATAAAAGTCTCTTGCTTATTTGAAAAGAACATCTTAAATAAGAATTTTTCAGAGTATGTAGTCATAATTCCAAAGATCTTCTCTGACATTCGTTTATTTGGTAGCAAATGATACAAGTAAATTGAAGATATTCAGGTATTCTAGTGACCTTGATCGTATTCCTTGAGAATGATTTCTTTATTTTTACAAAAGTAAATTCAGTAACCTCTCCATATCTTAGCTTTAGTTTGCATAAGGAATTACGCTTAATGGCCTACCTAAGTTTTATTAATTAGCAAGCAAATATAGACTATTTACAGTTATCTCATGTGGTTTGTAACTTTTATCTTACAAAATTTTACCCTAAGGAGGTTCTCTCAATTATCTTTATGTAATATTTTAATCAATGAATAGCCAAAAGACCAACAGTGTTGTATCATTTTATATCCTCAGGTAACCCAGATAAGACTCAAAGTATTCAATTACAGGTAGACTCCAGTACATCACAATATAGAAGCAGATGACACCACAACTAAATGCTTAGAAAAATACTCAGAAATAAACCATATTTAAATACATGTAAATAATAAAATTTTAAAATAAATTAATTTGCCAAGAAAATTCCATCAATATGAAATGCAATACTATAAACAAATATGAAAATGACATTTGTAAGAAATTTTGAAAACATATTCAAAATAAAATATTTCCTTAAATAATAGATTATAATGTTACATATGATACATTTTCAATTATATTGCACGATATAACTGTACTCTACTATAGGTAACATATAGTTATCTATAGGTAGAAGGATTATAAAGATGTGGTATAAAATGTGATATCTGCTTAGAAATTTAAATGATATCAAATCAAATGTAAATATCAATGTAATCACTGATTTTGTATAATAGCAAGATTATGTTAATATTGAGTATAATTTTCTGTGATTTTTACTTTCTTTACTTTCATAATTACATATTTTTTATATTTCCATAATTAAAATGTATTATTTGATTAATCAAAGAACATATAAAACTAATGTTAAATATCTAAAAAATAAATTATCTCATAAAATGAAAGGGAAAATTAAGGATATATGAGATTAAATTGAGAATACATATAGTGACTTTTTCCTAAAATATTGGGAGAAAATGAGTAAAAAATGAAGCACTTCAATAAAAATTTTGTGGTAAAACATTTTTATGAAAATAATGTAAAGACAGTTTTGTGTATTAGCAATATCTAGCTATGGTAATATTTGGATCCTGATATAAGTATATTTGACATCTCATTCAGGTCAACATAATTTCTAGTAGTATTTTTTTATGACTTCTATGAGCAGGTTTAGGGAAAAATAGGTCAATAACAAATAAGTCTCTGTATCGTATACACAATGATGTCAAGTAGCTGTAAGAGTTCTGGATAAGAGGTAAAACTAATGTAGCTGACATGTATTTTTATATTTGGATGATGTACTGAATTCCCTTCAGTTTCTCCGGACAAGAGTTTTAGCAAGTATCCAGAAACCTCAAATCACCCAGCAGTCTCATTTCTGCCTCACAATACCTGTTTCCAGATTCGAAGACTGTGATTACCCAACGCCTTAAGAGACATAATGAAGACAGCACTTTGCACCCTTGCATTTTACTCACTGCATACAGTAAAGAGGAATCTTTTTTGCTTCTATTTGGTTTCTTTATTTTTTTTTTTTTAATAGTATCAGAAAATTAGTTCTCAATGTGATTAGTCCTTGTGGAAAATTTTATTATTGCAAAATTGTGCTAAACTGCCTCTTTTGCTCTTTAAATTATCTGGTTAATTCTCAGTGACCATTGAGAGGGATTATCTTCAAAATATATTTGGCAGATATTATTCAAAATGTTGAATATTTTAAAGAGAAAGAGTTAATATGACATAAGAAAAGTTTGAAATCTAAAATAGTAAATGGATGCTGCTGACAATTACTAAATCAAAAATAAATAAATTGAATCAGTTTCCATTATTCTGATGATAGATAAATCCAAAACAAATACACTGACTTTCTTCACTTTAGTAAGCCACAGTTGGAAAACTGTTAATATCTAAATTTAAACTATTTATTTTGATAGGATTAAAACTATAACTTTTCCCATTACTATTCACTTGTAAATGAACACTATATTCATTTTTAAGCAGTTTTACTCAAAATTATAAAGCATAAAATGCAACAATAAATTTTCATTATACAGAACAGCTTCTTGTCTGCATACTTAAAATGAATTGGTCCTAATCTATGATTGAACCTACTCCATAAATATTTGTTGAATAAATGAATAGGAAAACTGTTTGGGAAATTATATGTCCATTAATGTGACTCAAAAATCTAAATAATAATTTTAAAATATTAAATAATAGGGCTTTAAAATGAAATTAAGTTCAATAAATATTTAGTGAATACTTACAGGCATATATCTATGCTAAATAATGCTAAGTTGATACCATATAATGATGCTATTACCATTATAGACTTGGACATAGTCAAAGCAAAAATTGTACTGGATAAAATCAAATATATACAGAAGGCTGTATTGAAGCCTATTATAATTGTGGAGAGAGACCACATCTCACACTGCGCTCCAGTCTGCTATAACAAAGGCCTTTAGAGTTTATAAGAGCCGAGGTGGGGGATGATAGGCCATCTCTGTTCACTAACTGGCTTTGTTCAAACAAAAGTAAAATTCCCCATATCTTTGTGACAGGAAGTGCCTTTACAACTTAAAGCAATTCTTTTAAAAATGTTAGATTTCTACTCTCCCACAAAAACTGGGAGATAGGAGCACTGTCTTCATTGACAATTACATTTCAAAGGAAAGGCTGCCAATCTTTGAGAAAGCCATTACTGGGTTTTAAAAATGGAAAGAAAAAAATGTTTATATCAAAGAGGCAGAGGATAAATTTACAATAACAAGTTTTGTAATGTAAATGCTCTAAGAAAAGGGAGGTCTGGGGCCTACAGTTGGGAAGAAGCCTGTCTGAAACTCAGTCAATCTGAAGAGACTTGAAACCATCTTGGTCATTGAACACCACAAAAATCTTGAAAAGTCACTACTCTAAGCCATTTTTAAGAAAGAAGAAGTTACATTCTTCATTGATCCCAGAAGAACTTGCAAATGAAAGAGCCAATGAAGAATGCCAAGTGTTATATTACAAATAGTTCAGTTTGTGAAATCAAACCCACAAGAATTAAGAGATTTTACAAACCATAGAACCATACTTATTACGTATTCAAATAATTCAGACAATTGTGAGATATAGATGAAGCATGGAGCAGTTTGAAACTTTCAGAGCTCTTTCTCAACTCTTTTTCATTACATCATGATAAATTTCAGTCTAGATTTAACATATGTGGATTTATACAACGCTTGCACTAAAAACAGCTATTTAGTATTGAATGATCTCCTCTTTATAGTCATTATTATATAATTTACATGACATTTTTTGGTCAGGTGCATTGACTCATGCCTGTAATCCCAGCATTTTTGGAGGCCAAATGGGAAGATCACCTGATGTCAGGAGTTTGAGACCAATGTAGCCAACATGGCGAAACCCTGTCTCTACTGAAAATACAAAAATTAGCTGGGCGTGGTGGTGGGCTCCTGTAATCTACAGTATTACAAACATACTCTTCCTTATCTCCCTTGTGGATTATTATCCGATTTCCTTTTGGTCCTGTTTATCAATCACAGCAGCAAACCCTATAATTCCTTTTTTGGCTTATAGACTCAGAGGCATCTGAGTGCAAAGTGGCTGGGGGGGCATCTGCACTTCAAGTTGAACGGGATCAGTGTTTTTTTCTCCTGGTGGAAGCATTCCTCTCTCCAAAAGATCTAAAAGACTTCTAAGATATCCAGACCAGCAGAGCATGAAGTTGTGGGAAAAGAAAGCAAAAATTTTCTAACTCTCTAGGTGTAACAGTGAGCAATGCCATTTCGTTTTTACCCCATGATTTCTTTACTTATACATATTAGCTATTGGAGAAACATCACCATTTATTGGACACTAATTAAAAGCATCTCCAGGCTTCTGGAGATCTCTACTGTAGCACTTTAAGTCAGGGGTTCGCAAACCCCAGGTGATAGACCAGTCTGTGGACTGTTAGAAACCAGACCACACAGCAGGAGGTGAATGGTGGGCTAACTATTGAAGCTTCATCTATATTTGCAGCTGCACCCTATTGTTTGCATTATGGCCTGAGCTTTGCCTCCTGTCAGAACAGTGGTGGCATTACATTCTCAAAGGAGTGTAAACCCTATAGTGAACTGCACATGTGAGGAACATAGGTTGTACACTCATAATATAAGTCTTGAATGCCTGATGATCTATCACTGTCTCCCATCACCCCCAGATGGAACCATCTAGTTACAAGAAAACAAGCTCAGTGTTGCCACTGATTCTACATTATGATGAGTTTTATAGTTTTTTCATTATATATTACGAGGTAATCACAATAGAAATAAAGTGCATGATAAAGGTAGTGCCCTTGAATCATCCCACAATCATCCCCCACCTCTGGTCTGTGGAAAATTATCTTCTTCAAACCGTTCCCTGGGGCGAAAAAGGTGGGATACCACTTCTTTAAAATATGGACACCTGGAAGACACTATAACTGAGTCTGTAGAAGGGTAGTTCACTATTCTGTGAAATTAGCTGCCTTAGCATGGTGGAAATCTTGGTATGATCAGTGAATTCCATGAACAGGCTCCCATTGGCAGAGTACTTTAGCTGTGAAGTGAATTCCTTGGTCAGAAGCAATGTTATGTGCTATACTGTGATAGTAGATGCAGAATTCTTTAAGCCCATAGATAGTAGTTTTGCAAAAGCATTGCATGCAGTAAAAACAAAACCATTTCCAGAGTAAATGTCTATTTCAGTAAGAACAAAGCATTGTCCCTTCCATGATGATAGCAATTCAATACAGTAAACCTGACACTAGGCAGATGGCTTATCATCCCAGGTAATGGTGCCATAAGAGGGGCTTATTATTTTGTAGTGTTTTGTTTGTTTCTTTGGTTGGTTGGTTAGTTTTTTGAGACAGACTTTTGCTCTTGTTGCCCAAGCTGGAGTGCAATGGTGCGATCTCAGCTCACCGCAACCTCTGCCTCCCAGGGTTCAAGCGATTCTCCTGCCTTAGCCTCCCGAGTAGCTGGGATTACAGACATGTGCCACCATGTCCGGCTAATTTTGTGTTTTGAGTAGAGATGGGGTTTCTCCACATTGGTCAGGCTGGTCTTGAACTCCCAACCTCAGGTGATCCGCCAGTCTCGGCCTCCCAAAGTGCTGGGATTACAGGTGTGAGCCACCGCGCCTGGCCTGCTCGTTGTTGATCTCTGCTGCTGAACTCACTCAAAATGCAGCTTTTTAGGTAACTTAGTAAATGAGTTAGAGCAACACACCCAAATGAGGAATATGTTGTCTATAAAATAAAAATAATCCCACTACATATTATCAGCCTTTCTTGTTGTGGGAGAAGCCAGATGCAACAACCTCTCCTTTACCTTAGAAGGGATATCTCAGCATGTCCCCCACTGAAACCCTAATAATTTTACTGAGAATAGGCAGCTTCTGAATTTTATTAGGATTTATTTCCCATGCTCTGGCATCTCTTACCAGTAAGTCTAGTGTAATTGCTACTTCTTGCTCTCTAGGTCCAAACAACATAATGTCATCAATGTAGTGTACCAGTGTGATACCTATGGAAGGAAAAGGTACTCAAGATCCCTGTGAACTAAATTATGACAGAGAGTTGGAGAGTTGATATACTCCTAAGGTAGGAAAGTGAAAGTGTCTTGCTGACCTTGCCCACTGAAAGCAAACTGCTTCTGGTAGGCCTCATGAGCAGGCAGGTAGAAAAGGGCATTTGTCAGACCAGTAGTTGAATACCAGGTACCAGGGAATATGTTAATTTGCTCAAGCAATAAAATTACATCTGGTACAGCAACTGCAATTAGAATCTCAACAAAGTATTTTATACAACAGTAAACCCATTGACACATAACACTCAAAAAATGCAAAATTCTGGCATGTCTCATATTTTTGATATCTTCATTACCTGACTAATATATGATTTTACCTCTTCATCTGTTACCAAATAAAACTAACATTTTATTGCATCTTAGAAGCTTAACCTGGAAACTATATTCCTGAAACATTTCACAGTGTCTCTTGCAACTCCAAATTAATTCACAGAAAATTATTTGATACAGTTCTATGTTATTCATTATATCCATTTCATATCTATATTTGAAATCTATCCCCTGCTCTTGCCATATGGCATTCTGTCTTCAGTCATCTTAAGCATTATTGCCTTTCCTTTTACCCTGGGTCTCTTAGATCCAGAAGAATAAGTAGGTGTTTGTTTTGTTCTCAAGTGACATATTTGCATTTCTACTCTTTTTTTCTTCCTAAATAGCTGTGCTTTTATAGTTTGTGATAGTAATTTATGTTATGTGTTTGCTTTACTATGGTCATTGTTTAATTTCCTTCTCATTCACCTGGTTATCAGCTTATTTTCAATTTTGTGCATTATCCTTTGTGAGATTATTCTAATTTATATACTTAATACCATGTTAAGAGAGAAACCTCAACCAGCAACTGGAAACTCAATATAGGCACTTCAAAAGCGTTCATTTATCTACATGTCAGAAACCCACTTTCCTAGTCATACTCCAGATTTGCAGTGTTTAATGAGGGAACTGAGTAATGAGAAGTGAATACAGTAACTGAGATAAATTTTTAATTTTAACTAATATAAATAATAAAAGTAGAGTGAAATAATTTTCCATTAAATAGAATGTAATTGTTTTGGTAGAATTACATTCCATTAAAACCATTACAAGACATAAGATAGTACTGTCATACATTAGTACATTACTCAGACCTAGGCACTATTTCTGATATTATATATAAACACATCATTATAGGTTTGATGTAAATAGATTAATTTCACATAAATTACTTCTGTCCATGTGATGGCAGCAGCAGACCATCCAGAGTGGCTGCTGGCATCCCGATGGCTGTAGCAGAGAGGCCAGGGAGGTGGCAGTAGGAGCAGCTGTGGGAGCAGCAATGGCGGCAGTGGGTCCCCTGTGGCCCACATCCCCAAGGCAGCTAGTTGTGCTGTTCTGATCCTCGCACAGGCTGGCAGGACTTGCTCCCAGGCCCAGAGCTACCGTCACTCCTAACCCTTGCACCACCTTGTGGTTCTCACCTTGTAGGGGAGTTGCAGGAGGAGGTAGAACCGGGCCCAGGATGGTGCCACACTCCATGGAGTGGGCAAGAGCCCCACCCTGCCAGGCGCAGGACCCTGGCATTTCTGCACTCTGCATCCTCAGGAGCCCAGGAAGGCCCTTCCTGTCCCCGCAGGCTCAAGGGGTGTCTTTTTCCACTGCCTGACCTCTCCCCACTCCTGGCACCTGCTCCGATCTTGAAGCGGGATCCGTGCTGTCACAGCCCAGGTGTGTACACACTTGGAGCAGCACTGGCACGCCAGCCACCGGCACCTGCCGTCTTGCTCCCCCCTCCCAGACTTCGGGTTCTAATGAACGTGAGGGGGAAGCCAAAGAGGGGCTGAGAGCAGCTCGGTGTGGACCTGCAGGTGCCCTTGGCACAAGCAGCCTGGGCACCATGGACAGCAGCAGGAGACTGACAGGCTCCTGGGTGGAAGGGAGCGGGTCCCCAGTGAGACCCCACCTTCAGGCCATGGAAGGCCTGAAGGTTAGGGGCTGGACTGTCAATCCCATGGACTGGAGTGGGAACACGTGCCTTTTGTAGGCCCACCCATTGCTGCTCATGGACCAATAGGCCAGCACTTCCACCCGTCTGAGTCATAAAAGCCATGGCTTAGCCAGAGCTGAACAGACAGTGGGACAACCAGCTGCAGAGAGGAGCTACTCTCTCTTCTTATAACTGAATGCTACTCAGGACGACCAGCAGCAGAGAGGAATTACTCTCTGCTAGGAGTTGAATACTCATTGGGATACCTTGGCTGTGGAAAGGAGCTACCCCTGTGGGTTTCCTCTGAGCTGTTCTGTTCAATAAAGCTACTCTTCATCTTGCTCACCCTCCACTTGTCTGTGTACCTCTTTCTTTCTGGTTGCAGGACATGAACCCAGGATGTACCGAATGGCAAGCCTAAAAAATCTAACACAAACAGGGCTGAGACATGCCCCTTGCTTGCCACATTATGGGCAAAGAGAAGGAGAAAGAGCTGTGGTCCCTTTGGGGAGCACAGAACTGGGAGCTCCCTGAGCCAGGGCTCTGACTCTCTCTTAGGGACCCTGCAGTTCCTGGCATCTTCAAGTTTTCACGAACCATCATGTTTCCCAGTGCCAGCTGTGGAAGCCGTTTGTGGTATACTTGGTTCAGCTGTATATTCTCCTCCTCTTTCTCAGCCTTGCAGGGAGCTGGCGCCCATTCCAGCACCTGAAGCTGCCCACTTTACTGCAGCAGCTGGAATCTGACTGTGCAGTGTCTGGGACCCCACACTGGCCCATACACCTCCTTGCCACTCCATGCCTGACTCGTCCTCGGCAGGCATGGGACCCAGGCTGATATTGTGAACAGAGCACAGCCTGCCAGGCCGAGTGGGCAGAAAGAGCCCAGTGGGCCCGAGCAAAACTTGGGCAAAGGAGCCGCTGGCTACAGACTTTTCTGGCCAGAAAAGCGACACCCCAAAGATCCCACAACACTTGCATGAATGTAACATGTGATTTATTTCCACATGTTATGCAAATAACATAAGGTAATGTGTTAATTATGACATTAGTAATCGGCAATTAAACTGGACGATTTCTTACATTTTTAATTGTAAATTAAGTAAAGCATTATATTTACTTAATTTTTAAGTCTTAAATTTTTAAGTCTTAGCATTTTATTTAACAATGCATGTTCATCACAGGCTTTGTTCTCTTGCTAGTGTTTTGATAAGCCCATGACACTCTTTTGTAAATACACAGAGATATGTATTAGTCTCATTTTGTTGTATCATTTTTGTTTTTATTGTAAGATCATAACTTAAAATTTACCATCTTATCCATTTTTAAGTGTATGGTTCAGTAGTGTTAAGTATATATTAATATTGTTTTAAAACAGATCTCCAGAACTTTTAAATCTTGCAAATCTGAAACCCTATGCTCATTAAATAAAAGCTCCTTTTCCCCTTCTCTCTCTCTCCCTCTCTCTCTCCATCAGCAAGACCTGGCGACCATCATTGTATTTTCTATTTCTGTTAATTCTGCTACTTCAGATATCTATTTTTAGATACATGATTGGTAAATATTTTCTCCCTTTCTGTAGTTTGCCTTTTACTCTGTTAATTGTGTCCATGGATGCACAGATATTTTAAAACTTGATATAGTCCTATTTATCTATTTTGCTTTTGCTTCCTGTGCTTCTGGTATTATATATAAGAATTCATTGCCAAGTCTAATGCCATGAAGCTTTTTCCTTATGTTTTCTTCTAGAAATGTTGTGTTTTTAGGTCTTACATTTAGGTCTTTAGTCCTTTTTATATATGGTGTAAGACAAAGGTGTAACTTTATCCTTTTGCATATGGATATCCAGCTTTTCCAACATCATTTCTTTCCTCGTTAAGTAGCTTTGGCATTTTATAGACATTTTTAAACCTTAAAGCCAAAGCACACTAATAATGTAGACTTGAGTGGAGAATGCAGAATCTAGTACTACAACTAAAATAGGGAAGACAAAAAGATATTGAAAGAATTGTTTTTGTGTTTTGCAGATTTCACAATGTCTATTACTTGCAATTAATTGCAATAGCCAAATGAAAGAAAACTCATTGTATAAAAATGTTTTAAAAGAATAGAAAGTGTATAATAAACATACTTATTGTAAATTCAAAGTAAATTGCATTAGATATTTCCTCTCAAGTAAAAATCATTTAATAAAATTAATCACTTAAAATCAGAAATAAATGTCCAACAATAACGTCAGTTTTGAAAGATTTTCAGCTTGCAGCTGTCAGACTATATAAAGGACTTGGATTCCTATACACACACACGCATGCATGCACACACACACACACACATAAACATGCACATATATAGACATTTTTGGTTGAAAACATGGTAAATTTTCATTACCAGAAATTTTGTTTGAAAATTATGAGAAATATAATAAAAAATGATATTTCATAAAATTGAAATGTATTGAGTTTTCACCAAACAACTGCTGATAGAATATAAGACTTTTCTAACATCAAACTTCAATTAATTTAAAATTTGAAAAATTTCATATATATTTTTCAGTTCTATAAGTCATGTACTATGAGACACTGTAATTAGTAATTTATGTTTTGCATCAAAGGACTTCCAAGTTATTAAACAATGTATAATTGTGGCCTCAAAAATCAAACTAATCACATATATTTTTAATAGCTTCTACATTTGACAAAGAACTTAAATCTTATATATGAAAATAAAATAGTTTCTACCCTGATGGATAGTGCTCCAGTTACAATAAATTAAGCGTTTGTATATATTGATATTTTAAAATAAGTGCCTGATATTTTGATATTTCCTTATTGTTTCACATGACAGCCTAAGACATCTTAAAACTATGTTTACTCTGTTTTCTAAAGTATCGTCAGTGAAAGATGTCTTAGATACAGTTATTTCAGGAAATTTTCCTAAATGCTTTCAACCATTTCAGGAAATTTTTCTAAATGCTATCAACCATTTCAACTTTAGAGTCTTTGTTCAACTTATAAGATATGTCTTTGAATCCAGTGTTTCTAATTTTGAGATTAAATAGCAGATATGTTTTTCCTCCAAAGTCAAACCAGTTCTTTCAAATAGATAAAACAATTGCATATTTAAACGTTAAACTAAAAGTTTTGACAGTTTATTCAGTGATTAGAATATATAAATATTTAGAATGATTTCAGCAAGTACATAGACTTTTTTTTTTTTTTTTTTAATGGAGTCTCACGCTATCACCCAGGCTAGAGTGCAGTAGCGTGATCTCGGATTACTGCAACCTCTGCCACCTGAGTTCAAGCGATTCCCCTGCCTCAGCCTCCCCAGTAGCTGGGATTACAGGCACACACCACCAAACCCAGCTAATTTTTGTACTTTTAGTAGAGATAGGGTTCGCCATGTTAACTAGGCTAGTCTCAAATTCCTGTACTCAACTGATCCACCAGCCTCAGCTTCACAAAGTGCCAGGATCACAGGCATGAACACTTGTGTGCCCACCTAAATCAACTATTTCAACTTTAAGTATTATAAAGCTGAAGTACAGATCAAGTATTGTAATAAAAAATTTTTCTTTGGAATTGAGATGTGATGAGTATAAAACACACAATGAATATGAAAGATTTAGTGTGACTGAAAGAATGTGGATTGTTTCATTTCTTTTATATAAATGGAATATTGAAATAATATTCCTGATATATTCTTTAAAATATACTGTTAAACTTAATACATTGTTTCTTTTTACTTTTTTAATGTAGCTGCCACAAATTTTAATGTTGGCTCATATATTTAAATTTAATTTCTATTGAATCTCAATGATCTAGACTTTGTTGTCATCAAAAACTGCTAAATGCTTATTTCTGCTTTCTGCTGCAAGAATACACCTCCAACTTTACTCTTCACCTTATATAATTTTGTGCACCACTGCTACATAACCTTCTTAAGCACTTGATTTTAATGCTTTCAAAGCTGTCTCAGAGACAGTGTGGGTCTTTTCTATCCTTCTTATCCAGTGTGCATCTGGAATGGCGTCTTCTTAATAATTCATTTTAAATATCCAAAACTCTTTTTCCTTCCCAACCTTTTTCTTTTTAATTTTCTTCTCTTTTCTTATCTTTACTTCTTTCCTCTTTTCTGCTTTTCTCACATTCTTCTTCTAGTGTTCTCTTCCTCCCCATCCAGCTATCTTGCAAATCTCCATGACACTTGAACCTACCTGCATACACTTTCCACATGTTGTCAAACAAAAATCTCAGCTTAGATGACAACTTCAATCTCACAACATTTCCTAAAAAGCTTGTTAGCTTTTTTTCCGGGATGAATACTTTGCATTATTTCCTTTTTCCACTTACTCTATATCATCATCACTTACAGTTGGTAATTTTTTATATTCATGCTCACATTAAAAGACTGACTGAATAGAACCCATTCTTCCCATTACAGAAAATAAACTTACTTCAATGTTTTCATCTAATTTGCTCTTCACTTTTGCCTTTGATATTATCTACTCTACCCTATTCAAGGATGTCACTCCTTACTTATCCCCTCAGTAACATGTGTCACAAATTCCTCCACCTGCACACACACTGGATAGAGATGTTTACAAGACTTAATGCAACTTACCTACAATTTACCTTACTATAACATATCTACAACTCAATCTTCAACAGTCTACAAATCAATGTCTTTCTCTAACAGGCCATTGAAATTGTACTTTCCTAAGCCACACTCTTCCTAAAATATATTTATGGACATACTTTATTATCTTACTTAATCCCCCATTGATTTATTAATATCACAGTCTATTTTTCCTCTTATCTCTCATGACAATCTAAATTTCCTTTTGTGTATGCTCTTCCACTACCTTCTCTGGATTAGATCTATGACCTCTTTTTGTTTAACCACAGTCCTAAAGAGGCATTATGACTTTTACTGCTTTTTGTAATACTTCCATTTTGGAAGCTCTTATTTCTGAGCTCAAGTAATTGATTTTGGCTCAGATTCTTATTTTCAACTGCAATACATTTTTGACATTTCCTCTTAGATATCTTATAGATTTGTCCAAATTAAAATATTTATTAGGAACTCTAAATTTTCCACTTTTCATGTGTGTAGGTACATACACACATATTATTTTCATCAAATCAGCAGCTAGACTGAACTTATACAAACACAAATCAGATATTGATATTCTCTTGCTTAAAAAAATGAAAAAAGACAAATACGTATCTTCAACAAATTCCTTTTATACTTTGAAAGGAGAAAAAAATGACCAAGTTCAGTGCAAATGATGCTGCTTAGCAATAAACCTCATTTTAGCATGTTCCACTTCAAGTCTTGTCTTATTTGTTAAAAGTTAATTTTACATATTTTTCTTCAGTCTCTTATACAACTATTTAAACATGTATCGAATTAATCCCCTGTATCTGATTAAAGTAGTGTCTATCAAAAAAAAATTAAAAATTGATATCTGTCTGAGTGGTGTTTCTAACAATGCTTGCCAATATAAGACAAATGAATCATGGTGATATGTGAACTACATTATTAAAACAACGAAAACGATATATTTTCCAGGATGGCCATATTTTATCTCTAAATGAATTACAAAAATGTTGTTCTAATCAAATTATTGCTCAAGAAATACTTTCCCTAAGTTTACATGTCAAAATTGTTATGGTTTCCAAAAAGAAATTAAAGATATAAAAACAATTTTAGTACCATAAGTTATGTACAACTGAATTGAAATATATACAGTTTAAATAAAACCAGAAACTGAATGTGGATAAAGATAGATTTCATGCAGTGTCATGTGGATGTAAATCATTACAAATGCATCTTCCAACATTAAATGTTATGCAATATTATTTAAATGTTAGTAATTTTAACCTGAATGTCATTTAACAGAGACTCTAACTCCACATTTTTTCTTCTTTTACAAATCATAAAAAGCTCAGATAATTTTAGCACAGATGGTTTCTTTAATATTTCTCCAATAGGATATAGGCAAATCAATAATTCACACTTTATTTTTGGAGTGCAATTTACAAGCTGCAGAGCATGTAGTGGGTGCTCAATAAATACTTGCTGAAGAAATGATTGATAATCTATCATATCTTTACGTTTCTAGCAAAAGCAAGATGCCAAAACAAAATAATATTCTCATTTATAATTGGCAAGTTATCATAGCAAATGATGTCTGCAATATTAATTACAAGGCATAATTTACCATTCACTATCAATAAGAAATTATTATTGAAAAATAGAAGGAAATAACAGTTATTGATTTGTTAATCATTATAAATAGGAGTCTATGGATTTTAATTCTTATGTATGTTTATCCAAGCATTGCAATTTTATTGAATGGCAGAATCAGATCAAAGTGGTTAGAGACAGAAGTAAATAAGTAAGCATATTCCTCATAAAAATCTTACAGTAAAACTATATTAATAACATAATTTTAAAAATATATTTTGCTTAGTCAAATTTTAAAGGCATGTGAATGAAGTAAAAACCACACGTTTTACTCATTAGAAATATGTTTTAGAGACCGTAGATGGCATAAAAGCATTGCAAGACAGTTTGATATTGAAGATTTTTCAGATCCTTTCCAACTGTATTATTATAATATTTCATAGCTTCTGTTTCAACTGCTAATAAGGAAAATGTAATTTAGCATACATAAAACATAAACTAACCATATCATAATTAAATTGATAGAAACTTTCAATGTGAAACATTTTGGAAAAAAATATTGCTTTAGATTCCTATAGATAAATTTTAAAACTATACTAGGTGAATTCCTAATGGCATATCTTTATGATTTTTATTTTAATATCTTAACGACATAATATTTTATAATGAATTATTTGGACTTATTTCTTTGTAGAAAGCCTTTAATAGTAAAAAAAAAAAAAAAAAAAGAAAGAAAGAATCTAAATAAATAATCTGCCCTCTTGTCAAACCTACAATAAAATGCACATTACATAGCACACTTCTCTGCTATACCAATTCAGTAGCAATTCACAGCACCATATTTTATTCCATACTGTTTTCATTTTTCTCTTCTTTCTGCTTATTTACAGTGACATAATCTCTAAAAAATTCAAAAAAAATTATGTCATAACTTTTAGGCAAGAAGGTATTTTAATGAGTCTTTGTTTTGCAATAATATTTTACTTTCAAGTTTATTCATTTTCTTAAAATTTACTGATTTATTTCACATACTATTTAAAGTAATTTAATCTTCATATAATAGAGAAAATTTTATGTGAAATAATCTGTAAAAAATATAGCTGGCAATTAATAGTACCACACATCATACTAATTACAGGAAAATTCTTTTTTGGTGCCTTTGCATACCATATTCCTCTTGTAGACAGCTTATAGAAATTTTACTGTGCTATCTGTTTACTTTAATATCCTACATTTTATGTCATCTGCTTTGCCTCAGTGATAATACATTTTATCTCATAGTTCACTGGGTAAAATTTTCATAAAAATTCATATGATCCCTCATGTCTTGGGCTTGTTTCACGGGGCTTAGATAGAGGTGACTACTGAAACTCATTCAAAGTTCAAAGCAAGAAATAAACTTAATAACAGCTTGAAAAGTAGAGAAGTAAAATCTTCTGGATTTTTCAAAGTTGTTAACAAATTACAGGAGCAGTATAGAAAGCTTTTGAGACCTACTTCTTAAAGTGAGATACTGATGAACAGTGTGTTACAAGACATAACATACTACTGAAATTAATGATAATATTTATTGTGGAATATGAAATATTATCTTTAAAATGGGAGTGAAAAGTTTGGCATTTTATGCCAATGGGGAGATCTACAGGAGAAACAGTCATTCAAGAGCAAATAAGTCAATAATGTCAACCTAAATAATTGTTTTAAAAATTAAAACACCAACAGTCATCAAATATGTAAGAAAAACTGGAAACATGAAACAGAAAATTCAAGAAAAGCTAACAATGTACAGGAAGACAAGAAGAAGAAAACGAAGAAGAAACTATCTTACACAGGGAATCTTGGGAAGTAATTCAACAAAACAATAGTGTATTAGTTAGGGTTCTCTTCGAGGCACAGAACTAATAGAATGTATATATATTAGATTGTGCCCACCAGACTGTGCCCACTAGATTAAGGGTGGATCTTCCTTCCCCAACCTACTGACTCAAACATTAATCTCTTTTGGCAACACCCACATAGACACACTAAGCATTAATACTTTGTATCAGTCAATCCAATAAAGTTGATACTCAGTATTAACCATCACACATAGTAAAGAAGAAAAAGAGGGGGTGAAGGAGAAAAGGGTGAGGAAGAGGAAAGAGAAAAAGAAAAGAATAGAAGAAGAAGGAAAGAAACAGAAAAGGAGGAGAATGATGGGGGGGTCAAAGAAAATATGCATTGGCAATAAAAGTTATGATATATATGCAATGATAAATGCTTTAAAACAGCTAGAATATAAACTTAAATATATTTCTCAGAGGACAGACCAAATTGACAAAATATTTGAGAAAATTTATAATATAGAATACATAGAAGAGGTTTAAATAGAGATCCTGAAAAAAAAAATGAAGGTATGGATAGGGAAGAAATTATCACAGAAATAATAACACTGAAGAAAAAGTAAGATTTTAAAATGATAGAGATGATACAATGCCAATCAGAACGAAAGAAGAAGGCACAAACCTAGATATTTCAGATCAATTACCATTTTGCAGAAAATAATAAAAAGCAACATTAGGGAATCTGTAAAGAAAGTGGAATCTGGCTTCAACCTATTAATGAAAAGTTTTACATGCTAAAGAAAATCAAAATCCTAAAATTTTATTTTAAGAAAATCCTTCAGTTGTGTGGTACAATTTGCAATACCAACCACAAATAATTTGTTACTCTTGGGATAATAGGGAATGTGGGCAAAAGGAGGTTCCCAATAATCTTAAACAAATGAAATAAAATAAATAATGTATAAAAATATGATCTGTAATCTTAGAGACACATATTTAGCTTAATTTGCCTTTGAATTAGAAGAAGCAAATGTATTTTATTCCTACTACATTAAAAAGCTAATTCAAATCAGTAGATATATATGCCATTTTGTTATTGCCAGTTCACAAAGATTTTAATAAAGTATGTTTTATTTTGACTTTTATTTTAGATATAGGGTATAGATGCAGGATTTTTACCTGGGAAAATTGTGTGATACTGATGTTTGGAGTATTGATTCTTCACTCAGGTGGTGAGTATAGATCAAAAGGTAGTTTTGTTGTATAAGCATTATATATTCTCAGCAAACCCACCAGCATCTGTTATTTTTTTGACGTTTTAGTATTAGCTATTCTGAATGGTGTGAAATGGTATCTCATTGTGGTTTTAATTTGTATTTTTCTAATGATCAGTGATATTGAAATTCTTTTCAATTGCATATATGTCTTCTTTTGAAAGATGTCTGTTCATCTCCTTTACCTAGGTTTTAATGTGGTTTTTTGTTTGTTTCTTGTAAATTTGTTTAAGTTTCTTATTAATGCTGGATATTAGACCTTTCCCAAGTGAATAATTTGCATATATTTTCTCTCATTTTAGGTTTTCTGTGTACTCTACTTATAGTTTATATTGTTGTGCAGTAGCTCTTTAGTTTAATTAGATCCCACTTGTCAATTTTTGCTTTTGTTATTTGCTTTTGATATCTGTTTCATGAAATCTTTGCCAGTTCCGGTGTCAGAATAATATTGTCTAAGCCTGTCTTTTAGTGTTTTGATAGTGTGGAGTTATATATTTGAATCTTTATTCTACCTTGAGTTGATTTTTGTATATGTGTAAGGGAGGGATTCAATTTCATCTTCTGCATGAAGCAAACAAGTGATAGCAGCACCAATTATGGAACAGGGAGTCCCTTCCCCATTGCTTGTTTGTGTCAGCTTTGTCAAAAATCAGATAGTTGTAGGTATGTAACCTTATTTCCACACTTGCTATTCAGTTCCATTGATCTATTTGTCTGTTTTTGTGCCAGTACCATGCTATTTTGGTTACTGTAGCCATGTTGTGTAGTTTGAAGTCAGGTAGCATGATGTTCCTGCTTTGTTCTTTTTTTCTTAGGATTGCCTTGGCTATTGAAACTTTTGTGGTTTCATATGAATTTTAAAAAGCTTTGTTGTTGCTGTTGTTGATTTTAAGAAGCAGTCTCACTCTGTCACCCAGGCTGGAGTGCAGTGGCATGATCTCAGCTCACTGCAACCTCCTCCTCCCGGGTTCAAGCGATTCTCCTGCTCCCAAGTAGCTGGGACTACAGAGGTTCTTGCTATCCATGAGCATGGAATGATTTCCCATTTGTTTGTATCATCTCTGATTTTCTTGAACAGTGTTTAGTAATTCTTACTGTAGAGATCTTTCACCTTCCTGGTTAGCTGTATTCTTAGGTATTTTATTCTTTTTGTGGCAGTTGTGAATGGGATATCATTTCTGATTTGGCTCTTGGTTTGGCTGTTGTTGGTGTATAGGAATGCTAGTGAGTTTTGTATATTAATTTTCTATCCTGAAATTTTGCTGAAGCTTTTTATTAGCTAAAGGAGTTTCAGGTAAAGACTACAAGTTCACTAGATACAGGATCATGTTGTCTGCAAACAGATACAATCCTCTTTTGCTGCTTGGTTGTCCTTTATTTCTTTCTCTTGCCTGACTGTTCTGGTCAGGACATCAAATACTATGTTGAATACGAGTGGTGAGAGGGCTTCATTGCTTTCTGCCTGTTTTCATTGGAAGTACTTCCAGCTTTTGCCTATCCAATATGTTGTTGACTGTAGGTTTATCATTATGGATGGCTTTTATTATTTTGAGGTATATTTCTTCAATAACTAGTTTGTTGAGAGTTTTTAACATAAAGAAGGGTTAAGTTTTATCAAACGATTTTTCTACATTGATTGAGATGGTCATGTGATTTTTGTCCTTAGTTCTGTTTATGTGTTAAATCACATGTATTGATTTGCATGTGTTGAACCAACCTTGTATCCCAAAGATAAAGCCTACTCGATCGTGGTGGATTAGCTTTTTAATGCACTACTGTATTCAGCCGGCTAGTATTTTGCTCAGGATTTTTGCATCAGTATTTATCAAGAATATTAACATTAGGTTTTCTTTTTTTGTTGTGTCTCTGCCAGGTTTTGGTATCAGGATAATGCTAGCCTTATGGAATAAGTTGGGGAAGAGTTTCTTGTCTCAATTTTTTGAAATAGTTTCAGTAGAAATGATACCAACTATTATTTGGATACCTGGTAAAATTCAGCTGCGAATCCATCTGGTCCAGGTATTTTTTTTGGTTGGTAGGCTATATATTACTGATTCAATTTTGGAGCTCATTACAAGCCTGTTCAGAGATTCAATTTCTTCCTGGTTAAGTCAGGGATGTTGTTTATGTCCAGGAATTTATCATTTTATTCTAGATTTTCTAATTTGTTTGCATAGAAGTGCTCATAGTAATCTTTGATTATTATTTGTATTTCTGAGGAGTCAGTGATATCTCCTTTGTCATTTCTAATTGTGTTTATTTGAATCTTCTCTCCTCTTTATTAGTCTAGCTAACAGTCTGTTTTATTAATTTTTTCAGAAAACCAACTCCTGGATATGTCAATCTTCCAATATTTTTTCTTGTCTCAGTCTCCTTCAGTTCAGCTCTGACTTTGGTTATTTCTAGTCTTCTGCTAGCAGTGAAGTTGATTTACTGCTTCTTCTCTAGTTCTTTTACTCACGATGTTAGTTGTTAACTGAGATCTTTCTAAGTTTTTGATATGAACATTTAGTGCTATAAATTTCCCTCTTAACACTGCCTTAGCTATGTTCCAGACATTCTTGTATGTTGTAACTTTGTTCTCAGTTTTAAAGGACTTCTTGATTTTTGCCTTAATTTATTTATTCCAAATTTATTGTTTAATTTTCATGTAATTGTATAGTTTTGAGTGATTTTCTTAGTCTTGCCGTCTATTGTTATTGCTCTGTGGTCCAAGAGGATGGCTGGTATTAATTTGGGTCTTTTGCATTTGCTGAGGTTTGTTTTATGTCCAATTGTGTGGTCAATTTTAGAGTAAATGTCATGTGGTGATGAGAAGAATGTCTATCTTGTTGTTAATTGTGTGGAGAGTCTGTAGATGTTTATCAGATCCATTTGGTTCAATGTTTGTTTTAGGTCCTGAATACATTTGTTAATTTTCTGCTTCAATTATCTAGTGGGGTATCAAAGTCTCCCCTCTTATTGTGTGAGGCTAAATCTCTTTGTAGATCTTTGAGAACTTGCTTTACAAATCTGGGTGATCCCGTGTTGGATGCATATATATTTTGGATAGTTAGGTCTTCTTGCTGAATTGAACCCTTTACAATTATGTAATTCCATTCTTTGTCTTTTCTGATCTTTGTTGGTGTAAAGTCTGTTTTGTGTGAAATTAGAATTACAACTGTTGCTTTTCTCTGTTTCATATTTGCTTGACAGATTTTTCTCCATTCCTTTGTTTTGAGCCTATCGGTGTCATTGCATGTGAGATGGGATCTCTTGAAGACAGTGTAATTTTGGGTCTTGTTTCTTTCTTCGGCTTACATTTTGTGCCTTTTAATTAGGGCATTTTGCCCATTTATATTCAAGGTTAATGTTGATATGTGTGGATTTGATTTGTCAACATGTTGCTAGATGTTTATTATACTGACTTGTTTGTATGGTTGCTTTATAGTGTCCCTGGTCTCTGTACCTAAGTGTGCTTTTGTAATGACTGATAACAGTCTTTCTTTTTCATATTCAGTCCTTTGTTACGAGCTCTTTGTAAGGTAGGTCTGGTGGTAGCAAATTCCCTCGGCATTTGCTTACCTGAAAAGGATCTCATTTCTCCTTCATTTATGAAGTTTAGTTTAAGCTGGATATAAAATCGTTGATTGGAATCAATTTTCTTTGAGAATGTTGAATATAAGCCCTCAATCTCTTTTGGTTTGTAGAGTTTATGCTGAGAGATCTGCTGTTAGCCAGGCTGGAGTGTAGTGGCAGTATCTTGGCTCACTGCAACCTCCCCCTCCTGAGTTCAAGTGATTCTCCTGCCTTAGCCTCTCGAATAGCTGGGATTACAGGCATGTCTCTACTAAAAATTTTTTGTATTTTTAGTAGAGACCCAGTTTCACCATGTTAGCAAGGGTAGTCTTAATCTCCTGTCCTCGTGATCCACCCACCTTGGCCTCCCAAAGTACTGAGATTACAGGCGTAAGCCACTGTGCCTGGCCAACATTTTGGCTTTCAATTCAACCTTGGGGAATTTTAAGGTTATGTGTTGTGGAGATTATTTTCTTGTGAAATATTTTGCGGGGGTTGTCTGTGTTTCCTGAATTTGAATGCTGGCCTCTCTGGCTAAGTTGGGGAAGTTCTCATGAGTGATATACTGAAATATGTTTTACTAGTTGCTTCCATTCTTTCTATCTCTTTCAGGGATGCCAATGAGTCATATATTTAGTTTCTTTACATAATCCCAACTTTCTCAGAGGTTCTGTTCATTCCTTTTTATTCTTTTTTCTTTATTTTTGTCTTTCTGTTTTATCATAGAAAGCCAGTCTTTAAGCTCTGAGATTCTTTTCCCAAGTTGGTCTATTCTGCTATTGATAATAGCAATTGCACTATGAAATTCTTGTAGTTTGACTTTCAGCTCTATCAGGTCGGTTACATTTTTTTCTGTTTTAGTTATTTTGTCTGTCAAGCTCTTGTATTATTTTATTGTGATTCTCAGCTTTCTTAGATTGGGTTTCAATATTCTCCTGAATCTCAATGATCTTCATTTCTCACCACAGTCTGAATTCTATTTCTGTCATTTCAGCCATCTCAGACTGATTAAGAACCTTTGCTAAAGAGCTAGTGTGTCATTTGGAGGAAAGAAGACACTCTCACTTTTTGAGCTGTCAGAGTTCTTGCACTGGTTCCTTTGCATCTTTGTGGGTTGATGTTCCTTCAGTTTTTGAAGATGCTATCTTTTGTACGGGTTTTTTTTTTTTCTTTTAACTGATTTGATGACCTGAGGGCTTGATTGTGGTACAAAGTGATTTCAGTTGCCTGGTTTTGTTTCTGGAAGATTTTAGGGGGCCAGGGCTCAGTTTATGATTCCTGGATTGTGTACTGTACTCTTTGAGACTGATATTGGGCCCCAACATGGTTCTGTGGCTTCTTGAGGGGCTGTAATGAAGGGGCTGAGGAGTTCTGAGACTGCTGGTACTCTAACAGGTAGTGCCAAGAAAAGCACTTTGCAGCGTGTTGGCAACTGGATTTGCCCTTGTTTGTACGTGCCAACAGCTTCAGTAGTGGCAACTAAATAAAATCTAAGACTAGAATATTATAAAACAAAAAAATTCATACCAGGTTAAATGACTTAACTTTTATACTTTTGGTAATATAAACAGTCACTTTTTAAGGAGAGTAACTTGAACCTAATTGAAATCGGGAATATCATGTTTTTATTATTTATCAGAAGAATATATTACATACAATTTTATTTAAATGTATGAATTAAACTAACCTTCCTCAATAAAACCATTTTTTTGTTTGTATAGCCTAGAGTTAAATAATGTATATGGATATATTCTATGCCCAGGTAAATAATATACGTGCGTATGATTTTTATACGTGTATATATGTGTGTATGATTTTATATGTGTATATATGTGTGTATGATTATGTAACTGGATAATTATGCTGTTTGAAACATCAGAATGAATGAATACTATTTATTTGTGAGTCAAAGGCCATGGTAGCATGGGAACATACACATGAAAAATAATCAGTAGCTAACATTAACACTCACATACATACCCCAAAGTAGATAGCATGTATAAGAAAGAAATTTCTTCACATTAGAATTTCCTTTTATTTGTGAGAATTATAATACAAATAAGTTAAAATGCCTCAGAATCTGTAGCATTCTGGAGAAATTTTTTAAACTGACTTTTGAAAAATATGTGAATATATATATGTGTGTGTATATTCATTTCAAATTTAAACCATTTTATTATTTTCACCAGAAATATACGGCTTAATATGACAGCCTGGTAGGACATATATGTTAACTTATTATTATATGTTAGAAAATCATTCTTGCCACAGAATTATACTAAGAAGTTTAAAATAAATTGTACATACCAACCTTTTCTGCATATAAATTTAAACAAAAACATCTCTTCTTACACAAAATTTTCTGTTCTTGTGTTTTTTGCTTTGTATTTTTTAGATGAGCTGTAAATGACTATTTATTAGGGACAAAAAGCACACCTTTATTTCTGTCCAACTTCACTTACAAAGGGAACTTAGTTGTGGTCTATAGTAGACACTCTTCTGAAACCTAGAGCTAAGAGAGAAGATTTGGAATGCTTCCCGACATGAAGAAATGATAAATGTTTGAGGTGATGGATATTCCAATTAACCTGATTTGATCACTACACATTGTAGGCTTGTATTAAAACACTATATGTGCCCCATAAGTATGTACAATTATTATGTATGACTAAATGTTTAAAGTAAAAGAGTTCGATCCATTCTTGGAGTATACTATCATTTGGGCACTGACCACCCATTTTTATAGTTAACTATGATTTCATGCTGAAGTAGTGCTAATTCTGTGAAGAGAAGGAGACATTATAATGTCCTTTTTCTCAGAGTCACCATCTGTTTCTCCTTTCTCCCAAATGCCACTTGCTCTTCTGCCAGGAAGAGACACATTCACCCTCCTCTGAGACATATTCTCATCAAACAATCCAGATTCTCTTTCCTATGACATTTCCACCCACCGCATTATCATGTAAGGGCTTGCAGTTAGGAGTCAGGAATGGAAAATATCACTTAGAAAAAGAGTACCACTTCTCAATGGAACAAAGAATGGAAAAACAAAAGAAACATAACCGGAAAATTTTGAAGCTAAAATTATGTGATTATTCATGAGGGTCAGAACCCTCCTCATAAATTAAGTGGAAGGAAGAGAAGAAGGCTTAGGCGTATAGGATTTAATGACTATACTTTACAGTACCCTAAAGAATCAGAGAGAAAATTGCTAAGCTGTAGATAGGCCAGGCGTTAGCATTTAGAAAATTTAAAAATTAAGGGTATCTACTGTGAAGGGATTAAATAAAACAATGATAGTTGAGTCAAAGAAATTAATAGGGTATAATCTAGTACTGAAGTGCTAAAATTATTGTATTAAGAATTTATAGTGGATCTGGAAGATAGTTTTTAAAACCTCAAAAAGACATGTTAGAGACATACAAGATAGCAAACAGCATACAAATAACCAAAAATAAAAATAAGATCTAAAGTAATTTTGGTCACTGATTTTACTAAAGTCATAACATTATGACTTTATATATATATATTTATATATAACATATATATATATATTATATATATTTCTTTCAGCAGTAATTCAGGACTGTTTTCAGAGTATTTGTTAAGATTTTTTATAGCAGTCTCTGACTGAACATTTTTAGATTTAAGCAACCCACCATGATATGATTTTGACAGAACAAGTCTACTAAAGGATGATTACAATTTCAAATAAAGAAATATGAAACATAGAACAGTTAAAACTTACTCTGTAAGTGTATGTAACTCCCATTTTACATTCAGCACAAAAAGGATGGCTTATTTTCTCTTTTATCTACTGAAAGTACAGCTGTCAAAACCAAGGAAAAGATATGACAGACTCACCCACAGAGACCCTAAATGGATAGTGACATTAGAGTTCTGTTACTCTCTCATGTGATTATATATTCCCTGTATTCACCTAATAGGTTAGAGTTGAAACACCTCCATTGAACAATAACAGTATATTTGAAATACATATCTAGTTAAATAATTTTTAGAAGTCTTTACCACTGCTTTTCAGCAGCAACAAAAATACCTTTCTTTTTAATCCTCTAGTTTTCCACAAACATTGAAAGAAAATATTCCACTGTGAGTCACCTTAATACATTTTCAACAAAGGAAGCTCCAGGGGCAGTCTGTTTATGCTTTTATTTTCTAAAGGGGCATCACTAAGTATCTGAAAAGATCAACTGAACTGTCTGGAATATACAATTTGGCAGATGTTCTTTCTTGCACTGGATAATTATGCTGTTTGAAAAATCAGAATGAATGAATACTATTTATTTGAAAGTCAAAGGCCATGGTAGAGTGGGAACATACACATGAAAAATAATCAGTAGCTAACATTAACACTCATATATATACCCCAAAGTAGGTAGCATGTATAAGAAATTTCTTCACATTAGAATTTCCTTTCATTTGTGAGAATTATAATACAAATAACTTCAAATGCCTCAGAATCAGTAGCATGCTGGAGAAATTTTTTAAACTGACTTTTGAAAAGTATGTGAATATATATAATTTTATGTAATTTCAGATATTAAATATATGAAACACCAATGTCTATTTAAAATATGTAACACTTTTTCATTAATTCCACTTAATTGATTATCTCTCATAGAAGGCTTATATTACTTTTTGTCAAATACTTGCATCCTTAACCAAATTATGGATGTGTTTTATGAATTAGTATAATTCTAAGATAAACAGATCTTGATGATTTTCTTTAACATTGAAGAGTAAGACAAAAGTGAAACAATAAAGATACATCTTTGTTCTATACTTATATTGTCAGTGATATCAGCCACTTCTTTCTAAAATTGTTTAATAGTTTTCAGAAACTAAAAGAACAGTTTCTGAATTTTTTGTGTGGTATTCACACTCTGCTAACTACTGACATGAAACATTTTAAACTTACATTTGTTTTGTTAGTATTTTACCTTTATTGTCTTAAGTCTAGACAAGACATAAGTATTAAATCATATCCCAATTCTCAGCTTGGTCTGATGTCTGTGTTTTAAAGACTCTTGCCCTGAACAACTGAAGCTACCAATGTAGTGTTATTAAAAGAGTATGGAAGAAATTTGCCACCATTGTAAGCTGTATCCATCCGACAAACACATCATGTAAATAACCTCAAGCACATAGATAATGGTAAAAGTTTAAAAAATAAATAGTGAGTTTTTAGTATTATTGCCTCTGTTTTAAATATAATTTAATTTTAAATTATATAACTTACTTTTATTGAAGGCTGTTTTACAACTGACTGATGAGACTTCAGAAAATTTAAGAACTGACTATATTGGTGTATTTGAAGTCAGCACCGTCATACCACTGGACAGAAAAACGTGATTATTTTTATTGATTGATTGATTATAGAGATACAAGGGTTTTCTTCTCCTAGATAACCTGAAAAGTGATGGATGACAACTGAGATCTGTACATGTGTTGATCTTTCTTAAAATATTCCTGAGTCCCATGAAAATTTTGTCACTCATTGGCTTGAGAAATGTCCATATTTATGAAGGATAAGCTCAGAACTGTATACACATAAAAAACTATTATATTGTCATCTTTTTAAAACAGTCTACTGTTGCTCTTACTAACAATATCTATATTTCTGATACCTCAAAAGGGGTTGTGCATGAGCTGTGCATGACTGTCCTTAAGAGGAATTATTATTCAGTAGTAATTTTTAAATATTAATGACATTAAAAGTTAATAACATGTCTTATAATCAGTGGCTTTTCTATTTAATGGACAAAAAACAGTATTTTGCATTCTTTATTTACATTTTTGACACATTTACTTTCAATTTCTTCCAGTTATTTGTGCTGCTCTGCTTGATAGCATATATGTCCACAATGGTCCCACTTAATGTGGGTCGTTTTATACTGACAGAAAAGGATTCTAAGTTTATTTGAGTGAAGGGATCTGTTTTCCTTGCATTTAAGAAATTTTAACACATTGTATTCACCACCCTACTGCTACCATAAAGTATCAAGATCAAATTCTCTCTCTCTCTTTATTTTATTTTAGATGAACAAATGAGAAAATTTTCATTAGGGTGACAGTATTTATACCGCATAATTAAAACCTGCAGGTGCTTACTTGCATATATTTGCATACTTCATTAATTTTTAATAGTATACTTATTATTTTACTCGTTTTACTTTCTTTGGGTTTTTCTATAGTATTTCCCACCAACCTCTTAACATGTTCAAATTGTTTATTGTCAAACTTTCTTGGCTTTTAATGAATGAATGAACCTATAGAGATAAATTTTTATTTGCATTCCACAAATTGTTACTTGTAATTATTTGTTTGTATTAATTGGTAAATGTTTTATAAATCTCTGTTATTCATGAGCTATTAAAATTATATTTTATAAGTTCCACATGTAGGATTTAAATATGATAGCCAGTTACTTGTAATAAATAAAGTTAAATCTCTACATTTATTTTGAATACTGCAATATTTTCATATATATCTACCAACTTGTTTTAGGTTTTCTATTTGATTTATTTGTTATTTACTTATTTTTCTTTAACTCTTATTTAAATTTGGGTTTATTACCTGGGTATATTTTTGTTGATTCTTGGTATAGATATGAGGAGTCTCAATTTCACTCAGTTATCCTCTAGTAATACTTATTTCTTTTATTCTGTCAACTTTGTGCTTGTTTTTCTGTCACTGTATGTGTGATGCTAGATAATTTGAGATCTATCTAATTTTTTGAGGTAAGCATTTAGCACTATAAACGTTACTCTTAATGCTTCTTTTGCTGCATCCCAGAGATTTTGGCAAGTTGTGTCTCTGTTTTCAATTATTTCAAATACTTTTTTCTTTATTTCATGTCTTAATTTTATTGTTTACTCAAAATTCATTCAGGAGAAAGCTGTTTCATTTCTATGTAGTTGGGTGGTATTGAGATATCTTCCTGGCACAAATTTCTATTTTAATTTCGCTGTGTTCTGAGATTATGGTTGGTATGATTTCATTTTTTAAACAATGTATTGAGACTCGTTTTATCATCGAACATGTGGATGATCTTGAAGTATGTTTCATGTGCAGATCAAAAGGATTTACATTCTGCAGTTGATGGGTGGAGGATTCTATAGTTGTCTATTAGGTCCAATCAGTCCAGTGTTAAATATAAGTACATAATTTCTTTGTTAGTTTTCTGCATTGATCTGTTTAGTCCTACCAGAGGGGGGTTGAAGTAACTTCTTATTATTGGGTTGTTGTGTAATTCATTTTCTAGGTCAACAATTACTTGTTTTGTGAATCTGGGTGTCCCAATGTTGTGTTCGTATATATTTAAAATAGTTAAGTCTTCTCTTTGAATTGAGTCCTTTATCATTATGTTTTCCCCTTCTTTATTCTTTTTTACTGTTGTTGGCATAAAGTCTGTTTTGTTTATTTTCTTTTCTTTCTTTTTTTTTTTTTTTGTATTTTTATTTTCTTCTGTCACCCAGGCTGGAGTGTAGTGGCATAATCTTGGCTCACTGTAACCTCTGCTTCCCAGGTTCAAGTGATTCTCCTGCCTCAGCCTTCCGAGTAGCTGGGATTACAGGCATGTGCCACCACAACTGGCTAATTTTTGTATTTTTAGTAGAAATGGGGTTTTGCCATGTTGGCCAGGCTGGTTTCCAACTCCTGACCTCAGGTGAGCTGCACTTTGGAAAGTCTGTTTTATTATCTAATATAAGAATAGTGACCCCTTCTCTTTTTTTATTTTTGTTTGCATGGTAGAGCTTTCTCCAGCTCTTTACTTTGAGCCAGTGGGTGACATTACACATGAAAAGGGTCTATTGAACACAACAGACATTTCTTGTGTGTTTAAGCCAAACTTGCCATTCTGTGGCTTTTAAATGGGGGGTTCAGACTACTTACATTCAGTTAATATTAGTATATGAAGTTTTGATCCAGTTTTGATGTAATCTGGTTGTTTTGTAGTTTCTATTGTGTGGTTGTTTTATAGTGTCTGCAAGCTGTATAAAGTATGTTTTTGTGGTAGAAGGTATGGTTCTTTCATTTCCATCTGAAGAACTCCTTTTAGGATCATTTGTAAGGTTCGTCTAGTGGTAACAAATACCCTTAGTACTTGTTTTTCTAGAAACAATTTTATTTCTCCTTCATTTATGAAACTGAGTTTGGTGGGACATGAAATTCATGGTTGGAATTTTTTCTTTTTTTTTTTTTTAAAGAATGCTAAAAATTGGTCCCCAGTCTTTCATAACTTAAAAGGTGTTTGTTGAGAAGTCTGCTTTTAGCCTGATGGGGTATTCTTTGTATGAGAGATGATCTTTATCTCTAAATACCTTTAATATTTTTTTCTTTAGCATTGACTTTGGACAGTCTGGTGAAAACATGACTTGATAATGTTTGTTTTGTATATCTCTCAGGTGTTCTCTGGATTTCTTGTATCTGGATGTCTATCTCTCTACCATGATTAGGAAATTTTTCCTAAATTATTTCCTGAAATATTTTCACAGGTTGTTAACTTTTCCTCCTTCTATCTCAGAAATGACAGTAAGTCGTAGGTTTGATTTTTTTTAACATAAGCTCATAGTTCTCGAAGGCTTTATTTTTGTCTCACTATTTAGCTCAAAAGATGAATCTATAAGCTCTGAAACTCTTTCCTCTTCTTGGTCCTTTGATTAATAAAGTTTTCAATTGTATTTTGAAGTTCCTTAAGTGATTTCTTTTATTCCAGAAATTCTGACGATTTTTTAAAGATATTTACATCCTTCTTTATTTACTGGATAGCTTTAGAAAGTTTCTATGATTTTAAATCTTGTCTTGGAACTCATTGTGCTTCCTTGAAATTCATGCTTTGAATATTTTATGTCATTTCTCAGTTTAGAGACCATTGTTGGAGAATTAGTGTGATTCTTTGGTAGTTTCACTACATTCATAGTTCCAGAATTCTTGTGTTAGTTTCTTCTCATCTGGAAATGCTGGCACTTCTAACTTTTGTAATTATTTTCATGTGGATAGAATTTTTTTATTTTTCTTTCCTTCTCTATTATATTATTATACTTTCCTTTCCTTTCCCCTCTCTTCTTTCTAGGGATACAACTGTAGAAGTTGCTGGGAAAAGTCTTTTGTTTTGCTTCTATATCCCTATGGACTTGTTTTGGTAGGTTTTATATTTACAAGTCCGAAGATAGCACCTGTACGTAAGAGCCAGCTACAACCAACATGGCTGGGTATATACTTGATCCTTGTTTGCTGGCAGAAAAACTTTGTTGTCTCAGGCAATGGGCTGATTAGTGGAATGTACACTGCTCTGAGCCCCCTGCTCAGACCCTGGGGGACAGAGGCCACAATCAGTGGGCTGAACCTGGAAAGTCTGCCTACAGGTCCCCTAATGGCTGGCATAAACAGAATTGGTGATGGAGAATCCAGTGAGTAATTACCAAGTGCCAAGTTATGTGTGTAGAAAGATGGGAAACCTCTTCAGCTCCAAGTTCTCTACACATGGTTGAGGGCAATCTAATCCAATACAGGAGGGTGGGTGCTTCAGATGCCTAAAGATCTGCCTGAGCACAGAGCAAAATGGGCTCCCCTCCATCAAGATCTCTGCATAGGAGGAGTGGGTTGACTCAGGTTTCTGAACCACACAAGAAGATTTTGTTAGGCTGCTTTTGTATTGCTATAGAAAATACATGAAACTGGATGATTTACAAAGAAAATAAGTTTAACTGGCTCATGGCTCTACAGGCTATGCTGGAAGCATAATGCTGACATCTGCTCAGCATTTGGAGGGGCCTCAGGAAACTTACAATCATGGTGGAAGACAAAGGAGGAGCCAGTATGTCACATGGTGAAAGCAGGAGCAAGAGAGAGAGAGAGAGAGAGAGAGAGCGAGAGAGAGCGCAAGGTGCTATTGGGATAATTCCTAATGTGTATGATAAATTATATTGTTTGCTGAGAATGATGGCAAGGAAAACCTGGCCACCCCCCATCCCATGTGGAAAACTGTTTGAATGGAACCAGTTACTGTAGTACTAAAAGAGCACATGGCAACAGGAGCAGCTAGTTTCACTTTCAAGGTAGCTGGCCATCCATCAGCAAGATCCTGAGAAGGAGCTGATGGGCATACCTTTTCCTCTTTGACTTTTCATCCTTTTGTTCTACAGTTTCTCTGCATACTTCATCATATTCTCCTTCCTCTTCTGAATCTTCTTCCTCATTGTTCATCCAAAACAGCTCTAAGGCAAAACAGACTAAAACCCAAACAGACCACAACGAAATAGGAATGTCCTTTGCTTCTTTTCTATATACCTTTATTAAAGTAGTACCCACATTTTCCCATCTTGGGCTACTTCCGAGCTCCCCCAACTTACCCTGGGAGGTTTTGTTCAAGAGTTATTGGGATACTTCTAAGCTCCTCATAACTCACCTGGGAGATTCTCCCAAGCAAACTTCAGCTTAGCTTCTCCTTTCTCCATCTCTCTGAACCCTTCATCCCAGATTCAAGCCCCATGTTGGGTGCCATTTACCAAGACCAGCTCAGCTGTAGAGACCCCCACCCAGGCAGTGCTGAAGGAATTAAGAAGCAGACACCCAGATAGAACAGCAAAGTGGGACTATCCGGGGGCCAACAGCCTTCCAAGCTGAGAAACTCTAGGGGCTGACAGCATTCTGGGCTGAGGGCCTTGAGCAGATTTTGACCCACATACTTTTTCTCTTTGAACAGGTGATTATTATTAATAAACAGGTGTTCTGTGAACCAAGATAAACTAGATAGGAAGCTGGTGCCTGCTTATCACTGATCAAGGACAAACTAGAAAGTATTCTCCATGAGGGAGCCACAGAGTCAGGGTCACATATCCCATTCGTAAATAATTGTTTTAACCAATGTATGATATACTGTTTTGCTACTTTAGAATGCCCCAAGCAGTTTTCCATTGCAGGGGGTGGGGCAGCCACATTTTTGTTGCCATTGTTCTCAGTAAACAATATAATTTATAATACATGTTAGGACTTTTCCAATAAGATGCCACACAGTTTTGAACAGCCAGATCTCACAAGAAATCAGTCACTATCATGAGGACAGCAACAAGATGATAGTGCTAAGCCATTCATGAGAAATCTACTCTCACTAGGCCCTACCTCCAATACTGGGAATTACAATTTAACATGAAATTTGGGTGAAGACACATATCCATACTATATTACAAGTGCTCTGAATACCTGGACATCTGCTTAAAGCATTTAGAAGAGAGACCTTCCTGTACCAGGTTCTCTGCACAGAAAGGGTGGGGCTGGTCTGGCTACTTATTCTGGTGAATGAGTGCACTAAATGCCTGGAATTCTGCCTGAGTATGAGGCAGAGAGGACCCCACTGCACTATGGTCTATGTTGATAAAAGGTGGGGTGGCTCAGGTTGCTTGTCCAGGCAAGTGGTTTTTCCAAATGCCTACATTTATGCATGGCAGTGGAGCAGAGAGAACCCCACTGCACCACAGTCTCAGGAGAGCAGGCTGAGGCACTCAGCAATGGCACATACAGGCTGGTTCCAAGGTTGCCAAGCTGGCCCCAGCTGCAAGTGTCACAACCCAGGAGAAACCACAACTGTAGCAGTTCTTCTGTAACAGTTCTGACAATTGCAGTGCCTACTGCTGAGGTGCTTTCCACAGTTCTGGCTGTGGAGACCCCCTACTGCACTCCAGAGAAGCTGCTCCAATCTCTGGCCCAAGACTAAAATCCCCACATTGCCATTCTGCCAGGTCAACAAACAATGTCTTACTTTGTGTGTACCTAGATTAAAAATAGTTTCCTCTTCTCAGTACTTGGTAATCTCTGCAGCTTTTTCTCGTGTCTTTCTCTGACAATGTCTCATAGCCTGTCCCTCAAGTTAATTCTAGGGCTTGGGAGAAACAAAGAGCTCTCCTTGAGTCTAGGTTGCTCAAATCTTCAGTGAAAAGGCAAGTGACGGAGAGATTCTCTGCCTTTTTCACTTTTATCAGCTGGACATCATCATGGGTCTGTTTGCTGCCATTCTTCTTCCCAGGATCTAAAGTGTGTTTCATGATTCCAGCAGATTCCATTTTTCATTCTTGAATGAAATCTCACAGAGTTGATTTTCATGCACTATCTTGCTATTTCCAAGTGTCTGAGGCAGACTAACAACTTCTAATCTGCCATCTTGGAAAAAATGAGATTGAGTTGTCCTGGCTTATATTGGATTTATATGTAATTTATTTAAATCTCCTTACACTGGTTCAGAAGATCTATATGGTATTTCTTTTACACTTTTATTTTTTATTTTAAATTTCAAGCCAAAAAATTAAGTTAAAAACAAGTAAAATTATGCTTGGTTGTTGTGTTTATATTAATATTTAGATTTACACACTTGACAAAGCTCTTCATATCTTGTATTGACATACATACTCAGTTTAACTAATTCACATTGATGGATTGTTTGCTGTCATTTTTTATCTAAATGAAAATTCCACCATTCTCTCATTTTTTCACATCTAAGCAATATTTAGTCATAACAACTTTATTGTTTTAGTATTTTTGTGCTTTTAAAAGTAGTGCATTCATAAATACAAAATATTAACAAGAAAATATAAATTTTGTATTTACAATAATCTCGTTACTAAAAAGGTTTTTCTTTCTTTATATGCTTTTTGTCCACTTGTAGATGCACTTTTCCATGTATATAAATTTGTATGTCTTGCTTATTTTCAGAGCAATGTTTGTTTATATTGTTGTGGTGGTATTGATAATGAATTTTCTTGTGTGTTCTACAATCTTTTCCATATACTATTTATATATTGATCAAAACTATTTGCAGTATACTTTTGTAATCTCTTTGAGTAAAATTATTTCCCTTAATTTCAAAAAAATATTGAAAATTTTCTCATAAGTTTTGCTTCTTTGGATTTATTTTTTAAATATTTTTTTCAACTTACTAGCTATATTGTTGTAGTTTCCAATACTTGGAATTTTAATTCACTGTAGTGCATCATTATATTTAGCATCAAGTAGGAATGCAACCTACATTTCACTACTGTTCTACGTTTTCTAAATCGGCTACTAAGAATGTATAATTTCTCAATGGGATTATGACTCCTAATTTGTTCCTGAGTTCTATATTTAGTTTTATTGATTTATTTGTTCCTACAAAATTAAATGAGCTTTTATTACTAACTATGACTTTGGAACATACTTTAAATTTGTGAGGATAAGACATTTCCTTACTGTTTTTGGTCAAAGTTGTATTATTCTTAATCGAATTTCCACAATTATATTCTAATATAACCTTAAGAATTCATCTAAAACCATATAGTAGAAATTTAAATTAAAATTTTACTATATTCATTATGAATATTGAGCTATGTTTCTTATTATAGTATTATATTTTTTCATTCATTAACATAGTAAATATCTTTACTTATTTTTCTATTTGAAAGTTAATATTTCCAATAAAATTATTGGGGTTTGTCTTTAGAACAATTTAAAATACTTTATGGTTATTGTTTTTAGTTTGAATGTTTCTTTTATTATATGTGTTATTGTTATGGAAAAACCCTACTATTTTTATATTGACAGTGTGTGTGTGTGTGTGTGTGTGTGTGTGTGTGTGTGTGTCCCCTGTAAAGATGTTGGGCTTTTTTATTTTAAAAATGTTGATTACTTTGCTATTTCTATGTGTAATAACATAGCATCTGCAAGAGAAATTGGTTTATGTCTCCTATTTCAAAACATGTCCTTCTTGTTTCTGTTTAGTTTTAGTACATTGTTTATACACTCTAATACTGTACTGAATAACAGCAATAATGGGAGCCATTCGTGTTTTGCTACTTAATAATAAAAAAGTGTATCTAACTTTTTTCCCCTGGAATATCTTTTTAAAAATGAGTTCACAGATGCCTTGTATAAGTTAACAAGTTCTTTACTTTCCCTATTTGGGTAAATTTTGTCATAGAAAAAATACTCAGCAAAAGAAAATTATATCTCAACTCACTGTTGAATGACCCATGCGTGACTGGGACAAAACCTGCAAACCATTGTATAATATCAGTCTAATAATTTATTCTTTGCAGATACTGACTTTCACAGCAGATTTTGAGGTTTTCTCTTTAATCATATTTTGCAGTTTTACTCCAACAGGTCAAATTTGGATACATATGTTTCTTTATCTTTTGTGTGAATCTGAGTATTTGTGGCTTTCATAGATTCTAGAAAATATGTGTATAAGGATTGATTGCCTTCATTCCTTATATTATCTTTTTCTATAAATGAAGCATATATCAAGTTTTTACTGTATTCTTTATATTTATCAGCTTTCATACATAGCGTTTATCTTTGATATTTTATATCTAATTTCCTTACACTTACCTATTCTTCGTAAACTTTCCCTTAAGATTTATCTAATCTTTTAAATCATTCTATCGAAGTCTAGTTAAAACCACTATTATTCTTCATGAATAAAAGTTAGATTTTTTTCATCAGTGCCTCATCACATGAATACTCTTATAATTTATTTGTCTAGTCATTTAAAACTTCATATGTAGTTATAATTATTAAATATTTTAATGTTTGAGTTGATAAATCTGTATACTGTTCTATAGCTTGTTGTATTTTAAGTTTATTTTATGCATGTGGGCTTATATTCTATTGCTTTTATATGGAAATTATTTGAGGCTTTCTTTTCCCTGCTCCCACCACATATCATACACCCTATTTCTCCTATTGTTAACATCTAAGTTAACACGGTACATTTGTGACAATGAATGAAGCAATGTCAACACATTGTTATTAAGTAAAGCCCATATTTTATTCATAATTTCTTTTTATTGGCTTACTGTCCTTTTTTGATGTAGAATACCCTCCAGTGTTTCACATTATATTTAGTCAATAGTTGTGACAGTTTCTTAGCCTTTTTTGTTTATGATGACCTTGACAGGGCTGACAATTATTGAACAGATATTTTGTCAAATGCCCCATAATGGTATTTATCTGTTACTTTTACCTTAATTGTATTGGTGTTATGAGTTTGAGAAAGGATGACCATAAAGATGAAGTGCCGTTTTCATCACGTCGTATCAGGATACATAGTAACAACATGACTTATCACCGTTGATATAACCTTATTAGTTGGTAGAGGGTAATGTTTGACATGTTTCCCCACTGTAAACTTACCGTTTTTCACCCCCTTCAAAATTCTGTACTCTCTTGAAGGAATTTGCTATTCACAGCTCAGACTGAAAAAGGGGTAAGCTCCCCTCTCAATGAAGGGGGTATCCACATAAATTATTTGTAATTCTTCTGAAAATGAGACCCTTTCTTCTCCCCAGTTATTTATGTATCCATTTGAGCATTTATTTACATAAACATGTGTATTGGTCAGGGTTCTCTAGAATGAAAGAACTAATAGGGTATATGTATATAGGAAAAGGAGTCTATTAAGGAGAATTGACTCACATAATCACAAGAAGAAGTCTCACAATAGGCCATCTGCAAGTTGAGGAGCAAGGATGTCAGTAGTGGATCAGTCTGAGTCCCAAATCCTCAAAAGTAGGGAAGCACAAGGAGAAGTCTCACAACAGGCCATCTGCAAGTTGAGGAGCAAGGATGTCAGTAGTGGATCAGTCTGAGACCCAAGTCCTCAAAAGTAGGGAAGCTGATAATGCAGCCTTCAGTCTGTGGTCAAAGGCCCAAGAGTTTTTGGCAAACCACCCAGTATAAGCCCAAGAGTTCAAAAGCCAAAGAACTTGGAGTTTAATCTTGGAGGGCAGAAAGCATCCAGCACAGGAGAAAGATGAAAGTTGGAAGACTTGGCAAGTTTGCCCATTCCAACTTCTTCTGCTTGCTTTTTCTAGCTTCTCCAGCAGCCAAGGAGATGGTGCCCACCAACACTAAGGGTGGATCTGTCTCACCCCACTCCATTGACTAAAATCTCCTTTGGCGACACACTCATGACACACTCAGGAACAATACTTTGCATCCTTCGATCCAATAAAGTTGACACTGAATATTAACCATCACAGCATGACTCGGAATTCGTGTATATATTGGGTTAAAATACAATACTAGCATATTTAATTCTTTGTTCAAATGAGTCTAGCTTTATCTGCTTGTAATTTCTTCATTTGGCTTCTGTGTCCCCATGACATAATGCCTTTGTTGGGTTGTGTGTGTGTGTGGAGGATTTTCTCACTTCCTGCTACTATCGGATGCTCCAAGTTAATTTTATATATTTTCTGTTTCAGTACTACATTTGGTCAATTCTCCTGATTTCTTTTATAAAAAATATTATTAAAAAGTATGATAAGGCCATTGGCTATGCCTGTTACTACTAGGGTGTCATTGCTTCCAGTCCTGTGACCAAACAGAATAAAAAATATATATATATATATGTATTAAAACTTTTATAAACATATAATCACAACTAGTTCTACTTGTCTCTAAGTGTTTATATATGATGCTATGTGAATATAGCATCATCTCTCACTAAACCTTAATCCATTGACACACAGATGTTTCTATCCTTTTCCACTTGATTATCTGTAAACTCCCATTTCATTATTAAAAAACCTTGCTCACACCATCCGTGATTTTCTAAGAATTCATTTCCAATAAACATACATTGTATCAAAATTGTTCATCATTACCCTGTGTAACACAACTTTATCACCTAGAAGAGGGTTCTTATGTAAAGTTTTTGTTTGTCATTAATTTTACAGACTACTCATTTCCAAAGTTACTTAGGTCAGCACCTATTTATCCTATCACCTTTAGTTACATACAGTTAGAATGTTTTGTCACATTTTTCATCACATTTTGTGCCCTCACAATTTCCTAAATAATTTTTAATGAATACATTGATTCACACTTTTTGCTGTAAAATTCCATTTATTCTGATAAATGCATAAGTTCATGTATTCATTATTAGAGTAAATTGCAAATAGTTTCATCTATAAAAACTCATGGATTTTTATTTATTTTATTTATATTTTTATTTATAATTATTTATATTTAATATTAATTTATATTTAATATCAATTACTTTAATTTTTCTTTTGTTCAAGAATCTTGGTTTATTTTTGTGGACACTTGTACTTGTAACCAAGTTCTAAACACAGTCTAGACCTGTTGCTTTTTTCATGGTTTTATGTACAGAATAACAGCTGTCTTCATTCTTTATTCAGGATTAGTTCATGTCTTCACCACACTAAACTTCATTCGTTCCTTTATTCAGCATTCAGCAAATAGTTATTCAGCATCAGATACATAAAAGATGCTTTTAAAAGTATTAAGTATATGACACTGATATCTATATCTACATCCACATGTATGTCTATCTATTTAGCTATGTATACATTTTATTGACAAAGACAAAAAAGAAATACATAAAGATAATACAAAATGTTATATAGTGATAAAATCTATGAGAAAACAATAGAACAGAGTAAGATGATAAAAAGTGATAAAGGCCACGGCTATATTAAATACTGCGATGAGGGAAGCCTTGAGTAAGTAAAATTTGATGGAATAATTTATTATAACTCTCACTAACATTATTCTTAGGCAAAAAAATCAGCAAACACATATGTTCTGAGTTAGAGCCATGTTGAATACGTTAAGAAGTCACGAGAAGGGTATCTGCTGAAGCACAGTGAAGTAAATAGAGTGTAAAACAGATGGAATTAGTTAAGACCTTTACATATTTAGAGATTTTGTACCTTAGTTAAACTTTTTGCTTTTTTCATGTATTATTTTCAAGACTCTATTGAGTTGTCTATCTGTTCTCTTCTAGCCTGCTGAGCTTCTTAAAACAATTAACATGGATTATTTCCCAAGCAATTTATGAACCTCCATTTTTCAGGGTCAGTGACAAGACAAGCATTGCATGCTCCTTTGGTGGCATCATGTTTTCTTGATTTTTCATGTTCTTTGAAGGCTTGCATTGCTGTCTTCACACTCGAAAACAGTCTTCTCCCGGAGTCATTACTGACTGAATTTGGGAGAGAAACATTTCACCAATCTGCCCAGCTAAGAATTCTGGGGCAGAGCTGAAACTCATCCTTTGGTACACTTAGTAAAATTCTTTTACTCAAATAAAAACAAAATAAATTGAATTCAAAGAATTATATGCTATGTCAGTGTTTTTAAAATTAATTTCCCCTTAAAAACTAAACACAGATTTACTAAATGAGAAAACCTATGTTATTATTATGTAGCTTTTCCAAGTATTAAAAAATTGACCAGAATAGATAAGCATCGGTAACATTCCCAATGCTTCATGAATTCCTTCTTAGGCTGTACATCAAGTAGATTCAGAAGGTGTGAGTAAAATGTTTGTTCTGGGATTCCAAACCACTGTGGCACTTAATAATTAATTGGTGTTGACAAAATGAGTGTCAGAAAAACAGAAAACAGAACAAATATCTTTTGTTCAAATCCCAGTCCCATTAAATCTTTCAGACAGATCTTCCTTTGTGGAAAATTTATAAATCCCAGGTTCCCTTTTAAAACAGTAGGTGTCCCCTATATGAGCCATAACTCTCGCATAATTGGGTGTTCTAGGACTCTTTCCAAATTTTCTACAATAGGTATAATTTTTCAAGAACACAACTGCCATAAGTGAAAAAAAATCTGCAACAATTAACCAAGAAAACAAAATCATGTGATAAACACATTTAAAAATGATGTGAATACAGAATCTTTGTCATGTGATGTGTGTTAGGCAAGGGGATGGTGGTAGTATGTCATTTTGCATTTTTATTTATTTTTGAAAATAATGGAAATGATATAATTTCTACTAGTTTTTTTCCTCATTTTTATTCAAATGTATTCACGATGGCACAGGTAGCTCTGAATGTAAATTCTGAACATATAAAGTCACTGTCTCTGATATGGTTTAAAACAACTGCTCCTTCAAAACTTAGCTATAAATAAATCTCTAATGTAAACTCTAGTTTCTATGAAAAGTAGCACATACGTCATAATTACTGCATTATTTGGTGCTTACTATTCTTCCATCATCATTATGTTGTTACAGCCATTGTTTGTGGGCTTGCATTTTCCCCTAGTTGTGTGGTTTCAAGAAAGATATAAACAAAAAACAACTACCAAGTCATGGACTAGATATTAAGTTATGAATTCGTCAAATATCAAGTATTTAAAAGAAATTAATTATTAATTACATACTCATTTACTCAAAGGTGTTTATTAAACTGCTGCTATAAAACAGCCACAAAAGGCCGGGCTCAGTGGCTCACGCCTGTAATCCCAGCACTTTGGGAGGCCGAGGCGGGCAGTTGACGAGGTCAAGAGATAGAGACCATCCTGACCAGCATGGTGAAACCCTGCCTCTACTAAAAAAATACAAAAATTAGCTGGGTTTGGTGGCACATGCCTGTAGTCCCAGCTACTCGGGAGGCTGAGGCTTCAACCCAGGAGGCCGACGTTGCAGTCAGCCTGGGCAACAAGAGAGAGACTCGTCTCAAAAAAAAAAAAAAAAAAAGAAAGAAAGAAAGGAAAGAAAAGAAAAGAAAAAGGCCAACTACTGTAAGTGTAATGGCAGTGATTGTCTTTAGGTGAGTACTATCCAGTTTCAAGACTTCTCTAAAGAAATGGCATTTCTCCTCTTGGCCAAGGGAGCACCAGAGTAACCTTGAAAACGGAGTTCTCCCACATGACCCAGGATGGGAGGTCAGGCATGTCTTATTTATAGTCCGTCCCTCACTAACTGCCATTAGAATTTCTTCCCTAGGTGCGACACAGAAAACAGACCTTTCCAAAGGTTCCACCGGTGCGACACAGAAAACAGACCTTTCCAAAGGTTCCACCACTGATCCCAATCTCCTGATGCTGTCCCGCTTTTTTGTCTGATAACAGAGGACGGAGTGGTTATGGCCAGTCCACAGAGAACGTGCCTAAGAAGGGTTTTTGCGTCCTGTGCTTCGCCTTTTAACATCTAAGGTCCTGAAACTTCACCACTGGATCATGCAAATGCTGCCATTTTTTTGAACATGGGACCAACAGAGGGGCATGACACTCAACTGCATAGGTGCACATTTCTGCTCTCATAAGTATTTGTGATTTCTCCTATAATTTATTAAATATGTATATTTGGCCAACCTGCTTAGCATAAATTTATGTTCCCTTTGCCTTTCCCTCCAAGTGTCTGTTTCTGGCTTCCAACCAGAGACTATGCTTCCCAGCTTGTCAGAATGGACATCTTGCAGTATTTATTAGAAATAAAACTCTCCTTTTCAAAGTTAAAAGAAAAAAATGGCATTTGATTTGGGAACCTAAGAAAGAACAAGAAATATGAAGAAAAATGAGGAGGGAAGTATGGAGAATAATGAGGAGAGAGAAGAATATTCCAAGTACATTGTAACTCTGGGACAGAAAGGAAACTGGAATTGAAAATCATTGTCTAAAGCACAGTAGAGAGGAGGCACAAATGCATAATGAGTGAGAAAATGGAAAGAATTCATGTTACAGAGAAGAATATGGGCCATGTACAGTGCATTGCTCTTTATGTAATGATAAGAGAATACAATGCAAGGTTTTATAATAGGGGATTACATATTCAGTTTTGCTTTTTTACAATTCTTTTTGCTATACTGGTTAGCATGGTTTACAGAGGGGTCAAAGTTAATGCAGAAAGATAAATTGGTAGACTACAATAGAGGCCCCTAAAGGAGTAAAAAAGGAGACTAGATATATTTAGAAATAAAACTAAACAGACTGATTGATGGTTAGATATAGCATATAAAACAAAATATCAAAGTTGACTCAGGAAAATGGATATAACCATTGCATATATTGTAGTACAGAAAAATACTTCAAGAACTAGTAAAAGAAATGGGGTTATAAAGTAGGCAAAAGGAGTTGAAGGCTCGAATTGAGGCATGATAGTACACTGATGGACACTTAACCTAAGCAGGAAATAGTTGACCTTTGAAAAACATGGATATGAACTGTGCAAGTGTGCTTACAAGCAGATTTACTGCCATCCCTGAGACAGCAGGACCAATCCTCCTCTTTCTTCTCCACAGAATTTTCTTAATAACATTTTATCTTCTCTAGCTTACTTTATTGTAACAATACAGTATATTATGTAAGTAATATATAAAATACGTTTTATTTGTTTATGCTATCAACAAGGCTTCTAGTCAACAGCAGGCTATTAGTAGTTCAGTTCTGGGGGAGTCCAAAGTTATACACTGATTTCTGACTATGTGGAGAGTTGGCATCCCTAACTCCTGTATTCAAAGTTGACATGTACTCACCTATTTGGAAAGGTTCAATTTTCAGCAAATTTAAAATATATCCTATTCAAATATGAATTGTGAAGGCAACAACTTACAGAATGTTCATTGCCTAATTGTCTCTGAGGCCCAAAGCCTGTAAAGCAATTGTTATTTAATATACACTGGACAACATAGTTAAAGATTCTATTATATGGAATTATATGAATAAGACCTGAATGATTAAGATAAGTCAGAAATAAATAATGTTAGTAACAAAGAGAAAATTAACATTTCAGGTACAGTGAAATAAAAAATATAACAGGAAATATGATAGGGAAATACCATTAAACATTTTATACATTTTTTTTTGAGACAGTCTCACTAGGCTTACTGCAACCTCTGCAGAATCCTGAGTCCAAGAGGTTCCCCTGCCTCAGCCTTCTGAGTAGCTGGGACTACAGGCGTGTGCCACCATCCCAGTTAATTTTTGTGTTTTTAGTAGAGAAGGGGTTTTACCATGTTGTCCAGTCTGGTCTCAAACTCCTGATCTCATGTGAACCACCTGCTCCAGCCTCCCAAAATGCTGGGATTACATGCATGACCTACATTTTCCTTAACCAGCCAACCATTGATGAACACAAAAATTCCATCTTTGCTGTTGTGAATACTGCTGCAATAAACATATGAATGCAGGTGTTTTCCTTATCAAATCATTTATTTTTTGGGGGGGGGTGGTAAATACCCAGTAATGAGATTACAGGGTGGAATTGTAATTATATTTTTAGTTCATTGAGAAATCTCCATACTGTTTCCATAGAGATTGAACTAATTTACATTCTTACCCACAGTGTATAAGTGTTCTCTTTTCTCTGCATCCTTGCCAATATCTGTTGTATTTTGACTTTTTAGGAATAGCCATTGTGACTGGTGTGAGATGATATGTCACTGTGGTTTTAATTTGTATTTCTCTTCTGATTAGTGACATTAAGCATTTTTATATGTTTGTTGGACACGTGTTCATATCATTTGCCTATTTTTCAATGGGTTGTTTTGCCTTGTTGATTTGTTTGAGATTCTTATTAATTTTGGATACCTGTTCTTTGTTAGATGCATAGTTTGCAAATACTTTCTCCCTTTCTGTAGGTTGTCTGTTTAGTCTGTTTTTTGTTACTTTGCTGTGAAGAAGCTTTCAATGTAATTAAGTTCAATTTGTCTATTTTTGGTTTTGTTGCATTTGCTTGTGGGGTCTTTGTCATACATTTTTTGCCTTGGCAAATGTCCACAAGAGTATTTTCTCAGTTTCTTTCTAGGATTTTTATAGTTTTAGGTGTTACATTTAAGTCTTTCATCAGTCTTCACTTAATTTTTGTGTACAGTCAGAGATAGGCATGCAGTTTTGTTCTTGTTCATATGTTTAGCCAGTTTTCCCAGCATCATTTATTGAGTAAGGTGCCCTTACCCATTTCATATTTTTGTTGACTTTGTAAAAGATTAGTTGTTTGTAGGTATGCTCTTTCATTTCTGGGTTCTGTCTTTGTTCTATTGACGTATAGGTCTATTTCTGTATCAGTATCATGCTGTTTTAGTTACTATAACCTTCTAATTAGAAGTCAGGTAATTTGATGCCTCTGGGTTTTCCCTTTTTTTTAGGTTGTTTTGGCTCTTCTTGCTCTTTTTCAGCTCTATGTGAATTTTAGAACTGTTTTCTCTAATTCTGTGAAAAATAACTCTGGTAATTTGATAGAAATACCATTGAATCTGTAGATTGGGTGTCACTCATTTTAGTGATGTTGACTCATCTTATCCATGAGCATGGAATGTTTTTCCATTTTTTAAATGTCATCTACAAAGAAATCATTCTGTAAAACAAGAACTCTAGTGTCTTCAATCACATCTGGTAGCTTAACCACATCAGACTCCTCAAGAAATATAAATAAGTAAATTTTTTTTGTTAAACACAAGCATACATACTCAGAGATATTGCAGGTTCAGTTTCAGAAAACCTCAATAAAACAGACACGCAAATAATTTGGTTTGCTAGTACATATTACAGTTATGTTTGTACTCTTTCATACTCTATTAAGTATGCACTAGCATTGTCTAAAAAAACAGTGTTTATATTTTCATTGTGAAATACTTTATTACAAGCTTCTGTACACCAAGGGAAATATAAGAGTAAAGAGGAAATCTGTTAAATGGGAGAAAATATTTGCAAAGTACTCTCCAACAGGGGACTAATATCCAGAATATACAAGGAACTCAACTCAATAGTAATAAAACAACTAATGCCATTAAAATTAGGCAAAAGACGTAAGTAGATATTTTACAAAATAAGATATACAAATGGCCAACAGGTTTATAAAAATGTTTCTTCATTACTAAGCATTAGGAAAATTCAAATCAAAACCACAATGAGATATTATCTCATTCAAATTAGAATCACTATTATAAAAAAGACCAGAATAACAGATGCTAGCATGGATCCCTGAGAAGAGAGATAAAGATGGAGCAATGGCTGATTGGTGGAGTAGTGATAACACATATAACATTTATCAGTTAACATTTATCACAAACTTATGTGGGCATGGTTCATGGCTCCCCAAAATAATTACAATTATAACATCAAAGATCACTTTATAAGATATCTATCTTTGATTATAATGGGCAATATAAATCCATGAGTGCACACTCAGTGGTTTAAAAATAGTGTTGCCTAAAAAAGACTGGTTTAGCCATTTACAAATAAATCCAAAGATCTCTTTTGTTGATGTCTTTTCTAATATACCAAATCTTGGTTATGCAGTCTTAATTAATGTGCCTAGGTATATTTCTTTTGAAAATAAAGCTTTCTTCTGTTGAATACATGGCTGTGTTTATTATTATCATTTCAATATATACAATATTGGACAAAATGAAATGTAATGGGTAGAGTCTACCAGCAAAATAAGCAAACAAGTCTATGGGTATTCTACTTTATATAGTAGAAAATTGTGAAGATTTGTGGTATAGATACCACTATTATTAAGACTTTGAACCAAGGGAAAGAACTCTCTTATAAAAGTTTTGGAAAGATTTGATTTTAAAATACCATTATTTCATTTTCATTCTCCAGATTTGAGGATAATGGGGCAATAACATTTCTTACTAATCAGAAGACCTTGCACAGTTATTACACATTTCATGTCTAAGATGAGTTTGTCTAACACAATACAGAATTGAAGGTATTTTCAAATTGAGAAAGACAAAATCAATATATATTTTTTCCAAGAGAAAACAAGTAGCTTTTGATGAAGAAAATGTCAAATAACCAGAAAATTTAGAATCTAGCACTAAGATATGAAAGGCTTGTTATTTAAACAACTCAGTAAAATTTTCAAATAGTCCTTTACTTGGAGGTATCTGGTAGTCAGCAACTTTACTTATTTTTTTTTCAGAGTTAATTTACTTAGAAGTAAAATAAGATTTTGACAATCATTCAGCCTCTAGGGTAACATTTCTCTGAAAATATATTTGTAAATTTGAAAAGAATCCCTCCTGCCATTGAGGGGGTTACTTGAGCATGAGTGGACCAGATATCTACTTAGATGTTATCAAGTGGGTGTGTTTGCAATGCCAAAATTTATTGCTATGCATAAGAAACATTTGAAATGTAAATATATTTTCACTGTGTGGCTTCAGATAGTTGTATTTGCAAAATTCCTTTTGGATTCATAATGTCTAATTGTATATATACCATTATTATATACACAGAGATAAAATCCATCTCTTGTTGGTAGTCAACTGTAGGACAATTTTAGGTTCTAAAATAGTACATTTATATGTGCTCTGATGTTAATAATTGAATTTTTCTGTAGTATTGGAATATCTTTAATAAGATATTTATTTTACTATACTGTTATTTAAATTATTATTTATGTGATTTTCTAATATTTAAGAAAGTTACAAACATTGTTCGTTCATAGAAAACAAAAAAGTAAATTCAGCAAAGTTTATCCTGTCTCAAAATCTTTATCCAAATCCCCCCCAAAAATTTCTTGATGGTTTGTGATGTATGTCATCAACAAATAATACACGAGTTGTTTAAAAAACAATAATTAATGAATGACAGGGAAGGCTTTGAGTTTGTATAGATATTACACTGAAAACTCACCTTTATCAGAAAATATAAAGTTGCTGATCTATATTGAAGTGGCATTTATGGTAATGGGTAAAGAAGGTGGTAAACACAGTTAATGGCAGCATGTCTTTCTTTCAAGAGGTACAGAGTATATTTCTAGAGATAATCCTTTTTCAACTGAAGAAACTATATATTACAAAATGAGACTGACAGCCTCCTGAGTCTTTTATTAATTTAGTTGTCAGCACTATTACATGCACCAAAGAGGGGTTTTCTCTAGCTATCGGATTAAGTAAAATTAGGAAATAAAATTGTCATGAATTCCCTGTTCTTGGGTAAAAGCATTTACAATATTATCTTATTTATATGAAAACAGTGAGAAAATATGTTAACATATTTAAGAATATCAAAAAAAAAATGGTGTTGCTGTGATAGCTAATTAAGAAAGAAAATGGACCAAAAAAACACAAATGGCTTCATGGTCCTGTATTACCTGCCGAGTGACACACTTAAAGAGCCACTTGGATTCCAAGGTTTATTTTCCTGCCCTTGTGTGCATTGTCATCACTACCAAAATAAGAAAATATAGAGGAAAGTGCTTTGTCAATAGTTTAAAAAGTATGTGCATGAAGGAAATATTAATGAAATAAAAGGACTATTTAGAATTAAAAATCAAAAAAGGGATTACTTTCATCTGTTTCAATGAGATAATATTGTGGCTAATCCAATTAATATATGGAGAATACAAGTTATTTTAGGATCTTTTCTAGAATAAGGAAAGGAGGGAAACTTGATATGAATGGCCATCTGAGGATTATCAAAATTGCCAAAAATTCTTTAAAAGATTTATTATCCTAAAAAATTAACATTAAAAATTGCTTCCAGAGAAAATTTATTCCTACATAGAAAATTTGAACATAAAATCCAAAACCAGTAAAAGGTGTCTAAAGATTACACACACGCGCACACACACACACACACACACATTCAGCTAGCCTACAGTGACATTTTTGTAAGTACAGTAGCACTTAACAACATCTACTTGTTAGTATAGCATTAATTTTAGCTTTAAAAGTATTATAGTTCTATAGGATTTAATATTTATAATTGTATTATTAAGTTAAATTTAATATTAGATACATTAGCTTTTCTAAAAATGAAAAACATTTATTAAAATATTTTAAACATAAAAAAGCACAAAATACACTCAAAGACCAATAATATGCTTAGCGATTATTTTGTCAACATTTATAAACTTTCTGTTATTAATTTACACAATTATTTAAACATAAGCAATTAAACTCACAAAGATAAATGTATGTTATACTTTTTATAATATAGTTAATAATTATGGATAACAATACTTAATACATTCGTAACTTTCACTGTGAAATATATTAACCTTATCCGGCATATTATATAAGAAAATGCACTAACTACTTTGAATTTACTACTTAAAAAACATATCTGTGTGTGTGTATATATATATGTATATATTCTCTATATAATCGTTATTTAAAATTTTTCAAATTTTGTTTAAAAGTGCAGAGGCTTTTAAAGCATTTTTATCTATCTGGTTGACTGATTTGAATTTTTTCACTTCTCATTTTGTGACTTAGCAATCAAGGCCAATTAACGTATAGCTGTGTGTGTGTGTGTGTGTGTGTGTGTGTGTGTGTGCGCGCGCGCGCGCGCGCACGCACGCGCGCACGCATGCATAAATGCAGTCACAATACAAGTAAATGTAAATATATTTTTCCTTTCAGTTAGGGCTTCAGAAATGGCTTGAACATTTTTTAAAGCACTATCATATTTTTTAAAAATAAATTAATATTTATTATTCCTGAAAATGCTATAATTTTATTATTATATATGTGTGTGTCTGTCTCTGTGTTTATATGCATATTTATAGTCAGGCTTTATTTGCCATTCAAAATATAAACTATTTTAAAGTTAAGATATGTTTTCTGAAGATGAAGCAATGTATTCCTATTGTTTTGTTTAGAAAATATTTCACATCTACAAAGCAGGAGAAATTTCTAAAACCCTGAGCCAAATAGGGAACTATGTCTGATTTTGCAGCTATTACATTATATACTGTTTTCCTTAATCCTAATCTAATATATTGTGATTGTAACCACTGGGTGAAGCTTAAGGTCTGCTAACACAGTGTTGGAGTTGCAAAGTTTTTCCTCTCTTATTGAATGTAATTCTGTGAAACTTTTCTGTGGTAACTTTTCTGAGAGAAGAAGTTTTGTGCTTTTTTGAAATACAAAACATGTACTTAAAACTCATCTGCTTTTTTGTGATGTCAAGTGTTTCCAGTCTACAATGAGATACCACTTCACATCCACTAGAATGGCTATAATCAAATGGACAGATAATATCAAGAGTTGGCAAGGATGTAAAGAAACTGGAATTTTCATATGCTGCTGGTGGACATGTAAAGTGGTACAGGCCCTTGGAAAAGTCTGGTGTTTCCACAAATATTTAAACACAGTTACTATATGATCTGGTAATTCCACCCCTAGGTTTATACCCCAAAGAAATGAAAACACATTACCATAAATAATTGGTACATTAATGTTCATAATAGCTTATTTATAATAGCCAAGATGTGGAAACAACCCAAAAATACATTAAGTGATGAATGAGTAAACAAAATGTGCTATATTGACAATATGTTATAGTTGGCAATAAGAATGAATGCTTAAAAATGGATAAAACTTGAAAACATTATGCTACATAACAGAATAGAGTCACCAAAGGCCATATATTTTATAATTCCATTTATATGTCATATACAAAATAGACAAATATGTACAAACAGAAAGTGCTTTAGTTGTTGCCTAGAACTAGAAGGATAGAGGAATTGGAGATAAGAGCTAAGAGGTGTGGAGTTTCTTTTGGGGGTAACTAAAATATTCTAAAGTGCTTGTGGTGACAGACTTCTAAATACACTAAAAGTTGTTGACTTGAAATGTCTAAGTAGGTGAATTGCATGGTATATTGGTTATACTTCAATAAAGCTGTTTAAAAAATGTCAAAGCAAAAATAATCCTTTTATTCCACGGCTGTTCTTATTCCAAAGAGACTTAGGCTCACTTACACACTTGTTACACAAATCATTAAATTTTTCACTTTTGTGTTTACAAAATTCAATTTCTTAAAATTTTAAAGTAATTTTTTTCTAATTTGAATTAGATCTTTTTATAGTATGGATATGTTATAAGGATAAGATATCCTTGTAAAATGGATAAATTCTTATGATTGAATAATTTCCAAAAGCATTATATCAATTGTCAGAATAATATCTCAGGAAATGATATAAAGAATTTCCTAAACTCAGAACTGACAAAGGCTAAAAGCCTAACTTAACTATTGTCTTGTAATCCAGTAGCTTAACAATAAGTAACCTAATTCCAGGAATCCGCAAAACAGGAAAGACAACCAAAATTGATAAAACTAAAGAAAACTAGATTCTGAATTGATGATTGGCTCATTACAGAAAATCTGTTCCCCCTGCTAGTCCTCCTGACAGAGCCCAGATGGTCAGATGATTAAAACAAATCTTCATTGCCATCAATTGGGCAATAAATGCCAGATTATCTTTTTTTAATCAATCTATCTATCTATCTATCTATCTATCTATCTATCTATCTATCTGGTCATCAACCTACATATATATAAAGCATACATGGACCTACATATATGTAAAGCATATCAGATTCATCCATGAAAGCAAAATCACTTATTGTCACAAAAAGAGGCTCAACAGTAGGGCTTAAGTGTGCATGAAGTGTCTACTCAAGATGCCTGTTTCTGTGACCATAATGGAGAGTCATGTAGGCAGATCTGTGAAATTTTCAGAATTAACTGACAGAGAACAATACAGATATAGTAGTTAGAAATGCAGGTCAGATTTACTTAAATGTTAATCAGATTAATGATTTGTGACTGTCACCTTTCAAAAGCAAAAGGCAAGGCAAGGTTTACATAAGAAAAAAAATACAGTGTGTGTGCCAGTGAGTTTTTGTTTCATGGGCATTATGGGTATTTATGGTTTTCTACCAAAATTGGTTATTTGAGTTATGACAGTACTTGATAGAGGGACTGCTAAAGCCCTTCAATTGGCATATCCAATTAGGTAAACCAGGACTTTACCATATCCCTGGATATGATAAAGGAGTGCTCGGAAGGGAAGATCGTGGTCACGTTAAATGATATGGAAGTGGGGAAGGGAAGCGCTGGGTAGAGGAGAGAGTGGTCCCTGGCTATGTCTCTACCCCCAAGGACCTAGGTGAGGACAGGCATTTCTGCCTTCATGCCCAAATGTTGCATTTTCCAAGACCACCGTAGCCCACCAGGTCCCCCTCCTTGGCCTATAAAACCTGAGACCCTAGCAAGGCGGAGACAGAAGCTGCTGGCGGGAGAGGAGCACATCGATGGAAGAAAACAAGCAGCTGGGCTGGACACTGTGCCTCAGGCCTGTAATTCCAGAATTTAGGGAGGCTGAGGCAGGCAGATCACCTGAGGTCAGGAGTTCAAGACCAGCCTGGCCAAAATGGTGAAACCTCATCTTTACTAAAAACACAAAAATCAGCCAGGTGTGGTAGCACGTGTCTGTAGTTCCAGCTACTCGGGAGGCTGAGGCAGGAGAATTGCTTGAACCCCATTGGAGGAGATTGCAGTGAGCCGAGATCGCCACCGCACTCCAGCCTGGGGGACAGAACGAGACTGTCTCCAAAAGGAAGAGGAGGAGGAAGAGGAGGAGGAGGAGGAGGAAGCGACAAGCAGCTGGACATTGAGAAGACGTTGGGAGTGCGCTCGTGGAAGAGCACACCGACAGATGCCAGCGTGCCAGTAGGCCATCAACTGGTGGAACAAGGTGGATTTTGGCCAAGGCGGTCAGAGGAGAGCTGGGGAGCTGCCAAGCGGCCCAACTCCAGGGAAAAACCATCTCTCTTCTGGCTCCCCCTTGGGTTGAGAGCTACCTCCACTCAATAAAACTTTAGTCTCATTCTCCAAGCCCACGTGTATTCTGATTCTTCTGGTACACCAAGGCAAGAGCCCAAGATACAGAAAGCCCTCTGTCCTTGCAACAAGATAGAGGGTCTAATTGAGCTGGTTAACACAAGCTGCCTATAGACGGCAAAACTGAAGTAGCACCCTGTAACACCTGCACACTGGGGCTTCAGCTATAAATATTCACCCCTAGACACTGCTGTGGAATCTGAGCCCCACAGCTTGCCTTCTGTATGCTCCTCTAGAGGTTTGAGCAGCAGGGCAATGAAAAAGAGAGCCTCACCCTTATCACATGCTCTGTGAGGAGAAAGGGAATCTTTCCCATTTTAGATACCAGTACTCAACAGCTATATACATATATATATGTGTGTGAGCATGTAACTTCTTTATTTCCCTTCCAAACCACCAACAATATATATGATTCCAATTTTGCTGTTCTCATAGATATTGAAATAAATGACTTAAATTCATATAGGTAGCACTTTTTGGAGTGGAAGTCAAGCACTGAACATTTTGCTTACTAAGACTTACTATTTCTACTAAATTATATTTATGCTTATCTCTCAATTTCGTATTATCAGTGGCCTCCTCTTCACCGCTGTCACATGATCTTATCAAAATATGCCATCAAAGAGTTAAACTAACATTTAAATATATAATACATATTTCAACTAAACATTATAACATCATAAACTTCATAAAGCTTCATTAAGAAAGATAGTATACCTATGACTGTATCTTTTCTTATTTAGCAATGAAAGATAGGATTTGATTTTACCAAACCTTTCTGGAAAGCATGAATTTATTATAATGTTCTCTATTTAGAAATAAAAGAGAATAGCATAATTTGTTTTTTTTACAAAATTTGGGGTCTCTATTGCAGTGAGGCACACTTGCAAAACATAAACAGCACCATTTCCACTAATCCAGCATTATTCACAATTAATTATTGAAATTTATAAGCTAATCATTGAGGTTTTATGAAGTTATATGCTTATTAAGGTTATTTATGGCTAGGTTGAGTTTTTCTTTAAAACATCAGTTCAGTGAGCTTTATTTTTTATTTTTTATTTTTTTGAGACAGCGTCTCACTCCATCACCTAGGCTGGAGTGCAGCAGCCTGATCTTGGCTGCTGGCATCCTCCACCTCCCAGGTTCAAGTGATTCACATTCCTTGGCCTCCTGAGGATCTAGAATTACAGACTTACAGGTGTCTAGTCACTATGCCTGGCTAATTTTTGTACTTTTTATTTTTTTTTAGTAGATATAGTTTGCACCATGTTTGCCAGGCACCAGCCTCACTCTCCCAGACTGAAGTGATCCACCCTCCTTGGGCTCCCTATGTGCTGGTATTACAGGTGTGAGCCAACCTTCACAAGCATTTTTGAACTGTCGTGTATTGAGCTTAGCATTCACTGTGCAATATAACATATTATATTATATATAACTATAATATATATATTATATATATATTTATATTATATATATATTGCAAAGCAAATATGAATATATATTATATATATATATTACACTGAGAGTAACCCAAGACTGGCCATATGAGTCTTCCTGAGTTGGTATTGCAGATGAAGAGTTTGTATGATTTTTAAAAATCATTATTATTTAGTTTCTAAGACTATCTTGGCTGACACTGACTTAGCTGTAGAAATAATAATAGTGTCAAACAATGCAATCTAAATACAGTTAGTTTAATAATATTACATACCTGGGCCTTTTTTGTCATTTTAATTGAGATAAAATTATAAATATCAATACATTTTGAGTTAGTATATTTTTTTAGTTCTAGAATTGAAAAAAATTATGAAAAGATTATTCACTTCTGATTCAATATTAGTCATTTATTAGTATTATCATCATTTTTTTAGAGATAGGGTCTCACTTTGTTGCTCAGACTGTAGTATAACAGTACAATCATTGTTCACTGCAACCTCCAACTCCTGGATCCAGGTAATCCTCCCATCTGAGTCTCTCAAAATGCTGGGAATGCAGGTGTGAGCCACTGCCTCTAGCCAATATTAGTAATTTAAGATGTTTTTACAATGTAGTAGTGAGATTGTATTGGAATTATAGAAAGAAAAGAAATCCCATTTTCATAATCGGATTTAGGACCTGAATGTGTCAAAAAGAGCTATTGTGGTTACTATTTTTACTGTTTATTCTTTATTTCAAAATAAAGCCATAATTAAAAAGATAATTAACTAAAGGGCAACACTATTTTACTGAGTGTAAGAAATTTTGTGTCTGCTGAAGGACTTTACTAATGAATGCAGCCAGAAGGTCTGCTTGCAACAAAGGTGTCAGTTGTGCCAATTACAATCTGTCAAAGTTAATTCATTTGATGTCTGAGACAAATCATTATAAATACCATTGATACATATTTAAATCCGCACACTCTGGAAATGACACATTTACAATGAACTGACTTCCATAATATGGATATATTTAAAGAATGATTTTTTTAATGCTTTGTGAAGATCAAAAAATCTTCAAGCTGATGATGCTATTTACATTTGATTTGAAAACATTATCCTTTGCTATTTCAAAATAACATACAGCAGGTCCTCAAATAGTAATTTTTCATTCAAGGTCATTTTGTTATAAAGTTTATGAGAAAAGGAAAATTGATTAGCAGAGGGGAACACTGTCTATGTGGATCTTGCATGCTGTCCCCATGACTGTGGGGGTTTTCTCCAGGTATTTTGGTTTCTCCCACGCACCAAAGATGTACGTGAATTGACCTATCTAAGTGGTTCCAGTCTGAGTGAGTGTGGGATGTGTGTATGTGAGTGCATGCTGGGGAAGCACAGTCTCAAGTCTAGGGTGAGTTCTGATCTTGCCCCTGATATTTAAGAATAGGATCCAGACACCTGAGAACCTGAACTGTAATAAGTGGGTTGAAAAATGAATGGACAGCCATAAAAAAGGATGAGTTCATGTCCTTTTCAGGGACATGGACGAAGCTGGAAACCATCATTCTCAGCAAACTAACACGGGAACAGAAACCCAAACACCTCATATTCTCACTCATAAATGGGAGCTGAATAATGAGAACAAATGGACAGAGGGAGGGAAACATCACACACTGGGACCTGACCAGCGGTGTGGGAGCCAAGGGAGGGACAGCATTAGGAGAAATACCTAAAGTAGATGACAGAGTGATGGATGCAGCAAACCACCATGGCACATGTATATCTATGTAACAAACCTGCACATTCTGCATATGTACCCCAGAACTTAAAAGTATAATTTTAAAAATCAAAATGAATGGATATGATTGATAATGAAATAAAAATATATAAAGTATACAATAGTCATCCAAATGCATAATAATAAATCATGTAGTACAAAAGTGCTGTCAGCCTGCCATATTTGTAATTCTTTGTGTTTGAACTGTGTGCTCCTTTAAACTTTTACTTTGTAAACATGTGTTTCTTGAACCCACTACCACTATGACTGCTATCACTTGCTGATTCATTACAAATTATAAATAAATTTCTTAATAATTTTTATTACTCTACCTTAAATGTATTTATATCTTACATTTTTTTTCATATTTCAAATTAGAAGTATTTTGAGTCTTTATTTAAAAGTTTGATGCTGCGTTTGTGACCAAAAATATGGCATACACACTTAAGTCTTATTTATATCAGTTAGCCAGCCTATGGCAAAATTGGTGTGTTACACCTAAGTTTGCTTTAAGTTTCAGTTTCCAAGAATCAGTTCATGCGATTCAATGAGAATTTACCGTACTTTCATCATATAATCAATCACAGGCTGACCTATATATTGAGCTACTATTTTAATGAGTATAATATTCACTCATTCCTCTTTATTTGCTCTCAAATATAGTAACAACCACCAAGCAAAACTAATAAGAATAACAAACAATTTTCCTGAAAATAAAATAATGTTCCCTCTATAAGCTGCTTAGTATAAAATGGAAGATGCGGTTATCTCATAATTCTAATTTTTTTTTTTTTTTTTGAGATAGAGTCTCACTCTGTCACCCAGGCTGGATTGCAGTGGCACAATCCTGGCTGACTGGAAACTCCACCTCCTGGGTGCAGGTGAGTCTCCTGCCCCAGCTTCCCATGTACAGGTGGGATTACAGGTGCCCACCACCATGCCCAGCTAATTTTTGTATTTTAGTAGAAATGGGGTTTCACCATGTTAGTCAGGATGGTCTGAAAGTGCTGACCTCAGGTGATCCACCTTCTTCAGCCTCCCAAAATGTTGAGATTACAGGCATGAGCCACCACACCCAGCCAATAATTCTGATTTTTAAATTGAAGGTATTCTCATGAAAATATTAAAATTTTAGTAAGCTAAGGACTGAAGGAATTATGTTTTATTTTAAAGAACAGAAAAACACAAACATAACTGACATTAAGAAAAAGTGGTTCATCAAACTTCTTTTGTTGAAATAGAGATCTAAAATAAAGACATAAATTTTAATGTAATTTTATTTTTCTTTATTTTTCTAGGAGAAGACATTGCACAATTCTACTCCTCTGATAAATTTTCCCCACTCCTCAATCCCGTTGCATGTATTATGAGGGATGTTTCAATGTAAAGATCTAGTATATTGTCTACATTTGAAAGTTTGTAATTACCTATGAATACACCCCAGGAAAATCAATAAGAAAACCCAGAAAACATAAACTACTTGACATTTTAAATAATTTTCCAAGCCAGTCACTTTACATTTTCCAAATCAGTGAATACATCAAGATTAAAAATCGTGATTTTTTTCCTTGAACAATTAGAAGACACATACTAAAATAAAAAAGTAAAAGCACAAATTTCTCAGGAGTACAGGACTAATTTTTTAGGCTTTTTATGCATTACTGATTTTCTTGTGTGTGTGTGTTTCAAAAATGAATATTTCAAGATAAAAGATTTTTACTAAATATAGAAAAATTTTCCCAAGTTACAAGGATTTTCCAAATGAACTTTAACTAAACCAGGATTTTGTTCTAGTATGAGTACAACCTCAAGAGTAGTTATTTGTATACCATCAATAAGTAATACTGTAAATGTGAAGACCACAAAGTCTGGAGTGAGAGGGTTTTATCCTTGCTCTGCTACTGTTAACTGTGCAAATATCAGCAAGTTAGGTGACATTTCTATGTCTCAATTTTCTTATCTGCAAAATGGAGATTAAATGTAAGTACCTACCTCATTGCTTATGGGAGAATTAAATGAGTGTTTATGTGTAAAGTGCTTAACAAAGAATTTGATAGTTACTGCTACGATAGTTACTGCTACTGTTTACAAAGAATATTCAAAATGAATTAGTAAGTAGAAAAACCTAAGTGGAATTCAAATTTTTAAGTTTTGGAAATATTAAAATTATATTAATTGTATATTTTCATTAACCATCTGAACATGAATTTTTTCCTACACAAAATATATGTTTCAAAATATTTTATATTGAATAGATTTAGTTATGTAATGATCTTTAATGTAATGTACTAGAAAACGCTATAAAAATATGATCATTTTGAATTTGACTTCTCTTTTTATTCTACTGAGGTATGATTGACAAATAAAAATTGTATATATTCATGGTACATCACGATTTTATATACATATAGATTGTAAAATAATCACTGGGATCAAGTGAATTAACATCAACATCATTTGTGTGTATAGAGAGAACACATATAAGGAAAAACATGTATTAAATTGCAAAAGATTTCATGAAATGGTTTGAAAAGTAAATTAATGCAAATTCTATCATGACAAGCAAACAATAAAAGGATTTCTTTTTACTCTTAAAATCTTAAGTCAATGTCTGAAACAAAGCAATAAATTGACCTATTTGTGTATTATTATCACAGATCCTGCTGTTTTGGTTACTACAGCTTTGTAATACATTTTAAAAACATCCAGTTTTGTATATTTTGTTGAGGATTGTTTTGACTTTCTGGGGTCTTTTGAAACTCCCTATGACTTTCAGGATAGTTTTTATTCCTCTATTTCTGTAAAAAAGCTCACTGGTATTTTGAAAGGAACTGCCTTTAACATGTAGATTGCTTTAGCAGTATAATCATTTTAAGATTAATTTTTATGATCCACAAGTCTTTTTATTTGTGTTCTCTTTAATATCATTCATCAGTACAATATAGTTTTTGTCGTAGAGGTCTGTCATTTCCTTGATTAAATTTATTCTTAGATTTTTTGGTAGCTATTATAAATAAGATTATTTTTTGTCAGCTAGCTTATCATTGAGGTATACAAATGCTATTAATTTTTGTATGTTGATTTTGTAAGCTGCAACTTTAGAGAATTTGTTTATCATTTTTAAGAGTTTTTGGTAGATTCTTTAGGTTTTTCTAGGCATAAGATTATGTCATCTGCAAAGAGAGACAATTTGATTTCCTATATTCCAACTTAATGCCTTTTCTTTCTTTCTCTTTCCTGATTGCTCTGGATAGGACTTCCTGTACAGGGTGCTTGGGTACACACAGTGCCAGCAGTGGTGGTGGTAAACAAACGCTTGGACCACTGTGTAACATATACAGACACCAGGGATACATGCAGCATTGTAGTTCGGCTGGTACCCAGGTCTCCAGGAGGTTTGAATAGCTGCCATTGGCAAGATAGATGGTCTATTCCTTATGCTTCTGGACAGCAAGCACATAGACAGGTGGTGGTGGGCAGGATGGGCCTATCTTCAGGCACCCAGACAATGTTTGCAGGCAGCAGCATTGAATGAGCAAGGCAGATACATCCCCAGGCACTTGAATAATTTGTGTAATTGTGGCACCAGTAGTAGGAGAAGCAAGTGTGTCTTCAGACTCACAGCCAATGTGCATGGGCATTGGTGGTGGTGGTGGGCAGGGTGAGTTAATCTCCAGGCCCCCAAACAATTCCATTGCTGGTGGCAATGAAAGTAGCTTCCTGGCTGGATGTGGGAGGACATCAGCCTGGCTAGTTCTAGGAATGTGGAGATGTAGAACTATTGATCCCAAGGCAGGACATAGTCTTGTGGGAGCTGAGCTCTCCAAATAGCACCAGGCTGCAGTTTCTTGGGTCTCAAGAAGTGTGTGGGATCCAACACAATTTCCCTCTCCAGACCAGTGCCTTTGTGAGGACTCCAGGGAGCTTCATCTGCTAGTATCAGAGCCTGTGAGGGTCAAAGAGCTCCGCATGACTAGAATTGCTGGAGTCCATAATGGGAATGTGGACCACCGGATATCTCTTGCTTACCTTTTCACCATAAAGGGTAGTTTATTTTGGCTTCTGACTACTCCCAGACAGGCATGCTGTCTCACTTCCTTCTCCTTTCGTATTCCAGAGGTTTCCAGTCACTTCTCTGCTGAATTCCAGTGTTTTCTCTTAGAAGGTCTATTTGACAGGTAGTTATCTACTCACTGTTTTGATCCTTCTTTGTGAAAAAGGTGAGTGCTGGGTCCTTCCATTTATCCTCTAATTTTCAATCAGTGATCTATTGAAAGTGCTGCTATTGTAATTGTTTTAGGGTGGCATTAATTTAGCCCATATAATCTGACAAACTTAATCAATAAATATTATGTGTGTTCTGACTGCCCTATCAGTCATCCCCTGCCTCTCTTCCTCCCTGTGGGACTCCCTATTTCCTGAGACATGAAAATGTTAAAATTAGGACAGTTAATAGTAGGGATCTGCCATGGCCTCTGAGTGTTCAAGTGAAAAAGAGAGTTCCACATCTCTCTCTTTAAATAAAAAGCTGGAAATAATTAAGCTTAGTGAGGGAGGCATTTGGAAAGCTGAGCAAGGTCTCTTGATCCCAACAGTTAACAAAGTTGTGAATAAAAATAAAAACTTTTTGAAGGAAAGTAAAAGTACTATTCAAGTGAACACACAAATGATAAGAGAATGAAAACAGTCTTGTTGCTGAGATGGAGAAAGTTTTAGTAATCTGGCTGGAAAATCAAATCAGCCCCAACATTTCCTGAAGCCAAAGCCTAATTCAGAGCAAGGCACTAACTCTCTTAAATTCTGTGAAGGCTGTGGGAGGTAAGGATGATACAAACAAAACGTTTGAAGTTAGCCAAGGTTAAACCATGATGTTTGAAGAAAGAAGCCTTTTCTACAACATAAAAGTACAAGATGAAGCAAAAAATGCCAGTGGAGAAGCTACAGCAAGTTATCCAGAAAATTGAGCTAAGATAATTGTTACATTATCTTAGAAGGTAGCCACATTAACCAACAAATTTTCAAGAAAGACAAAACAACCTTATATTAGAAGGAGATATCTAAGCCTTTCATAGTTAGAGAGGGGAAGTCAATGTCTGGCTTCAGTGTGGTCTTATGAGGGACTAAAACACCTATTGATTTTAAGTCTCAGTCAAGCTTATTTACCATTCCGAAAATCCTACGACTCTTAAGAATTATACTAACTCTACTCTACTTTTCTCTATACATGAAACAACAAGGCCTAGATAACATCACATCAGTTTATAGCATGGTTTACTGAATATTTATTTTAAGCCCTCTTTTGAATCAGAAAAAGATTCCTTTCCTGATATTACTGTCAATATTGATGCTTATTGACATTGTATCTATTCATCCAAGAGCTCTGATGCAGATGTATAAATATATTAATGTTCTGATTTCTGTGAACACAATATCTATTCTATAGTCCATGGATCAAGAAGTAATTTTAAATTTCATCCCTTGTATTTCAATACATACATTCTGTAAGGCTTTAGCTGCTATAGGTAGTGATTTTTCTGATGGGTCTGAGCTCAATTGGAAACTTTCTGGAAAGAATTTACCATTTTAGATGCTATTATAAACATTTGTGATCCATGGGAGGAGTTTAAAATATCAACAGTAACAAAGTTTGGAAGAAGCAGATCCTAATCTTCTTTGATACATTTCAGGAGTACAAGACTTCAGTGAAAGAAATAACTGCAGATGAGTTGGAAATAGCAAGAGAGCTAGAATTAGAAGTGAAGCCTGAAGATGCAACAGAATTGCTGGGATCTCATGATAAAATTGGATGCATGAGAAGTTGCTTCTTCTGGATGAACAAATAAAGTGATTGCTGAGATGAAGTTTCTCCTGGTAGTAACACAGTGAACATCATTGAAATAATAACAAAATGGTTTAGAGTATTACCTAAGTTTAGTTGATAAAGCAGTCGTATCATTTGAGAGGACTAATTCTAAAAGAAGTTCTATTGTGGGTAAAATGCTATCAAATAGCATTGCATGCTACAGATAAATCTTTCATGAAAGGAAGACTCAATCAGTATATCACACTTCATTGATTTCCTTTTTAAAAAATTGCACAGCCCAACCTTCAGCCCAACTGATAACCCACGTTATCAGTCAGCAATCAACAACATAATCAGCTAAAAGATTATGACTCACTGAAGGTAGAGATGACTGTTATCCTTTTATAACCATTAGGAATGTTTAAATGTTGGTATGTACACTTTTTTAAACATAATGCCTTTGCACACTTAATAGGCTGCAGTATGAAACAAAAAAAAAAAACCTGTGTGACTTGCTTTATTGTGATACTTGTTTTATTGCTGTGGTCTGGATTTATACTGTAATACCTCCGAGGTATGCCTATATTAAGTTTAAATTTATGTTATCCATTTACTTTTACGCTGAGAAATATTCATTTTCTCCTAGGGCAGGGTGTGTGTGTGTGTGTGTGTGTGTGTAGCAAAAAAAAGAAAATTTTTTTTTTTTTTCTTTGGGACGGAATCGCTCTTGTTACCCAGGCTGGAGTGCAATGGCGCGATCTCAGCTCACCGCAATCTCCGCCTCCTGGGTTCAGGCAATTCTCCTGCCTCAGCCTCCTTAGTAGCTGGGATTACAGGCACGCACCACCATGCCCAGCTAACTTTTTGTATTTTTAATAGAGACGGGGTTTCACTGTGTTGACTAGGATGGTCTCGATCTCTTGACCTCGTGATCCACCCGCCTCGGCCTCCCAAAGTGCTGGGATTACAGGCTTGAGCCACCGTGCCCGGCCAGAAAAATTTTTAAGAATAACCATATCCTTTTACAACGCATCCTTCTAAATTTATTTTTCCAATTTTCTGGAATTTTCCATCAAATATTTTTCTGTTTTCAGTTTTATAACCTTTTACATTATTTCAGAATCTGGTCAAACAGCACCTTCTTACTAAAACTCTCCCTGACTTATCAAGAAAAATTAGCTGATTATCTGTGATTCCTTAGCAATTAAACTATATTTACTAGGTTACATTTCAACATTTTTGAAGCTGTCTTCTTTAGCTATTCCTTCTTTTCCTGATCCCCATTTCAATGTTATAATGTACAAGCTCCTTGTACTACTATGATATTTGAGTTTTATCTCCAGGACTTGGAATAGTTTCTCATAAATATAAGACACTGAACAAACAAAGGGTAAATTAATTTACAGGGGAATCTGAAGAATTGCTCTTGAAGAGAAAAAGCTCAGTGATTACATATAAAACACTAGTGAAGAAAACTATTACCATAAAAATATTTTCAAAATGGTGTTCATATACTTTCTCATTATTTTTATTTATTTTTAACTCAGGCAAGAGCTAACTACCAAAAGGGTTGGGGTAGATGTTAATAAATTAACCGTTATTTTGTATGCCATCTTATTTATCATTATATCAGAAATCAGTGAATTACGTTAATTACAATTACCCAGAGAGAAAATAATTCTGTCTTCTAATTGCTCTGTTGATTATGAATTCAGTATCCTGAAGAACAATATTTAAATATGGCATATTTGGAAAATACAGAAATATGCTAAAGTATTAATATTACTTCACACACAGAAATTTTTTTTGGCTCACTTCATCAATAGCATTATCAGTAGAAAGAGCAGATCCTGAAAAACTCTTTTCTGTTTGCTGTCTCCATTAATTAATTCTGAATGTGTGAAGGATATATTTTCAAACAATATCAATGATTTACAATTTTTTTATAGGATATATAATATGCTTACTCATCCTACATATTTAACTAGTCACAGGCACTTACAGAAACAGCTGTTTGTGAGAGTATATCAGCATACAGATGTCAGTGTTATACTTATTTCATATATGGAGCCTCAGTTTTTAAACTAGTACTTAAATCAGCACCACAGAGTTTTTCAGTGATTTATATAGTCCTCCATTTTAGCAAACTAGAAACTGGTCCTCAAAAGCAGCCAGCCATATAACAGACCTAGGTGTGCAGAAAAACTACCAGTGGATTTTGCCAAATAACCAGATGCTGTCTTTGGAAGAAATTTTCCCAGCTTGGCATCAGAAGTTTGCAATGTCATCCAAATGATTCCTCCACACTTTGGAAGACAATATTTTCAAATAACTTAAGCACGTAAAAACCAATTTGAATAGCACTTAAGCTAAAGCCTAGTAAGTCTTTGGGGATTAGATTAAGATATACAACATGCTCCTTCATCACTGTGTTATATTTTTAAATTTAGATTTGAAAAATAACAACTGTTTTTATTTGTTTTAAATGAAATTATGGTAGAGATGTATGTTTAGAAGAACCAAATGTGTGCTTATAACAATGTTCAGTTGTAACAATCTTCAAAGTTTATGAAATTATTTTATAAGTCTATTACACTCATGGGATAAAATAACAAAAAAATTGGAGTGGTATTTTTACTGGGAAATTGCTCTGGACAAGCATGTGTATGTGTGTGTTTTCTTTTGTGTTTCACATTGTTATGATTATTATTTAAAAATCTAGTAAAATTAGTAAAACTCAGTTTACTACGTATATGTAAGAAACTAAAACGTACATAAGTGTGCAGAACAAAAGAAAATCTGGGCCTGAACAGAAACATTAAGTGATCTTTTATCTTGCATACAAAATCCAATAGCAGTTAAATATTTTAGAGCAAATTATTTCTCCTGAATTGGACCATTAATATAAACCTTTGATTTTTCATCTTGCAGAGTGTTGAGCAATTTTGATTAAAATGTTTATACTACTCAGAAACTTGCACAAAATTTTGAAAGTACCCATTTTAAAAATACTTATTAATTTACATTTTATTAAAATATTAAATGAGCACATTCTAGCAAAAACATGGAAAAACATTTTCTATATTTATGTGTCTGTGCCAACATATTTTAAAATGTTTTTGGCTAAATGATAATTATTTTGGTTTTTCAGGATATATGAAAATACCTCTGTAATATGATCAGATCAAATTGATTTAGTCAATGTTTGAGTTTGTTGCAAATTTTGGAATATATCTCCTGTATCCCTAAAAGTAATATGTATGAACTTTGAATAATAATGAAAATAAATTTATTTAAAATGTAGTTGCCTGATATTCAATAAGAAATTATAAATTAGTTATAGTTTATAATAAATCATATATATTTATAATAAATTAGTTATAAATTATAAATTATAAATTTCCTAATACTGAAATAAATTTGGTTTATAGTAATTTACTTTTGAAGCAATGCGAAAAAGAATCATCCAAAGATACAGAGAATGATTTGAGATTATCTTAAGGAAGAGCGCTTTGTACCATTCTTTACTTCTACATGAAAAATGTAGATTTTTTTTTTCTTAGAGTGCCTTTCATAAAATGAGGACAAATTCTTGTGGGCACAGGTCATTCAGAGGAACAAAAATGACAAATTTCAACAAATAGGACTTTTAAAGTAGTTTATCAATGTCTGATTTTGTGGGCAGGTCACCAGAGCCTGTTAAACTGATATTAGTATGGTTAGCAGTGTAGTCAACAGATCTAACAGCCCCATCCAAGCATCAAATGAAGAAAGCAGCCAAGAGCTTTGCACAGACACAGATGTTAATGCTAAAAAATTTATTTCAGACCTTGGCATCAGTGTTCTTCATCTGTCAAAGATGTCCTTTGTGTGGCTCAGCTGCTGGTTCTGTAGAGGAACATAAAGAGCAAGCTAGTGTGGGAAAAGATTATTAGCTACATTAATTCTTTTCTATAAAAAAACTACCAGAGTTTAGTAAATTTTTTCATATCTTATAAAATAATGAGGGACATAGGTATTTCATATTTATATTATCTATGAATTAAGGACTTTTGTATTGAAGGAAAATTCAGTACTTTAGATAAAATATTTAAATAAATCATTTCAATTGTACATATTAACTTGTAACTTTATTAAAATATATTTAGAAACTTTTTTTATTACAACTAACTCCCCAAGAAGTTAGAGGGAACCAACAAAACTATAATATTTATAATTTTACAAATTAAAATATAGTCTTCAGGAAATCAATATAGTCATTTTTTTCACCAAAAGTGGTTATAATTTTAGAATACATAAATATACTTAAATGCAAAATAACATTTGCATAGTAATTTAAGTAACATTTACATAATATATATTTTTGACAAATGTAGTGATTTCTTACTGGAGACTTAATTATTTTTCAAGTCCTACTATTTCTTCTAATATCACATTTCTGGGACTTAAGGCAACCTATTCATTGCTAGAGCTACCACAGCCCTCTCCTTAGCTAAATAGCAGCAAATAAACAGTGACTAAACAAACCTTTATTAGTAATTATTTCTTAAGTTAAAATTTCATAGGAACAACTCATTCTTAGTTACAATAATTTATCATTTTATGAACATGAAGCAGATATAAAATGCTGATGGAAACTAAAAGAAAGAACATTTTCTTTCCCCTTTTAGAAATGATTATCCGAAAAGAAGTAAGTTATGGTTGATTTATAAGGTGAGATTTTCAGCAGTTATTAGGTACATATATTAACTGTCAGATAATTAGTGTTCTATTCACTCTACTTCTTCACTTTCTCTACATTGTTCCATTGAATTACCATAATAGAAAAAAAAAAACACAAAACAACTAAATAAAGGAACCAGAGTAAACTTGAGAGGAGAGGGACAATATAAGAGTAAAATAATTAAATCTTATTCAAAGCTTACTGCATGGCAGACTACATGTAGCCTATGTTACATATCTTACTTACTGAATCCATAAAACAGCCTAGACGGCAAAGTGTGTAATACTGTTTCCCAGTAAAGGCATGGGGACTTTCAGGCTTTTGGTGATCTGCAAAGGCTACCCACATCCTAAGTGGCACAAACAGGACTCAAAGCTTTGGTGTATATCTACAGATTTCATGCTCTGTCATGGTCGTAATCAGATGATTGTGGGAAATATTTAACCAATATCTCCTTTAGGAGTAAAAGGGAGAGCCATGATTTCTAGTCATCCTAATTATCATGGAGTATATTTTCCTGCAGTTGATTTTAAGCAACCAAAGAGTCATCAGTGAATATGACATGCAGAGAGGTGCACAAGTGGCTTCTCACAGCCAGAGAAAGCAGGATCTAGAATCCCAGTGCAACTTATGGTAACATTCTGCTTTGATGTTTATCAACTAAATAAAATACACATCTGTTGTGAACTTTATTAAATAAAAATGTTACCACCTTATAAATAATTGTAGTAGTTCATCAGCACTGAATTTCTTATTTCCTAAATTTAGAAACATAAATTACTTTAAAAATATTTGCAGTTACGGAGTGTTTTATGTAAGTCTGGTGGCAATATTTAATCTAAGTCATTATATCTTACTGTAATAATTCGGTTAAATGGGCACTTATCTTTGAACCTGGACTGAAATTTTGGGCAAAAATTAAACCGGTAAGTTTAGTTCATATTCTTTAACAGTCTGTTTTGGAACTGCTATAGTTTGAATATATATGCCTCCCTAAAATTCAGATATTGAAACCTAAGACCCAATGTAACAGTATTAAGAGATAAGGCCTTTTGCGGGTGATTAAGTATAAGGGTTCTTTCATGAATGACATTAGAACTGTTAAAAAAACTTAAGGGAACTAGTGAGTTTCTTTTTGCCTTTGCACTTCTTTCACTATGTGAAGATATGGCATTTATGCACTCTAAAGGACATAGCAACAAGGCACCATCTGAAAACCAGAGAGGAGCTGTCACCAAACTTCAAACATTGGCACCTTGGTTTTGGATGTTCCAGCCTCCAGAACTGTAATACATAAATTTCTACTGTTTATAAATTTCCAGTCTATGGTATTTTGTTATAGCAGTACAAATATACTGGGACAGGGACTTATTAAACTGCATCATCGTTTTTACACGATTAAAAGTTCACACAAACATGTTTATGGGTGACAATTCAAATACACTACATATAAAAAGAAGTTCTCAACCTTTGGTAATTGTGTATTATAAAACAAGACTTTATGTGTAATCTTCCAAGAACTTCATGCGTTTGCCAATACACATAATTTTTTCTAAAATAGAATCTTACTATATATGCTATCGGGAAACTTGATATTATGACTTAATATAAGCACTATCTAGGAGAAACTGTCATATAAGCACTTTGGGGTCTTCTATTGAATAAATCATTTAACCAGTACAAATCATTTAACTAGTTCTTCATGGAATTATATCAGGTCATTTTCTGCGTTTTGTTATTGCAAACAGGGTTGTATGGTTTAATCTTACACATATAACTTTTAGTAAGTTTATCTAGATAATAAATCACTACCAGTGGAATTTCTCGGATTAAAACCTTGAGCATTTAAACTTTTATGTATATTGCTTAATAAAACTTTGCATCAAATCCACAACTCAGATTATGAATACTTCATTCCTAGATTCTAATCCAGCTTCTGCCCCTTACTAGTTGGAAAGTTTGGATTTTAGTTTCTACTGGATATGGGGAAAATAATTGAAAGAAATTCATGGTTTATTGTGAACATTAAGTGTATTACAAAAATAGTTGTACAGTTAGTACCTAGCGCATAATAAGAAATATTTTATTGGAAATTACTGGGATGTTACATAAGAGTTATTTCTCACTGTGGCCCTGTAAAAATTATCTTAAAAAGCACTGCTCTAGCACATGTGCATTTCTGGCTATGGTAGAGTATGAGGAAGCCTAACATTGCTTCTGATGCAGAAGTCGTCTATATGGAGCAGTTGCTGCCATGATGCTGGCCGCAGTAGAGAAGGCACCACCAGGGCTGCGCACTCCATGGAGCCTGTGGGAACAAGAAGCAGATGGCAGCCCCACTGTCTTCCAAGTTGGAGGAGTGGGTGCCACACCCTCCTGGGCGCAGCTGCAGCCACCCAGCTGTGGCTACCTACTGGGGCATCTATGCACTCTCAGGGGTCAGGATTTCCCCTGTGATGGTTAATACTGAGTGTCCACTTGATTGGATTGAAGTATATACAATATTGATCCTGGGTGTGTCTTTGAGGGAGCTTCCAAAGAAAATTACCATTTCAGTCAATGGGCTGGGAAAAGCAGACCCGCCCTTAATCTGGGAAAGCACTATCTAATCAGCTGCCCATGTGGCTAGAATATAAGCAGGCAGAAAAATGTGAAAAGGGAGACTGGCTTAGCTTCCCAGCCTATGTCTTTCTCCTGTGCTAGATGATTCCTGACCTCGAACATCAGACTACAAGTTCTTCAGTTTCAGAACTCAGATTGGCTCTCTTTGCTCCTCAGCCTACAGATGACCTATTGTAGGACCTTGTAATCATGTGAGTTAATACTCAACAAACTTTTATGTGTGTGTGTGTATGTATACATATATATGTATATATATATACTGAATAAATAGATATTCATATATATAAATATATATAAATATATTTATAAACATATATATATTTTAAATATAAATATAATTTTTATAATATATTTAATATTAATAATATCTTTAGAAATATAAATATTAATAATATATTAATATTATATGTTAATTATATATTATAATCAT